>NC_071469.1:280009-1016833 GCF_028500815.1 Rissa tridactyla
TCATCACCCTCTACAACGGCGCCTTCGACTCCTCCTCTGCCATCTTCCTCATCATCAAGGTGGGCACTGGGGCGGAACGTGGTGGCGCTGGGTGTCCCTGGGTGCCTGTCCCCAGCACAGGCACCGCGGGGAGGGGGGGGGGCTGGGGACAGAGCTCAGGACATACTTGGGGACACATTTGGGTCACAGCTGGGGATGTACTTGGGGACGCAGTTGGGTCACAGCAGGGGACATAGTTGGGACACAGCTGGGAATGTACTTGGGGACAGGGGAGGGGACACAGCTGGGTAACAAGAGGAGGCACAGATGGGGGGACATAGTTGGGACACAGCTGGGGACATAGTTGGGACACAGGAGGGGGTGTACTTGGGGACAGAGCTGGGCCACTGAGCTGCTGCTGGGGCCACACGTGGGGACACAGCCAGGGCTGAGCAGGACCATGGCCCTGGGCTGGGGGTGGCGGGTGGCAGCCTGTCCCTGTCCCTGCCCTGTCCCCAGGTTCTGTATGAGCACGGGCTGTCCCTGCGCGCCATGTTCCTCTTCATGGCGGCCTGCAGCGCCTGGCACCTGCTACGCACCCTCTTCCTCATGCCCCACACCCGCATCCCCTACCCGCTGCCCCCCGCCTACGACTACGGGTAGGGGGACCCCACCCGGGGGGTGGCGGCGGTGCCTGTCCCATGGTGGGGTTGGTGGTCCCCATCCTGTGGGTGGTGGTCATGGTGGTGCCCGTCCCGTGGTGGTGGTGGTGGTCCCCATCCAGTGGGTGGTTGGTGGTGATGGTGGTGGTGCCCATCCTGTGGGTGGTGGCCATGGTGGTGCCTGTCCCATGGGTGGTTGGTGGTGCCTGTCCCATGGGTGGTGGTGATGATGGTGGTGCCATCCTGTGGGTGGTTGGTCCCATCCCATGAGCAGTGGTGGTGGTGGTGATACCCATCCTGTGGGTGGTGGCGGTGCTGACCTGTGGCTGGTGGCGATACCCATCCCACGGGTGGTGACAGTACCCATTGCATGGGTGGTGGTGGGTCCCATCCTGTGGTGGTGGGTCCTGTCCCATGGTGGGTGGTGGATCCCATCCCATGGGTGGCAGTGGGTCCCATCCTGTGGGTGGTGGTTGGTCCCATCTCATGGTGGTGGTGTGTCCCCATCCCATGGCGGTTGGTGGGTCCCGTCCTGTGGTGGGTCCCGTCTTTTGGTGGTTGGTCCCATCTCATGGTGGTTGGTGGGTCCCGTCCCGCGGTGGCGGGTGCGGGGGTGATGGCGGGTGGTGCTACAGGCTGCGGTGCCCGGGGCGGTCGCAGTCGTACCGCACCTACGAGGAGAAGCGCCCGCCGGGAGAGGCCGGCCCCGAGGAGACCCCCCTGGAGCCCACCACCCCCAGAGGTGCCGGGGCGGGGATTGCCGGGGGCGGGGCTTGTTTGTGGGGGCGGGGGCACCTCGGGTGGGCGGGGCCATGCTTGGCCTATACGTGAGGTGGGCGTGGCCACGGGGGGGAGCAGGGGCGGACAATACGATGAGGGGGGTGTGGCCCGGGGGGTGGGCGTGGCTGTGAGTGGGTGTGGTCGGTGGGTGGGTGTGACCATGCAGATGAAGGGGTGTGGGACTGGGGTGGGTGTGGTCATTTGGTTGGCATGTGGCTGTACAGATGAATGGGTGTGACCGAGGGTTGGGCGTGGTTATGCGGGTGTGGTCGGTTGGTGGGCGTGGCCATGCAGATGAAGGGGCATGGTCATGTGGGTGGAACGGGGGGTGTGACAGGGCGGGGCGGGGCCTTGCACGGGTGTGTCCGGGCATGTCCCCAGCGCCTGTCCCCCCCCGGCACAGGCGGCGGGGACCCCCCCGGATGCCCTTCGGGGCCTGCGTGCGCTCGGGCTGTTCGCCTGGCACGTGGCCTGGCTCTCCGTCATGCAGCTGCGGCACTACCTCTTCATCGGCACCCTCAACCCCCTCCTCGACCACCTGGCCCGCGGGGACCCCCACCTCGGTACGGTGCAGCGGCGGGGGGCGGGGGGGGGGATGGGGGACCCCCGGGGACCCTCCGCCCTGACACCGTGTCCCCGCAGTGAGCACCTACACCAACGCCTTCGCCTTCACCCAGCTCTGCGGGGTGCTCTGCGCCCCGTGGAACGGCCTCATCCTCGACCGCCACAAGCGGGGCAAGGCCCCCCGCCCCGAGGGTAACCAGCCCCGGCAGCCCCCGCGCTGCCAACGCCCCCCCCGGGCGCTGCCAGCGTCCCCCCCCGCGCCCGCAGCGGGGGACCGTGGGCACTGCCACCGCCGCCGTGCCCGCACCCCGCTGCGCCTGGGGACGCGTGTCCCCCCTCGGTGCCCTGATCCCCCCCGTCCCCGCAGGAGCGCTGGGGGCGCTGGCTGACCTGCGGGCGTCCGTGCTGTCGCTGGCGGTGACGGTGGCGCAGTGCCTGCTCTTCTCGGTGTGCGCGGCCGTGCCCGTGCTGCCCGTCCAGTTCGCCACCTTCGTGCTGCAGGTGCTCAGCCGCTCCTTCCTTTACGGGGGCAACGCCGCCTTCCTGGCCATCGCGTGAGTCCGGCTGACACCCCCACGGCGGGGCGGGAGACGGGGTGATGGAGTCAGGGGGTGGTGGGGGACAGGGGCCAGTGGTGGCAGGGGACAGGGTGGCCGGTGGCAGGGGATGGCGGCAGGGGACAAGGCGGTGGGGTCAGGGTGGCAGGGGATGGTGGCAGGGGACAGGGCAATGGTGGCAGGGGTCAGGGTGGCGGGGTCAGGGTGGTGGTGGCAGGGGACAGTGGCAGGGGACAGGGCAATGGTGGCAGGGGTCAGGGTGGCGGGGTCAGGGGTGGTGGTGGCAGGGGACAGTGGCAGGGGACAGGGCAATGGTGGCAGGGGACAGGGTGGCAGGGGATGGTGATGGGGTCAGAGTGAGGGTGGCAGGGGACAGGGTGGTGGGGTCAGGCAGGGGTAGCAGGGGGATGGTGGGGAGGGTGGCAGGGAACAGGGCAGTGGTGGCAGGGGACAGGGCAGTGTGGGGACTGGGTGGTGGTGGCAGGGATGGGGCAGCAGGGTCATCGTAGGGGTGGCAGGGGAAAGGGTGGTGGGATCAGGGTGACAAGGGGACAGGGTGGGGTGGCAGGGTCATAGTGGGGGTGGCAGGGGATGGTGGTGGGTCAGGGTGACGGGGGGGGTACGGGATGGTGGGGGCAGGGGACAGGGTGGCAGGGTCCAGCGGAGGTGTCAGGGGATGGTGGCAGGGGATGGTGTCAGGGTCATCGTAGGGGTGTCAGGGGATGGTGGGGAGGTGGCAGGGGACGGGGTGTCAGGGTGTCGGGGTGCGGTGGTGACACAGCAGTGACGCGGTGGTGGCTGGCAGGTTCCCCCGCAGCACTTCGGGAAGCTGTACGGGCTGGCCATGGCGCTGTCGGCGTTGGTGGCCCTGCTGCAGTACCCCTGTGTCACCCTGGTGCGCGGGCCCCTCCACGGGGACCCCTTCTATGTGAGTGCCTGCCTCACGGAGGGACGGGGATCCTGCCCCATGGACAGATGGGGGTCCTGCCCCCCAGGGGAATGGGGTCCTGCTCCATGGGGAAATAGGGGTCCTGCCTCACGGAGGGATGGAGGTCCTCTGACACACGGGAAGGGGGGTCCTGCCCCATGGAGGGATGGGGTTCCTGGCCCTGGTCCATGGTAGGGTGGGGGTCTCGCCCCATGGGGAATGGGGGTCCCATGCCTATCATAGGGGGTCTGGGGGGCTGTGGGGCCGGCCCAGGCGCACCCCCTTGCAGGGGCGGTGTCAGCCCCCCCAGCCCCATGCCCTGACACTTCCCCCCAGGTGAACTTGGGGCTCATCGCCGTGGTGCTGGTGGCCTTCGTCAGCCCCGTGGTGGTGGCCCGCGAGTGCCGGCGGCGAGCCAAGGAGCTGGGGGCTGCCGGCACTCCCCTTGCAGCCCCCCCAGGCGCCGAGACCCCCGACGAGGTGCCCCGCTGAGCCCAGCGCCCGCTGCCCCCCATTTGTCCTCTGGGCTGGTGTGGGGGTGCTGTGCCGCGGGACCGTGTGTGTTCGGGGAGGGGGGGGGGGCAATAAATATGGATGCCCCCTCTGCTCACTGTGCTGCCCCCTCCCGCCGCCCCCAGCCGTTGGAGCCTCTCCAGCCTCTGCTGTGGGGCTGGGCACCCCACTGCCTGCCAGGGCTGGGGGGCACAGACCCCCCCAGGGCCCCGGCACACACAGCCTCGGGGCACCTCTGGTTCCCGGGGTTGGGGACAGGGGCCACCACGGGTCCCTGGGGCTGGGGGGGCCATGGCAGCACCCCGGGGTGCCCTCGGCACCGGCAGGCGAAGGGGCGCAGCTGGAAGCAGGATTTGCTTCCGCATCGGGGGACGGGGGGCAGGGGCAGCGCCGTGGGGTGGCCCCCCAGTGCCCCCCTGTCCCTTCCCAATGCCCCAGTGTGGTGGGTGGGGGTCCACCCCCAGACCGGGTGGCATCGCCCCGACGTCCCCTTCCTCCTCCCCTGCGCCCCAGCCCCTCCCCTCAGACCCCCCACTCACCGCCCCCTCGCCCCCCCCATGGGCTGCAGACGGCAGGGTGCTGCAAGACCAAGGTTTATTGGGGCGGGGGGTGCAGCAGCCCCCCCGAGAGGGGGGCCGGCTGGCAGCAGGGAGGGTGCGGCGGGGTTGCAGAGGTGGGGGGCATTCGGGGGGGCGCAAAGGGCAGCACCCCCAGCTGCCTATGCATCCCCAGTACCCAGCTAGTGGGGAGGGGGGGGGTGTCACCCCTGGCACTCCAGGAAGCAGCACCCAGCCCCGGGGGACCCCCCCCAGCCCCCTGGATGGAGGAGTGGGAGCTGCAGGGACCTGGGGGGGGGGGTGTTGGGTGGGACCCCCCTGGCCAGACCACCCCCCCCCGGCTGGGTGGCACCTGCTGGGGGAGCACTGGGAACATGGGTCGAGGGGGGGGCAATGGGCTGGGGCACCTGGGGACAGCGCCGGGACGCTCAGGGTGGGCACTGGGGACAAGCGACAGGGCTGGGACACGTGGGGGGGGACACTGGGGACAGGGCTGGGACACCTGTGGGGGCACTGGGGACAAGCGACAGGGCTGGGACACCTGGGGGGGGCACGGGGGGACACCGGGACAGGGCTGGGACACTCAGGGATGGGTACTGGGGACACCGGAACAGGGCTGGGACACTCACCCCTATCCTGCCCCCCTGTGCCCCCACTGTCCCTCCGCCATCCCCCAGTGCCACCCCGTCCCCTGTGCTCCTGCTGCAACCCCCATGGCGCTGACATCGTCCCTGCGGCCCACCCCTGCCCCGTGGCCACCGGCGTCACCCTGGTGGCTCTGAATGTCCCCCGCGCCCCATCCCCCTGACAGCGCAGGGAAGAGGGGTGGCAGCCATGGGAGGGACTGGGGGGGGGGACAGCAGGGGACTCCCTGTCTGGGTTCGGGTCAGGGGCTGCCCCACGGCGGGGGGGCAGGCAGGGGGCTGCCCCACGGCGCCCAGGGCTAGAGGCCAAGGGAGCAGGTGCCCGAGTCGGTGGACTGCTTGTCTCGGCTGCAGCCCCCCAGCGCTCCGGGGGGGCACGCCGTGGGGCTGGTGGGAGGGCGCAGGCATGCCAGCTTCTGGCACCTGTGGGGCAGGGGACGGGGTGCCGGCTTAGTCCCTGCCCCATAGCAGGGGGGCCCAGGGGCACTGCATGCACATGTCCCCCGGGGACAGCCCCACGCATTTCCCGGAGTGGTCCCATCCAGCCCCCCGGGGGTGACCCTGGCGTGGCCCCAGCCCCCATGGTGGCCCCACAGTGTCCCCCCAGCCCCATGGCGTCCCCCAGCCCCACAGCAGCCCCAGCCCCATGGGCTGACCTCCTCGAACTTGCGGCCTTGTAGTGCTCGGCCCCCTTCAGGAAGTTGAGGAGGATGATGTCGCACAGCACACGTGCCCTGGGGGCGGCAGCGTTGGGGTGGGTGGGGGGCCCCACACCACGGGGCACCCCCCTGACACCCCACAGCCCCCCACGGAGCCGGGCTGCCTGGGGGCTTCGCTGTGTCCCCTCCAAAGCACCCCCAGGAGGTGCTGCCACACAAGGGGCTGAGAAACGGCCCACAACTCACCACACCGATGGAGGTGAAAGCTGCCACCGTGTTGATGAGGGTGGGGACGATGCCAAACTTCCCAGCCTGGGGGTGCAGAGACCCCAGTTGAGAGGGGGGTCCCCGTTCCCCCCAGGGCCCCCCCCGAGCCCCCCCCCACGTACGTTGCCGTACACCAGGATGTCAAAGCGGATGCCGAAGGCCTTGGTGAGGGTGCGGGCGCTCGGTGCCATCGTGCCAGCGGTAGTACCTGGCGTGCCTGCGCGGGGACAGGGGACAGGCGGGGGCCGTGCAGGGCCGCACACACGCGTGTGCCAGGCGTGTCCCCGAGCGGCGGCGCGGGCCCCACCTGAAGTTGTACCCGGGGGCGGGGGCCGGGGGCCGGGACGTCCAGGCGGGTGAAGGAGTATCGGGGCAGGCAGCGCTCCCAGGAGCGGTCCAGGTCACACACCCACCCGATCTTGATGCCCAGCACCCCCCCCTGCCCCGCCGGCCGGTCAGCGCCCCGTGTCCTGCGTCCCCATGTCCCCTGTCCCCCCACCCTGTGCCCTGCATCCCACTTCCCCGCCTCCGCAAGTCCCACATCCTCGTGTCCCCACACCCCACGTCCCATGTCCCCCCTGAGATCCCAAACCCCATGTCCCCACACCACGTCCCTGTGTCCCCACATCCCTGTGTCCCTACATCCTTGTGTCCCCATGTCCCCCTGCTGTGTCCCCTGTGTCCCCATGTCCTCATGTCTTATGCCCCCCGCCTCTGTGTCCCCACGTCCCCCCCCGT
This sequence comes from Rissa tridactyla, assembly GCF_028500815.1. Taxonomy (NCBI): domain Eukaryota; kingdom Metazoa; phylum Chordata; class Aves; order Charadriiformes; family Laridae; genus Rissa; species Rissa tridactyla. The sequence goes on from NC_071469.1 coordinate 286,858, forward strand.
GTCCCTGTGTCCTCCCCCCTCCGCTGTGTCCCCACGTCCCTGTGTCCCCACGTGCCCCGCTGTGTCCCTCCATCCCCACGTCCCCCCTGCCGTGTCCCTGTGTCCCACACCCCCTGCTGCATCCCCGCATCCCTGTGTCCCCATGTCCCCCGCTGTGCCCCCCTGTCCCCCTGCTGTGTCCCCGTGTCCCACACCCCTTGCCGTGTCCCCACACCCCTGTGTCCCCCTGTCCCCTTGCCATGTCCCCACGCCCCCCCACCCCGCCGTGCGCCCCGTCCCCGCGTGTCCCCCCGCCGTGTCCCCCCTGTCGCCGTGTCCCCACGTCCCCCTGCCCTGTCCCCGTGTCCCCGCTCACAGTGGCGGCCAGCGCGGGGAAGTCCTGCCCGGCCAGCCGCGCCACGTCGCCCAGGCGCAGGATGGGGCAAAGCGGCTGCCGCTGCGGGTGGAACCGGCACCGGCCCAGCGTCCCCCCGCTGCCGGGGGGCGGCAGGTTGGCCTGGGGGGCGGGGGGGGACGGGGCCGTCAGCCTCCGGCCCGGGGGGGGGGACACGACACCCCCCGCCCTGTCCCCCCCGCCGCCACCCACTTCTCGAAGCCAAAGAGCGGGAAGCGGATGCTGTTCTTGATGAGGAGTGTGAAGTTCTCGGCCTCCAGCATGACGGGGCTGGGGGGGACAGGGGGGGTGACCGCGGGGACCCGGCGGGGCCCCGCCGGGTCCCCGCGGTGCACGGCCCCCCTGTCCCCGCCCCAGCCCCCCCCGGCGGCACTCACACGTCGACGGTGTCCACCTCGGGGGGGCACCAGCCGCGGATCTCGCAGGTGCGCAGGGTGCGGTTGAAGGGGACGCAGCGCCCGGTCAGGACCCCTGCGGGACCCCCGTCAGCGCGGGGGGGCCGGGGGAGCCGCCCCCCTCACCCCCCCCACCCCCGCCCCCGGGACCCTCACCGCTGCCCGTGGTGGGGGTCCTGCCCCGGCAGTCGCCGTCAGCCGCGCAGCGGAACTGGGTGTCACTCTGGGGGGGGGGGGTGCGGGGTGAGCGTGGGGGAACACACACACACGGGGGCACCCCCATGTGTCCCCCCACCCCCCCGGGTGTCCCCCCCCCGCCCCGGCCCCGCACCTCCGGGCAGACGCCCTGCGCCTGGTTCTCCGTCAGGATCTGCTTGGTGACCACCACGAACACCGAGGTGCCCTGGGGGGAACGGCGCTGTCACCCCCCGCCCCCGGCCCAGCAGGGACACTGCGGGGGGACGGCGGGGACACCCCGCACCCTGCGGGGGGGTGACGTAGTCGGCGGTGTCCAGCACGCGGCCGCCATAGCGCCCGATGCCCTTGACCTTGGTGACCACCGAGGACTCGATGACGCTGTCCCGCACCTGGTAGGCCTTCTCATGGAGGAACACCCAGCTGGGACAACACGGTGGGTGACGGCGGGGACAGCGGGGACAGCCACCCCCGACACCCCCGGGCACCTCACACCCCCCCCCCCCAGACCCCTGCGGCACTCGCTTGTCACCCGACGATGTCCGCTGTCACCCCTGGGGAGCACCCGGGGGACGACACCCCCATCACCCGCTGCGGCCATGCTGCCCCTCTGTCACCCGCAGACACTGTCACCCCCCCTGTCACCTGCACCACCATGCTCTCCTGGCTGTCTCCACCCTGTCACCCGCACCAGGAGGCTCTCCTGGCTGTCCCCACGGTGTCACCCGTGCTGCCACCCTCCTGTCACCTGCACTGACACACTCTCACCGTTGTCCCCACCCTATCACCCACGTGACATGCTCTCCTGGCTGTCCCCATCGTGTCACCTGCAACAAGACACTCTCCCGGCTGTCCCCCTTGTGTCACCCGCACTGCAAACCCCTGTCACCCACCCTGTCACCTGCACCAGCATGCTCTCCTGGCTGTCTCCCTTGTGTCCCCTGCACTGCCACCCTCCTGTCACCTACACTGGCACGCTCTCCTCGTTGTCCCCACCCTGTCACCCACACCAGCATGCTCTGCTCGTTGTCCCCATCATGTCACCTGCACCGAGACACTCTCCTGGATGTCTCCCTTGTGTCACCTGCACTGCCACCCCATTGTCACCTACACCGGCATGCTCTCCTCGTTGTCCCCATTGTGTCCCCTGCACTGCCACCCCTCCTGTCACCCACACTGGCTGGCTCTCCTCGCTGTCCCCACCCTGTCACCCACACCGGCATGCTCTCCTCCTTGTCCCCATCATGTCACCTCCACCGCCACACCCCCTGTCACCTGCACCAGCATGCTCTCCTCCCTGTCCCCATCGTGTCCCCTGTCCCAAGACACTTTCCTGGCTGTCCCGCTTGTGTCACCTGCACTGCCACCCTCCTGTCACCTACGCCGGCATGCTCTCCTCCCTGTCCCCACCCTGTCACCCTCACCCCGGCATGCTCTCCTCCTTGTCCCCGTCGCGTCACCTGCGCCGAGACACACCCTCCTGGTTGTCCCCCATCGTGTCCCCTGCCCCGCCGCCCCCCTGCCACCCACACCAACGTGCTCTCCTCGTCGTCCCCCCTCGTGTCACCCGCACCGCCACACACTTGTCACCTCTCCCCCGCCCTGTCACCCCCCCTCCGTCCACCTCCCCCCCCCCCAGTCTGTCCCCATGTCCCCACCCCCTTGCGAGGTGGTGTCCCCCCCCCCGGGGTGTGCAGGGGGGGCGTCGGGGGGGGTCTCACCCGATGAAGTAGGCGAGGATGAGGAGCTGCACGCCGCGGTTGACGGCCCCCACCACCCAGCTCTTCACCACCACCGACTTGGGGGTCTCGTAGGAGAAGAAGGCGGCCAGCCAGCGGCGGGGGCAGCGCGGGGGGGGCATGGAGGGGGTGGGTGTGTGCGTGCGGGGGTTGGGGGGGGGGGGGTGGGGGGTTGCCTGTGTGCGGGCAGGCTGCGGCAGCGCAGACGGTGCCGGCAGGAGCGGGGCAGGGAGGGGAGGGGCCGGGCGGGGCCGGGGGGGCGGGGGACACGGGGGGGGGGGGCTCACCCCCCCCTTCCTGGAGGGCGGGGTGGGTCTAGAGGGGGATGGAGGGGGGGTCGCACCGCCTTCCTGAGCAGGGGGAATGGGGGGAAGGGGACTGGAAGGGCGATGGGGGGGGGGGGTCGCACCCCAATTCCTGGAAGGGTGGGGGGAGGTTGGCGGGGGGAGGATAGGGATCTAGGGGGGGTTGGGTGGGAGGGGGCTGGAGGGGGGCTGGGGGGGGGTCGCAGCCCCCTTTCTGGAGGGGTGGGGAGAGGTTGGGGGGGTGTCGCAGCCCCTTTCTTGAAGGGGGGGTCTAGGGGGGCTGGGGGGGGTCACAGCCCCCTTTCTGGACGGGTGGGGGGAGGTTGGGGAAGGTTGTGGGGGGATGGGTGGCCGGGGGGGGGTCGCAGCCCCCTTTCTGGAGGGGTGGGGGTAGGTCTAAGGGGTGGATGGGGGTGTGGGGGGGGTGCAGAGAGGGAGGGGGGGCTGGGGAGGGGGTTGCACCCCGCTTCCGGGAGGCGGGGGGGAGGGGGATGGAGGGGGAGAGGAGGCAGCTTGGGGGGGGGGGGGTCGCAACCCCTCCCTGGGGGGTTGGGGGGGATAAGGGGGGGTAATGGGGGAGGTATGGGGGGTGCAGGGAGAGAGGGGAATGGAGAGGGGCGGCGGGGGGTGTCGCAACTCCCTTTCTGGGCGGGGTGGGGGGGGCCGGCAGGGGGGGAGATTGGGGGTAGGGGGCTGCTGGGGAGGGAGGGGGATGGAGGCGGGGCTGGGGGGGGGTCGCAACTGCTTTCCTGGAGGGGTGAATGTGTAAGGGGGGGGGGAATGGGGGGGCTTGGGGGTGCGGGGGGGGGGAGAGGAATGGAGGGGGCTGGGGGGGGTCGCAGCCCCCTTCCTGGGGGAGTGGAGGGGGGCAAGGGGAGATTGGGGGGGTGCGGGGGTAGCTGGGGGGGGTGTCGCACCCCCCTTCCTGGGGTGGGTGGGGGCGGTGGGAGATGGGGTTACACGGGGGTGTAGGGAGGGAGGGGGCACCTGGGGGCGTGGGGGGGTTGCACCCTCCTTCCTCGGGGGCCGGAGGCGGGCAAAGGGGGTCTGGGGGGTGCGGGGGGGAGAGAGTGCTGCAGGGGGGGCTGTGTGCCTGGCAGCTGGGGGCAGCTGGGGACGGGGGGGGGGTGTCTGTGCCTGCCCCCCCCGGACTGGGGGTCCCTGTGAGGGGTCCCGTGCTCCCCCCCGGGACTCCCCGCCTGCCAGACCCGCGGGCGGGGCCGGGGAGGGGCTCGGTGCCCCCAGGTGGGGTTGCAGGGTTTGAGAGGGGTCCCCATGGGGGGGTGCTCATGGGGGGGAGGGGGGGCATTTTGGGGTGCCCCCCATATTTAGGGTGCCCCATCTTGGGGGTGCCCCCTGTTTGGGTAGCCCCATTTTGGGGCGCCCCCCTATTTAGGGTGCCTCATCTTGGGGGTGCCCCATTTTTTTGGGTGCCCCCGTCTTGGGGGGGTGCCCCCTATTTGGGTGCCCCCCCAGCGGGATCCGCTCCGCCCGAAGGCCTCCCGCCGCTCTATGGTGCCCGGCGGGGCAGCGCGGCCGGTGAGCGCTGGGGGAGCGGCCGCTCTATTCCCCCACACCCCCCACCTCGCTGGCGGGGCGGGCGCGGGAGGCGCGTCCTCTCTAGCCGGAGTCCTCCTGGAGCTCTATGGTCGCGCCGCCGCCGCGGCCGCGCGGTCCTCCGGCCGGCGCCCAGAGCGGCTTCTCTCTATGGCGGAAGTCGAGACGGCTTCCGGCGGCGGCGGCGGCGGCGGCGGGGGGGGAGGTTTCGCGCGAGGTTCGTGTTGCGCAGGCGGGAAAAGTGGCGGCGGTGCGGGGGGGGGGCCGGGCCGGGGGGGTCGCACGGGGGCGGGGGGAGCTGGGCCGGGGGGGGCTGGGACGGGGGGGGCGGGCCGGGCCGGGCCGGGGGGGGGCAGGTCTGGCATTGGGGGGACAGGCCCGGGATGGGGGGGGGCACAGAGATGGGGTGCGGGGCCGGGATGCGGGGGGCAGGCCCGGGATCGGCAGGGCCGGGGAAGCGGTTGGACCCCGGAGGGGGAGCTCAGGGCCGGGGAGAACTGGGGGTTGGAGCAGCGAGGGGGGGAATTTGGGGTGCGGGGGAGTGGTTTGGGGTGGGGGGGGGCACCGGGCAGGGGAAGGGCAGGGCTGGAGGCACTGGAGGGCGGTGCGGGGGGGACACACCGGTGTGGGGGGCCCAGGGGAAGGCCCTGGGTCTGTGTCAGGTCTGGGGAGAGAGGGGTCCCGGGAGGGTCCGGGTTGCCCCTCACGAGTGGGTCAGTGTCACCCCGAGAGGCAGCGTCCTGGGGGGTGAGGAAAGTGGGGGTGGGAGCAGGAGCAGCTCTGGGGGGACAGAGGGGGTCTGGGGGTGCTGGCATGGGTGAGGTTGCAGAGCGGCTCCCTGGGAAAAGATGGCTCCCTGTGGGAGGGCCAGGAGCCATCTTCCCCCGGTAGCCACCTGGCTGAGCTCCGCTCACCCTCCGCTCCCCCCACAGCTGCTCTGTGCCTGGGGCATGCCGGGCTCGGGGGGGAACTGAACCCCTCGCTGCGCTGCGCCTCCTTCCCCTCCCGCACCCCAGGTGCCTCCCCCAGCCACCATGGCCGACACGCTGGAGTTCAACGAGATATACCAGGAGGTGAAGGGGTCCATGGTGAGCGGGCTGGGGGGGTTGGGCCCCGGGGAGACCCCACTTGGGCCCCACCGGGCAGCACATTGCAGTGAGACCTGCAGCTGTGGGCGCTTTCGCCCCTGGCGCCTCCCCCGTCCTGGCAGAGGGTGTTTTGCTGATCTCGCCGGGGAGCAGAGGCGCCTCGTTTCCGGGGCTGAAGTGTTTTGGAGCATCGATGGGGCCTTTTAGTGCCAGCCCGGTGCGGAGCAAGCGAGGTTGTGGTTGGGAACGCTTCCAGGAGCAGGGAGTGGGGATGCCAGCTCTGCGCGTCCACCCTTTCAGGCCGGAGCTGCTGCGAGAGGGTTGTGTGTTGGCCGTCAGCCTGTTCCAGCACAGGGGGAACGGGCAGGGGGCGTTCAAGGGGTTGCTGGGGCACCCTTAACCCTTTGGCTTTTGGGAGATCGTCCCCAAAGCCCGATGGAATTACAGCACTGTAGTGGCACCGAGGGTGCTGATGACTCTCTTGGGGGCACTCGAATCCCGAATTTGGGTGGTAAAGAGCGTGTGAGGAGCAAAGCTGGTGGGCAGTTGGGGAAGTCACATTGTTCTGCATGGAGGGGTTGTGCAGCCACCTGTTGCGCCCGAAGGGCGACGGTTCCCTGGGCCGGAGCTGCTGGCGCCATTGGGCTGTGCCCCTGCATGCGGGGCGAGCCCCCCCTCATGCCTGCCTCCCCCGGCAGAATGATGGGCGGCTGCGGCTGAGCCGGCAAGGCGTCATCTTCAAGAACAGCAAGACGGGGAAGGTGGACAACATCCAGGCCTCGGAGCTGGCCGAGGGCGTGTGGCGGCGCGTGGCGCTCGGTCACGGCCTCAAGCTGCTCACCAAGAATGGCCACGTCTACAAATACGATGGTTTCCGGGAATCGGTGAGTCCCCCAGCCTCTGCGTGCCTGGCCTGTCCTTGTCCCTGGCTGGCGTCTCTCCACTTGCTGCCTTGTGCTTATCCGGTATCGAGCTGTGCTCCTGCCGAGTCTCACAGCGCTGAGCCCCTCAAAACCAGCTCTGACCGCTGTTTTTCTTGCCAATTCCTTTGTGGTGGGGGGGCTGCATCCCAGTTATGGGCTCTGGGCAGCACCTGGCTGTACTCGGTGGTTTCTGACAGATGTTCCCTCCTTCTCACCCCGGCCAGGAGTTCGATAAGCTCTCAGATTTCTTCAAGGCCCACTATCGCCTGGAGCTGGCGGAGAAGGACCTGTGTGTGAAGGGCTGGAACTGGGGGACGGTGAGGTTCGGAGGTGAGTGGTGGTGATGCCGTTACTGGGGGAAGGGAACCTCTGTGCCGGGGCGGTGTGGCTGTTCCGGGCGCTGGGATGGTTTCCCAGCAGCGCGGCTGTTCCTGCATCACCCAGCCCGTCCCCTGGGCAGTGGCCTGATTCCTGGTGGTGTCCTCAGGGACAGCGAGGACGTTGGCCATCCCAGGAAAGCAGGAGATACCTGCTGGCCCTGAATGGGGGGGGGAAAGTTTTGCAGGCAGGGAAAGCTCAGTGTAAAAGAAGGGTCAGTGCGGGAGCTGCAAGCGTCTGGCAGAGACCAGCGGTTCCTGAAGGAGCCTGGGGAACTGGTGGACGCTTCTCCCTGGTCTGAGACCAGGGGAACATGGGAACAGACGGTTCCCTCCTGTTCAGTTCTGACTGGTGTCGATCTCTGGGGCCGTAGCCAGAAGGGGAAAGCCTGGAGCATGGGAATGCAGGGGGGGAGAGGAGAAGCATTGCTGGATTTTGGGAGAAGATGGAGGCTGCTGTGTGAGATGGGATCTAGGAGGACACTGTGGGTCTGCCCCACAGGGTGGGCCTTCTCCCTGCCTCGTAGCAGGGTGGTTCTGATCCCGCTGTGACGGGCTGCGTTCCCCTCCCACCCCCATAGGGCAGCTACTCTCCTTTGACATTGGGGAGCAGCCTGTGTTCGAGATCCCCCTCAGCAACGTCTCCCAGTGCACGACGGGCAAGAACGAGGTGACGCTGGAGTTCCACCAGAATGATGATGCCGAGGTCTCGCTCATGGAGGTTCGCTTCTATGTTCCCCCCACCCAGGAGGATGGCGTGGACCCTGTGGAGGTGAGCTGGGGACCAGGGGGCCGCAGGTCGGGCAGAGCGGGGAGCTGGGTACCCTCACCCAGCCATAACTCCCTTCCCTTGCAGGCCTTCGCTCAGAACGTCCTCTCCAAGGCAGACGTGATCCAGGCCACCGGAGATGCCATCTGCATCTTCCGGGAGCTGCAGTGCCTGACGCCTCGCGGGCGGTACGACATCCGCATCTACCCCACCTTCCTGCACCTCCACGGCAAGACCTTCGACTACAAGATCCCCTACACGACAGTGCTGCGCCTCTTCCTGCTGCCGCACAAGGACCAGCGGCAGATGTTCTTCGTGGTGAGGAGGGGATGGGGGCTCATCCCTCCCCCGGGGAAGGGTGACAAGTGGTGGGTACAGGGCATTTCAGGGCCTTGCCTCTTCTCTTTTCAGATCAGCCTGGACCCCCCGATAAAGCAAGGCCAGACCCGCTACCACTTCCTTATCCTGCTCTTCTCCAAGGATGAGGACATCTCGCTGACCCTCAACATGAACGAGTGAGTTCCTCTCCTGCCAGGCCACTTCCTTGACCCGCTCCCTGAATCTGGGGGCCGTGCAGAGGGAGGTAATCAACCTCCTTCCTGCACTCCCCTTCTCACCATTGCCCTCTTGGACACGCAGGGAGGAGGTGGAGAAACGCTTTGAGGGGCGGCTCACTAAGAACATGTCGGGCTCGCTCTACGAGATGGTCAGCCGGGTCATGAAGGCGCTGGTGAATCGCAAGATCACGGTGCCTGGCAACTTCCAGGGGTGAGGCGCGCTGCTGCCGGCCGAGGCGGGTGTGATGGGGGAACGTGGGATCTTCCTGCCGCAGGAAAGGGTGCGGAGGTGGGGAGGGATGCAAAGCCTTGTCCTCCCTAGGGCAGGAGAAGCTGCTGGTTTGGCAGCCTGAGGCCAACTGTTTGAGACCCCCCCGACTCTGGCAGCAGGACCGGCCCGTCTCCTTCTCTCTTGTTCCTGTGGTCAGGGAGAAGGGGCTCTCTGAGTTTCGTGCCGAGGGAGCTGCTGATGGCCTCGTCCTGGCTGCTGGGGTCATCTGTCTTGCTGCGGGGACGGGCACAGGGAGGGCGTTTGCTCCCCGTGGTGTCAGGCGGCTGCGTTTGCTCTCGCAGGCACTCCGGAGCCCAGTGTATCACCTGCTCCTACAAGGCCAGCTCGGGGCTCCTCTACCCGCTGGAGCGTGGCTTCATCTATGTGCACAAGCCGCCCGTGCACATCCGCTTCGACGAGATCTCCTTCGTCAACTTCGCCCGTGGGACCACCACCACCCGCTCCTTCGACTTCGAGATCGAGACCAAGCAGGGCACGCAGTACACCTTCAGCAGCATAGAGAGGTGCTGGGGCGCGGGCCAAGCTCTTGCCGTGACCGCCGGGCTGCCCCCCGATTGCCCCCCGTCCCTGACTGCCCCCCCTCTCCTGCAGGGAGGAGTACGGGAAGCTCTTTGATTTCGTCAATGCCAAGAAGCTGAACATCAAGAACCGAGGCCTCAAGGAGGTACCTGCTGAGCAGGGCTGGTTCCCCGCACCCCGCTGGAACCGCTGCCCCGCCGGCTGGGGTGGGGAGAGGGCTGGGGGCTGTCTTCTCTCCAGGATTTTGCTGCTTTTCCCCTTTTTTTCACCTCTCTTTTCTCTCCTTGCCCTTGTAGAGGAAAAAGGTCCGTGCGATATCCCTTCCTCTTTCTCCTCTTCCTCTTCCTGGTGCAGGTTTCCTCTGCATGGCCGTGGTGGTCCCTGACTAAACCCAGTAACTCGGCATGATTTGCGAGAGGGGCCCCCCCTAACTCAGATAACTTTTCTGCTCCCCTCTCTCTGGAGCCCTGATGGGGAGAAGGAGGGGACGTGGCGGGTGTCCCGTCCTCCCCGCCCCGTGCATGTGTCCGGGGCTGTGCCCACCCAGGAGCATGCCAGGAGTTGCAGTTTCCAGGGGGGAATGTGTGCAGGTGGGGTGGGCGCAGGGAGTGGCTCTCACGCCGTCTCTCCCGCAGGGCATGAAGCAGAGCTACGATGAATACGCGGACTCTGACGAGGACCAGCACGATGCCTACTTGGAGAGGATGAAGGAGGAGGGCAAGATCCGGGAGGAGAACGCCAACGACAGCAGCGACGGCTCTGGGGAGGAGACGGGTGAGGGCTGAGGCTGGGGGAGGCGTGAGGGACTGCCGGGGGGCTGTCTTGGGCGCTCAGGCTTCTCCCCCTGGCCTATGGTGAAGTCCTGTCTGTCCTCGCCTCGCTATAAGCTGACCCCTGCTCTCTCTCCTTCCAGATGAGTCCTTCAACCCCGGAGAGGAGGACGACGATGTTGCTGAAGAGTGAGTAGAGGCCGGGCAGGGGTCTGTCTAGGGGGGCCTTTTGGAAGGTGCTGTTTTGGGGGTGTCGTGTGGGGGCAGTGGCGGCGTGGGGCTGTGTGAACGTAGGGGAATGCTGCGGGCACAGCTAGTATCACCTTACAAATCCCTGGACTTAAAAATCTCGAGAAGCGGCTGCAGTTCTGGGCACTCTCTGCTCTAATGACATTACACGGCTTGAAAGGGTTCGGGAAGGGCCGTCGGGGGGATCGGATGGCTCCTGGAGGAGGCCTCAGCCGCTCAGCCTGGGAAAGAGAACGGCGGGAGGAGGATGGGACGTGGCGCCGTGAAATCCTGAGCTGGGGGTGAGGGTGGGTGAGAATCGCAGCGTGAAGGGCTGTCGTCTGCTGGTGAGATCCGGGCTCGGCCCGATGGGAGGAGGTGGATCTCGGTGGATTTGAGCCGTGTGGCGTTGAGTGCCTAAAATTTACAGGAAGTCAGAAAATGATGAGCCGTGTTCGTGGAAGGAAGGTCCCCCGAGAGCTGTTAAGCGTGCACACAACAGCTTCAGCTCAGGAAGTCTCCGAATTATGGGTTGCCGGAGGCTGGGGGAGTTGGGGGGCAGGTCTTGCCGCCTGCTTGTCGCTGCTGCGTCCTCCCCACCTCGTGCTTTGTCTTCTTGGGGTGGGGGATCTCGAGCTGTCGCTGACGCCAAGTACCTCCACGCAGGTTTGATAGCAACGCCTCGGCCAGCTCCTCCAGTGGTGATGGCGACAGCGACCGGGATGAGAAGAAGCCAGCCAAGAAGGCCAAGATCGTCAAAGAACGCAAGCCCCGCAAGAAGCAGGTGGAGGTGAGCGGTTGGTGATGGTGGGTTGTGGGGACCAGGAGCCGGTCCCGGCGCGTGGATTGCTGTTCCCTGTTGGGAGCGATGCCGGCAGAGCTGACTCACCTCTGCCTCCTGCCGCAATCTGGTCTGGTGCCACCACTGGCCGTGCTTGCCCTGGCCGGGTCAGTTGTCCAAGCCTGACTTCGCTGCCTCCCGCAGCTCAGTCTCAGTGGAGTCTTTGCCAAAGGGCACGTTGTGCCTGGCCAGGCCTTTGGGTTTTTGGAGGACTTGTCTCCTCCTTCCAGCAGCCCTCTCTTCCAGCCACCCCAGGTGTGCGCTGCCAGCCCCCCTCCGCTGGCGGTGCGGCCTGATGGCCGGTGGGGTGTCGGAGGCGAGCTGAGACCCAGCCCCTCGTCTTGAGGCAGCCCCGGGTGCTGCGGCCTGCAGCGAGTGGTGCCATTGGAGGCTGCCATGCTTGTTCTCTCCGCTCTCTGCCATCTAGAGCAAGAAGGGGAAAGACCCCAACGCTCCCAAGCGGCCGATGTCGGCCTACATGCTCTGGCTGAACGCCAACCGTGAGAAGATCAAGTCGGACCATCCCGGCATCAGCATCACGGACTTGTCCAAGAAAGCTGGGGAGCTCTGGAAAGCCATGTCCAAGGAGAAGAAAGAGGCGAGTGGAGTTGCAGGGGCCGTCTGGGTCGGCATGGGACGTGGTGGAGAGTGCTGGTGTGGTGTGGGTGGGGACGGTGTTGGGCCCCGGTGGTTCAGAGGGTGGAGGAGGAGGAGGGAAGTCCCTGCTCACCCGCCGCTCTTGCTGCAGGAGTGGGATCGCAAGGCGGAGGACGCCCGGAGGGACTACGAGAAGGCCATGAAGGAGTACAGCGTGGGCGGCAAGTCTGAGAGCTCGAAGGCGTGAGTGGGCTGGGGAGGGGGTGGCAGGGCTTTACCCCGCTGAAATCGGGCTGCTCCCCGCCGTCGCGGTGCCGGGGCCCCTGCAGGGGGTGAGGAGCATCCTGGGCTCTTGGCGTGGGGGTCACGCGTCTCCTCGCCCTCAGGGAGAGGTCGAAGAAGAAGAAGAAGAAGCAGGAGAAGCAGACGAAGGGCAAAGCAGAGAAGAAAGGCGCTGCCTCCAAGTCTTTGTCCTCCACCAAGTCCCCTGCCAAGAGCATGAGCGAGAGCTTCAAGAGCAAGGAGTTTGTCTCCAGCGACGAGAGCTCCTCCGGGGAGAGCAAGAAGGAGGTAGGGCGCGGGGGGGCTGGGACCCGCCGATACCGCTGTGTCCCCATGTCACCACTGTCACCCGTCCCCGCTGTGGGGCACGGGAGAGGCGGGGGAACGGGAGCGCTGCTCTGACCTCATCCCCCGCCACCCTGATGACCTCATCCCCTACCGCTCTGACCTCATCCCCCGCCACTCTCACTTCATCTCCCATTGCCCCAACCTCATCCCCCGCCACCCTGATGACCTCATCCCCTACCGCTCTGACCTCATCCCCCGCCGCCCTGATGACCTCATCCCCTGCACTGGTAACTTCATCCCCACTGCCCTGATGACCTCACCTGCACTGCGGTGACCTCATCCCCCACTGCCCTGATGACCTCATCCCCCGCTGCCCTAATGACCTCACCTGCGCCGCACTGACCTCACTCCCACTGCTCCGATGACCTCATCCCTGGTTGCCCCGTGATGTCATCCCTGCTGCTCTGACCTCACCCCCTGCCCTGATGAGCTCACCTGTGCCGCACTGACCTCCCGCTCTCCCGCAGGACTCGGAGGAGGAGGGGGGGCCCAGCCCGCCCCCCAGCTCGGAGGACTCGGCGTCCGGCTCGGATTAGCCCTCCCCCCCCAGCCGCTCCTGGGGACCGCGCAGGGCCCGGGGCTGGGCTCCGGACCCCCCCGCACCCCCCGGCGCCAAGGGGACACGGCCACGGGGAGCCCCCCCAGGCCCCCTGGGGAGCCTGACCCGTGGAGGGGGTCCCTGGGGGGCGGCAGCCCCCCCTCAGCCCTGTTCCGCATCAATTTATTTTTTTTAAATACTCGGGTTTGTTTCCTTGTTTCTTTCCTTGTTGGTTTTGTTTATTTTTTGTATTTTGGGTCCATATTCGGATTGAATAAAAAAACACCCCCCCAGGGCGTGCGTGTGGGTGCAGAGCCGGCGGGGGCATGGCCCCCTCCCCGCAGCCAGACCTGAGCAGGGGCTGGGGCTGAGCACCCCCTCCCCGGGCTGCGGGGCCGCTCCCTCCCGGTGCCATGGGGGGGGTTCTGCCGCTAGCCGCGGCCGCTGGGGGGGAGCCGGGGGGGCCCGAGGCCACCGCTTCCCACGTGGGCTGTGGGGGGGGGCTGCAGGCGGGTACTGGGGGCTGTTGGGGGGCTGTGGGGGCTGCAGGGATGGTGTTGGGGGGGCTTTGGGAGCTGGGGGGGTTGTTGGAGGGGCTGCACGTGAGTGCTGGGGGGTTGTGGGGAGGTGTTGGGGGGCTGCAGGGAGGTACTGGGGGGCAGGGGGGCTGCAAGGGGGATCTGGAAGGGCCTTGGGGTTCTGGGGGGGCTGCAGGGGAGTGTTGGGGGGGTCTTGAGGTGCTGGTGGGGCCGCAGGGAGGTGTTGGGGTTGCAGGTGGGTCTGGGGGGGAAGAGGGTGCTGGGGTGGTTGGGGGGGCTGCAGGGGAGTGTGGGGGGTGTTGGGGGGCTGCATGGAGGGTGTTGGGGGGGCTTTGAGCTGCTGGGGGGGCTTAAAGGGGGTGATGGAGGTGTTGGGGCTGCAGGGGAGGAGTTTTGGGGGGTGAGAGGGTGTTGGGGGGCTGTGGGGGCTTCAGGAGGGTGCTGGGGGGGACTTGAGGGGCTGGGGGGGGTCTGGGGGGGCGTTCGGCGTGTCTGGGAGGTGTTGGAGGTCTGGGGGAGGGGGGCGGTTGCCCCTCTAGCCTCCTCTCTATGGTAGCCCCCGGCGCCTCTCTATCCCCTTCCTCTCCCTGCTCCGCCCGGCCACGCGGCGCCGGGGGCCGCTCCGTGCCGCCGCTCTCGCTGGTTGCTGGGGGGCGTGGCCAGTGGGGAGGAGGGGGCGTGGCCTCTCATGAATATGCATCAGCAGCCGCGGCGGAGGGTGAGCGGGGGTCTCGTACCGGGAACCGGGGTCCCCCCGGGCCCGTTGTGCCCGCCGGGGGACGAAGCCGCGGGGGACCCCGTGGCTTCGTCCCCCGGCGGGCACAACGGGCCCGCTGGGACCCCATCTCCCCTTCCCCAAAATCGAGAGGGGGGCTCCGTTGCCACGGCGACGGGACTAGGCCCCGCTGGCCTGCGGCCTACCCCGCTACTCCAGCGGGGGGCTTCGTTGCCGGGGCAACGGGAGTAGGCCCCACCGGAGGAGGAGGAGGACTTTCTGAGGGGGGGGACGACGACACGACGACAAGGACCCACATCCCGTCCCGGGGCCTCGTCACCGTCCCGGGGTTGCCAAAGGGGTTGGGAAAGGGGCCCCCGATGGCTTCCAGATGTGGGTTGGGGCGGCCGGTGGAAGCGCGGGGCGGGGGGGGGAGAGCGAGGCGGGGAGAGGAGGGGAGGGCCGGGCCCGGGAGGAGGCACCGAGCGGGTTTTTCCTGTCCCCGCAGCCCCGGTGAGTCACGGGAGAGGCCGCAGCGTGAGACCCGTGGGGACGGCAACCCCCCACCCGCGGCCCCGGCCCGCCCCGGACATGAGGCTGCCGTGGGGAAGGTGAGCGGGGCACCCCGCGGGGGTCGGGGGGGGCTGGCAGAGCCCGCGGGGCTCAGCCCGGGGCTGGGGCTGGCGCAGGCGAACCCGGGGAGAGGGCGGGTGTGGTTACTGGGCAAACTGGGGGGTGTGTGGGGGCTTTTGCAGGGGCTGGCACAGGTCGGTGGGGGTGAGGGGTGTGTGTTGGGGGGCTGGGACGGGCTGACGTGTGCGTGTTGGGGGGCTGGGGCGGGCTGATGCCGGACTGGGCTGGGCAAATGAGGAAGAGCAGGGATTTTGGGGGTTGCGGTGTGTGGGAGCCGCTCCAGGGTACACGCCGTTATTGCCGTGTGCGAGGGGCGCAGGCAGAGGGGGGCTGAGGCGGTGTTGGGGTCCCTGCGCCCTGCCCTCATGGTGTGGGCGAGCCGGGGCCCGTGTACACAGGGCGGTCCCTGCGAAGAGAGGGCTGGCAGTGCGATAGCGGTTTGGCACGTTGTCCAGCTGCCGGCACAGGTGGACACGAGGCTTTGGCACAGGGTTGGCACCATGCTGCAGCACGGCTGGAGGAGGCAGCTGCTGGCCCCTGGGTCCTGCCAGCCTCAGCCCCTGGGCAAAAGGACCCTCCCCGTAACGCTTTTCTCTCCTCCTTCTCTCCCCAGGGGCTGACCCTGTGCTGTGTCTGCCGAGCCCCAGCCCCAGTTCTGCCATGGCCTCGCAGCCGCAGCCCCTGCGCCCTGCCGTGCCCTGCGCCTCCCCCACGGGCACCGGCGGGGCTGGGCTGGCGGCCGGCAGCCCCGAGAAAGGTCTGTCCCTGTAGGGCTGGGAGAAATTGGGGTGGGGGGGTGTTTGCTGGCCTGTTCTGCTCTGGGGAAGGTCCCCTGGTGCCTGAGGCTTGTGCTCGGCCTGGTGTGCCCTGCTGGCCTTCCCTGGGGAGCCCAGCGGGGCTGCAGAGCTCCTCCAACGTGGTGATTCTCCTCTCTCCCAGGCACTGCTCGCCCCAAGCCACCGGTGCGGCCCAAACCCCGGGTGCTGCCCAAGCCGGCCGTGCCCGCCAAGCCCTCCCTGCCGCAGCCCCCGCCGGGGCCACGGCACCCTCGCCCAGAGCTGCCCTCCGCCGAGAAGATGAACCGCCTGGCAGGGCCCCAGCCCTACAGTGGGGGCGGCTCGGGGGGGCCCCTCAGGCGTCCCTCCTTCACCCTCAAGTCACCTGAGACCCTCAACGGGAAGGGGCTTCCATCCCCCGCAGTCGCAGCTGCTGAGGACCTGGGTCCGGCCCCCGTCGAGGAGGTGCCCCCCGCCCCACCGACACCCTCTCGCAAAGGCCCGGCTCCCTTCAAGGTGACGCCGGTGCCGGTGGCCACCAAACCAGAGCGATTTCCGGGCACCACCGTGGAGGAGATCCTGGCCAAAATGGACAGCAGGGAGGGCCCGGGCAGCCCGGACCGAACCCGGCTCTCGCCCTTTTGCCCTGATCCCTCCTCTCGTTTCGGCTCCAAGACTTTCACCGCCTTCCGGAGACGTCCAAGCGGGGAGGTGGACGGAGCCCCCCCTAGCGAAGCCCGCCAGACACCCCAACCCACGGCGGGCGAGCTGGGGATGGGGGAAGGCGAACACCCGATTGCTGAGACGAGGTGAGGGGCTGGGAACCGACCCGGGGGGGCGAGGGGCTGCAGGGACGGGGAGATTTTGCTCTGAGCCGTGCTGGGGATGGGAATAACGGAGCTGAGGTCTGGTTGGCGGTACGAGGCCGGTGTTCCTCCTGAGCAGGCAGCGCCTTGAGCTGCCTCCGTGGGAAGGCCGGGGCGGCCGCCGCCGTGCCGGGCGGTTTGCTCTGACCACAGGAACGGGCCGTCCTGGCCCAGGAGCTGCCGCCGCGCCTGCCGCCCCCGAGGGCCGGGAATCCAGCCAGCCAGCCATCCCGCTCCCTGGGCAGGGGCTGCCCTGGGGCTGGGAATAATGGGGAGGGGGTCGTTCCCCTGGGGAAACGTTCCCTTTTTCCCATCCTTGCTATTTTTTTTCCTGCCGGGCTGTGCCAAGGCGGAGGGAACTCAGCAATCCGCGGGACTCCTGGCTGCAGGATGTCCTGGGTGAGAGCCAGCGCTTGGCCATGCTCCCGAAGGCTGGGCACCTCCGGGAGAGCGAGACGGGGGCTATTTTAAACCAGAGTGTGAGAAACTTGCTCTCCAAAGCACTGAAAACTTTCTGGAAAGGGGATTGAGGCTGATTTGCTCCCTCCGTTCTGCAGTCAAAACCTTGCTGATAATTTGTTCTGGTTTTGGCTATGGCTTGCAGCGATTGAAGGGCCTCTTGTGGTTCACCCGACCCCATCCTGCTGCGGCCAGAGCGGGTGGTTTGGGGCTGGGAGGTGCCTCGGCAGGTGGGGGGAGAGAAGAGTGGAGGCGCAGGGGAAAAATTCATTCTCCTTCCCCATTTCTCTCTGGCAGCGGCTCCCCCCCAGCCGGCCCAAGCTGTGCCGGGGACCCCCGCGGACGCCGGAGGCCACCTACCCCCCCTGACGTGAGTTCTCGCCTCGCCCTCCCGTGCTGCGGCAGCTCCGTTCCTGGGCTCTCTCCTTCGGGGCTCTCCTGTCTCCTCCGGGGCTCCCTCTCTGCGGGGTGCGTGTCTCTCCTTTCTCCTCGGGGTGCCCACCGCCCCTTCCTCCGGTGAAGCCGGGTTCCCCGGGCACGGGGCCAGGTTCTTCTGGAGGGGGGGTGGCGTGTGGCAGCGCTGCTGCCGAGGCGTGGGCAGGGAGCAGCCGTGAGTCACCAGCCAGGGTTTGGTGACCCGGCAGGTATGTGGCAGGGCAGGCCCTTTTCGGGCTCCCTGCCAACCCCACTCCCCTCTCCCCGTGCTTGGCTGGGACACCGGGCCGTGGTGACACCAGGGTGGCAGCCGGCAGGGTGACACTGGCAAGGGGGTGCCCAGCCCCACGGTGGGGTGGGGGATCCGGGCTGAGGGTGTTTTTACTTCTTCCTGCTTCATTTCTTCCTCTCCATCTGTCTCCGCACTGCCGGAGGGTGGGTGTTGGAGGGGGGGACACTCAGCCTGGGTGGCTCACAGTGGCCCCTGGCCATGGAATGGGGTTGGGGGCCCGCTGGGAGCCACCCGGGCTGCCTCGGATTTGTGGAGAGGGGCTGTGATTTGTGGGTGGGTGACGCCTGGGGCGTTCCTCTCGAGTGACAAGACATCCCCTCTCCTCCGGCTCTTTCCACAGCTCTCCTCTCTCCAGCCGGGTGCCCTCGGACCCCCTGGCTCCCCGAGGCCCCCCATCTGCCCGGCCCCAGGAGCTCCCTTCCAGCCTTCTGCCTCGGCGCCCGGCTCTCCCGATGCCCCCCCAGAGCTCCCAGTCCCTGGGTCCCCCACCCTGGCCCCTGGCTCCCCCGAACCCCCACCTCAGCCTCCAGCTGAGGTCTCGGCCGCCTCCATCCAGGCCCCCGGCGCTCCCTCCTCCACAGCCGAACCCCGGCTTGGCATCTCCCGCTCCCCTGGCTCCCCCCACACTCCTGGGGAGGGATCCCCCGATACTGCCAGCCCCCCTGGCACTCCTGAACTGCCTCCCAGAGTCACCTGCCCCCCCGGCTCTCCCGAGGCTGCCACTGAGTACCCAGGTCCCCCCAGCCCACCCCCAGAGCCCCCTGCCAAAGCCTCTCGTCCCCCGGGCTCCCCGGAGGGACCTGATGACTCCCCGGTGTCCCCACAGTCCCCCGAGGGTCCCGATTTCAGCCCCCCTCCCTCTGGCAGGGACTCAGGGCTCCGGCGCTCTTCGGAGGGGGTGCTGCAGCCCCCGGTGGCGGGGCAGGGCATGGGGGCGCTGGGGGGCTCGCTGAGCGCCCTGCCCCGTCCCGGGGACCCGCCGTTGGAGCTGTCCCTGGGCAGCGAGTCCGGCTGGAGCCTCTCCCAGTCCTTCGAGTGGACGTTCCCCTCGCGGGGGGCACGGCGGCTGGCGTCCCCCCCCCAGTCCCCCATCCGGGAGACGGCTGACTCGGGGCTCTCTGCAGAGGGAGAGTCGGATGGGGAGGACCCGGCCCCGGGCCCCCCGTGCTCCCAGGGGGATGGCGAGCCCCAAGGGGCCGGTGGCTGGGGAGCAGAGGGGGCTCCATGTCCAGGGGGCCCTGTGCCCCATCGGGAGGCTGAGGGCTTGTCAGAGGAGGAGGAAGGGGAGGAAGGGGAGGCAGAGCGGGATGCCACTGTGTCCTGCTCCTCTCTCTGTGTGACAGAGCCTGGCCAGGACCTGTCTGAGCCTGAGCCCCCCACCCAGCCCATGCCCCTCACTGAGGCTGCCCCACCAGCTCTGGGCACCGTGGACGACTGCCCTGCCAGCCCGCAGGGCCCCGGCGGGCCAGGCCAGGCCGAGGGACCCCCGAGGGACCTCCAGCCCCATGCCGACCCGGGCTGGCTGGTGGAGCTGCTGTCCTCACCCAAGGCCCGTGGCTCCCCGCAGGTAAGGCGCCACAGGAGCCGGGAAGGGTTGGCACCAGGCCGTGGTATCGGTGGGTCCCGGGAGGGGAAGGGTTCAGGTTAGGACTCCCCAGGAACGGGGGGCCCCATGGGGTGGGGTGGGCAGGTGGAAGGGTCTGGCCTCCCCTTGGGATGGGACCTAGTGCTGTGTCCCTCAGGTGTCCCAGGGTGTTTCCCCCTCTCTTTTCCTCTCCAACTCTCCTCTCTGCTGCGTGAGCCGGGGCTGCGACCCCTTTAGCCCCCTCTGCCCCTTTCTTGCCCTCTTTCCCCAGGACCTGCTCGGCTGGTCGCGGAAGGACCTGTGCAGTGAGTTCGGCATTGGCAGAGCTCAGCAGGCCGGCACCTTCGACTGGACCCCTGAGGCTGTGGCCAGGGACAGAGACTGGCCTGGTGAAACGGAGCAGGACCGGGAATTCAGGACCAAATCAAGCTGGGACAGCATCCACAGCACCAGGGATGGGGACCGGCAGGATGGGCCCTTCGGCACCACCAGGAAGGACTGGGGCAGAGATTACAAAGGGACAGAGCTGATGGGGGAAGCGAGACTGGGCTGCAGCGACTGGTCCAAGTCCCGTGGCGCAGAGGAAAGCTGCCTGCAGGATCAAGACTTTGGTGCTGGCAAACCCAAATGGGGCACGGGCTATGGCTTGGACAGTGTGGGCAGTGGGGAGGAGATCGGCTCCAGGAAGGCCGACTGGAGCCGCAGCTACGACATGGGACACAGCCAGCAGCAGGATGAGGAGCCGAGCTCCAGGCAGCCCAGCTGGGCTGGCAGGTATGGCCCCGGGGCCCCGGAGAGCCGGGATGGGGAGATCACACCTGCCTGGGCCGGACAGTATGGTACCAGCGACGCGGAGGTGGGGGACAGGGAGCTCGCCCCAGACTGGGCCAGTAAATACAGCAGCAGGGACGCTGAGAGCAAGGGCGAGGATTTTACACTGGGCTGGGCTGGCAGATCCAGCACTGGGGACACTGGGACCCCAGAGAAGGAGTTCAGCCCCAGCAGACCAGCCTGGGACAGCAAATACAGCACCCGGGACATGGAGAGCCAGGACCGGGAGTTCAGCCCCAGCCGACCAGCTTGGACTGGCGAGTACAGCACCCGAGGCATGGAGAGCCAGGACCGGGAGTTCAGCCCCAGCAGGCCAGCTGAGGCCGGTGAATACACCACCAGGGACATGGAGAGCCAGGACCGGGAGTTCAGCCCCAGCAGGCCGGCTGAGGCCGGTGAATACACCACCAGGGACACGGAGAGCCAGGACAGGGAGTTCAGCCCCAGCAGGCCGGCCTGGGACAGCAAATACAGCACCAGGGACATGGGGAGCCAGGACAGGGAGTTCAGCCCCAGCAGACCGGCCTGGGATAGCGAGTACCGCAGCAGGGATGCAGAGAGCCAGGACAGGGAGTTCAGCCACAGCAAAATGGCCTGGGATAGAGAGTACTGCAGCAGGGACATGGAGAGCCAGGACCGGGAGTTCAGCCCCAGCAGACCGGCCGAAGCCAGTGAGTGCAGCACCAGCGACATGGAGACCCAGGATGGGGAGTTCCAGCTCAGGAGATCAGCATGGGATGATGGATACAGCAGCAGAGAGATGGAGACTGAGGACAGGGAGTTCAAGCCCAGCAGACCAACTTGGGATGATGAGCACAGCAACAGGGATGCGGAGAGCCAGGACAGGGAGTTCAAGCCCAGCAGATCAACCTGGGATGATGAGCAGAGCAGCAGGGATGTGGAGAGCCAGGACAGGGAGTTCAGCCCCAGCAGACCAGCCGTAGCCAGCGAGCGCAGCACCGGGGACGTGGAGACCCAGGACAGCGGGTTCAAACCCAGCAGAGCAGCCTGGGATGGTGAGCAGAGCACCAGGGACGTGGAGACCCGGGATGAGGAGTTCAGCCCCAGCAGACCGGCCTGGGCCAGCGAGTGCAGCAGCAGAGAGATGGAGACCCAGGACAGCGGGTTCAAACTCAGCCAACCGGCCTGGGATGACAGATACAGCACCAGGGACGTGGAGAGCCAGGACCGGGAGTTCAGCCCCAGCAGACCGGCCTGGGCCACCGAGTTCAGCTCTTCGAATGCCGAAAAGGAAGAAAGAGAGTTTAGTCCTGGCCGGCTGAGCTGGGCTGGGGAGTGCGGCATTGGCCAAAAGGAGCTGGTCGACACGTTCAGTGTCAGGAAAGATGACTTGCCTGGCTCCGGTGCCCCCGATCCCCCTGCCCAGGAGCCCGGCTGGGGCAGCACCGGCCGGCAGGAGCGCGGTGCCACCGATAGCAGGGACTGGGCCAAAGAGCTTGGGGGAGCTGAGCGCCACAACCAGTTCGGCATCATTGGGACAGAGTGGGTGACGGATCCCTCTAGTGCCAGAGCAATATCAGATGGCTCCACATCCTGGGCTGGCGGAATGAGGTCTGAGGGCCTGCGGGAGCCCCTGGGAGACTGGCAGAGGGATCTCTCCTTCGGCACCCCAGATGCCGCCAGCTGTGTGGGCACTGGTGACGCCAGCGGGGTTGGACTAGGCCAGATGGCCTGGGGTCAGGGCCTGGGCCACCTGCCTGCCCCGGGCAGCTCTGCCCAGCCCCAGGAGGCTGGGCTGGAAGGGCCAGGCTGGAACTGGGAGCTGGAGGCAGCCGGCTGGAGCGTGGAGCTGTGCGATGCCGAGGCCAAGCGCCGGGAATGGGCCAGTGCGTTTGGTGCCCGCTGCGCGGCCCGGAGCCGGGACTTCGGTGCTGTGGAGCAAAGCCCAGGAGACGATGCCGGCTCAGCGGATGGGTAAGGAGGAGGGCGCTGGCGGTGGCAGTGCAACCCCGGGGGGGGACCTGTCACCCTTGGGTGCCCATGCTGTCCTGCAGTGGGGACTTCTGATGACATGGGCCTCATGCTGGTGTCCTACCATGCCTCACGCGTAGCCGGGGGACCGGCTGCCTCTGGCCCCGGGCTGCCAGAGCTCCTCTGCCCCGGCCTCCGCATTTCCTCCTGCAGCCTCCAGCCCCACAACTGGAGCAGGAGCTTTTCGAGGGACTGGGTTTCAATCGTCCCGGCAGGATCTGCTGTCTTGAGTTGATCTAGGAGGGGATGATGCCTTCGGGGCTTCTTGGGCTGATCTCCCTCTGACGTGGAGAGCCCTGTATGAAGTCTGGGGGGTGCTGGTGTTCCCTCGCCCCCCAGAAAAGTGGTAGAATTAGCCCCGTGCCCTTATTGCTTTGCCAGGATGTGGGAACCCTGATTTCTGCCAAACTTACAGAGCTGGGGATTCCCAAAATGATAAATTCCCTCAAGCTGCCTGAAAATAAGGATCCCAGGAGGAGGGAAGCAAAAGCCCCACGGGGCTCAGGAAGGGCCCAGCCTGGTCGGCCTGTGTGGGGCTGTGGGGACCCCTCACCTCCTGCCCCGGGAGCCGTGTGGGTTCCTGCTGCCAGCGCCATCCTGCACCCAGCTGGCCCTGATCCTCCTCCTGCCCCTTGGTCACCTGGTGTCCCCCTGGCCACCTCCTGAGGGCTGGGGACCCTACTGGCGGGTCTGGCCTCTTTCTCTGCCCCAAGGGGGAGAGTTGGCCTGAGGCCCCGGTGAGTCTGGCAGCCTCCTTGCCTTCCCCAGACCCCAAATTCTGTGCCAGCATTTGGGAAGGGGCTTTGGGGAGACTTCACAGAGGTGCCACCCCCTTGGTGTGACATCCCGGGAGAGAGGGGAGAGTCCTGGACACCTGGGTCCTGCCCTCACTTCCCGGGAGCAGCGTTTGGCCCTCCCCATGCCTCAGTTTCCCCTGGAGGCTGACGGAGGCGAGGTTTGGGGCAGGGGAAGGGCTCGTGTTAGCTGGAGCTGGAGGAACTCTGGGGTCTTGTCTTGTCTCCCTGAGCAGAAGCATCCGTCTCTCGGACCCCAGCCCGCCCATGGGCGACGCTCAGGCTGACCTCCCAGCTGCGGCATCCCCCCGGCATGAGCTGCCCAGCCCCACTGAGGAGGAGAGGGGCCTCCCCAAGCCGGCCACTGCCCCGCGGAGCCCCAGGGCCTCCCCTCTGCTGCCGGAGGCTGCCGGTGGCACCCTGCTGGACATGGGGAGTGAAGAGTCCCCCTTGGACCACCCGGATGGGAAGAGACCCCCGAGCTGGGAGGAGAAGCGGCTCTCCCTGGGCGCCCCTCAGCCCGAGGGACCCTCGGACCACGCCGGGCAGGAATTTGCCTTCCTGGAGGTGAGTGGTGAGGGGGCAGCCTCCAGCCCCCTGGGGGTGCCCAGCTTGTGTGGGGGCCCTGTTCCTGTCGTGCTCTGGGGACGGGGGCTTTACCCTCCAGCCTTAACCTCCTCCGAGGGACAGGCTGCGGATTGAGGGTCCCCCTGTGCCGTTGTGGGCGTCCGTGGGCATGCTGGCTGGGGGGGCCCCACATCTCCCGGGTGCTGGGCACTAACCTGTCCCCGCGGGCTCTGCAGGACACGGAGGTCCTGGACAGCAGCGTGTACCGCAGCAAGGCCAACCTGGGACGCAAGCGCCGGCACCGGGCACCGGCCCTCCGCCCCGGGGCCACCTCGGAGGGGGACAGCTGGATCTTCCGGGACTCCACAGGTGAGAGCCCCTGGGGTGGTGACAAGGGGAGAGGGACCACAGGGCCCTCTGTCCTGGGCAGAGGCGTCTCACGGTGACACTGTCCCCCACGTCCTCCCCACAGAGCCCCGTCCAGCCCTGGCAGCATCCTCTGACGACGAGGCAGCAGAGGAACCCAAGAGCCGGCGGGTGCGAGCGTCCCTGTCGAGCAAGGGGGTGAAGGTGCCGCTCTTCCCCGGCCTCAGCACCTCCGCCCTCAAGGTGGGGACCCCCAGGATCCCCAGGCAGTGGGGTGATGGCTCCTGGCCAGGCAGGAGAGAGGGAGGGTTGAACAAGGGGAGGGGAAACTGAGGCAGGTTGGGACTGGGGGCTGGGCTAAAGGTGGGCAGTGTGGGGAGCCATGGGGAGGAGGCGGTGGGAGGATGTGGAGGGGGCAGAGCACAGCATGTCCCCCCTGACTTCACTTCGCTGCGCCCAGGCCAAGCTGAGGGGACGAAACCGCTCGGCTGAGGAGGGGTCACCGGCAGGGGACAGCAAGGCCACCCCCGCCAAGGACCCCCACGTGCAGCGCTCCAAGTCCTGCAAGATCCCTGGCTTGAGTGGGAAACCCCTGGCGCTGCCCCCCAAGCCGGAGAAGTCCTCGGGGTGAGTGCTGGGGGCATGGGACCCTCGTGGGGAAGCGAGGGCTGGGCTTAGGGAGCCACAGGGGCGGGAAGGAGGGGGCTTGGGGGGCTGTGTGCGCATCTGGGGACAGATGCTGTGGATGGGGGGAAGATGCTGAAGGGTGGGGAGGTGCTGTGGGGCTGTCACGTGGTTCCGTGCCCCACTGTAGCAGTACCGAGGGGGATGTTCCAGAGGCATGGAGGGTTTTGGGGTGCTTTAGGGGTGTGAAGGGGTTTTGAGGGGTGTGGGGGCTCTCCAGGCTGGCACCTCCAGTGTTCGTAGGCAGCCAGAGCTGGGCTGGGGGGAGCTGGGCGCCAGGGGAGGCTTTGCTGCGTGCGGCGTCCCCAGGGCCGGTGTCCTGGAGAGCCCGGGCTGCTCCCGCCAGACACTGCCTGGGATGCAGCCCTGAATGCCCCAGCTCCCCGCCTGTCCCCCCAGTCTCCCCCCAGTCCCCCAGGGAGCCTAGATCAGCCGGGGACCCTTCTTGGTTGTGCCCCTGGGGGTTGGTCTGGGTCCCGGGGGTGTTTTTGGGGGGCTTATGCCAATGCGGTGCTGACACCTCCCAGGTCCGAGGCCTCCCCCCCGCACTGGCTGCAAGCGCTGAAGCTGAAAAAGAAGAAACCTTGAGCAGGGTGAGTGCGGGAGCTGGGGGGGTCACTGGGGACTGACCCTGGCCCTCCCAGGGCAGGGCACAGCTGGGGACCCCCTCCCCGTGGTCCCCACATCGGGCTGTGTGTCCCAGGGGGCTTGAGGGGAACATGACACCGGCCAGGGTGGCCCAGGGGGAAGTGTGTCCCCACGTCCCTGGGCTCTGTGCTGCCAGGAGGGGCAGCCCCCCCTCCTGCCCGCTCCAGCTGGGGACCCCCAGGGCTGGGTCACCCCTGGGGCTGGGGGTCCCTGCGGATCCCTCACCCCCCTGCCCGCTCCGTCTCTTCCAGGCTCGCTGTCCTGACGGCGCGTCCCCGAGGCTGACAGACGCTGTCCCCAGGGCCAGGCCGCCCCCTCCCCATGGCGGGACACACACACACATCTATGCACTTTGTATGATGCTCGCAGGGTCCCCATCCCCCTCCCCACACCTCCTCCCCCCTCCTTGGCCCACGGGCCTCCCCCGGTGTCCCCCTTCCCCTCGGTCCCCGCCTCGACGGGGCTGGGGAGGGGGGGGCAGTGCATCCCCCTTTCCCCTTGCCCCCTGCTCTTGTATCACCCTCAGACAAAGAGCAACAGGTCAGGATTTTGGTGCCACTCTGACAGGACAATAAAACTTCGTCGGTTGGTTTGGGGGGACCCTGGGTCTTCTCTCAGCCCCCCCCGGACGTCTGCTGGCCGGGGGGGCCTCGTGGGGACGCTGGCGTGGCAACTGCCACCAGGAGGAGCTCTCTGCCCGCAGCCGGGGCCGGCACAGAGCGCGGGCACCCCTGGGTGCTGCCTGGTGGGGGGGCACAGACCCCCCCAGGGGTGAACCCCCCCAGCCCCGGGTGCCGGCGCAGGGGTAGCGTGCGCAACCGTGGGTGTGCTCCCACCCCAGCGATCGGAGGCCCATGCGGGCGTCCACCCACCAGTGGGGTGCCCACACTCCTCCCCACGGCACTGTGCCCCCGGCGTACCCCCACCTCCCCGCGCCCCCCAGCATCCCTCTGGGGAAGCAGCCCCTTGCACACTCACCTTGCACGCGTGCCAACCCTTGTGCACGCAGCTGGGCACGCACGTGTGTGCACACCTTTGTGTGTGTGCGCACCTCTGCCTCTGTGTGTGTGTACACCTTCGTGTGTGTGTGCGCGCCTGTGTGTGTGCGCACCTCTGCCTCCGTGTGTGTGTGTACACCTTCGTGTGTGTGTGTGCGCGCGTGTGTGTGTGTGTGTGTACCTCTGCCTCTGTGAGTGTTTGTACACCTTCGTGTGTGTGTGTGTGTGTGTGTGCACCTCTGCCTCTGTGTGTGTGTGTACACCTTCATGTGCATATGTGTGTGTGTCTGTGTGTGTGTGCACCTCTGCCTCTGTGTGTGTTTGTACACCTTCGTGTGTGTGTGTGTGTGTGCACGCCGCTGCCCTCCCGTGCAAACCGGACCCGCGTGCCCACCCTGGCACCGAAGGGTCCCATCCTGCCCGTTCCCTGCCCACCCGGCTGCGGTGCCGGGGTCCCCCCGAGGAGGAGCGGGGAGGATCCCACCCCAGCCCCGAACCTTCGCCCCCGCCCTCCCTCCGGCCGCGGCGCGGGCTGCGAGGGGCCGATGTCCCCAGCCCGCGGGGGGCTGCGGGGCGGCCGCCAGGCTGGGCCCTGGACGACGGGGGACGCCGGTGCCCTGGGCTCCAGCCGCCGAAGGAGGGGCGCCGCCGGCGGGCGCCGTGCCAGGCCGCTGAGCCGAGCTGCCGCCTGCCGGGACGGGGACCCGGGGCTGGCTGTCCCCTGTCGGAGGGGGGAGCTGCGGAGGGAGAGCTGTGGCCGAGGAGCTGCGGCTTCCCCGGTCGGATGTGGTAACTGCCAGCGGCCCCAGAGGAAATCGCCGAATCCCGCCCGGCGGCACCGCCGGACGCGGCCCCTTGGGGCGCGGGGTGCCCGGGCAGTGCCGGCAGCTCGGCCGGTGTCCCGTCCCCCCCGGGGGCTGCCACATCCTCCCGGCGCCCGGGGGGCTGCCCGCGGACGCCGTGGGGCCGGTCACGGCTGCCGTCCCCCGTGGGCAGACCCCGGCGCGCCTTCGGGGCGGGGGGGGTGGTGTGCCGGGCCCGGCGTGTGTCGCTTGTGCCCGGGCCAAGGGCACCCGGCAGACGCTTGAGGGGCTCAGCCCCCCCCGCCCCCCGCGGCAGAGCTTCGGCCCGGAGCTGGTCCCGGGCCTCCCGCTCGCCCCGAACCCTCGGCTTCATCCCGGGGCTGCGGCGGAGCCTCAACCTCGACCCTCCGGCCGCGTCCCAGGGGGCTGCTCCCGCCGGCGGGATGGGGGCCGGCACCGGGGGATACTCACGGGGGATGCGGGTCCCCGGAGCCCCCCGCTGCAGGGGAGAGCGGCTCCTCCGGAGCCCCCCGCTGCCGGGCTCGGCCCCAGGCCCCCCAAGCCCCCTCCCCACATTCCCGCTGCCCAGCGGCGTTACAGATAACGTTGTTCGTTATCAGCCCCGCCGCTGATAACACCCCGCTGCTGCTGCTCCCCGCGGCTCGGGGCCCTTGGCCCAGGCCTGGCCACCGACCCACCGCCCGTGGCTACGGCAACCCCCCCCCCGGGGGGGGGTCTCCATCCCGCCGCAGGAGGTGACCGGGGACCCTTCAGCCCCCCCGGCACCGCCGGCGGCATCTCGGCGGGGCTGGAAAGGGTTACCTGTTCTCCTGCGCTACCCACAGGCGACAAAAATAGCCCAGCTCGTTATTAATAGTGATCTTCATTACCCGGGCTGGAACATCTCCCTTTGTAGCAGTTTCTGGCGATACCAAGGGCCTAATTAGCATTTCTTTTATTTCCCTATTTTATTCCATTTATTAGCTGATAGGCTTAAGTAACGTCTTCATCAGGCTCGGTTTGTGTGGGGGTCCGTCCCTTCTTTAAACAAACTTCAGGTTTTGACTTAAATCGGCAGCCGCCGCATTTGTGCCGCAATTTTTAGCAGCTTTCAACGTTAATTCCTCACCGAGGCGCTGGCGGTCGCGCCCCCCCCCGCGGGTTACCGCGCGTTTCCGCGGGCCTGGCCCGGGCCCTTGGAATGTTTGATTGTTCCTTATCTCCAGCCGATTCGCCCCGGCTCGTCCTCCCGGGCCGATGGCCGGGGGTGCCCTTGGGGCTGCTTTGGTGGCCGCCGTGACCACCCCTGCGAGGGTCCCGCTGCCCCCCCGACCCGCACCCCCTGTCCCGGCCCCTCTCCCTCCCGTACCGCTCCGTGTGCTCTGATTTTGGAGACCCCCTTCGAGCCGCCCCCCCTATTTCAGACAGGAATTAACCCCCTCCACCGGCCCTTTACACCTCTCTGCCGGCACAAGGGACCCGCTGCGCTGACGGGAGGGGGGGTGGGGTCTGGGGGGTTTTGCCCCCCGGTTCGTCCCCGCGGTTCCCACCGCCCGGGTTCAAACCGTGCTGTTCCCGCAGCCCGTTCCGCTGTGATTTACCGACTCCCGCAGCGAGGGGCTCCTCCGGCCCCGCGCCCCGAGCCCCCCCCGCGCTTTTCCAGGCGGACTCGAGCCTTTGCAGGTTTTTCTGCAAGTCCCGCTCGGCTTCTCCGGTGCTTTTCCCCAAAGCCGCAATTGCCGGAGTTCAGCCCCGGCGGGACACCCCAGAGCCGAGCTCCCCCCCGCTCCTCCTGCCCCCTCCGAATAGTTTATTTTGGGGTAGGGGGCGATTTTTCTCCACGCGTTGCTGCGTTCGGCTCCTTCCCGCACGGCGCCACCCGCAGAGAGCCGGGACCGGCCGGGGCTCCCCGTCGCCGGCCGGTCCTTCGGCAGAGGCTGCCTTAAAAAGGTCATTTTGCAGCGTCGGGGGGGAGCCCCGGCGCACCCCCTCCCCTCGTTTTTGGTAAATGCACAAAGGCCCCCCCCAGCGCGTCACCCGCGAAATGGGGCCGCGGCAGTTCGGAACCCTCCCGGCGCCGCGGCTGTTCGCCACATGCAAAACCCTGGAAGCAAAATGTAAAAATCCCAAATGCCAAACGCCAAATGCCCAAACGCCAAATGCCACCCCCGGCACCCCCCCCCGCCCCGCCCCGGGGCACCCCCCGCTGCGACGCTCCCGGTGCCAAATGCGAAGCCCGAAGCGCAAACGCCCCGACGGCAGCGGCCGAACGCAGCGCCCAACGGCGAAAGCCCAAATGCCAGTTCGGAGCTGCCGGGTGGCGGACCCCCCCCCGCCCCCGCCCGCCCCCCTCAGCCCCCCGGGGCTGCTCCCCCGAGCCCGGGCGCCGGCGGGGTGGCCGGAACCCCCCGGGGGGGCGGGGGGCGGGGGGACGGGGGTTATCTCGGGGGCTGACGTGTTGACACTTGGGTGAGAGCTCGGTAAAACCCCCCAGGAAGGAGCCAGATGGAGATGATGGGGAGGGGGGAGCTGTGAAATTTCCCACGGGGGCTCCCCCCCCCGCCCCGTCCTCCCTCCCGCCCGACCCATCAGGAGGAGGAGGCGGAGGAGGAGGAGGAAGGGGAGGTAACGCGGTGGGATGCGCTGGGCCGGGCTCAGAGGGCCGGGGGAGCGGGGTGAGCCCGGGATGAGCTGAGCTGAGCTGAGCATGGAGGAGGCGACGGACGCCTACGCCTACGGGGACAACGAGACCGAGTGCGAATATGCCGAGTGGGGCCCCTCGCTGGCCCTGCTGCCCGCCATCTACCTGCTGGTCTTCCTGCTGGGCACGGCGGGCAACGGGCTGGTCCTCTGGACCGTCTTCAAGGGCGGCCGGGACCGCCGGCGCTCGGCCGACACCTTCATCGCCAACCTGGCTGCCGCCGACCTCACCTTCGTGGCCACCCTGCCGCTGTGGGCGGCCTATGCCTGGCTGGGCTACCACTGGCCCTTTGGGACCGCCGCCTGCAAGGTCAGCAGCTACCTGGTCTTCGTCAACATGTACGCCAGCGTCTTCTGCCTGACGGGGCTGAGCTTCGACCGCTACCTGGCCATTGTCCGGCCTCTGGCCACCGCCAAGCTGCGCTCGCGGGTCAGTGGGCTGGTGGCCACAGTGGCCCTGTGGGCGCTAGCGGCTCTGCTGGCCCTGCCGGCCCTGGTGCTGCGGCGGGCAGCCGCCCTGGGTGGGGACACCAAGATCACCTGCTACATGGACTACGGGGGCCTGGCTGCCCCGGGGACGGAGGGCGCCTGGGAGGTGGGGCTGGGGCTCTCCTCCACCGCCCTGGGCTTCGTGCTGCCCTTCGCCGTCATGCTGACCTGCTACTTCTTCATCGCCCGCACCGTGGCCAGCCACTTCCGCCGGGAGCGCGCCGAGGGGCCCCGCAAGCGCAAGCGGCTCCTCACCATCATCACGGTGCTGGTGGCTGCCTTCGGGGGCTGCTGGCTGCCCTTCCACCTGGTCAAGACCCTCTACGTCCTGATGGACCTGGAGGTGCTGCCCTGGTCCTGCGGCCTCCACGCCTTCCTCAACAACCTCCACCCCTACTGCACCAGCATCGCCTACGTCAACAGCTGCCTCAACCCCTTCCTCTACGCCTTCTTCGACCCCCGGTTCCGCCATGCCTGCGCTGCCCTCCTCTGCTGCCGCCCCCCCGGCCCCGGCACCGACCGCTCCGCCAGCTACTCCTCGGGGCACAGCCACCCCCCCGGCACCAAGGGGGGGCCGGTCCCGGGGGGAAAGCTGGACCCCGCCACCCAGGAGACGCTCTTCCGTGCCTGACCCCCCTTCCCCAGTGCCCCCCGAGCTGGACTCCTCGGGGGGACCCCACCACCTCCCCCTCGCCCCAGAGCCTGGCTCGCTCTGGGGCCCCCCCCGCTGGAAAGCCCCACTCGTGGGAAGGGGAAACTGAGGCAGGGGCTGGGAAGGCCCTGGGAGGAGCCCCTGGGGGGCTCGGGTGGGGTCGGCTCCCCCTGGCATCCACAGGGCTTTGGATTTTGTGACAAATAAATGAATTTTGGTTAAAAAAGGAGCAGGGTGTGTGCAGTTCCCTTGGCGGGTAAGGGGAGGGAGTGGGGTTTGTAGGGTCACGGTGTGGGGCAGCACGGGGGTGCGGGGGAGGGTATGGTTGGGTTTTAGGGGGTGTGTGAGCTGGGGGTCGTTACGTCCCGGTCCGACTCCGTCGGGGCTGGGAGAGGTTCGCGATGATTCCAAGCATGAGATGAAGACACGGAGGTCAGACGCCGCTCGCCGCAGGTTTATTGTTACTCCCCGGCAATAGTCGCTGAGACGAGCGACAGGGTAGGGGTGGAAGTAGAGGAAAGGCAGAGAGGAGCAGCAGTATGGCGGAGCACAGCAGGAGTATAGTCACCACCACGGGCCCGACGACGCCTCGACGGTCCCCTGGAATTTCAGCGGTGTCCCGCTGATCCATGGTTCCCAAGCCATGATGATGGTGGGGGGTTCTGGTTCCCAAATCGTGGTGGGTCACCGCACCAGTTACAGTCCAGGTCGGTCTGCGGCTTGACCCGTCAGCGTGACGGTGGCCTTGCCCAGCTCATTGTCTTTTGACACGGTCGCCGTACGAGCTCTGCCCGCCTTTGCTGCTCGGCCAGAGCTTGGCTCAGCACGGCCATCGCGACGCAGCGAGCCTGGGGGAGCGGGACGGGTCCTGGCGCCCAGGGTAGGCAGGGTCTGGCCGCTCTGATAAGCAAAGCCCCGTGCCCTCTCCAGCTGGTGGCAATCTCGGGTGGCGTGTGCTGGGGTCTGCGTGTGGTAGCACCAAATCCAGCCCAGCCCAGCCAGTGCCTCCCCGCAGGGTGGGCGCCTGCCCGCCCCAGCCCCCCCAGCTCTGATTGCATCAAGCAGCCGCCTGGTCCCACCAAATCCCATTTTCGGGCTTTTCTCCTCCTTATCTGAGGCCAGAAGGAGCCGCGGGTGACTCACTCCTGCGGGGTGAAAATGGGCCGCTGATGCTGTTAAACACCCAGACCCCAGACGGGGACACGGGGCCGTTTGGGTTTGGAGGGGGGCGTTTGGGTGCCTGGCAGGACAACGGCCCGCCTTTGCCCAAGGTTTTGATGAGCCACCAAATGGCTCCTCTCCCATTTCCCTCCCGGCCCCCGCCGCTTCCTGAGGCTCCGCTCTAAATAAATCTTCCCCCTATTTGTTATTTACATCCTTCATTTACTCATGATGAACTATCCTGTCTCCTTGGCCTTTGTTCCTGCTTGGAAAGGATGCGGGATCATTACTGGGTTCCTTGGGAAGCTTCCCATGGGGGGGCTGCATTAACCTTCCCGGTTTTGCCACTACCTAATTTTGGGAGCCAGCCCAGCCAGCGTCACCCCTCCTCGGGGACGGTCCTTTGTCTTCACCGAGTAAATAACGGAGGTGGGGGCCGCGGTTGGGTAAAGTGCCCGGCGCAGAGGGCTGCGAGGCTGCCATGGCTCTTTTCACCACAGTTGGGGATTTTGGGGTGTTTCCCCTTGGTTCTGGGCTGGTCTAAGAGCCGGGAGGGGGAGTTGGGGGAGTGGGGCTGGAAATGCTGCATCTGGGGCCACAGCCCAAAGGGAAATTTGGGGGAGAAGCGTGATTCCATTCAAGGTGCCTTCCTGGCCTGCTTGCCCTGGAGAGACCCCCTGATACTGCTCACCCATCTGTCCATCCATCAATCCGTCCATCCATCCGTCCATCCATCCACCCATCCTTCCCTCCCTCCATAACTCACCCCTTCTCTCCCTCCCTTTCTCTATCCCTCCATCCCACCATCCTCCCTTGCTCCCTCTATCCATCCATCCTTCCATCCCTTCATCTCTCTCCCCATCCCTCCACCCCTCCCTCTCTCCATCCCTCCACCTCTCCATCTTTCCATCCCTCCACCTCTCCATCTTTCCATCCCTTCATCCCTTATCCCCTCCATCCTTTATCTCCTCTATCCTTTATCCCCTCCATCTCTCCATCCCTCTATCCCTTGTCCCCTCCATCCCTCCACCATTCCCAAATGACGCAGTGCCAAAGGGGGTGACAGGGTCCCGTTTTTCGGGGGGGGACCCCGTGAGGGCAGTTTCCTCCCCGGCGCGGCAGCTGGGCACGGAAATGGCCGCAGGGCGCCCTGCCAGCGGAGACGGGAGCCGCCGACTTTCTATCCGCCTCTTGGAGATTTCCCTTTCCCTTCCAGGAGGGAAATGTTTAGCCGAGGAGTCTCTGGGGGGAAATGTGGGGACACTTCAGAAAAACCAGCCGGCGGGAGCCGGGGCGGGGGGAAGGGGCAGCGGGGCCCGGACCACCCGTCGGAAGGAGATAAGGAAGGTGTTGCCTTCCTGCGGCGGGCGGCGGAGGAAAGATGAGGAGGGGAGATAGCGGGGGGACAGCCGAGGGGCGGGGGGCGGGGAGCGGGACCCTGCCAAACCGGGAGCATCCTCGGAAGTGGCTGGGAAGGCCGGGCGCTGGGGGTCGGCTCCCCCTGCGGGCACCGGGGGACCCTCCATCCCCAGAAGCGATTCTTTGGCTGGCTGCGGCCGCTGACGGGGTCTGGGGGGCACGGCCAGGTGTCCCCAAACCATGTGCCGCGGGGACGTGATTTGGGAGAAAAAGGAGGGGTTTTTGACACAGGGGACTTTGGTTGGGGCTAAAAGTGTGTGTGTGGGCTGGGGGAGACGGGGTGATGGGTGAAGGGGACAGGAGCCAGCCCCCCCGGCCCAGGGAGCATCCCAGCCCCGAGCTGCTTTTTCAGGCACCAAACGGCCAAGCAGGGGGTTCAACCCCCCCCCATCACCCCTAATCCCGCCCGAGGTGGGGCAGAAATAATTTGGCGTTGTGCTGAGCCGGGTCGATGTCCCCAGGTGTCCCCTTTGAAGTGACCCCCTTGTTTGCAGCCCAGCTGGGGGCTGCCTTCACACCTCCCACCCCGAAGCAAAAGGAGGGGGGGACCCCGCACCCCCATGCCCTGGTTGCAGGGGGTGGCAGCAACTCCCATTTCTGCTGGGAAAACACGAATTTGCCAAAGCCACGGCTCCCTCGCCGCGCAGAGGAGCTTTCGACAGACCTGAACCCGGCGGGTCAGAAACAGCCGAGACAAAACTGCGGGGCGGGAGCTGTTGGAGAAGCGATGGGGGGGCATTTCGGGTGGTCCCCACCCTGGGGTGTCCCCACCAGCCAAGCCCCGGGTGACCCAGCGAGACTTGGCCCCCGACACCCCGTGGGGGGCTGGTTGTCCCCGTAGTAGGAGAAGAAAATGCTTCAGGTGGTTCTGGCGAGCGCTGGGGGCTCTGGGGAGGCAGAGCTGGGCGATGAATAACGGGGGGGCGGAAAGAGAGACAATTGGGTGAAATGGAAGGAGAGAGTTTGGGAATTTTCCTCTCCCGTGTTTCCAGATGTTCATGCACCTTCAGCCAGTCAAGGTGGGGGACAGGCGTGGGAAGAGCTGCCGCGTGGGACCCCGAGGGTCTGGTGGTCCCCGCACCCCCGTGTGACCTCCCCCGGGTTGGGGAGGGGATGGAGGGAGGAGGAGACAGAGAACCTGGGGCGGACAAGATGGGTGGAGGGAAAATTTGGGAGGATGGGGGAGGTTTGGTAAGGGAGGTGGGGCTGGAGTGTGTGGAAGGACGGACGGACGGATGGAGGGATGGATGGATGGATGGATGGATGGATGGATGGATGGATGGATGGATGGAAGGAAGGACAGGCAGAGGCATTGGGAGGGAGGGAAAGATGGGTGCGTGTATAGAGGGATGGGAGGGGTTGAGGGATGGATGAGAGAATGGGTGGATGGACGGATGGATGGACAGTGTTGGGAGGGAGGCAAAGATGGGTGCCTGTGTAGAGGGATGGGGGGACGCCTGTACGGATGGACAGATGATGGAAGGCTGGAGGGATGGATGGGTGGGTGGAAGGACATACGGACGGACGGACGGCTGGAGGGATGGGTGGGTGGACATCGGGACAGGCGACGGGGGCTGCCGTGGTCCGTCCACTGCCCCCCGCCCGCTCCCCGGGGCTCCGGCGCCGGCCGGACGCGGCTCAGCTGCTGCCCGACCCCTCGGCCCCGGCCAGGAGAAAAGGCCCCCGCGCCACCCCCCTGGCCACGCGGCCCTGGGCTGGGAGGGGGTCCCGGGGAGCGAGGTGACACAGGGGTGACCCGGCTGCCGGCAGCTGGGGCCGGGAGATGCCGCCGGAGGAATAACAGGAAGGGCCAGGAGGGGAAAAACACGGCTGATGCCTTCTGCAGGCGGCGGAACACCCTGGCCCGGCCCCCAGCCCCGCACACGCGTGTCCCCACCGCACACGCGTGTCCCTGGCCCGAGCCAGGCTGCACTGATGCTCTTTATTGTTGAGGTTCAGCTCTGAAAAAGTGCTTGCCGTTTTACAAAATCCGCGGTTATAAAATGTGCTCCGTACAAAGACCGGGGCGGGAGTCGGCTTTTCCCCCTTAGCCTTCCCCACGCACCCACGATGGGTGTAGTGGGAGGGGGGGGAAGGGTGAAGGAGGGAAAAGAAAAAGAAAAGAAAAGAAAAGAAAAGAAAAGAAAAGAAAAGAAAAGAAAAGAAAAGAAAAGAAAAGAAAAGAAAAGAAAAGAAAAGAAAAAAAGAAAAGAAAAGGAAAGAAAAGGAAAGAAAAGGAAAGAAAAGGAAAGAAGAGAAAAGAAAAGGAAAGAAGAGAAAAGAAAAGAAAAGAAAAGAAAAGAAAAGAAAAGAAAAGAAAAGAAAAGAAAAGAAAAGAAAAGAAAAGAAAAGAAAAGAAAAAAAAGAAAAAAGAAAAAAGAAAAGAAAAGAAAGAGTAAAGAGACATGTAAAAGAAATACGACAAACGAGAAAAAGAAAAAGGAAAAGAAAAAGAAAAGAAAAAAGAAAAGAAAAAGAAAAGAAAAAAGAAAAAGAAAAAAAAGAAAAAGAAAAAAAAAAAAGAAAAAAGGAAAAGGAAAAAGAAAAGGCAAAGGACAAGGGGGTGCGAGTGGGGCGAGGGGCAGAAGCCAGGGGGGCGCAGGGCGCTGCTGCCGTGCCTGCAGGACGGCGGTGGCCGTGCCATGGGGACACCCACCGCAGGGCTGGCACCGGGCAGACGCTGCCAGAACGCGGCACCCAAAGGCGGGTGCCGGCCCCCCCGCAGTGGGACACAGCAACGCGCAGGGGCCAGGCCATTTCTGCTTCAGACCGAGAGCACCCGCGTCTGGCCGGGGAGCCGGGCGCTGGCAGCCGCCTTCGCTCTTCTCCGCTGTCCCCACCATGAAGCCAGGAGCTGCCGGCGGAGGGAAACGTCCCGTCCTGGGTGTCCAGAGGGGGCCTGGGGTGTGGGGGGGTGTCTCCCGCTTACCAAAAGGGAAAAAAAAAAAAAAAAAGAAAAAGAAAAAAGAGCCCAAGTGCCCCTTCCTGGGACACTGTGCTGGGGGCTGCTGCCATGATGGGGGTCCCACCTCGCCGGGGGGTCCCACCTGGCCGGGGGTGCAGCCCTGCCTCGCCGCAGCTCGGGGTGGCCCGTCACAGGACACCCGCCTCCCCCGGGGGGGCACAGGGCCCCCGAGGGGCCTGGCAGCCTGAGGGGGGCCACGGCCCCATGGGGGTCTTACCACCGGCACGGCAGCGGGGTGGCTGTGACCCAGCCTTCACCGCCATGCTGCTCGAGGGGTCCCGGTGCCGGCAGAGGCTCAGTGGCAGGGGTGGCATCGCCGAGCCAGCACGGCGCCTCCTTTTCCCCTGTTTTCTCTTTTCTTTTTCGGTTGGTTTGGCTTTAAACTGCACCCACAGCTACACTCTGCCTCCACGCAATGTGGGGGGGACACAGTGAGAAAATAAAGCAACTCAGGGGCAGACCCTCCTCGGGAGGTGCCGAGCCCCCCCTCAGCCCCACTCCTGTCCTCGACGCGCGCTGGCTGCGGGGACAGCCACGGAGAGGGTGTGAAACACGCACATGGGGACGGCGGCCGCCCCGGACGGACACAGGGCTCGTTGGCTGGCTTTTGGGTTTTTTTTTCTTTCCTTTTTTTTTTTTTTCTTTTTTTTTTGGCGTTCCTTTTGCTTCCCAACCTTCCCGCATCGGCAAGCCGGGACGTGGCAAAGGGCGTCCGGTTTGTCCCCGAACCTGCGCCAGACTTTGGAAGAGAAAGGCAAGGACGGGAATGTGGCCGGGACCACCGTCCCCAGGGGCTGCTCCCACCGCTGGGCACGGTGGCCCCGGTGCTGTCCCGGCATGGCCCGGTGTCACCAGCAAGGCGCAGGCGTCCCCCGGGCCCCTCCCGCAGGAGCGGTGCTGCCCAGCTGGGCGCCAGCACCGGGTCCCGGGCTCAGCCCCCCATGGTTTTTCGGGGAGGCTGGAGAGTGTGGGCAGGATCCGGGGGGGGCTCCAGCAGTGCTGCTTTTGGGCTGAAAGTGGTGATTTCCTTGGTTTCCCCCCAGGGAGGGTGGCCGGCGTCCCCCGAGGCACAGGCCGCTTTTGGGGGGCTCTGTCCCAAGCGGGGGGGGTTGCTCCCCGGCTGCAGCCCCCAGCCCCCACCGACTGGCACCGTGCGGAGGCTCCCCCGGGACCCCCCAGGACCCCCGTGCCGCTGCCTCTGGGTGGTGGGGACAGGAGGGGGTCCAAGCTCACGGCGCTGAGGGGGAGGCCAATCCTGGAGGGTGCCCGCCGGGGCAAAAACTCCCCATTTTGGGGCAAAATGAAGAGGATCCGTCCCCCGGTCTCCCCCGCCACAGCCGGGGAGGCGTCTGGAGGGCCACCCCGGGCGCGGGGGGCGGTGGGAGGGGACGAGGACAAGGCACAGTCAGGCGTCCCCGCCGCGGCAGGCGGGTCGGGGGGACGTCGGCGACGTCGGCGCCGCCTAAACGTCCTCGTCCTCGCTGGCCTTGCTCCAGCGGTGGCAGCAGTTGGCGGTGATGCCCAGCAGGAAGTTGGTGGCCACCGAGGCGATGGAGACGACGAAGCCGACGAAGGCGATGAAGAGATAGTCGTCCAGCGTCAGGGTGAGGTGGCAGGCCTGGAAGCTCTCCTCCGTCAGGGAGAGCAGGGGGGCTCCCGCCACCTCGGGGGGGGCCCGGCACTCGGCCAGCTGCGAATCTGCAGGGAGAGCGGCGTCAGGGCCGGCCGCCAGTCCCCGTGCGGGGGGCTCCGGGGGGGGGGGACGCGCGCCCCGGGCCCGGGCGGCACCTACCCGAGGCGCAGCGCTGGATACGTCCCCGCAGCCACTTGAGGAAGGGCTCCATGGCGCAGCCGCACACCCAGGGGTTGCCGCCCAGGCGCAGCCCCACCAGCCCCGGCAGCCCCTCCAGGGCGTCCAGGCTGATGGCCGACAGCCCCCCGTAGCTGAGGTCCAGCTCCCGCAGCTGGGCCAGCCCGCGGAAGGCCTGGGGGTGGACGCGGCGCAGGCCGGGGTTGTGGCTGAGGTCCAGGCGCAGCAGCCCGCTGGCCTCCAGGAACATGTCGGCGGCCACCAGGCTGAAGTTGTTGTAGCTGAGGTCGAGGTGGGCCAGGCGGCGGGCCCCCAGGAAGAGCCCGGCCGGCAGGGCCGCCAGCGAGTTGTTGCGCAGGTCGAGGGCCCGCAGCTGGCCGTAGCAGGCCAGGTAGCCCGGCGGGATGCTGGCGATGCGGTTGTGGGCCAGGCTGAGGTTGCCGGTGTCCAGCGGCAGCTCGGGGGGCACGGAGAAGAGCCGCTGCCCGCTGCAGTCCACCGCCTGCCCGCGGCACGTGCACAGCACCGGGCAGCCCGCCCCGGCACCCGCCGCCACCGCCGCCGCCGCCGCCGCCACCAGCCAGGGGCCCAGCAGCATGGCGGGGCGGCGGCGAGGCCCCGCGACGGCGGGGGGGCCGGGACCCTCACGGGGCGGCGGGGGCCATCCCCCCGCGGGGCTGCCGGCGGCCTTGGGGAGCGGGGCCGGGCTGCGGGCTAGCAAAGAGGGGCTCCGGGCACCCCGGCGGCATTCGGGGGCCACGACAAATCCCCCCGCCGCAGCGGGAACGGGGGTCTGCCAGCCCCGGGGCAACGGCGGGGCCGGCGTCCGGCCGTTTTCGGCTGCCTGCGAGGGAGAGGGGACGGGGGGAGCCATGCTAGCCACACGCCAGGCTGGGGGGGCCACGGCGGGGGGAGCCATGCTAGCCACACGCCAGGCTGGGGGGGCCACGGCGGGGGGAGCCGTGCTAGCCACACGCCAGGCTGGAGGGGCCATGGCGGGCGCAGCCCGGGGCCCCCACAGCCCCCACCCCGGGGCCACCCCGCTCCTCCAACCCTCCACCCCGGGGATTTCGGCCCAAAACGAGCCCCCCGGCCCTGCTCACCCCCCCGGGGGGTGCCCGCTCCAGCCCCCCCGCCAGCCCCCGCTGCCACAGCTCAGCCCGGTGCCGGGGCGCCCCCCCGCCCGTCTCCCCCGGGGACAACCCCCGCCCCGCGACACCCCCCGGGGGTCTCCAGCATCCTCCCGGGTCCCCTCCCCAGCGTCCCCCCGGGTCCCCCCCCGGCACCCACCCTTGGCCCCCCCGCCCGGGGTGCCCCCTCTCCCTCCCCCCGGCTCGCCATCCCCCGCGCTGGCGTGCCCCCCCGGGCCTGCTCGCCCCCCGCCGCTTGGCCATCTCGTCTCCTTCCTCCCTCGCCCATTTCCCCCCCGTCCCCGGCTCCATCCTCTCCCCCCCGCCCCATCCAACCGGACACACACACACACACACCCCGCCCCGGCCACCCCCTTCCCCACCGGCCCCCGAGCCCTCGGGGGGTCCCCGGGGTACTCACGCCGGCCGGGGGATGGTGGGGGGGGGGGTCCCCGGGCCGCCCCCGCCCCCGGGGCCGCCGAGTTGGGCGAGCGGCTCCCGCAGCCGCGGGCGAGGCTGCTGCCGAGGCTGGCGACGGGAGCGGGTCTTTCCCCACCTCCTTCCTCCCCTCCTCCTCCTCGGCCTCCCTTGTCTCTCCCTTTCTCTCTCTCTCTCTCCTTTTTTTTTTTTTTCTTTCCTCTTTTTTTCCTTGAGGGCCAGCTACTGACGTGTCGGTGTCTCTTAGCAACTGCCTCCACATCTCTGAGCAACAGGAGAGCGGGATGCGGAGCCCGGCGATGGAGACGGCGGAGGGGAGCGATGCCCCCCCGCTCCCCCCCCCGGACACCCCGCCTGGTCGGGGGACCCCCCACCCCAATGGCCGAAAGACAAGGGGTGTCCTCCTGCCCCCCCCCCTCTCCCGCCCCCGCTCGGGGGGTCCCCAGCCCTCCCCGCACCCCCCGGCCCCGGGGAGCATCCCCGTGGGATGGGGTGAATCAGGGTTTCCCGGGCGCTGAAAACAGAAACAAATGACGTCTCGGCAGAGGGGACAAACCAGGCAGCCGGGCCCAAAGCTGGCTGGTTTTACCCCAGTGCACCCAGGCCGGGGGCAGGGGGGGCACCGGCTGTCCGGGGGGTGCAGCGGTGGCTGCAGCAGGGACGGCTGCGTTGCCACGCAAAAGCCAACCTCAGCTGGCGCACAAACCCCCTCCAGCCTGCTCTGACATGAAATGTTGTTTTTTTTTCCCTGCTCGCAGACCTGGAAAATGCCTCAGGTTGACACTCATTGTTTCGCTCCGCTCAAGCCGAAAAAATTCTGTTTTCCTTCTTTCGGATGGGGAGGGGACGAAGCGGGTTTTAGCAAGCTGCTTTCTGCCGTGGAAACGGCCCCTTCGGGTCACAAGGGTGCCCGTGTTTTGCTCTGGAAACGTTGCAACGCCACGGCTATGGCATTTTTGGAGAGGAGGCACTGTCAAATCCCAGCCTGCCAGCATTTCAGCTAGGGGGGGGTGTTCCCTGTTTCAGTTTTCCTGCTGTTTTCACGCAGTTGCTCCCTTTCCCAGCTGAAACCGCCAGCCCGATCCTGGTATATCATGGCCGGGGGCTGTTTGGTGCCCAGGTCCTGTGGGACGGCTCTGCCGGCGCTGGGCTGGCAGCCAGGCGGCATGTGGCCACCTCTCCCGGGCTCCCAGCGGGCTTCCAGGGAAACTCTGGGAGCCAAATACAGCCAGCCACCCCGGGAGCCAGCTGCAGCTCAGGCAGACAGTAATTAGAAATAAGACCCAAGCCTGGCTGCAGAGCTCTTCCCGGCACCTATTAGCCCCGGGGTTTTTTCCACCCCCCTCCCAGCATTTTTGGCTACATTGGCAGCAAAGAAACGAGTGAATCACCCCAACCGGGGCTCAGATATGGCCCCCTCGCCAAAGCCCCCGGGGTCACAGCCACAGGGACACGGCGGTGGTGGCTGGGCAGCATCCCTGATGAAGCAGCCACCCGCTCCCCGCAGCCAGGGCTAGGACACCCACCTTTGAGCTGGGATGCTCACCTTTGGGCTAGGGCGCTCACCTTTGGGCTAGGATGCTCACCTTTGGGCTAGGACACCCACCTTCAGGCTGGGACAGAGCCTGGGCTGCTGCCCACGAGCTTGCCCGTGGAGCCCCCCCCGCCAGAGCCCGGCCCCATCGGAACAGCACGGAACAGCCTTTCTGGGACAAAACCACAGGCGGGAGACCGCCGGCTTTTTGGATGATTGCTCCAAGTTTGCTTCCAGCTGCGCCTTTCCAATTTTAGTTCCCCCCTCCTCTCCCTGGGGGAGGCGTTGGCAGCAAGGCAGCCCCCTCTCCCACGGCCGGCTTGCCAAGTCTCGGCCCCGCTTGCCCGCAGCTGCCAGCCGGGCTCATCCCCATCCCCAGGGGCCCGGGATGGCTCCAAGGAGCCCGGCTTGATAAATCTGCCTTATATTCAGGGCTTTATCTCTTTCAGAGCAGGCAGCATCCGACAGCCCCCTTCGTTTAACCCATATGCACCCAAGCGTTGGAGAGGAGGAGGGAAGGGGAGGGACGGCTACATCTCTTCTTTTGGGGGTGGTCAAAGCTGCCGGTCACAAACAGGAGCTCCCCCGGCCTCCGCGGCATGCTGGCTGGCAGCGCAGCTCTCGGTTTGCCGCCTGAAAAGCCATCAGGACACGTTCCCCGCAGCATCCTCCTGGCACTGGCTCTCGCTGGCTGGGCGGATCGGCTGCAGTGACATCCGGACCCTCAAAAAACCACAAGGTCTGCTGTATCCGCCTCCACCGCCGGCACCCGGGCATGAAACGGAGCTGCAGGTGACTCCGGTGGCCATAGTTTTCCTGTGCCAGGGAGCAATGGGGAGACTGGAGCAGGGCTTGGGCACATCACGAGCCCTCTCCTCGCCCCTGCGGCCGAGCAAGCCCAGGGGTTTCGCCAGCTGGGGGACTGAGGGGGCTGCCGGAGCGCTGGGGGTGAAGCAGTTTCGCTCCCGGCTGCCAGTGAGGCCCCGCACCCGTGTGAGCATCACCGAGAAACCACAGCCCCTGAGTCTGCCGCGAGGGCAGGAAGTTCAGGGGAAGGGCAACTGGTGAGAGTTGGGGCTGCCGCTGTGCCGAAGAGCCGGACGAGCGCCGACAAACCTCCCCACATCCAGCACCGAACCCTGGTGTCCACCAAACCACCCCGCACCCAGCACTGAACCTCCACGTCCAGCTCCTGCGCCACTGATAGCGAAGCAATAAAACTGGTGTCGAGCAGGACTGGCTTTAGGTTTCTCCAGCGTCACTCTCCAAATGTTAGACCAGCCCTTAGCGTTTTTCCTTTAAAAAACTGCTCCACCACCATTAATGAGTTTGCACCAATTTAACCCGGCCCGAAGCCATCACTGCAGGATGGCTAAAACTCAGGGAGACAGGAGCGTGCCGGGATCCCAGCAGCAGTAGGGCTGGGTTTGACTTCGGTTGGGTGTCTCTGCATCCAAAATGCATTTTCCTTTGGATGACACTCCGCCACCATCAGCTGGTGGCAGAAACCCCAAATCCAAAGCGACTTTCGGGGCTGAGCGTGGCATGTCCGTGCCAAGGTGGGGTGTCTGACACCAATCCCAGTCTCCGGTGGGACTGGCCTCGGCGCGGCACAGGCCATGGCCGCGGTAGGGGTGGCTGGGGCTCTCTCCGGGGGGTGCAAACACCATGAGCATCATCGTGGCGGAGCAGGAGGAGCCGTTGCTGGGGCAGCGCCTGCTCTCGGTTTCTTTTCACACCCCACACGCTGTCACCCGTGCAAAGTTACTTCACAGGCTTTTTTGCATTTTCAGTCTCAGAAAGAGTTGGGTTTGTTTTTGCTTCGCGCCTGCGTTCTCCTGTCTGTGCCCGGCTCGGGGCCGCAGAAGTGATTCCTGGGGGGCTGGGCCACTGGCCCCCCCTGGCCCCTGCCCTCCCTGCGGCGCCGGCTGCGTTGCCCGAGGGGCTTTCGCACCCTGGCCTGCCGGCGGGCTCCCCGCAAAGGGCCCCGTGCCCACCCAGCTGCTCACGGCGCTTCGCTCACGCTGGTTTTTGGTGCCGGGAGCGTGCGGTGGCTGAAGGGGGGCTGCAGCCTGGGGGCTGCTCCTCAGCCGGCCCTTCCCCGGCAGATCCCGCTAGCCTGAGATTCTGAAGCTTTTTCTTGCCCAAAAAGCCCGTGATGCGACCTGTTCCTACCGCAGGACCCCGCTGCCTGCTCAAGTCCCCGGGGGAGAGCAGAGCCACCAGAGTCTGGTGAAGCTAGCCACGGGCCAGCAGACCAGACCCCTCCCGGGGCAAGGGACACCAGAACTGATGCTCAGCTCTGTGTCAGGATGAATTTCAAGGCGAAGCGGCAGAAGCCACCCCCTACGCTGCGCCTGGCCCAGCCTGGGTTGTTTGGGCTGGCCAGCATTCCCCAATCCAAGCTGCTGTGGCCGAATAAAAAAGTCTCCACGCCTTCATCACAGCCTTCCGCATCGCTGTGAGGAGGGAGGAGCTGGTGCTAGGAAGAGAAGAAAAGAAAAGAGGAGAGGAAAAAAACCGAGGCGCAGAAAGAACGAGAAGCTTGAAAACCTTGACCTGAGAGGGAAGGAAACAGCAGCAGACTTTGAGAACGGAACCCTGCCCATACGGGAAATCGGAGCGCCTGTGCGGCTCTCCGGCTTGATTTTGCTCCTAAGATGAGCCTCCAGATGCATCATCAAACCCGGTGGCTTGGTGGCACCATGTGGTGGGTCTCACCTTGCTCTGGAGCAGGGCCAGCTGCCCGGCTGTGACCCTGGTGGGACTTTGGTTCTTCTGGCAGGGACATGAATGTCCTCGTGGGGATACGGCTCTCCTGGTGAGGACACTGACCTCCTGGCAGGGACGCTGCACTCCTGGTGGGGACATTGCTCTGTTGGTGAGGACGGTATTTGGCTGGTGAGGACATTGATCTTCTGGTGGGGACACTGATCTTCTGGTGGGGACACTGCTCTGCTGGTAGGTCCACTGCTTTCCTGCTGGGGACATCGCTCTGCTGGTGGGGACATTTATCTCCTGGTGGGGATATAGCTCTCCTGGTGGGGACACTGCTTTCCTGTGGGCCATGGGTCTCCTGGTGGGGACATTTTTCTCCTGGTGGGCTAGAGCTTTCCTGGTGGGGACACTGCTTTCCCGGTGGGGACACTGCTTTCCTGGTGGGGCACGGGTCTCCTGGCGGGGACATTTTTCTCCTGG
Source organism: Rissa tridactyla (assembly GCF_028500815.1). NCBI lineage: Eukaryota > Metazoa > Chordata > Aves > Charadriiformes > Laridae > Rissa > Rissa tridactyla. Next base: position 331,051 of record NC_071469.1, read on the forward strand.
TGGGCTAGAGCTCTCCTGGTGGGGCCACTGCTTTCCCGGTGGGGACACTGCTTTCCTGGTGGGGCATGGGTCTCCTGGTGGGGACATTTTTCTCCTGGTGGGGATATAGATCTCCTGGTGGGGCCACTGCTTTCCCAGCAGGGCCACCGCTTTCCCGGTGGGGACACTGCTCACGTGGTGGGACATGGCTCTGGAGAGGCTTGGGTGGCAAGCCCCTGGACCGCTGTCCCACTGCTCCTTGTGCTCATGCTGTTGGAGATGGCCGGTCTGGGGGTGCAGGGGGGTTCCTGGCTGCAGGCAGCCCAGCCCGATCCCATTCCCTGGGGAGCGGTGCAGGGGGCGGAGGGGGCTCAGCTCCCTGGGACAGGGACAGCCTGGCCGGGACGGGGCTGGGCTGCGGGGCCGGGAGCCTCCTGGCAGGAGGGTTCCCCCAAACCTCATCCCCCCTCACAGGGCCAGGGGCCGGGATTCTCCCCATGGGGCAGTACGTCAGCAAGAAGCGCGCCCCGAGCAGGGGCATCCCCCCGGGCACCGCCGGGGAGCTGCTGCTCCAGGCCCTGGAAGACCTCACCCAGATAGATTTTAAAAAATTTCGGGATGCGCTGGCGCACGGAGACCTGCAGGGCAGGCGCTGCATTCCCAGGGGGCGGCTGGAGAAGGCTGACTGGATGGACACGAAGAACCTCATGCTGGATTTCTATGGCGGGGAGGCTGCCCTGGATGTGGCGATAGCTGTCTTCGAGCGCATCCACCTCCGCAACGCTGCCGACCTGCTCCGGGAAAGCAGGGAGAGAGGTGGGAGGGCTGAGCGGCTCCCTGGCCAGTGCAGCGTCCCCCGGGGCCCCGGCACCCTGTCCTGGGGGGTCAGGTCTGCAAGAACCCGTGTTTGGGGCCAGGGGGACGCTACTGAAAGGGCGGTGGGTTGGGGTCCCCGTGGCCAGGTGTGTGGGGCTTCTCCAGGGAGGAGGAGGTGGAAGAGGATTTGGGGGTGTCGGCGGCTCAGCGGCGCTGCCCACTGACACCCCTTTCTCCTGCAGCCCTGGGGCCCGCTCCTCTGCTGGGTTCATCGTCACCAGGTAGGTGTTGGTGGGGAGAAGCGCGGGGGGCTCTGCCGCTGCTCACCCTGCAGTCCGCAGGAGTCTGAGGTGGCCTCCCCCCCTTCCAGATTTCCAGAGGAATTACAAAAAAGCCATACGCCAGGCGTACAGCCGCATAAAGGACCAAAACGCCCGGGTGGGCGATAACGTGAGCCTGAACGCCAGGTACTCGAGGCTGGTGATCGTCAACAAGCACCGCGACAAGGAGGAACGGGAGCATGAGATCGTGGCTATGGGGCGGAGGCACGCGGAGATCATTAAGGAGCAGGCCAGCGCCTCCATCGTGGTGGGCGACCTCTTCAAGCCCGGCCCGGACGGCTGGACCCCCAAGGAGGTGGTGCTGCTGGGGGCCGCGGGCGTGGGCAAGACGATGACAGCCAGGAAGATCATGCTGGACTGGGCGTCCGACAAGGTGTTTGCGGAGTTTGACTACGTCTTCTACATCCACTGCCGGGAGGGCAACCTCCTCACCAGCCAGGCCAGCATGGCCGATCTCATCACCCAGTGCTACCCCGGCAGCTCTCCGCCGCTCGCTGAGATGCTGGGGCAGACGGAGAGGCTCCTGTTCATCATCGATGGCTTTGACGAGCTCCGCTTTTCCGTCGACCGGCCCCTGTCCGAGCTGTGCTCCCAGCCCTTCGAGCAGAGGCCGGTGGAGATCATCCTGAGCAGCCTCTTCCGCCGGAGGCTCCTGCCCAAGAGCTCCCTGCTGGTCACCACCAGGCCGGCCGCCTTGCGGAAGCTGGGCAAGTGCCTGGAGTGTGAGCGCTACGCCGAAATCCTGGGCTTTGATGAGGCGGAGAGGGAGGAGTATTTCCACAAGTTCTTCGAAAACGCGGAGCAGGCGGCTGCCGCCTTCCAGTTCGTCAGAGGCAACGAGACGCTCTTCACCATGTGCCTGGTGCCCATTGTGTGCTGGATCGTCTGCACCGTCATGAAGCAGCAACTTGGCTGCGCCGGGGGTCTCACCCAAAGCCCGAAGACAACGACGGGGATCTACATCCTCTACCTCTTGGCCCTGCTGCAGTCGCTGAGTGGGCCGGTGAAGCAAGGCATGCCCGCGGTGCTCAGGAGGCTCTGCTGCCTGGCGGCCGACGGCGTCTGGAGGCAGAAGGTCCTCTTTGAGGAGAAGGAGGTGCAGGGGTACGCCCTGGACCAGCGGGAAGCCCTCCCGCTCCTGCTCAACGAGCACCTCTTCCAGAAGGACATCTCCTGCATCAGCACCTACAGCTTCATCCACCTCAGCTTCCAGGAGTTTTTCGCGGCGCTCTTCTACCTGCTGGAAGATGAGGGGGAGGCACGGGACCCCCCCGCCGGTCCCACCAGGGAGGTGAAGGCGCTGCTGGAGAGCTACGGCAACTCCAGGAACTACTTCATGATGACCGTGCGGTTCCTCTTTGGGCTCCTCAACAAGGACCGCAGGAGGGAGCTGGAGGAGGAGATGGGCTGTAAAATCTCCCCCAGGATTACGCAGGAATTACTGGTGTGGCTTCAAAAGAGCCAGCAAACGGCCCTGGCTCTTCTGGAGGAGGAGACGGCGGTGATTCGTGAGATGGAGGTCTGCCACTGCCTGTACGAGCTCCAGGACGAGCGTTTTGTAGTGACTGCCTTGGATCCCTTCACGGGGGTGTACCTGCGAGGGATCAACCTCAACCGCTTCGACCAAATCGTCCTGGCCTTCAGCATAAAACACTTCCCCAAGCTGGAGTCGCTGGACCTGGGCCACTGCTCCTTCCTGTGGGACCACCCCGAGCACCCTGCGGGCCCGCAGCCGGCCCAGCCGGCACGTCGGTGCGTACGGTCCCTTAGGGCCCTAAGGGCTGCGGTCGCCCCGCGGCGAGGCTGGTCCCCTGCCAGGTACAGCCGTCACTGAGGGACACAGCCGGCGGGCAAGGACCAGTGTTGGAACGGGGATAGAAATAGGAATGGAATAGGGATAGGGATAGGGATAGGGATAGGGATAGGGATAGGGATAGGGATAGGGACAGGACAGGACAGGACAGGATAGGATAGGATAGGATAGGATAGGATAGGATAGGATAGGACAGGATAGGATAGGACAGGACAGGACAGGACAGAACAGGAAAAGAATAGGATGGGAACAGGGATAGGATAGGAATAGGAATAGGAATAGGAATAGGAATAGGAATAGGAATAGGAATGGGAATAGGAATAGGAATAGGAATAGCATAGGAATGGGATTAGAATAAGAAAGGAATAGACTAGGGTAGGAATAGACTAGGACAGGAATAGAGCAGGAGTAGGGATAGGAATAGGAATAGGGGTAGGAATAGGAATGGGATGCAACTCTCCTTTGTTTTCAGGGAAATACAGCAAGAGGAGGGAAAGCAGTCGCCCATCCACCTGCTTTGTCAAGCCTTGGAAAAATCAGGCTGCAAATTAAAGACATTAAGGTACGTCGCTCTCCTCTGCCGGGTGAAAGGGGAAAACAAGCGAAGCCCAGCCGTGCCGGCCGCGTCTCCTCGCTGCCCGGGGAGGGCAACCATGTGCCACCACGGCGGGACGGGCCCTTCTCGGTCTCCTGGGAGGCCACCCATGGAGACCAGGTGGGCTTGTGGGCACCATCGGCGGTGGCCACCTCAGCGAGGGGCTGGTCGGAGTGTCCTCGCGGCGGCGCCTGTGCCGAGCCCCACGGCTCCTCTCCCCGTCTCTCCGGCAGGTTTGATCGGTGCCAGCTCACAGGCGCCTGCTGCGGGGCTCTGGCCTCCGTCCTCAGCATGAAACCCACCCTGGTGGAGCTGGACCTGGCTGGGAACGAGGACCTGCGGGACGGTGGCGTGAAGCTGCTGTGCGAGGGGCTGGCGTGCGGCGGCTGCCGGCTGCAGATACTGCGGTAAGGGACGTCCCCGGCTGCGGGAGGCTGCAGGTCCACGTGCCACTTCTCCTTGCAAACCTTGGAAGAGCAAGGAAAAAGGAGAAGAGAAAGGCCCATTTACCGATGCTGCCATTGCCAAAGACAGCTTGAGGCATCGCACACCTACTTGTCAGGGCCTGACCCTTATTATTATCTTTTCCATCTTAATTTAGTTCCACATTTTTAAATGAATGAGTGACTGCTAAGATGCTGTAGGAAAGCAAGAGAGAGAACTCGTTTGCAGTGCCTAGGCCAGATGGAGAAGCTGGAGGAGAGGTCTGTGCTGCCATTGCTGCTGTTCGCCCGTCTGTGGGTGTCTGTGGGCACCCCAGGAACCTTCTCCCCCGGCTCCTGCCCTGCAGCTGCGGGGCTTTTGGGGTCCCTGTGTGCCCGGGCAGGGGCAGGGCTGGCCATGCACCGTGCAGAAACACGTAATTGCCGAAGCGGATTCACCCCACAGACCATTTCTGGGAAGGGGATGAACCATCCCTCAGTGGTGTCTGCATTTTCCCCTCCATATTTTTTTTGGGGGTGTTTCCATTTGCCCCCATTTAGGCTCAGCCCAGACAATGAGATTTGAAAGAAGGAATCTCTCCGAAACTTCAACAGTGAGGCAGATTGGCCTCACGCATTCGAGCGATACTGTTTGCCCCCAACCTTTGTTCCCAGTTGGGCGGACGCCTGGGCGCCTGCCCTCGCCGTTCCCATGCTCCGGCACAGCGGGATTGCTGCCGAGTGCGGCCTCGTGTCTGCACTTTGGCATTTTGTCCCTTAGAGTTTGCAGATCTGGGTTGTGGTTTGCACTCTGGGGTGCATTCCAGCTGCTCTCAGTGTCCCTGCCCCCGGGGATGCCGAACAAGAGAACTTGGCAGCCGAGCGCAGCGAGCAGCAGCTGCCGGTGTGCTGCCTGCGGGAGAGGGACGGGGAGCGGGCAGGGAGCTGCTCCCCTCGCTTTTCCGACACAGTGTCCCCAGAGCCACCGCGGGAGCCGCCTGCGTGCCCAGGCTGTGGCGGGGGACACCGGCCGGGTCTCCTCCGGCCTCACCGCCGTCTCTCCCGCAGGTTGGGCTGCTGCAACCTGACGGCCGCGGGCTGCGGGGCCCTGGCCGCCGCGCTGGGTTCCCTGCCCGCCCTGGCGCAGCTGGACCTGAGCGACAACCCCCTGGGGGACGGCGGCGTGCGGGAGCTGTGCACGGCGCTGGCGGGGCCCGGCTGCAGCCTGCAGAAGCTCTGGTACGGGGCGTCGGGCTGGCGCGTCCGGCTTTGCTGCCGGGAGGTGTTTCTGGGGTGTGCGCAGGGGGCTGCGCCGCGTCACCCGTCCCGAGCTGCGCTGATGAAAGAGCCCGACCGCATCCCTGGGCTCGAAAAGCAGCGGGTGATGTTTTGGAGGGAAGCAGCTGCCGTGGCCGATCCCGGCTGAGCCCCGGCACTGTCCCCCGCAGGCTGTGGCGGTGCCGGCTGACGGCGGCGAGCTGCGGGGCTCTCGCTGCGGTGCTCCCGGCCAGCCCCAGCCTGACCGAGCTGCACCTGGGGGACAACGAGCTGGGGGACGGTGGCGTGCGGCGGCTGAGCAAGGGGCTGCGGGATCCCGCCTGCCGGCTGCAGACCCTCAGGTGAGCGGTGAGGGGCTCGGGGGCATCGCGGGGGGGGCGCCGAGGGCTGCTGCAGGTGGGATGTCCACAAGGCAAAACCAGAAAGCAAGTAAACTGCCTTGTGCTCGGAGGACGTAACGCGCTCCTGGGCTGCCATCCTAAGACCCGGGGGCAGAGGGGACATGCCACCTTTCACCAGGGCCACCACCGCTGTGACAGCTCTGGTTTTCCCATTTGCTTTTAAGCTTGAGCTTTTTACCCACTTTTCCTCTGGAGCTACGAATGAGCCCCATCTCAGCCATCCTGCAAGCACCGGTAGCAGAAAGCCAGGCAGGAGAACAGGCTGTAGAGAAGCAGGAGTGGTAGAATTGGAGTCGTGGTGTTTGCCAGGGCTTGGGCAACATCCCAGGGCTCTGGGCTCGCCTGGTGGTGGTGCCGAGGGCAGGTGGCTCACCGGGGTGCGGAGCGGCACCTTTGCTTTGGAGGGCGTTGGAGCCGGAGAGGAGGGAGCCGGGCAATGCAGCCCTTCCCTCGGGGAGCGGCTCCAAGTCCTGAGCTCCGGCGGCGATGCCGAGCCAAGGGCAGGGGGCTCCAGTGCCCCTGGGGGGGGACATGCCTCTGCTGGGGCCGGCGGCAGCTTCCAGGTCCTGAAGGACCCGAGAAACCCCTCACCAGGAGCCAGTGTCCTCAGGGGGCTGTGGGTGCCGCCCACACCTGTAGCTGCAGGAGTCAAAGAGGCAAAACCTACACAATTTGGGAGGAAATACAAAAGCGCGGCACCTCAAGAGCAGGGGGGGTTCCCTCTGGTGAGACGCTCTCCTCCCCATCGGCCCCGGGGCAAGGCTGGTCGGGGGCTGTGGGGCACTGTCCCCACAGACCAGGGGGCTCCAGGGCGGTGGTGACCACCGGTGCCCCTCTCCTCCGCCTGTCCCCCGCAGGCTGTGGCGGTGCCGGCTGACGGCGGCGAGCTGCGGGGCTCTCGCCGCGGTGCTCCCGGCCAGCCCCTGCCTGACCGAGCTGCACCTGGGGGACAACAAGCTGGGGGACGGCGGCGTGCGGCGGCTGAGCGAGGGGCTGCGGGATCCCGCCTGCCGGCTGCAGACCCTCAGGTGAGCGGTGAGGGGCTCGGGGGCTCAGGGCTGGGAGGACGCTCTGCAGGGACCATCTCGCTGCGCTCCCCTGATGAGTCTCCCTGCGGCCGGGCACCACCATCCCTCCCCGGGGCAGCGGAGCATCTTTCGGTGGGTGCCAAGAGCTTCGGCAGGCAGGGTGCTAACAGCTTAAATGTACACAATCATTTATTTGTTAGATAGATGCCAGATGAGATAACAAGGATTTAAAGCTCTCGCAGGCGGAGCAGCAGCACGCTCACTGCCCCGGCCGCAGTTATTCCACCCACCAACACATTTCAGATGCCCCTACGTAGACCTTTGCTCCCTAAAGACCTCCCCAGTCGTGCTTCGGGGTTGTGAGAGGCAATCGGGGGGTTCCCCAGTCAAGAGGAAGCCCAGTCCTGTCCGTGCCCATCTGAAGGGACGTTCCCCATCCTGGGGAGGTTACGTCCAGCCTCAGACCTCACGAGAAGCCTGGAGCAAGGCTTTGGAGCAAGTCCCCCCCCGGAAGCTCTTTCCAGGCAGCCAGAGGGCCTGGGGCGGGTGGGCAGGCGGCACAGGCAAGCTTTGTGAAGGACCGTGCATGAAACATCCAAACGTCTCCTTTCTCCGAACCTCCCCGGCAGCCTGTGGCAGAGCCGGCTCACGGGCGCCTGCTGCGCCGACCTCTGCGCCATGCTCAGCCCCAGCCGGAGCTTGGAGTTCCTGGACCTGAGCGACAACGACCTGGGCGACGCCAGCGTGCAGCAGCTCTGCAAGGCGCTGGGGCATCCCACCTGCTGCCTGCAGAAGCTGTGGTAAGGGCCTTGGGCTCCCCGGGGCATCGTCCCGGCAGCATGGCCAGAGCCTCCCTGCGCCGCGGCTCCCCGCCTGCCCTGCAAGGTGGGAGAGGGTTTTCTGTGGAGTTACGGCTGCTCCAAAGGGTCTTGGGACGGCTCCCTGCCTGCACTACCAGGTGGGAGAGTGTTGTCTGTGGAGCTACAGCTCCTCCATGGGGTCTAGGGACGGCTCTCTGCCTGCCCCATGAGGTGGGAGAGGGTTTTCCATGGAGCTACGACTGCTCCAAAGGGTCTGGGGATGGTTCCCCACCTGCCCTACCAGGTGGGAGAGCATTTTCCATGGAGTTACGGCTGCACCAGGCACCCTTCTCCGAAAAACCATCACACCGGCCTCTTTCTGTCCTTTTTTTTGGCTGTGCAATGTCAAGGCCAACAGTCAATAGCGCGGGTGGATTTAACCTCTCTCCTTCTCTCCAAAGGCTGAAGAAATCCGGGTTAAGCACAGAGACGCTGCAGAAGCTGGATGCCCTGAAATGCGGAAAACCCACCCTGAATATAGGCTACATGTGAGGAGCAGGGCTGGCTGCGGCGAGGGCTCCTCACCCGCGGGGCTGTCACAGTGTCACCCACGCAACCCCCTGAAACGTCACCAGCAGCCAGCGGGGAAAGGCCTGGTGCGTATCCCCACGAATAATGAGGATTCTACCCTTGAATTTATCAAGCGCGAGCTAACGAAAAGAACTCCTCGTCGCGGGAGGCGAGTGCTGTGTCATCTTCGAGGAAGCACGTCAACCACAAGGACCTTGAGGACGGCACAAATCTACACGTTTGGAGAAGCTCAGCCGGCTCGGCAGGAAAGTGAAAATTGTTCGTGTGCGAAGCTGAACGGCCCTCACGGTACCACTGACAGTCACGCCCGCAGGCCAAGCAGCCCCTCGCCCCGGTGCAGCCCCTTCCCTCGGGCACGCGTGGCACCTCTAACCTGACGGTGTAACCGAACGGAACCGACCAGCCAACCAAATACAGGCAGGAGCTACTAATACTACAACGGTGTTGTAAAACACGCGTGAACATCACGCAGAGCGTTCTGATGGGCGTGCGTGACAGGAGGAGAGACCCCCCCCAGCACCGCAAATAAACTAACGTCGGCTTTGCCAAACTACAAACCTGGTTCAGAGAGTGGCAGCTTCGTTACAGATTTTGGTATCCGAATTTGGCGACCCAGGTGGGACAAGCTCTCCGAAGCCTCTCCGGACCAGCGGAATCGTGGGGCATCCAGCCGCAGCGGGCTGTTTTCAGGGACACCTCCCGATTCCCTGGTCAGGTGAGCCCTCCGGTCGGCCCTCCTGCTATTTGGGTTTGGCGCTGGGCATTTGGGTTTGGTATTTGGCTTTGGTAACTGCCTGCAATGAAGTCGTACCTTGGCATGGCACGCGCTGTCGGGGTGAGTGATTGCTGCACACCGGAATCTGGGGGTTTGTACGCTGCAACGGGGACGCCCGGAGTCCAAATCCGTTTTGGTCGTCGTTTTGGTTATTTGGTATCACAGGAAAGCGACAATCTACCCAAGGGGGGATCCCAAGGTGGTCACCCCCAGCGTGCATTCCTAGCCATTGGAGTAAGTTTGGTGGTGACCCAGCCTACACTTTAGAAGACCGGGAGAAATGGCCAACGAAGGGAAGTTTGAAGTATAACGCTGTCACCGTATTCCTCCGTGCAACTACGACTACTGTGTCCTCGTGAAATCAGTTGCGGAGATTGGCACAGCTTCTTAGGATGAAAGTATTCACCCAGCGGAGCAGGAAACAAGAGGCCAGCTGATGCGGCATTCCAGCGACTCTCTCGGAAACCCAGATTCTTAAGCCGCGCAGGGATCGCTCGAGGGTGGTTGTAGCGGTTTTAAAAAAAATCTTGCGTTAATATGCTAATGTGAAATGTGAAAGCCTTTTGAATGACGATAGCAGAAGCACAGAAAATTGTTACCAAAGCTGTTACGTTTTTTTACTTCAAGCTAGGATTGGTGATATTTTCCCAGGGTATACGTAAAGCAGCATCAGCTTATTTTTCTTTAAATGGGCAGTAAGGAAGTGTTTTTATTTGCTTTCTTTACGGTAAAGCTAAGGAAATCCTGGTTTCCTTGACCTCAGTGATAACTCACCTGCCTGTACATTAAAACAAACCCAACATTATTTATACATTCTGCTTTGGGGTTATCTTTAAGACACTAATTAATTGGACTGTGAAATCTGTAACAGCCAAGTCACAGACGCGTGCTGCTCTGGACCGCGCTGTCTGTCGCAGGCGGCTGCAGCGAAAGAAGCATTTGGAGGTACGTCCCTGGGTGACCACCTTCCGCGGCCGCGGCGGTCTCTGGTTCTCGTGCAGCGCCGCCGTTCGTGTTGGGCAAAAACCTTGTCTTACAGCGCTGGACGACGGCGTTAGGCCTTGCTCGTAACGGGAGGGGATTCACCTGCTGCGCTCCTTTCCCTTTCTGGGAAAGGAAAGTTACAGTTCCTTTCCCAGAAATTGCATCTCTGTGGGAAGTCCTGCAGTTTAATTTCTAGAATGTCATTTTCTACTTGAAAAAACTTGTCTGCGCAGCCGTAGGTGTGTGCTAATATCTCTCTGTTCAAATGGGACGAGGTTCCATGTGTTGGTTTGCCTTTCGCCTTACGAAGTGATTACGGCGCTAGAAAAGAACGTGGCTGGATGAGGAAAGAGAGCGCAGCGCTGGCGTCGGAGGGGGCAACGCGAAACCTCACAGGAGAGGTGGTCCGGCGCCTAGCACAGGAAAGAGGTGTAATAAGCACAAAGGGCCCATGTCGGAGGAAGAAGAGGTGGAAATGTTGGTAGGAACCTCGGGGAAACGATGGTAGGAGAGGGGGACGTGACGGAAGGGGACGGGCAGCGGTGGGGCAGGAGCGCGGCTGGGCAGAAGTGCGGTGGGTGGGGGTCCCAGCCCCACGGCAGGCGGACAAGACGGGGCGACGCGCAGGAGATTCAAGCCCCCCTCGGGCAGGGCGTCGGGGCGGACGGGCCGGTGTGGGTAAAAGTACCGTTTTCAGTCCAGGATTTGTGAACCAGCCAGGAAACGGACCGATTCGAATCCCGAGGATGAGGGATGAGGTGGCTCTTACTCCATTGTCTGTGGGACAGCCTGCTCATCAGAAAAAGCTGCAGAGAGTGGATGGGGGCGTCGGGAATGTGGGCAGCAGGGAGGAGGGAGAGGAGAAGGAAAAGCAGAAGGAGAAGCAGAGGAGTCGGAGGCAGCGGGACAACGTTCCGGCTGCTGCTGTCCAAGCACGAGCTGCAGCTCATGGTCGAGGACGAGGAACATCCCCGAGGGGACGAGTGCCTCCGGGTGTGGATCAGCGTGCCCTTTGCAGGGAATATGGGCACTGGAGAAATGAATGGCCTAAAAGGATCCAAGGAAACGAACAGCCAGGTTCTGTCCCAGAGGCGGATTTACCGATGGCGGGAATAGGGGATTCTGACCGAAGGGGACCGGGAGCAAATGCACCAAAATGCCCCAGCTGAGCCCCTGGCTCCAGTAAAGCTGGGGAATGAAACAACGAGCTTTTCAGTAGATACAGAAGCTACATGCTCTGTTTTAAATAGTTGTAAAGGACCTTTAAGTAAATTTACTATGACAGTGATAGGTAAAATCCTTTTTATAAATGTAGAATTGGCAAACAGACGCTAGTTCATGAGTTCTTACGTGTGCCAGAATGCCCAGTACCTCTCACGGGAAGAGACTCGTCAGCTACAGCCGAGAGCACAGATCAGTTTTGAACAGGGAAAAATCCAGGTGAGAATTCCCGAGGCTCACGCTCGGCCGGCACGAGTTCATGTGTTACGGAACGCAGAAAACCAAGCCCAAACGCAAGCAGCTGCGGGATGCCGCGGAGGCGCCGCTGGCAGACGGGGGTCGTGTTGTGGTCAGAGGAGGAAGAAGGGCCGGATTGTGCTGCTGTGGCCCCGGGAGCCAAGCGAGGGGGGACACCTCTGCCCTCTGCCACCTGCGCCCAGAGGCAGAGCTGATGGCCCTGACCACGGCTTGGAACTGGCTGAAGGAAGGAGGGTAAATGTTTGTAAAGACTCTAAATACGCTTCCGGGGTAGTCCGTGCTTACAGGGCTACGCGGAAGGGAAGAGGACTCTCACCATCGAGCGGTACCAGAAGTTTTACAATTATTGGAGGCAGAAGAGAAGCCGAAGGAGGTGGCGGTGGGTCACTGCAAGGCACGTCAGGGAGGCTGTGGTAAGAGGCAGCCGCAGAGCAGACGAAGCAGCAAAAAGAACAGCTACAGAAGCAGCGACTGCCGCTTCAATCCCAGACTGGGATTTACAAGCAGAGATTCCACAATGTTCTGCGGAAGAAGGCAGATTGGCCGAATTATTCCAATGTGAGGAGGAGTCCAATGGCTGGTGGGTCACTGCACATGGACAGAGCGTGGTTACTCCTGCAATCACCAGAAAATTAATGACCAAAATGGACGCGAAATGCACACGGGAACTGAGACATCAGTAGAATCTGGAATTAAGATGTTACTGATTGCTAAAAGTATACCTAATAAATGCAAAATCTGTCATAGGAATAATCCAAAAATACAGGCCAGGCCTTCTCCTGGAGAGGGAAGAAAAGGAGTCACACCGGCTGAGTGCTGGCAAATGGAGTTTTCCGAACCGCCATGAGATAAGCAGTATTGATACCTACTAGCCACGGTGGGTACGCTTTCTGGAGGGCCTGAAGCTTTCCCGTGTCGAACCAATCAAGCTGGGGAAGTAGCCAGACATTTGTTAAAAGAAGTCATTCCAGGTTTGGGATGCCATTGGGAATGTCTTCTGACCGGTGACCACAATTTGTCTCTAAAGTAGTGCAGGACATTTGCAGAATACTGAAAATAAGATGGGCTCTATGTACTCCCCGGAGACCTCAAGAGACTGAGCGGAAATGGGTAGAATTGTTACCTTTGGCATTGCTAAGGGTTAGGATGGCTCCGCGATCCCGTCAAAAAGTGAGCCCTTCTGAAATCTTGTATGGAAAGCCACACAATGTAAATGTGACTGGGAAATCTGACCAAACGCACGTACCGGGTGACACGGTGTTACCTGATTATCTTTTGTCCTTACCTAAGGGGCTCACCTCTCTTCACAAGTACTCTCGCTGAGGACTCCCGGGCCAACTGGACTCCCAGGACGTTCTTTTAAGCCTGGAGGCCACGTGTGTCTGCGGCCGCGGAAGGACACGCCATCAGGGCGCGGGAAGGACCTTGCCAGATTTCACTGACACTAAAGCAGCGTAAAGCGTGAAGGAGTCGGGCCACGGACTCATTACACTGGAATAACGGCGGTTCCCGTGCCCATGGGGCACGTAGAACCCGCTGGACCGTTGAAGCTGCGATTAAACAGAGTTAAATGAATCGTACACGGCCTGGTGTCGGTAACAGACGTTCATTGTATCCAAGGAGAAGTTCTGATGTCAATATTAATTACTATAGGGACATTAGTTGTGACATTTACATTCCAATAGTGATTCCTTTCGGACTAGAGATGAATCGAACGCTGCTGTGTATTATCGTCCTCTCAGGTCCAACGGTGACAGGTGTAACGGGAACCAGGACAGTCGCAGCAATCTCTGGAGTTATGACACCCGTTTTAGGTTCGTAGAAAAGCCTATGGAGATTGTGAGCAAATCAAAGGGCTGGCTCTGCACTCACTTCCCAGAACATTCAAGTAAAGGTGTTCCCTTGTTAGGGATACCTCTTAATCTCTCCTTTACGGAATTTGGGAAATACATAAAGAATGACAGCGATCAGAGTGTCTGCGGGGAGAACTCGGGACAGGAATGGGAGGTACAAAACGTAGTGGGGAATTCCTACCAATGCCTGTGAAGGTGTGACAACAGTGATAAATGGTGGGAAAAGACTTTATTACATGGAAAACAACCGATCAATTGCACGGGAGCTGTTTATGTAAGGAATTGTGAGAACTGTTCCCGAACTCCAGAAATTGGCTATAGGCGGCCTGTTAAGGAATAGAGTGGATGGCGCGTTCCGAAAGTAGCGGTTGGTATTGGCTCTGTGGAAAAAGGCACTGAAAGTCCTACCCCAAGTTGGTCAGGAATTTGTACGTTGCAATGATTCCTAACGTCACCGTAGTCAAGAAGCAGGATAATGAAAACCAAGGGTTATGGCTGAGAACTTCCCCCAAGAGGTACAAGCGAAGCAATACTCCCTTGACTGAAAGGCCGAAAGCTTTTCACTCTTTCGCTCCATGGTTTATCCCATGGTTGGGGGTGAGTGACTTAGGGAAAGCCATTGGGAGTATCTCAGCCCTCATTGAAAGAATTGGGAATGAGACTCAGATGCAATTCCAGCCCTACAGGAAGAAGTAGAGGAAACAGCAAGTATCGCTACACCAAGAACAGCCGCAGGTACGGCGCTGGTCTCAGGAGGAAGGGTTTGCCCGGGAGTCAGTGCCAGCTGTTGTGTGTGTGCTGAGCGACCTGGTCAAATTCCTACTGATCTAAAAGAGAAGATGGGGGGGTCTGGGAGACGTTTCCTTCCGACAGGCTCTGGCTGATCCTCCTGAGGAGCGCAGGAATTGCCCCTGGAGCTGGGACGTGTCCGTGCCTTACAGGTCTGGGCAGGATCTCCTCCAAGGTCCTGGGGGTGGGAAGGACCCGAGTGAGGCCGCAGGAAGCCGGGATGAGGCGACGGATGGATCTGAAGCTTCACTGCCTGCTCCCCGCTGTTGGGAGCGCCCAAAACACACCTTGGCTGCAGAGGTTCTTATTCGCTACCCATGGCTCACTCGCTGGGATTTGTGTATTGAGGAGGGTTCTGCATTCCTGTCTGAGCCCGTGGTTTCCAGAATGTCTTCTCCCTCTGCTTTTTGGCCACGTGTTAATTGTGAAGAATGCTTGTGTTATACCCACGTTCAATAAAGTTCTCCTCCCAGAAATCTCTTCACATCATGAGTTTTCCACTTGCTCCTGTGTCAGCAGCGATGCCCCGGGACCCCCCAGGCTCTGGTTTCTCTCCCCTCGCCAGGAGCATCGTTACGCAGCCCAGCGGAGGGTTGAGTTAATGAAGCACAGACCCATTGGCAGCCACGGATCCCACCCCGGGTCAGAGCGATGCTGTTCTCCTCCCCCGTGACCCCATTCCCACTCTCAGCCCCGGTCCCGAGCTCCAGACCCCCGTGTCTGCTGAGGTGACACCTGGGACCACACACTGTCCCTGTAGCCCTGTCCCGCTGGGCGCACAGCCCTCGTCAGAGCCCCCCGCGGGCAGCAGGACCGGCAGCTCCGCTCCCCGGGCATGGAGGAGGAGAGGGGATGGTGCCAGCTCCCAGCCTCTGTCACCGGCCTGATGCCGAACTGGGGCCGCAGAGGGGACCAGACCCCCCAGGGCCCTCCGCAGCCCGCACCAACTTCTTGGCCCGGCCACTTCCACGTCCGCCACGGTGGCTGTTGTCTGTGACCCGTCCCACACGGGGAACGCTCCGGCAGCACCGCAGTCTGGGCAGGGCCCTCCTGGCAGCTTCCTGCTGGTGGAGCCGGTGGTTCGGCAGGTGCCGCACAGGGATGAAACAAACCCCCTTCGTCCCCAGCACAGCGCTGAGTGACGGGGCCCATTCCTCCTGCCTGCAGCCCCCGACCCTCCGCAGCCAGGGTCCCGCTGGGAGCCTGGCCCCCAGCTCCCGTCCTCTGCCGGGCTCCGGAACTCATTGCCTCCACGGCTGTGCCTAACGAGGTAATTTGAGGATTACCATGAGGGACAGAAGCCAGCTGGCAAGGAACAGCCGGAGCCTGTGCTCAGGGGAGCCCGAGAACACCAGGAGAGCCTGGGGAAACGGGCAACAGGAGCATCCCAGGCAGTCCGCAGGGACTGAGGAAGCTCAGAGGTGCCACGGCCACCCTGAAAGCACCTGAGAAAGCCACTAACAAGAGAGATCAGGAGAGTCCAAGAAAGCCCAGAAAAAATGGGTGAAAAAACCTCCAGGGAGATCCCAAGAGAGCCCAAGCGATGCTGAGAGCGCCCCAGGGAGACCAGGAAAGACCAGGTGAATCCAAGAGATCCCAGAGGACTGTGAGCCTGCCTGGCTGTAAGGGACACAAGGGGGTCCAGAGCACCCAGGGGAGCGCAGAGGAACCCCGGAGGGCCAGAGGCCAAAAAGACCAGCAACTCCAAGAAAGAGGAAGTGTGGGTGCTGCCGCATCGGCTGAGATTGGCTCTGCAGCGCCCTGCGCCAGGAAGGGGTGGGTGCAGCGGGTCTGGGACGGAGGCGGTGGGGAGCAGGGGAGAGGTGGGAACACACCGAGGTCCCACCAGAGCCCTGGGACCAGCCCGACCCTGTGATTGCTGCTGCCCTGGGGACAGCGCTGTCAGCACCCCCAGATCTTACTGCACTGGTGAGGGGGAGGCAAGAGCCACCGCGAGCCCCACAGACATCCAGTGGGACGATGAGGGGGCCCAAGACGCATGGAAAAGCTGTGGGGACCCAGGAATCGGGAGGCAATGGGGCAGCCAGGAGGGAGCTCCTGGTGAGAGCTTTAAACAGCCCTTGGCTGCCCTGGAGCTGCGCTCATGCACCCCGAGCTGTGCCGTGCCTCCCCAAAGCTCATCCCAACCGGCTCTGCGGAGCTCCAAGCACCCATCACAAGCTTTAACTGCCTGCAAGGCTTTTCCACCGAGACACTTGCAAACTCTTCTAAACTGCTCAAAACCCTCCAAGCCCATCACAAAGTTCCACAAACCCACTCTGGCCAGCTTGAAACCTCCTCTGAAGGGAGGCCAGCAGGCCCAGGCAGCGCTGACCGGGTCCGTGGCCACATTTCTGTAGCCGCTCTGGGCAGCCTGCAGCCGCGGGCGAGGGGGAAGGAGACCTTATGGCACCAGCCCAGGGCTGGGGACAGGGCCCCTCCTCCTCCAGGCAGGCTCACAGCTCTGTCCCCGCACAAAGCAAGTAGCCCCGTACCTGCAGAAGGGAACCCAGAGCCACACATCACAGCCCCTAAGGCGGGACAGAGCCCCTCCGCCACAGTCACGTTTGTGGCAGACCGCAGTGCCTGAGGCAGGAACTGAAGAAAGAGGAAGAAAACGTTATTATGGCAAGTGTGGGACTTGGATCCGACTCGGGGACTTTCCCTTTTCATCTAAGTATCTTCCTCATTGCTAGCCAGCAGGGCTTGGTTAGCCAAATGGCTCTTGGAATGCCGCTAGCTGCAGGGGCTAGCACTCCAGGGCTGTAAGGGACACAGCCGCGGGCCAGCCAGCCCCACACAGCTCTGCAGGGCCCTGGGACCCCCATGGCTGCCACAGCCTGCAGTAACTGTCTCCAAGCAGCTGCCACAGGCACCAGGAGATGCCCAGGGCACACGAGGCCGGGGAGCACTCGCCAGGTGATGCGAGCAGTCCTAAGGAAATCACTTACCCGTTCCCCTTTCCAAGCCACAGCTTCCAAATATCTGCCCCCCGCCCAAGCAAGACTGAACGCTAAAGTCTCCTAGAAAAACAGAACTGAGAACTGAGCCCGGGCTCCATTTCTCCAGCAGAAAAGAACAGTGACCAGACATCGCTTAAACTGTCCGAGGGGATTTTTCTAACTGCAGGGAAAAGATTCTGTCTCAGAATAACAACCGGTCACAAGAATTCTTGAAGGAAAATTACGTGCAGTTAGTAGCGGATGGGTTTTGAAAACGTTACCCCTCAAGTCGATTAAAAAAATTTGCTCTTTCCTAGAGCAGTTTCGTTGCTTCCTTGGGTAAGATCCTGCCAGCAGTCTGAGGGAATACGTAACGGTGCAATATCACGCCTTTGAACACCCGCATTTTCACTCGCAGAAACCACTGCCACAAGTCTCGACTCAACCCTCGAGAAGCATCATCCTACCACGGCAGGGGAAAGGAGAGTGACACACACTGTCGGAGTGTTTATTGCAACAGGATTTTATTAAATATTTTAATTTTTGTAAAAAAAAAATATTAAAATTGTAAATACACTGCATGCTAAGAAAACACAAACCGATCCACCATATTGCAAAGAAATGTGTTTTATGACAATTTCTCAGCTTTTGAAGTTGCAAGATGGGCCACAGGTAGATGTGGTGCCTGGCGGCGAATGCCAAACTGCTGAGCTCGTGCGCTTGAAGTATCGAGGCTTGCTCTTGCCAAAAATATCCTCCAGTTTAGGGATCGGAATGAGCCCAAAGATTTGGTCAACGTTCACTGGGTGATAGTATTGGTGTAAAATGGCTTGATTAAGCTGAGACCCTACGGGAACAAAGCACAGCAGAGAAGCGGACTCATTATCAACGAGTTTTCGGTGCTCTGCTTAGGGTGCCCTTTCCCTTAGGGCCGGCAGGACAGTCACTCTCCCTCCCCACCTGAAAAGCTGTGACCGCCACAGGGAGAGTGATTAATTTTTCCAACTCATTGCAAAGCTTTGAGCCCCACGCCCATCGCCAGGCTGCCGGCAGTGCTTGCTTTAAGTTCCTTGGCTCTCTAGACGTACCCAAACCCACCACACCTTGCTTCCCTCAGGAGGACAGGCTGCCTCCGTGCCATGAGCCCCCACCATTCGTTTCATGCCCCCAGATCCAAAGACGTGCAGGGGAGACTGCTGTTTAACTTCCACACAACGGCACTCGCAGGAGAGCAGCCCCAGCCCCCCTCCCCACGCAGGGCCAGCACCACCGAAGTCTCTCACGCTCCTAGACTGCACTCCGGCGAAGCTGAGATTGCACTGAGTGGATCTGGAAAGCCCCAGCTTCCCAGGCAAGGAATTAAAGGAAGCTGAACCAAACTTGGCACCTACCATCAGCCCAGGCAGGGATAGGCTTCCGAGGGTCATTCTCATCATCTGTGGAGTCATCGCTGTTCAGATCCATCCCGTAGTTGTTTTCGTTTACCTTTGGGGAGCTGGATTCCTTTGTGCCCTTTGGAGGCAGTAGGTGGGATGCGGAGACAGATTTCTGAAAGCAGAGGCAGCGCCGATTAGCGCAGGGAGAGGCCTCACAGTCCGGCAGCAGCGCTTGCCTCGCCAGGGCAGGCTGACCCTTTGCTGGCACCACAAAGCTCCAACCCCAGCAGACGAGCAGATCCTGCCGGGGTCCCAGCTCCGATCCCAACCCCAGCAGACGAGCAGATCCTGCCGGGGTCCCAGCTCCGATCCCAACCCCAGCAGACGAGCAGATCCTGCCGGGGTCCCAGCTCCGATCCCAACCCCAGCAGACAAGCAGATCCTGCCGGGGTCCCAGCTCCGATCCCACAGCAAGATGCTGTTGTGGCATCTCAGCAGTATCTGAGCCACAAGTTTGGAGGTGAATTCCCAGTGTCACACACTGAGCAAGGGACTTCCCTCACAAAGGAAGGCAGCCAGAAACAAGAGCTGACATCTGCCTTCCTACCGCAGACGCATCATTCACACTCTCACCCCCAGTTCAAAAAACCAGAAGAGCCAAAAAGGTCACCTCCCTGTGTACGGGAAGCCTTTGCTCTACACATTAACTGCAACATCTACAATATTCCTACTTCACAGGTAACTTGAGTTGAGATTTTCAGTAAAACCCAGAAGTGCTCAAATCCTTTCGGCTTTTTTTTTAACTGAACTTTGGTTTGAAACCATGGTCCCTCTGATCGCCCAGCTGTGGCTCGGGACTGTGTGCTGGGGCAAGATGGCAAACTGCAGAGCTGAAACAGCCGCTCGCCTACGCTGCGGCTTCCAGGAAAAGCCTGCCAGAACCCAGCCAGGAAAAAGCCTGGGTTTTTTTTTTCCACAGCCCCCTGTGAAAAGGGCTCCATTTCGCACTGAAGCTGCGGGTCAGAACAGCGCAAGCCAGAGCTCAGAGCCACCTCCTGGCTTCGTGGTGAGGAACAGGGAGGACGAGAAGACCTGACAGTCGGATGTCATACAGGAGCACCTAGAGGTGCTGACCGGAGAATAAACCAGGAAGGAACCCTAATTCTGCAGGGCTCTTTGCATCAAGGGAATGCAGAAGCATACACACATCTGTACAAACACAGCTGTCACTGTGCTCAGTGACTTTATAACTACTTTTAACCCTTTTCCCCTCCTGTTTTTTTTGTAGAAAAGCCTCAGAACACACCATGTATGTCTAAGCACTTGGCTTTTGCACACAGGGCTCTCCCACTTGAACCCTTTCACACGTCTCATGGCAGATCTGGTTCTCGTTCCTGAGAGCTCTGGCAGCACGGAGAAGTCCAGCAGGAAGAAGAGGAGCCAGTCAGCCCCAAGAGAGGGGAGTGTGCCGGCAGAGGCGGCACTCAGGTCTGTCCGAGCAGCTTCTCCCCACCCCTCCGGCTACCAGGCCCGAGCAGCTCCAATTCCAGCAGGCTTTTGGAGACCCCCCAGCCAAGCTCCCGGCGGGCGGGACCGGGCTGCTGCAGCCTCAGCCGAGGCCTCGTGGCGTGCTGCCATCCTGTGGCCGCTTCCAGCATCTCTTCCAAGAAAAAACGGTGGGTTTTTTTTTCCATCAGGTTCGCACTGTGCTGAGCTCTCGGCCAAGCACCCAAGAAGACAGACATCCCCATCCTCTGCACAGACGCCCATTAAACCCCAACAGCCTACACTCGAGGATTTAATTTCCTGCTCCATTACTGATGGATAATAAATCTGCAGCCTGGCTCCAAACCACAGGAGCCAATTAGACACCACAGACTCATTTTATTTGAGGGCTCTGCTGGAAGCAGGGCTCACCTTTATGGTTTTGCTCAGCCGTGGACCAGAGGCAGCAGTCAATGCTTCTGGTTGCTTGACTTTTTTCTCCTCTCTCAGCGGCTGCCGGGGCTTCTGCAGACCATCTTCCTCCTGTTACAACACGAGAATTAAGTCATTCTTCATTCGTGTTCACCCAAGCAAAACAACCAGACTATCTCTGGAACCGAGCCATGTTTTTCTGGGGCCCTTGCAAAACAATCCTCAGTCCCTCTGTGTCTTCTTCTGCAGAAAAACAACAAACGCAAGAGTCAAAGATAAAGCTACTCCTGCCTTTGCTCAGATCCAGATCAACAAGGTCTCACCTTTACTGCTTTGAGCCAGGGATTAGAAGCCGCAGCAATGGATTCTGGTGGCTTGGCTCTCTTCTCCTGCCCAGGCAGCTGGTGCAGCTCCTTTGGGTTCTCTTCCTCCTAATAAAGAGAAAAACATTTCACTGCTTAAACTCCTTTTCAACCCAACCCACTTTACCCAGGAGTTTCTTCTCCCGTACTACTCTGTAGGGAAGAGCAAACAGGAGGGCAAGAGCTGCAGCCACTTTGAATTATATTCAGCTTCTCTCTTGTCTGGCAGATCTTTGCTGGGGCTCACTCCAGCCCAGTTGCCGGCAACATACGCAGATTTCAGACCTTCACTGAGATTATATAGCACAAATAGGAGCTTGAGTGTCACAGACCTAATGAGCAAGAGCAGCAAGAGCAAACACAGGAGGAGGAATTTATCCTTAAGAGGAGCAGCATTTGGGGGGTTTGATTTTTTAGTAAGGAAGAAGGCAGAAGAAAAGAGGGATGTTAAGAGTAGAAAGAGAGTGGAAAGAAAATGTTACCGTGATATTTTGAGACAAACAGCCTTGACTTTAAGCCATAACATTCTTTGTATAAATGCAAATGATGTTACATGAAGCCATATGATACCTGAAGTTTGTTATGAGGATCACATCCTCCAAATACAGCGAGTGAATGTAGCAGGAAAAAAATAAATCTCTTACTAATTTCCATATTCATTTAAGTATCAGTGAATGCCATTTGGAGGTGTTCTTCAAAGTGCCATTGTATGGCTGTCACCCACCTTGTGATGGGGCTGAGAAGGCTCACCTGTTAACAAGAAAACAGTCAACCCCAGCTTCAGCAACAGAGCTGGCTTATTCTTACACAAGCCCCGGCTCCTTACAATGACGTTTGGCTCGTCATTGGTTTTTTTATTGCATTTGTTTCTCTAAATATCATAATAGCAAACATTAAAACCTTAAACAGAAACACAGCACTTGGAAACAATTCTGATGTTAAAATAAGTCTGTGTATCCTATGCCACGCTAGTTTGTAACAGAGAAGTTGTTCCAAGACTGCTTCAACTCCCCACCTTTACGTTTTTCTCAGCAAACACTGCTGACTCCAGCTGTGGTTGGGGAGCCTTCTCTTTTCCTTGCTGTTTGTGATCCCTGGGGAAAAAAACCCTAGGATTTAGTAATAGAGGAAAGCATGTCCACCTCCCTCCCCCCACCAAGCATTCTTACAGCCTTTTGCTTCAGCATCCCAAGCCCTTGGGACAGCCTGACACTCACACCAGTCTCCCAGTTTCAGCAATACTATCTATGTTTACAGCTTCACCATGCCTGTTGCCAAGTCCCCCCCTCCAGGACAGAAACAAGCTAATACCTCTCCTTCACTTGTTCCACCTGCTGCCGCTCCACAAGATTTTTCAGTTCCAAGACTTTCTTTCCTTTTTCATTCACTTCATCCCCTCTCCTTTTCTGCAGTGGTTCTTGCTGCTCAAATTCATCTTCCTCCTGAAGAAGAAACAAGAAAACCCTTGTAACCCTCCAGCTCAAGTGGGAGAAGATGGGAGGATACGAAGCAAACGCTTTGAGACAACCTGTGCTTGTTATATCTCGTTCTTACCTTCCATGGCCTGCCCACCAGTTGGGCAGTCCCTCCCTCCTGTCCCCACAGGTACCCTTGTGTTCAAACCCAACATCAATTGTCTGAACAGAAATCTTGCACCGGGGACCCCAAAATCCCTGCAGCAGCAGAGGCAGTAATCTTTCCCCGTCCCACCAGCCAGCACAGTGCACTGGTTCCCCGCTACCCCTTTCCTTTTCCACATGCAGGAGGGACCCAGAGTTGCTCTTACCACCCTCAGTCCTTTCTGCTTCCGTGCATCAGCTTCCCCATGCTTCTTGGACAGTTTTTTCTTGCTCCGCTCCTCTGCCACTTTCTCTTCCCGCACTTGTGAGAGGCGCACCTGAGAAAGCCACAGGCATCTGCTCCACCGCCCCCAAGGCCACCTCACAGCCTTGTCCAAATGGAGGACGGGGAATGCTTTGGAAGTCTGTGATATTCCAGGTCCTAGTGCGACTGAGAGCCCCACACCCGACAAGCGGCACACGTGCACTGAATTTAGTGCCAGCCTCATGCAGCAGCAAGTCCACCACTTACCACAGGCCATATGCAGAGACACCCATCGCTTGGAGTGACAGGAGAGAGGCGCACAGAGACCATTATACAAGCCCAAAATACATGCCTCCGTCTTGCGATTCTCTGCAGAACACGGGGATCTAGCATCCGGGTTCCGCTTTGCCTGCAGTGCTGCTGTCGACTAACTGCACTGCAGTATGAAGTGGGGCTGTGAAAGCTGACTGAGCCCCAGCGACACGGGTCCTTCACCTGAGCCCTCTGTCCCAGTAGAAGCACCAGCGTGTCCACAGCAGCAGACTAGCCCAGGCTGGGTGTCCTTTTGGCCACTCAGGTTTTGGGAAAGGCTGAAAGGAGCGCGATTTGTTTATTTCCTCAGGCTGAGCCTTTCCAAAGGTCATCCCCCCAAAATGAGCAACCCTCCTTCTCCCAGAGGCTGCAGGTCAGCCAGGCAAAGCCTCCCTCAATCCCACAGAACCTGCACGGTTGTACAAAAGCAGCACCATTGTCTGCACGCAGCCATCAATGGCCCATCCTAGCATGCTCTTCATCTTCTACCTGTCCTCACAAGAGGGCCAGACAAGGCTTTAAAACACAAACATGATACAAATACACACACAGCCAAGTACAGTAGTCACGAGCATGCCTGGTAGCTATTCTGTCCCACCGTGTCTTTACAAGCCCCTGCAAGCACCGTGGCTTTGCTGTCTGTAACGTTTTGCACGAACAGCTCACTGAGGGCACTGTAAGCTGAGCAAAGCTGCCTCATCTGCAGCGCCTGCTCACAGGACAGTCAAGGGGTGCTGCCACATTCCTTGAACGCAGAGCACCATAGGCACTGCATGTCAGAACAGGAATGTTAAGAACCACTGCAGAGGTGTGGAGAACAAAAGCCTGCTCTTGTTAGACAGAATTTCAGTGTCTCTGATGTAGACTTACCCACCACCTGATTAGTCACCATCAGCAGCAACCCTGTGCTTGCATGGATCATGCCAGTGGCCTGTCTGCACCCTTTTGGTGTCACAGTCAGGGAGAAAATGTCACTGTACTGAGTGGTCCGAAGCTTGGACAGCCTTCTTACCTTATCATCATTCTGTAAAATCTTCTGCTCCATCCGCTTTTTCTTCTCTTCTTCCATTTGTTCCACTCGCTCCCGAGCCTGCACTGCCTTCCTCAGACGCTCTTCCCTCTTCCTGGGCAGTGTGTGCAGGAGGGGCTGGTTAGTTTTGTCTGCTCCAGCACAGAGCATGACGGGGGAACAGGGACTTGCCACGGTAATTGGGGAAAACAGTTATGTTGCTTGACTCTCTTTGGCTGAGCTTAGCCTCAGCTCACTTCTGGGTTAAGTTGAGACATTATCAGGTGCTTTGCACCAACGCAGTCCTTGCTGCAGGGAGCCATGAAGGGCAGTGCTCAGGGTGCCCAGGCAGCATCCCTTGCAAAACACTCCTTCCAAATGGGAGGCACAGGGCACGGCACAGCAGTGCTGTCCTGTGGCAGGGAAGGCCTCCAAGGCAGTTCTGTGCTGAACCAGGGAAGGAGCAGGAGGTAAGAGATCCAACTCACAGCTTCATTTCTGCCTGACGCCGTCTCTTTTCCTCCTCCACTTTCTTTCTCCTCTGTTCCTCAGCCTCCTGCTTCTTCCTGAGGCTTTCCAGTCTCTGCCGCTCCTTCTCCTGGAGGGAGATGAGTTCAGACTGCACCAATTGCCAAGGCCTGTTTCTACCCTCAGGCTGCTTGTGCACAGGCAGCTAGAGGCTAGGCAGCCTGCTGAACAAAGAAGTCATTGTCAGAGTCATATTCACCCACACACCGAGATGGGAAGTGAATAGTAGACGCAGGTTTGTCAACAGCGCTTATTCAACTAATACGAGCAGAAGAGTCACAGGTATAGGAGGGAAACACCTCAATCCTTCAGCTGCAGGGAATGTGTTTAGGCAAGGAACAACACGCTCCCACTGTAGGTGACCACCTGTAGCAAATGCTCCTTGCCTGGGATGGTGTTACCTACACCAGGAGCTGGGAGAACGGGGGAGAAAGGGCACAAAGCAAGTAGTCTTGCCTAGAGGCCAAACAGTTTCCTAGCATTTCCCAGCCCCAGCAGAACACACCTGCAAAGAGATCCTGCCACCTCACCACTGGTGTGGCCAGTTTACTTATTTGGCCAGAGAGCTGCGTGGATGACAGTGTCAGGGGAAAGAGCTGTCAGTGCCCGTGAGGAAGGAGGCACAGCCGTTATAATCTTCCAGACCCCACGATTAAGGGTGTCATTACTTACAACAAAATCTCCCTGTAGGGAAGAGACAAAGAAAAATTATTAAGTGTTTGGAAGTAACACTAGAACCCCCCTTTCACAGCACACACACACCATTGTTAGCTGCAGCTCCTTACCACGGTGAGGTAGAGGACCCACTGCCTGACCCCACTCTGCCTTTCAGCACTGCAGCAGCCAATTATGCAAGACACAAGGTCAGATTCCCACTGCAAAGGGAAAAGCTTCCTAGTTTCCTAGGGTTCAGCAGTCACAGAATATAAAATGTTTCTGCTGACTAAAGACAGAGCAGCTGAGGCTTCTCTGCACACCAGGAAGGTTTGAGGATTGGTGCTAAAGACCCCTGGCCAGTAACAGTGTGCATGGACAGACTACGCAAGGTAACATCAACCAGCTTCCCTTCCCTGGGGAGGCTAAAGTAGAATTGCGAGGCCAGTTTGCTATGAGGACCTGCACTGATCCACAGCAGACGACAGAACTAGGAATATGTTTATGCTTTTCCAAGCAAACAGTCCCTCCTGCCACTCCCCCCAGACTCCATCCCCTCCTCCAGCCCTGCGAGGGAAGGCGGGACTCTGACGCACCTTAAGATCAGGTCGGGTGGGAGTATTGCATTTGATGAAGTTCTTTATGACACCCCCACGTCCTGTGGGCCCTGGGCTCGTGAGCAGCTGGTTTCGCTGCACAGCCTGCAGGAAGTTTTTCAGTGGTCTAACAACCTAAGAGGAGAAGATGTATTGATGGAAGTACTGGTGGATGTACTGATGGAAGTCAGTGCCTACCAGGGAAAGGGAGGCAGAGGGCCATGGCAGCCACTCACCTTGCTAGCTGGAGAGGAAGAAGCTGGAGTCTGGTTTGCTGAACTCTTGTGCTTATCGTCCAAAGGGCAAAGGGTCTGACCCCCTGGCTGCTGCCTATTCCATATGACACCCATTGCTTGTTTGTAGCTTCTTGTCCTGATGGCATTAGCAAGAGGCACATCGGGTGACCATGATGCTCCCCAATCTTGCCAGAAGCATTTACTTGCTGTTACACACTTCCCTCTGCCCGCTCGCTGCCACCAGAGGACATGGGCCTCCTGTGAGCTCAGTCACCCTGTGGCAGCCACACCATCCAGTGGTGAATGAGGACAGGAAAGGCACATGACTTGGTAGGGGAATGCCCAAGTTCCCGAGCAGTAATGTGCCACATCACGCTAACTCTCACTCCCACTCCTCACTCTGAGCCCCAGTGAGCAAGAAGTCTTGGTTCTATCTGGTATTAACAGCACAAGACAGACACAACCCCTGTGTGTCTGCAACTAGCCAGCCCAGCTCGCCTCACTGGTGGGGTTTCATGGGCTTTACAAATACTTCAGATGCTCAGATTTACCCGTGTCAGAAATTACCTCACTTGCATACCCTAATTCTAGGGAAAAACATGGGGGACAGCTTCACTGCACAACCAGAGACCAATCCAGCAGTGTCCCCAAGGAATGCTGCAGATTCTGACCCATCACACAGGGCTCAGCATCCATGTGAGAAGAGAGGTCACTGTTACTCCCCTTCCCATCCACTACCCACAGAAAATTCACCCCAGCAAAGCCAGGGCAGGAACTGAGGGCAAAGCTAAAAGCAGCTGAAATCTCATGTGAAACACCAGTAATACCAGCAGTGAGGAAACGAGTCAGGTATTCCAGACACTTGCATGAGACAAAAATAAATCAGTCAGTCACCTACTCACGTTGCCTTCTGAAACCACTCCTGAACCACCCCTTTATGAGCCACTCGGAGTCACATCTGAGCCGTGAGTTAACTGTGCTATCTTAGTCACCTTTGCTGATGTGTGCATGAACTCATGTGTCTGCTTCCCAGACCTGGGTCCCAGACCCAAACAAGGCTCAAGGAGTCACAAAACTCCCAGAACACAAGACTTGGCCAAAGAATATTTCAAAACTACATTGGAAGGGGGGGGAAACAAACACCCAGAGATTTTTAAATAAACTACTTAAAAGACCAGGCCCAAGTCCTTCCAGACCACTGGCTCATTCCTCTTGCTTGCAGATGTCTCATACCAGATGTGTGAGGGATTCTCCTGGGATTCAGCACAGTGGGGTTGTTCCTGGTTCTTGTTCTGGGGTTCACTGTTTGGATTTACACAGTTTCCTGTGAAGAAACCTGTAGTTAGCACCATGCACCAGGCATCCTGCAGGGCTCCGACTCTTGTCTCCAGCTCTCGTGTGCTCAGAGCCCTGCAGCACATAACCAAACTGAGAAACCAGGGGCCTGGATGGCTACCTGGAATATCAGCGTTGTTTGTGTACGCTGTGGAGCATGCTGGAGTATGCACCCGGTACAGACCCTCCTGCACAGGCACAACCTGTCTCACCAGAAAACCTCCAGCTACAGCTGCTTACCAGATCCTACAGTTCCACAAAAAGCCCAAATCTCTCCCTCTCCTTGCTTTGAGGCACAGTAAATAAACAGGACCCGTAAATCCGCACATAACAAAACCCAGAAGAATGGCACATCAAGGTGCTTTAACAGAACATCACACTACCGGGAAGGCTCTGGGTCTAAGAGCAATCTCCTTTCAAAGTATTCCCACTTACTCATTATGCAGCTTGAAGTCGGGCAGGACAGCATTTCTCTCAAGGCTTGGACACATTTATGAGATGTCCTTGCTTATCTAATTGCATGCCTCACCTCTTCAGGAGACCAAAAGTTTACTCGAAAAGTTACCTTGACTGGTCAGAGGTGGTTTTGTTTCAACACAAGTCCCAGACTTTCCACAACCCTGCTGGTCAGGAGGAGATAAGTGCTGTGCAGGAGGGCTGGCAGCTTGTACGCTTCTGCTTGAAATGGGGACGTCTTCAGGAGTCTGCAGGAAAAGGAAACATTCTCTTTGCACAGTTGCTCCAAAGAACAAGGTTACTGTGGACCTGCTGCCCTGAAAAAGCCAGTCACTTCCAACTGCAGTCCAACTGCTAGGCCAGGGTCTGCTCCTCTCAACCAGAGATGTGCTGCATGGACACTGACCGGCTCATTTCAGTAACAGGGGTCTGCTCATGAAACACCAGCCTCTGCAGGAAGGACAGTTGCCCAGCACTTCTCAGCCAACACAGAAGCCTTACTGAACCTGGACTCCAAAGCCAAAGCGCCTTGAGAACGACAGGCAGCTTCTACACAGCTTGGAGACACCAGTTTTCAAGCTACAGATATTCCAGTCCTGAAAGGCAAGTCCCTGTAAAGTGTTTCAGGTTACAAGATCATTAGGCACTTTAAGCACCATTACGGCATATTCACAGGAGGACAAGCAGAGAAGTCGCTGCAGCACAGCACCCTAGCGTGCTACGAGGCTGCTTGCACACAGGCTCGCTCTCCCCTACCTGCTGAGCTGCCACCACCATGACCCAGAGCAGAGCCACCAGCCCATTCCCACTGATGCTTCCCAACCACACCAGGGAGCTGTTCTCAAGCAGCGTCCACTCCTCTCTCTGCTGGGCTAGTTTTCACCTCAGCTGGCTCACAGCACAACCACACAAGATGTTTCTACCAGATGAAAGGAGGGGATGGGTTTCTTTGTCCTGCTAGCACTGCAGGCTTGGTGCAGTGGCCTCAGTGGCCAAGAAAAGCACATTAACTTGAACTGCTCTCCTGATTTCTGTAGCTCAAACCAGCCATGCACCAGAGGCAGGCTAAGAATACACACTCAATTCCCATGCCCAGCTGACAGGCAAGAGCTTGCTGACTCCCGGGAACCTGGCCAAGCACCTCCAAGAACTCCATCTTGAAGAGACCTTATCAAGGCACAAAATGTCTCTGCCCATCAGGAGCCAGAGAGCCAAGGGGCTTAACTGGCTGCCTAAGCATTAGAAGGGCAGCACCGTCCAAGCCAGCAGCGCCTTCGCTGAGCTTGAAGGGAGGTGACAGAGTGATCCTTGGCCACGCTCCCTCCTGCCAGTGGCAATGCTCAGCAAAAGGGATCAACTCAGGCAAGATGTCCAGATAGATAATTTGTAGGTTGTTCCTTAAAACTTACCTTTTCGCTTAGGGGATTCAGTTCCAGTCCAGGTCTGTAAAAGAAGAGCTATTTTAATTATTTCAACTCTCTGAAGGGCGAGTTACAGGTGATGAAAGTATGATGGAGCCAGCACATGGGACCCCAAGGAAAGTGCAGATGAATCTGAGTACATCCAGAGCACAAGCCTGTTTCAGCGAGGCCGCACAGAGGGGGAGCTGTAAATTCTTTGAAGGGCTGTTCCATTGCATTACTGATCAATACACTGCTGAGCCTCATCCCCTTCTGCAGGACTTCCACGCAGCAGGTAAAAAGGAAGCTCCACAAGCTTTAGGCTGAGTCTTACGTGCCCACCTTTTGGGTCCGACCACAGCTGACTGACCTCCAGCACCACCAGGCACTCAGAGGCTGCTTACAGCCAGGAATCCCAGGACATAATTCATACGATGGCGCCCAACACCAGGCAGAGCGACTGCTGGCAGCCTCTCCAGCCTTCTGGCATAGGCTGGACCTCACCCTACTGGGGTGATCAACCTCACCATGCTCTGAACAGACTTCTGAAGAGGAAGGCTGTGCTTGAACAGCACAAACTTTGAATATCAACCAGCCCCAGGTAACAACATCACCTAAATAGTCTGTTATAAAGCCAGCCCTATATCTGTAATAAAAAAGCAACCCATATAGCTTCCTTGCTGGGTTTGCTGTGGTTTCTTCCTGCCTGTGTTACATGGTAACCTCACCTCATGCTGCTGGTCACATCTTCTTCCACAAAAACCTCCAAGGAGCTTTGACCTGGAGGAGAAAAACATAAGCTGGCTTGGGGATTTCATTCTGAGGCTTCCCAACAGCAGCAGTGTGTGCGTGGTAGAGCTCAGGTCCCTGCGCAGGCTTTCCTCCCAGGGAACATGCGGATTGCTCATCTCGGCTTTCCACACCAGCACTACCACCGCCCTCAAGTGTCACTGACAAGCTGGTGTAGGCTGGGAAGGCAGAGATGTGAAGCAGCAGCTCCTCTGCCTGCAGACTGCTCCAGCTGCACAAACATGCTCTCGCCTGTGTCAGAAACAGCATCTCCCAGTCAATTGACTTCAGCTCCTGCCCCCCTACATGTTTTTAAGCAGAGATTTGGTGGATTTAGGCTGATTTCATTCCCCTCATAACACCACTTAGCTGAAAGTGTTATAACAAATGCCTAGATACAGTGTGACTCAAGGCTGACAAAACTAAACACCAAAGGCCTCAGCACTTTATTAGAAGCCAATCTGACTTCAGAAGCAATGACTTTAGAAAGTCCAAATAGCAAAACCTTCCCAGGAGCAGTGGGAGCAGAGGATATGGAGAGTATAGTGCTACCAGGAATAGCCTAGATTTCTGAATCTTGTTTCCTCTGATGACTGTGCTATTTGGTTCTCAGTCCATCCACTCTTCCACCTTCACCCAGAAAGCACTGAAGTTCCTCTGCCAATTTCAGCCACATTTCAGGGGTGGAGACATTTGGTTCCTATAGATTTTTTGGACAGCTGGCAGAAGACACACAAATTAAAGCCCCTCCCCAGGGAATGCAAGAGTCTCTTCCGATCAGCCAAACCACATGTGTATAGAACCAGCCAGACTGCATTTTCCCTTTCACTCTTGTTTTTTTTGCCCATCCACAACCCATGTAACCCAACCTCCGACCCCTGTGCTGATGCCCCAGCAGACACTTCCTTCACCTGCTGCAGGAAAACAGCCTGAGACTTGGTCTGACAGCAGATAAGGACCCCAAGATTGCACCCCAAACAGGTGGAAGCCACAAGGCCTACTGACAAGGAGACTAAGAGGAGCCAGAGATAACATGGATGAGCAGCTCCAGAGCTGCTTACTCCCCACACCAAAGCAGAGAAGCTGATTTAGCCAAATGAATGCACTTGACAACTGAAAGAAACTTACAGCTCACTCTGCTGGAGGCAGAGGAGGATTCTCGCGATGCTGCTTTCTTTGAAATGGCCCTGCTGATAGACCTCCGGATCATGCTCTCTCTTTTGCTGGCCAGGGAACATTTTTCTGCCAAGGAGGTCCTATGGCTCTTGTTGGGGCCACCCACAAAGCTTTGACGTCCAGAGCAACGGCGTGTTTTGGATTTCACTGTAGTCATTTTGCTGTCTGAGTCCTGGAAAAGCACCTTTTTGAGGCCCTGAGGAGACTGATCTCCTTGGAGCATGGCAGGATCTCCATTTCTAGCAGCTTTAGGAGTGGAGGTACTTGCTGTTCTTTCGGGGGCCTCTTCCCCTTCTCTTGCGGTGTGGCCACCAGGCATTGCAGTGACAGAAGACACACTGTGCAGCTCAGTGGCTGCATCCCCCTCGGGCAACTGCTCCCCTGTGACAGCTGTAACAGCTGCATCCCTGCTATCGGCACCCTGTGGGCAGTCCTGACAATCCGGCTTTGCCACGGGACCTTCTGCCGGCCATTTCCTGGTCAGTGCTGGCAGATCGGTTTTAACACTGGCCTGAGACCTCACCGCACAGTTGGGCACAGACACCCCTTCCCCCTGACAGCCAGGATTGTGGGGTTGTTCTTTGCTGAGGCGCTTTTGGGAACTTGGCTTGGAAGACACTGGTTTGATGCTGCTTCTCCTTCTGGACAACCTTAAATAAAAACAATTTTAAATGAAGCGATAAAGGAGTCTCCTGCTCCCAAATGATTTTTAGAGAAAAAAAAGCAGACAACAAGTTTTGAAGTGAACCTGCAGGCTTCTTCCCTCCACCATTTCCCCTAGCAACCCATCTTCTGTCACAGGTGAAATGCAGGAGCTGAACCTTGAGAGGTCACAGATGTGCTCTGGCAGATTTAGCTGCAACAATTTAGAAATTGCTGCTTACTGCTCTCTGCTGCCTGCTAGACGTTTCTTTGCTGGATGTTACCACTCTATGGCATAGGCAGGGATGCAGGGCACATACCCTCCCTGCAGCCACCCCAGCTGCCAGCCTGGCGTGCTGGGCTGACTCACCAGTAAAGGTTGTATGTTGTGGACACAAACTGCAGCAGCTGAGGTACCAGGACACTCATTGCTCTTTGCAGACAGTAACCTGCAGCCCCAGGTGGGGCTGACACCAGGGGACAGTGAAGTCATACTGGTGCAACCAACTCCACTCTGTTTGCCTTGAGCAAAGTACAGGCATCCACACAGGGAGGGATTTTGGATCAAGGATGTCACAGCCTCTCGTGATCAGCTCTACGTGGAAGTCTCCCCTGTAGAGATCTACAAGATTGCAGCTAGAAACAGAAGGCTCTGCTGCTCTCCATAAAACACACCCCAAGCACTGGGGAGGCAGGGACCCAAGTGCTGAGAAAACATCCATGGCTTTAAACGCAGAGTTTGAGAACAGGCTGGCAAACACAACAATGCCACCATACATGTGGTACCCGACAGCATAATCCCAAGGAAGGCAACAAAAAAGTACCTGTACAGTTAGGACTCATGAATTCTTTAAGTTACTCTTATTTAAGCAAAAAATTATCAGGTACAGTAGCTGTCTCCAGCTCTATTGCCTCAGTTAAACCTGACCAACTACACAGAGGCTTGGGGAACTTCAGCAGTGAAATCCTCTTTGCTCCATCAGATAACTTGCCATGAGAGGATGGAGCCACGCACTTGATCAGCAAGTCAGGGAGATCGGGTGGACAAATCCAAAACCAAAGGACAACTTTGGTTGTCCAGAGGAAGGCAGCTTCCCGTGCCAAAGTGACCCAGAGGCAGCCAGGTAAAGGGTGGCGAGTGGAGACAAAGGCGAAATGGAGAGCTAATGTGGAAGTGTGCAACAGGTAGAAAAGGCAGCTAAGAAAACCCACTGCCATGTAACGAGGTTTTACAGTCCCTGGTGCACGACCACCAGCAAGCAGTGACTCGTCCTACTGCCAGGATTCAAGCTGACACCCTCCACCCTCCTTCCAGCCTCATTCTCTTAATTGCTCATTCTGACCTCTAGCAAGAAGAGGGACGTTTTGCTGGAATTAGCAAAAAACGACTACTAATTGGGAAATGTGTAACTAACAATACACTAAGAAATGGGTTTTTAAATACATACTGAGAAAAACAGAGCGAGGAAAACAACAATGGCCTGACCCTGCAGGATGGAGCACAACGTGCTGAACCGCAGCATGAACTTCCTGTTGATGAGTGACCCCCTGCCCGCCCAGGCGTTTTGTCGCATCAGCAGATCTTTCTCAAAACAAAGTTTAAATAAGGAAAAATACACACAAGGCTTGTCTTCTTCAGGGGAGCAATCGAGCTGCTACCTGAAAACTAACAGAATGTCTTAAGAGCTCTCCCTGTTTAGATTTGCAACATTTTCTTCTCCTGCCCTCCTTCACCAACACACGCACAAACTTCCCACGCTTCCTTACTATTCTTGCTGTTCTCTTCATCCTCCATGTCTGCTTTCTGACAGTCTTTTAGTTCTAACTCTTCCTGTCCAAACTCTGTGGGTTTTTCACCACAGTTATCAAAATTTAAGTGCCTTAACGCATAAACAGTTTACTACTGCGTACCCAGTGATGAGGTTTGGGTCATGCTACAGCACCCGTCAGTGTGCTGACCCTCGGCTCACAGCAGACGCTTCTCTGAAGGTCAGCCCCCCTGATGCTGACCACGAGACGAGAGCAGATACAGAGCCAGCTACCATAAAGCAGTGGCAGCAAGGAAGTTAATTAGCATCACTACCATCCCTGACTACACATGCAATTAAATCACGCCCTGCACCATCCTGCCTTAGCATCTGTTTGCAGCCAACTGTTGTCTACTTAGGACTGGTTTTAAAAGCCTCAAGTACACTTGGTTCTAAGCAAATCACTTGGAATTTCCACTTCAATTTCACCGCTCACCCCTTTGAGCCTTTCTGCCTGACAGTTCAGAGAACTACCGTGGACATGCTGCTTCTGCACGTCACTGGTAGCAAGTTCCATTGTCAGGTCCTCTCAGGCACCAGCACAAAGGTTCAGCAAGTGAACACCAGTAGCAACCTCAGGTCAAAAATTGTGCTGAGACAAAATCAAATCAGACAAAAAACAAATCCAAACAGACAAGAAAATAAAATATTTATTATTCTTTGTTTCTAACCACAAAAAAAGAAAAAGCAAAACTGGAAGTGAAGGAAACCAGCCAACTCTATCACAAGCTTTCAAGAGAATCAAAATGCTGATTGATGTTGACGTGCCCTTTTAAATGTATTTTCTAACTCAGAGAATAAAGCGGCTATTTTATGTTCTTGTGTATGTGGAAGCAGTTACTGCTTTGTTTCACTCTTAAACATCGTGCAGCAGAGCCAGAACAAACCGACTCACCTACCTCCTCCTGTTTGGCTCCTTATTTTCATCTTTCAGGCAGGAGGACCGCCTTTTCTTGGGGTGCCTCCTCTGCGATGGTGTTTTAGGTATTAATTCAGGTTCAGCCCCAAAGTTGCTGTCGAGGGAGACAAACGCAGAAGACAAGAGATTGCTCCCCCCACTGCCTAAAACAAGGCTATCCACAAAACAAGCGTCACTCATTGAGAAAGATGAGTGTTGGGCAAGAAACATGTGGAGCAAGATGTACCAGCCACCTAGAACCAAGGCCCAAACCAAGCTGCTGAACATGCAGCTGTTAAGTCACAGTTGCTCAGCTGTTAAACCCAACGCCCACCCAGCCTCGCACCAGGGCTGCCCATCAGCAGCTGGGAGCACACATGGCCTTACGCTCACAAGGGCTGGGAGCTCCCTGAGGGATGGAGAGGTGCCCCTTGAGGGTGGCCCCTACCTATCCAGCAGCCGCATGCCCTGCTCCTCCACCTCCCGCAGCCAGGCCAAGTGCTTGTGCTCAGCATTGTGGAGGAACCGGGAGAGCCTCTGCTGGCACATTTCCAGCAGCTGCGTAGGACCATCAGTCTCCGCCATGGCCCTGCCTGAAACACAGGGACGGAGTCAAAGGCTCGCAGGCACCTGGGGATAGCCCACGGGTGGGAGGGGAGACACCAGGCCCCCTCCCAGCCTCAGGGTGGGATACGAGGCCCAAGGGCTCTGCACTACACCCTCGGCAGGCACAAGCCCAGAGCTTAGGCCCCGAGAGACCCCCAGGCCCTTCTGCCCGCCTCCCCCTGACACAGAGCCAGCCCCCAGGGCCTGGACCTGCTCCGCTCCACCGCCACCAGACCCAGCCGCCACTGAGACCAAGGCCTCCCCTCGCCCTTACAAGCACGGCCTCCCTCTCCCACCCCGAGATCATCCCAGCCTCCACCAATCATAGCGCGTCCCCCCCAAGACGGGGCTTTCCATTGGCCATTGCCCACATCCATCATTCCCCCGCCGTTAAAGCCCGGCAGCCTATTTGCCTGCCCCTCTAGGACCCGCCTTCCAAATCGAGTCCTCCACGACCACAGAGAAGGGTGAGCAGAGGGTAATCTGTTTTTGAGCGCTCCCATGCCACCTCGCAGCCAATGGGGAGGGCGGGCGGGGGCGCAGGGCGGTGGTGATAGGCTGGTGTGGCGGTGACGTTACAGGGTGAGGGGTGGGCACTAGGTTTGAATTCGAGGCGGGCACCGGGGGCGGGCCGTTGGCGCTGAGGCGATGGTGATGGCGGCGGGCCCGGACCGACTGCCCGCGCTGTGCAGGCGGCGGCTGGCGGAGTTCCTGCAGCGGGTGGATGATGTCCACCTGCTATGGCTGCAGGAGATCGGTGAGGAGGCGGCCAGGATGTTTGGCAGGTACTACCCCACCACCACCCCCCCCCGCTCCGCGGCCGCTGTAGGCCGTTACCGGCCGCCCCCCGCGCTGAACCCCCGCCTCTTCCCTCCCAGCCACTACAGTGATGAACCGGAGCTGATGCCCAAGACGCCGTCGCAGAAGAACCGGCAGCAGAGGAAGCGTTTTTCCGGCCTGCAGGATGAGAGCCAGACGCTGGGCAGGAAAAGGTGGGCCCGTGGGGAGCTGGGGCCAGGGAGGGGTGGCCGGGCTGGAGGCGAAGCGTGGGGGCTCCCTTAGCGCTGGGGGAAGGGGCGACCCGCGGGACGCCGGGAAAATCCGCTGCAAAGGTGGCACAATAACGTGCTTCCGCAGTGCATCTCCCCCACACTCATGGGGTTAAAGGCCCAGTTGGGCGCTTCGCCCTAGAGCTCTCAGCCTGGTGGCCTGGACGTGTTATGATACCATGGCTTTCAGGAAAAGCCCTGTTACTCTTTCTGTTTTATAGGTCTGTGCTTCTTCTTTTGTTATCTCTCCTGCTCTGAAGTGATTGTGTGTGTTACTTGCTGCCTTAGACGCCTTCATAGAATGTGTTGGGTTGGAAGGGACCTTTAAAGGCCATCTAGTCCAGCCCCCCTGCAGTCAGCAGGGACATCTTTAACTAGATCAGGCTGCTCAGAGCCTCATCAGGCCAGGCCTTGAATGTCTCCAGGGATGGGGCCTCCACCACCTCTCTGGGCAACTTGGGCCAGTGTCTCACCACCCTCAGCGTAAAGAATTTCTTCCTAATGTTTAATCTAAACCTGCCCTGCTCTAGTTTAAAACCATTGCCTCTCTTTCTGCATTGCCCTGCTTTCTGCAGCTCTGTGTGTATTGAGCTCTGTACACAGACCTTACAAATAAGGATGTAGACACGCTGTTTCTGCTTACTGTGTTTTCACTCAGGGACCTGCACACGGGCTGTTCTGATAGGAGTTCTGGTCTATTCCTGAATCCAGTTCCAGTCTAATGCACTGTTTCTATTGTTAGATTATCTAGAAAGAGGAATAGCAGTTTCAAACTGGTGCCCTCCCCACGATACTCTCAACGACTCCGAAATAAAGAAAACATGGAACTAGTCAGGGCTGAGATCAAACAAGTCTCTCCACCTCAGCGTGTGACAAGATCCCAGGCTGCAACATCTCATAAAAGGTCGGATACCCTCCTTGAGATCCTTCCTGTCCAGCAAGTAGAAGAGAAGATTCCCTCAACAGAATCTGATGTCAGTGATTCTGTTAGCACTGAGCTACACCTCCAGAAAAGCGCACCTAAACTAGCAGCGAAGCTCTCCACAGCCATCCTCTTGAGCTCAGGTGATGGCTCTCCTGAGGAAAGCAGGGTTGCCAAATCACTGCTGGGACCTGCAGCCTCTGAGCTGCAGGTCCCTCGTACTCCTGAGGCAAATGATGCAGGAGAAAGCGAGGCTGCACCTAAGCTGCAGACAGCAAAGGCAGCTAATACTACTGTCATTTTAAGTGAAGAGCCTAGGCTGGAGGAGGGAGGTGACTCTGCTCAGGTACAAGAGGGTTCTGACGAGGAGCCTTCCCAGCGTGTAAGGGATAACCCAGGGACTCCAACAGGCTCTAGGCTGAGCCGTCGCTCGGTGCGCAGAAGTCTGATGGGTAAAACTTCCATGACTCGCAGAACCTCCTTGGCAGAGAAATACTCACTAGCCAGCAAGAGGGAAAGTATGATCCGGAAATCTATCAGCAGGACCATGGTCAAGAGGAAGGCAGCTCGGAAATCATCTGTGTCCTCCAGTTGCATG
This sequence comes from Rissa tridactyla, assembly GCF_028500815.1. Taxonomy (NCBI): domain Eukaryota; kingdom Metazoa; phylum Chordata; class Aves; order Charadriiformes; family Laridae; genus Rissa; species Rissa tridactyla. The sequence continues at coordinate 368,430 of NC_071469.1, forward strand.
GACGGTAAGTTTGAATGGCACCAGATGAGTTTGCTTTGGACCTTTCCTGCTTTTTTTGATCTACTGCTTTTTGCTGCTGGAGGGAAACAATGTTATGGGGCTAGTTCTTCAGTTTGGGAGCAGCAGCTGGCCTTCCTAGGCTAGGCAAGCTGCAATTCAGCATGGATGTTCTAACTTGCTTTCTAGAGATGTATGTGCATAGAGAAACCCAGGTAACCATGCTAGTTCATGGCCTATGAACTCAGCCTTATAAAGATCATCTGGGAGAACAGCCTTAATGTCTTCTGAGTTTCTGTGGTGGCAGCTTGCCCAGCTGAGGAGGAAGCTGGCCAACGGGCTTTGCTGCTGCTGCTGGTGGCTGCTTAAGGGGGTTATGGGCTCTCACAAAGGCCTGAATGTTTTCTGGGAAATGAGATAGCTATCACAAATTCACTGCTTCCTAAACAGAATCAGGCTGCTAGTTACAGAGCTTCTCTTTTGATAAGGTAATTTTGAGGTTGAACTTTGTAAATTTATTAAAAGTCTTCCAAATTTTCACAGTTTGCAATAGAGGCAGGCTTCAGCAAAGGATAAACTGATTTAAATGTTCTTCAGTGCTACTGGAGTGCGCACATTGTATTTGGTGCAGGAGACAAAGCGATGGATATAACCTCTCTTTGTTTCAAGCTGAGGGAAAGAAGTGGCTCATAAGTGGTGGACTAGTAAATGGCTCCTGAAATGCAGGTGATGCAAGAGAACCTCTTCCATGCAATTTGATGTTGAGGAGAGACTGTCTCTTTTACACAGCATGTTTCTTTGTTTGAAGGGAGAACTAATACAGCTGAAATAACGTTACTGTGATGTGTTCATCTGCAGCGTTCTAGCTTTGTGGGATTTGTGGTGCATAAAAACTGACTCTTCTTGAAGAGTTATACTGGTTTTGCTGTAGAAAGATATATTTGGAGAAGTGCTTTAGTGGTTGTTTTTTTCTGTATCAATTTAACTGCTTTAGCTGAATGTTTCTGCAGAACCAGAGCCCTGCAGTCCCCAGTACAGGGTTTCCTGTGCTGGTAACAGGGTAGCGTGGAGTGCTGTCCAAGTTTCTAAGTGCAGAGTTGAGGGCTCCCTCACTAAAAATGAAACCATAGGGAAATGGTCTCATCTGTAATGTTGAAAAGGCACTGAAGTAGCTTTATTTACCCCGTTTAAATGATCAGTCTGTATTGTCTGGATTTGGATTACCTTGGAGGTTTAAGGAAGGCTTTGTTTCTTCCCTCTGTGCTACTCGACGTGACTGTTCTGCGTAGTCAAAATTTCTAGGCGTAACGAGAGGAACTGATGTTTCAGGCAGCTCCAGTTGAGGTCGTTAATGTCTGAAAGCCCAAAGCAAGTTAATTGACTGCAGAGTGTGTCTGCTGTGCCTCTGATGCAGCAGGTCTTGCACTGGGTATGTGTACCGCATGTGTGTCGTGCTTCCTTCGATAACATCTGTGATGGAGGAACGGGAGCAGACTGCATGCTCTGAGATGCAAAGCCTGCCCTCATGTACTCCACTCGGGCTGAAGCTGCATCTCCTTCTTAATTATTAACAGCAGTTTCTGGCTGTGCTGGTGCTTAAAAGCCAGCTACCACGGAGCCAGCTGGAGTGCTTAGCAGGCACCAGCCCTCGGAGTGGAAATAATGCTAGGTTTAACTTCTGCCAACATTGCACATTGGCCCTGCAAAATGAGTCTGAGCCCAAACCTAGTCACTCTTAATGTAAGCTCATTGAATATAACTTTAAACTCATCTATAATTGAAAGTGTCTGTTTTCTTTTATTAAAATTGCAGGCAGTGTTTTCTCTAGTGCTGCTCAGGTGTATACTCGGCTGCCCTGACTTGCAGTGGCATGCATCGGTGTTGCAGGAGTAACCCAGGAGGCAGAACCAATGCCTCTGCTGGAGTCTGGAGTGAACGTTGCTCCTAAAAGGAATCTTGGCCTGTACCTGTGTGTTACAGCTCTGGCATTTTTTCTTTTCCTGCAGTCTCCAGCTCTGGAGAGGTGCCAGAGGATGAAGAAACAGTTGTCAAAGCTGGGTGAGACTACTTTAAGATATTTCTTTATCCTTAATGCCTGGAGGACTTTTTTACAGTGATATTCTTGGCATAAAATGCATTGCTTGCAGATAACAAGTGGCTCTCCAGTTTCCTTGATGTTATTAAACAAGCCTGCCTTTTTTCTTTATTTTTTTATAGGCCTCCTCCTGGACCTTGTACCCCCTCCAAGTTGGTAAGATTTGAGCAGAGATTGAAAGCGTTTCTGTTTGGGTGGACTTGTGAGCAAACTGTGTGGAATACACCTCTTATTTGTTACTGGGGAATTAGGGAGCTCTGGACACAGCCGACCCAGTCAGCCTGCTGCTTTGCACTTGAATAAAGAGGGCACAGAGCACTCAGCTCCCGTGTGTGCAGGAGCCTGTCCATAGCCTCCCTATCGATACACAGGCTAGAGACAGTCTGAGATTGTCAAGTCTGTTTTAATCGCAATGATCCAAAATCATCAAAACAAAAACCAGCAAAGATTTATTTGGAAAATGAGCATGTGCGACCCAAGGCTTATTTTGGATGCGAGCAGAGGTGTTCTGTCAGTATGGCGTTACAATCTGAGATACATTTAAAGCCAAGGCTAGCTTTGACTAGAAAATATCATTCTCTCTGTCGTTTTGCATAAATATATTCAAATGTAAATGATGGGTTGATGCATGCCAGCACTGAATACCGACCTTGGTATTGCTGGCATTCAGAGTCGAGTCCTGCTTTCTGGCTCTTGCTTCTTAGCCTCTTGCTAGAGATCAGTTGTATGAAAATTCAATCCTGAATCTATACAGATAAACAACCTTCTTATAATTCAGGGAAGTTTTTTTTCAGTTGGACAGAGTCACAGAATCACAGAATGGCAGGGGTTGGAAGGGACCTCTGGAGATCATCCAGTCCAACCCCCTGCCAGAGCAGGGTCACCCAGAGCAGGTGGCACAGGAACGTGTCCAGGCGGGTTTGGGATGTCTCCAGAGACGGAGACTCCCCCACCTCTCTGGGCAGCCTGTGCCAGGGCTCTGCCACCCTCACAGCAAAGAAGTTCCTCCTCGTGTTTAGATGGAACTTCCTATGGTCAAGTTTGTGCCTGTTACCCCTTGTCCTGTCGCTGGGCAGCACTGAAAAGAGCCTGGCCCCATCCTCCTGACACCCACCCTTTCAGTATTTATCAGCACTGATAAGATCCCCCCTGAGTCGTTTTTTTTCCAGGCTGAGGAGACCCAAATCCCTCAGCCTTTCTTCATCAGAGAGATGTTCCAGTCCTCTCAGCATCTTGGTAGCCCTTTGCTGTCCCCTCTCCAGCAGTTCCCTGTCCTCTTTGAACCAGGGAGCCCAGAACTGGACCCAGAGCTCCACATGTGCCCTCCCCAGGGCAGAGCAGAGGGGGAGGGTGACCTCCCTCCACCTGCTGGCCACACTCTTCCTGATGCCCCCCAGGATGCCACTGGCCTTTTTGGCCACAAGGGCCCATTGCTGGCTCATGGTCTTCCTGTTGTCCCCCAGAACTCCCAGGTCTCTTTCCACTGAGCTGCTCTCCAGCAGGTCACCCCCAACCTGTCCTGGTGTGGGGGGTTATTCCTCCCCAGGTGCAGCACCCTGCACTTACCCTTGTTGAATTTCATAAAGTTGCTCTCCGCCCCACTCTCCAGCCTGTCCAGGTTTCTCTGGATGGCGGCACAGCCTTCTGGTGTGTTAGCCACTCCCCCCAGCTTTGTACCATCAGCAAAACGTGCTGAGGGTGCACTCTATCCCCTCATCCAGGTCATTGAGGAATATACTGAAGAGGACTGGGCCCAGTACTGACCCCTGGGGAACATCACACATCACTGACCTCCAACTAGACTCTGTGACCCTAATCACAACCCTCGGAGCTCTGTCTTTCAACCAGTTTTCAAGCCACCCCACTGTCCATTCATCTAACCCATGCTTCCTAAGCTTCCCTATGAGGATGCTGTGGGAGACTGTGTCAGAAGCCTTGCTGAAGTCAAGGTAGGCAACATCTACTGCCCTGCCCTCATCTATCCATCCAGTCATGCCATCATAGAAGGCTCTCAGATTTAGTCAGACATGATTTCCCCTTGGTGAATCCATGTTGACTGCTTCCGATAGCTTTCTTTTCCTCCACATGTCTTGAGATGACGCCCAGAACAAGCTGTCCCATCAGCTTTCCAGGGATGGAGGTGAGGCTGACCGGCCTGTAGTTTCCTGGATCTTCCTTCTTGCCCTTTTTGAAGACTGGAGTGACATTGGTTTTCCTCCAGTCCTCAGGCACCTCTCCAGGACCTTTCAAAATTGATGGAGAGCAGCCCAGCAATGACTTCTGCCAGCTCCCTCAGCACTCTCGGGTGAATCCCATTGGGTCCCATGGACTTGTGGATATCCAGTTTACTTAATTGATCTCTAATTTGATCCTCCTCAACCAAGGGGAAGTCTTCCTTCGTCCAGACTTTCCCTGTTACCTCCGAAGTCTGGGACTCCTGAGGGCTGGCCTGAGCAGTAAGGACTGAAGAAAAGAAGGCATTCAGTAACTCCGCCTTCTCTTCATTCTCTGTCACCATGGCTCCTGTCTTGCCCAACAGCAGGCCCACATTTTCCCTAGTTTTCCTTTTGCCTCTGATATACTTGAAAAAACCCTTTCTGTTGACCTTGATATCCCTTGCCACGTTTAATTCCAAGGAGGCCTTGGCTTTCCTCGTTTCATCCCTGCATACTCTGACAGCATTCTTGTACTCTTCCGAAGTGGTCAGTCCCTTCTTCCACTTACTGTAAACTTCCTTCTTCCACTTGAGCTTTTTCAGAAGCTCCCTGCTCAACCATGCAGGTGTCCTGTGTCCCTTGCCCGATTTCCTGCTCTTAGGGATGCACCGATCCTGAGCTTGGAGGAAGTGATGTCTGAATACCAACCAGCTCTCTTGAGCCCCCCTGCCTTCCAGAGCCCTAGCCCACGGGATCTCTCCAAGCAGTTTCTTGAAGAGGTCAAAGTTAGTGGTCCTGAAGTCCAAGGCTGCAGTCCTACTTGTTGTTTTGTGCCTACTACCCATGATCCTGAACTCTATCTTCTCATGATCGCTACAGCCAAGACTGCCCCCAACCTTAATGTCCTCCACCAGTCCCTCTGTGTTTGTCAGTACTAGGTCCAGTTTCCTTGTTGGCTTCTGCACCACCTGTGTCAAGAAGTTACTATCAATAGACTGGAAGAACCCCCTGGCCTGTGCATGCCTGGCGGCGTAGCTTTCCCAGCAGATACTGGGGTGATTGAAGTCCCCCATGAGAACCAAGGCCTGTGATTGTGAGGCTACCTTCAGCTGTCTGTACAAGGCCTCATCAGCTTCCCCATCCTGATGAGGTGACCTGTAATAAACACCCACAACAGTGTCCCTCATATTTGCCTGCCCCTTAATCCTTACCCACAAGCTCTCAACTCTCTCTTCATCCGCCCCCAGGGAGAGCTCGGTGCATTCCAGTTGCTCTCTCACCTAAAGAGCAACTCCACCACCTCACATTGCTGGCCTGCCTTTCCTGAAAAGGACATAGCCATCCATGACAGTGTTCCAGTCATGTGAGCTGTCCCACCATGTCTCACTAATTGCAATGAGATCGTGGCCCTGCGACAGCACACAGATCTCCAGCTCTTCCTGCTTATTCCCCATGCTGCGTGCATTGGTGTGTAAGCATTTCGGAGAGGGAGTTGTGTGTGTGCTTTTCACCCTCGAGGGGTGGTAGGCCTTCTGGTTCTCAAAAATACTAGCAGGCTGCCCCACAAGTGCCGAGCTACTACACCCAGGCACCTCACTGTCAAGCCCAGTTGCATCCTCACCCTCCTTCGAATGCAGTTTAAAGCTCTCTCAACAAGCCCCAATAACTCTTGTCCTAGAACCCTTTTCCCCCTGCAAGATAAGCTATTCCCGCCCGTTACCAGCAGGCCCGGTGTCTTGGAAATGCAGCCGTGTAGAGGTTGTACACTATTACCATTTCTATATTTTTAAAGCTGCTTTTGACCTTTTCATTAGCTGGCAGATTATACAAAGCTTGTCAGTCTTAAACAAGCACAGAAAGTTGTAAATATCATTCAGGTCAAAACGTATCCCTTCGCAATTCTCACTGCCTCCTGAGGAAGAAATCCCAGGATTATGTCAGTGTTTTGTCCAGAATAATTTTCAATAAGCAAAGACTGAATTAACGGAGTGGAGCTCTGTGGTCTTCAGTGCTTCTGTAGGCAAGGACAGGCTGATACATGCTTTTATGGCTGCACTTGTCAGTGGAGCTGCAAAAGTTCAAATTCAGTTTCTCTAGTGCCTCTGGATTTTTAGCTGCCCTGAGTTACAGTTGTAGAAAAGCTTAAAGGGAAAATGGGGAGAAGAGAAAAATGAACAGGCTGCTTTGCAGATCTGTGAATAGAGAATTCATATCTCTTGTTTCTGTACCCTGATGGATTTATAAATACAGTCTAGTCCATGTAGTGTATTTGATCTATCCTTGATCCTCATCTTTTATTTCTATACCACTGCTGGTGGGAGTGGGACCTCATAGCCTGTCCCATTCTTAGCCTATGTCACCAGGTTACCTCGCTCTATCTATCTATCCATCTATCAGCAGTTTTCTTGGCAAACCAAATGTGGTTTGATTCCTGTGAGCAGCATGAAAATGCAGTGAGTCAGCAACCTTCTCAAAGCAGACGATGTCTTTGTCTCTAGGAAGGTATAAAGACAGTACCTGTGTGCGTGCTGTTACTTCGAGGTCAGATTCTTCTCGGGCCTTATCTTGAATTAATTAGATTAATGCCCTTCTCTTGGGCCACAAGGTGCTTCCTATACTTAGCCTTAGGAGAAGACCCTACAGAAGCATTTGGGGAGGATAAAGTTTCCATACTCCTTTTTCCTCCTCTTCCCACCTCCTTTGTGTCTGCCAGCCTGCACGTTGGCCAAGGCAGGCTGGGGGAGAGGAGTTAATGCGTGCATTGCTCACAGAGCGCAGACTGCAAAAGTGCCTGCTCTCTCACAGCCTATAAAACCATTATCACAACAGAAGTAATTTTGTACGGTGTAAGTGCAAAGGCAGCAAATAGCAATGCATATCATGTTCATAACAGAAACAGATAAATCAAGGAAATGAGCTGTTTGTCTTTGCTGTCTCCCTGTTTGTCCATTTATCACTACTAAGTGAAATGCGCGCTGCCTGACTCTTTGGCAGAAGCCCAGCAAGTGTAAACAGATTTCCAGCTTGAAATGCTTTTGTTCTTAATAGTTTATGAGTTTGTTCAGTTGAAGCAGCACGTCCCTCATTGTAGAAACTTGTGTTCTGTTAACGTCTGTGCTTCTAGTGATGACACGATATCAAGGAATTTACCAAGATGGTGTCCCGAGGTACGTTTCACAGCTGCAGGTTAGGACTTTGCTCTGGGTACTGGTACCAGTACTTCATACTACGCATTCTCTGGTGATATTGCAGTGTCCTTGTCAGAATGACATCACCATCTGAAACAGTAATTGCCCATTTCTGTGTGAGAACTGTGCTGAAACTCATTTGTTTTTCCTACAGAACCCCCAAAGTCCGCGAATGTCACTTCGCTCTCGGACAGTCAGCAGAAACAACGATCCACCTGCAACAAACAGCAATGGTAGCTTCCAGAGGGGTTTTGTGGCAGAATTTTAAAAAGTCATCATTTGTTGGGAGGCTGACTGGGAAGTTTGAAAGATTGGCTAGTTAGTTTGAGAGCCCAGTTTGAAAGACTGATCTAAACTTTGACAAGCAAGGATTTGTTTCAAGAGCTGAGGGGTTAGGAAATTCTGTGCTGGGGTTATTTTCCACCCTGGGAAGCACATGGAAAGGGATGTAATGAAGATGCAGGGGTGCGTGTTGTCCAGGTTATGGGAGGTCGAGCTGAACCCCGTTCCTGAAGCGAGCAGATGCTCTGTATCTGTGCTGAACACGATGGCACCGCATTAGGGCAGACTGCACACCCCAGATTGCTGAACGGCTTTGCTCTGTGTTATGTCTAGGTTGGAGCGGTGCTGTGCAGTTGCTGAGAGCAAGAAAGGTCTCGTGCATAATTCATGGCAGGGTTTTTTGCTGTTGAGTGAGCTTCTAAATCTCTTGTCTGCTTTCAGGGCTGTGTTGGAAGGGATTATTTTTCTGCTAGAACTAACTGTATAATTACATTTTCTTTCAGAAAGCAACTTAAATAAGAATAGGGAGACCCAGGAACCACCTCAGAGTGCCAGGTATGTTCATAGGATGGTTCCGGTTGGAAAGTGCCTCTGGAGATCTGTAGTCCAGGTCAAAGCAGGTTCAACGCTGAAATATTGTTAAATGGCTTCAGTGTTTTGTGATTAGGAAACTTTGGCAATAAGTTTTCTCTGCCTTTGTGAAAAGAGGATTTAATTTGTATCTTCTATCACATTAGAAATTTTTTATTGGATATTTACTTGTGCATCACAATGAAATATCTTTAAGCTAGGTTAGTCTTACGACCTTTTTTTCGACCTGACTTTGAGACAATCAGGAGGATTTGCCATGTGTGATGGACTGTATTTTTCTCACAGGAGACAGCCAAGTTACAAGAGAGCTGTGGATGAATGCTATGATAATCAGCAAGCAGAAGATGGAGGGCTTTCTCCTCCGAAAAAGAAGATCCCATCCCCTGCCTTCCCAGCCAGCAAAGTAAGATCCTCATAGCCCTGATGTGCTTCACCAAGACCTGTTCCTCGCTCGTGTTCCTGAGGGTTGTTTTTGGCATTCCTCTCGTAGGTTGTGCGTCCTTTCAAAACATTTTTGCACACTGTGCAGAAGAACCAGCTCCTCATGACGCCAAGCTCTGTGGGGAGAAATGGAGTAATAAAATCCTTTATCAGGTACAACACTCCTCTCCGGTCTGATCCCAAGGTAAGATGAGACTGTTGTAAACCAGTACACGATGGTCTGATGAGTGTTGAAGTTAAAGCACAGATGTGAAAGAAACTTTTCAACCCATATTAAACTAAGAAGTAACTTTAAGCTGTCTCTTTACACTTACGTAAACTAAATAAAATAGTGATTAGCCAGCTTCCTAAAGAGTTCTAATGTGGACTCTAATCTTTATTACTGCAGCATTCCCCTGTGATATTAGCAAGTAACAGCTGGGAATGAAAACTGGGAAAGGAAAACCAAGGGATTTTGAATACTGCAGTTGAGGCATATATATAACTGAAGTCTGCACATCCAAAGTCTCCTTTCTAGGACTTTTCTAATGAATGAGATCTGAGCAAATGCTTCTTAAATCCAGTCCCTAAAGGGGGCCTACAGGAAAGATGGGGAGGGACTCTTTATCAGGGAGTGTAATGGTAGGACGAGGGGGAACAGTTTTAAACTGAAAGAGGGGAGATTAGATCTGAGGAAGAAATTCTTGGCTGTGAGGGTGGTGAGCCCCTGGCCCAGGTTGCCCAGAGAAGCTGTGGCTGCCCCATGGAGGGGTTCAAGGCCGGGTCGGACGGGGCTTGGAGCAACCTGGGCTGGTGGGAGGTGTCCCTGCCCAGGGCAGGGGGTGGAAAGAGGTGATCTTTAAGGTCGCTTCCAACCCAAACCATTCTGTGATTCTATGAAATCCAAAGTTCTGATGTTCTGAGGTTTTTCATACCTTTGAAGCTGGTAGAAACTTGAGCCTGTCCTGACTCGAGACCGCTGGGTCCGTGAGACAAGTATGCCAGTGTCCGGATCTAATAGGCATTGGTATCCATGTAGAGTAATTGTTGCAACCAGCAAAGACGAAAAACACACCTCTGCTGTTTGCAGGGAGATGCCTCTACCTATGCTACCAGAGTGAAGTTTACAGCATCACAGGGGGGACACTCCTGTACCAAACAGAGTTTGGGTGGATGGGATTTGAGCAGATCTGGTTCTATATTTCCAAAGGGAGTTGGTTTTCCCTGTGTTCTGCTTACACGGGCCAGTTTGGTCATAAGTCGTGATCATTCAATTATGTGGGCTGGGCTTGCAGTAGGAATACTACCTGCATCGCTGATGGGCAGCCCTCACTCTTACCTGCGTTTAGATTTGGTATTTAACTCGGCAGAGAAGCCAGTGTTCAAGGAAAAGCAGGTTTCAATCAGTGTGATGAAGTTCCTGTTCCAGATGGTGGTCTGACAGTGTCAGGCAAGTACAAGGGAGTAGCTTCACAGGTGCACCGAAGGACGGGCTAGAAGCTGGCGTGCCCGGCATAGAGTGCTCGTGCATAGCTGCTGGGTATTGTTCTAATACCCAACAACTTGCCTGCAAAATACAGTAGTTCTAGGGCTTGTTTTCACTGGCAGGAGGGTTGGTGAGGGAGAGCAGAGCATGCTGCAGAAGCGGGTTTTCCTGCATCTAGCAACCTAATAACAGAACTTCTTTGTATTGCTTGAAGCTGTCATGGTTTACTGCTTAGAGCTTTGCCCTACTCCAGCAGATAAGAGAAGTCTGTCATTAGGAAGCAGTGAAGGATTCCAGCTCCAGTCTCACTGGTGTTCCTGCTGACGTTAGTGTCTGTATTGGCAAAGGAGCTGATCTGCTGAGAAAGGAGTCTTCTGACTAGTGCATCCTCCTTTGCTGTCAGTTCATTCAATGTTGTATTTTGTTTCACGCCAGTGCGGGCAACTTCCCCTCAGGGCTTTATCTGTGTCGGGGCTAAACATCACTAAATAGCACCAGAGCAATAAGATATAATTGTTAGTTTTAAATTAGCTGGTTTGGATAGTAATATCACCAATCATTTACACCATGGAGCCCAGCATAAAGTAATCACTTGAACAATTCAGTGGGCTTGTACTAAGACCAGGCCTGTCATAATTAGGCATCTGCAGTATCAAATCTGGCATTAATTTAGTTTATCTTAATCTGTTTGCTGCGACTGCGGTGATGGCTGGATCTTGCTCTTCTAATTGACAGCATACTTAGGCTGAGTTAGCTGGACTGTTTAGAAAAATGAGGAAAATGCTCCGCATTTCTGTCTAGATGACATACGGGGCTGACTGCATGCTTGAAACAAGCTGCAAGCACTCTGTCTAAATGGTGGTGGTTTACCATGAGAGAGCTTTGTGGGAAGCAAAGATGCCAGCGGGAGCTCTGAATTGAAGCAAGCAAGGTGTTTCCTAGAGCACCATCTGTCCCCCACACTCGCTGCAGGAAGTCAGTTCATTACCAGGCACTAGCACTGCTTTTCTGCTTCTTTTTACCAACATAAATCGCAGTGCTGTCTGTCTGCAGTCTCTGTGGAAGCTGCCTCAACTTCAGGAGCTGATGCTTCTGTTTCAGGTTCCCAGCTTCTTCTCTTGCGCTCTACGATTAGCACCACTCTCTTGTTTTCCATCACATCTGTTCCCAAACATCCATCACCACATCCCAGGCTACCTGAGCTCTGTTTCAGGCTTGTTGCCATCCTTTGGTTCTGGCTGCAGTTCCTTGGTGTTACCTCTGGGCCATTACTTGACCTGAGCAAGTTGAGGTTAGAAAGAAACCCTGGCAGGTGGGTATAACACATTTCAATCCACCTCAGGAAAAGGAAAGACAGAAGCTGGAGACTCTGAGGAAAAAGCAAGAAGCTGAGGAGCTGAGAAAACAAAAACTGGAGGAAGAAAAGAAACGGCGACTAGAAGAGGCAAGGCTGTGAGTATATGCTTTCTCTCTTGTCTGGAGTGCTCTGTCTGCGCCTGTAGGTCCCTATATCTAGGTCTTGTATCTTGCGGAGTCCATACATGCAGGAAAAATTCTCGTTGGCGTGCTCTCACACTGCAAAGATGGTATTTCTTCTCATAGTATCTATCTAGAATGCTAATAAAAAGTCAGCTCTCCTAGCTGACTGCTTCTTCAGCTTTTCTTCTTAAGTCCCCTGTCTCAGGTTGGAGCTTAAAAATATTGGTAATGTTCAAATGAATGGTGTATTTGGTTCATTGAATTTCATACTGTGTCTGTTGACCTTGTAATTGAGTTGTAAGGAACTCATCTAGCTGGACTACAATGATCATAGAATCATAGAACTGCGCGGGTTGGAAGGGACCTTTTCAGATCATCGAGTCCAACCATCAACTTAACTCTGACAAAACCCACCACTACCCCATGTCCCTCAGCACCGCATCGGCCCGGCTTTTAAGCACCTCCAGGAATGGTGCCTCCGCCACTGCCCTGGGCAGCCTGGTCCAATGCTTAATAACCCTTTCGGTGTAAAAATTGTTCCTAATACCCATCCTAAACCTCCCCTGGTGCAACTTGAGGCCGTTTCCTCTTATCCCATTGCCTGTTCCTTGGGAGAAGAGATCGACCCCTCCTCTCGGGGAGCTGTAGAGAGCGAGAAGGTCTCCCCTCAGCCTCCTCTTCTCCAGGCTGAACAGCTCCCTCAGCCGCTCCTCACAAGACTCCTGCTCCAGACCCCTCACCAGCTCCATTACCCTAAATAAATAATAAAGCTGCCCTGTGTCCTACAGGAAGCGTGAGGAGCGTCTGCGCAAAGTGCTGCAAGCTCGGGAACGGGCAGAGCAAATAGAGGAAGAGAGGAAAAGGCGCATTGAGCAGAAGATAGCTCTGTTTGATGAGAAGACTGAGAAGGTAAGGGCCAATATACCTATAGAGCTTATTTGGGAGAATAAATACTCTATTGAGGTAGATGATGCCACGTGAGTGTGCCTTCCAGAAAGAGAGGAACTGAGGCTGCTGAATGGACCAGAGAATGGTTGAATAAAGATCTTTCCAGAAACTTCTGAGTGACTGCCTTTCTCTTGGTTACAGCAAATGGCAGATGAAAACACTTATTTTCCAGAATTATGAGTCTAAATGGGCTTTATTAAGGCTCTGTTAGTCAGATGGGAGTAAGAACTTTGAGCAGATAAAGCCAGCCTAATGGCTCTGAGGCTTTATCTGCTTGAAGCTGATCTCCCATCTGACTAATGGATGAAGAGGTGAAAATAAACATACTTCCTCCAGACCCTTTCTTTATCTGAGACTTTCAAACAATTTGCACATGTGACCATAGCAGTTGTTTGTCTGCTTTAATTATCTCCATCTGCTTTGCTTATTTCATTGTTCTGGGAATATATTTTGATAGCTTTTGTGATATTAGATGTCTAAATACCAGAATAGGATCAGCTCTTCCTGTGGAGAGGTAAAAGAGGGTCGTGTCCCTAAATATTACCTTTTTAAAATAAAGCAGAGGTCCCATTGCCTCCTGGTGGCAAAAAAGGGAGCTTTTGCTCCCTGAGAAGGTGGGAGCTCTGCATCTTTGAGCCTTACTGCTGTGATATTTCACAAGCACTGAGAACTGTCCCACCTGAGACTCGGGTATTCAGCTAGCTCTGTGTGTGTCTCAGGTGCGGGAAGAAAGGCTGGCAGAAGAGAAGATCAAAAAGAAAGCAGCTGCCAAAAAAATGGAAGAAGCAGAGGCCCGGCGCAGGCATGATGAAGAGGCCAGAAAACAAAAAGCGCTGCAGCAGGTCTGTGCTGGAGCCCATCCCATCACCCTGCATGCAATTAGGATGGCCGCAATCTGCCACCGTCTTTGTGCAGGGAACCCAGCGGGAGTACTAACACCAGCCAAGGCAGGGCAAATTCCTGGAGCGGAGAGGCTTTGTCCTTAAAGCTCTCCATGATGTTGTGCTTCCTGCTTCCTCTTGCAATGTGCCGTGAGCTCTTAGTGGTGGCTGTGACCCACATTTCTTCCCCAGTTCTGGACAGACTCTTACTAAAGACCTTAATTTGTGGATCTCTCAGTTAAACCTGTCTCTCAGAGATCCAGAGCCTGGTGGCCATTAGGCCCTTTGAGGTACATTGTGGGCGGGGAAAGGCCAGGACTGAGATAACTGGAGAGATGATGCACCTACCTTAAAAGCAGTGGGACTTCAGCCCTGAGTTGTTTCCCCCTGTGTAGTGACTTGGGCCAAATAAGGTGTTCCTGCTCCTTTATTCTGGAGCATGTTCCTGTACAACGTGAGTAATTGCCTTGTTGGGCTTACTAGGAGGAGGAGGAACGTCGGCACAAAGAGCTAATGCAGAAGAGGAAGGAAGAGGAGCAGGAACGTGCCAGGAAGATTGCTGAGCAGAGACAGGCAGAACAGGAGAGAGAGAAACAGCTGGCTGCAGAGAGAGAGCTGGAGAGGAAGAAGGAACAGGAGAGGATCCAGGCAGAAAAGTAAGACAATATCCATTTATGTACCAAATTCTATGCTGGGACTTTGAGAAGAAGCAGGAACCGAGGGCACTAGTGAATGGCCCAGGAAGTGAAGAGCCACTTTGTGCTGTCAGCGCAACTCTGGACCATCGTGGGTGCTGCGCTGCCAAGAGGAAATTCTGGGCTAAATAATGTGGGGAGTGCCCTGAAAAGCTGTGAGACAGAGCGGTTTGCAGCAGGCGCAGGAATGGGAGGGTACCCCTGCGTAGTTTTGAGAGTGATGGTCTGTTGCTTTGGTTCTCAGGCTGCGTGAGCATCAGGAGAAGGCTGCTCGCCTGCAGAAGGAAGCGTTGGCTGCTAAAGAACAACTGCACAAGGAGACGGAGAAGACAGAAGTAAGTACTCTCTCCTTGTAGCCGGGTAGAGCCACATGGATCTGACGTCAGTAGCCATAACTGTCCGCAGCAGTGAGCTGGGAAGCCATCGAGAACCCTGATGAACGAGTTGTTGCACTTCTGAACTTGAGCAAAGCAAGGTGCTCTTACCCTGTCTGCCCTCTGCCCGTTTCCGAAGGTGTGCCTGCTCTCTTAAGGTGGCAGCCATGCAAGAAGGACACATAAGTGAGGTTTTTGGCTTTTCCCCCTTTCTGTGCCCAGGTGTATCTGTACCTCTCTTGATATCAAATGGCAATTAATCCCAGACTTTTCAGAAGCAACATCTCAACTTTACATTTGTGCCACCTTCAGCCAGACTGTAGACTTTGTCAGGTTATTTTCTGCAACAGTCACTCAAGCATAGATTAACGAAGCAGGTGTTTTTGCTTGTGGTGTTGAAGAGGAACTTTTGATGCCTTGGCAGTCCATGCCATCTGAGTAAAGCAACTGCAGCCGCATAGGCTCAGGGCTTTGCTTAACTTGCAGTGTGCGTTTTTACTGGAGCAGAGAGAAAGCCCCCAGGTGTTGTTCAGGCAGCTTTTGGAATATTCCTTCTGAAGAATTTGCCCGCAGTAATTGCTGGGAATTGGTAGCAAAGCCCTTGCTATTTGGACTGTTCCTTTTTGGTTTATATACAGTCTGGGAGAACTTGCACTTTCAAGACAATTTGTGAGAAAGAACAGAAGGTTAGAATAGTTGGTTGGAAATTGTCCAACACTTGCCTGAAGTCATCGTCACTCCACTTAGCAGAGCTGTGGCATTAGCACACCGACAGCCGTTGTCCAGCTGCCTCCAGGGAGCTGAATTCCTCGGCGGGGTCCCTGTGTGCCCGGCAGGACCCTCGCTCTGTCAGCGGCATGAAGTTGGCAGGGTCTGTGGTCAGACATCTCTACTACTTCTGCTGTTAAGGCTGGGTGGGATTTATTTCACCTGATTTTAGGCGTCTACTGTTTGAGTTAGCAGCCTCGTGGTTTCCTTTGGATTCAGTAGGGAAAAGTAAGTGTTCATAGGGTGGGATTCTTTTGCCCTACTTGGGATGGTTACTGTGCAATGGGACGACTTGGCCTCTAAAAATACCGTTTATTAGTTGAAAAAGAGGCTAAGATCAGTAGCACAGACTTTTCCATCTGCAGATGGTCAGCTGGTTGCTGATGTTTCTATCTTGAAGATAAAGGCAGTAGCAAGTTTTTCAGAGCATGAGGTTCTTGCACTATCAGAGGAAGGCAACTAATGCCCTTAAACGGGAAGGTCGGTTTGTTTGTGCCACTTTGAGGAAAGCTCAAACCATTGCATTGCATTTGTTCGCTGTCTGCACTGTGTTCAAAGTGCTCCTTAGCGCCATAAGCAACAAAGACTTGCAATTAGATGCTTATTTTTTTTCCATATCAGAAAAATGGATCCCTGGATTAGCAGTGTAGCTTAGTTCCTAAGATTAATTCATTTGTGATGTCGGCTTGCCAGCAGGAGGAGCAGAGGCTAGCAGACATGAAGAGGCAGCAGCAAGAACAGAAGAAACTGCCAGAGGAACAAAAGGCTAAAGATAGAGCCCAAACACAGCACCTAGAGAACAAAGAGGTAATTCTGCTCTCTCTGGTGAAATTTCCTTAAGGGATGACATCAGAGAACTTTGACTGCAGCACTGACATGCTGGTACAACGGGCAGTTTTACCCTCTGCTTTTTATATTCCCTTTCAATAATGAAGGGATTCTGTAAACTTTTTCCTGGTCATCTGAGGTGGACTCCTGGTGGCTTTGAGTATTTAAATGCCTTTTGGGGAGTGAAAAGGAGGGAAGGGCAGCAGCAAGTATTTGCCAGGGTTTTCTTGTCCGGATAAGGCAGTTGGCTGTTAAAGTTGCCTTGTCTAAGCGCCTCCTCTTTAAATACGGGCTAAGCCTGGCAGGCAGCAGGGATGCTGAAGTGTTATTTGAGTTCAGAGTTGGAAAGAGCCACGGGATGGCAGCAGAGTCTGGGACAGGATTCCGTTCTGGCCTCACTGCTGACGGGACTTGAGAAAAACCTGCAGGTGAATGTACGTGTCTTGAACATTGAAGGCAAATATATGGAACTTATCTCCTTGCAAAGCTATATATTTTAACCTTTAAATGCAAAACCAGCAAAATATGAGTTAATGGACACAGAGCCACGAAGGCAGCCTCTTACGGAGAAGAAAAACTGTTTCCAGCTCTCTAGAGAGATGTTTCATGGTTGGTGAAACTTGCTGGATTAAGTTTTTCTTCATCACTTGCATTTCTCAGTCACGCTGTTGCCATAAAAATTACCATCCAGTTTCTCCTGAGCTGTTATGTGCATATTCTCTACATGGTGATAATCAGTTTAATATTATTAAACAAGCCCGGAGGTTTGGTTGCAGAGTATTTAAAGCACGTTACTCAGCTCCCGCTTTGACGATGTAACAACTGCATTTAAGCCTTGCTTGAGTTGAGTGGAGCCGCTGTATGTATATTAGATGCATCCATTACTGGCTTGTTCATGTCAACCAAAGCCAATTAAGCAGCCTAATTAAACAGGAGAAGGCAACGTGAAGTCATAATTGAGTCAAAGCTTTAGCACTGCCAAACGTCAGGTTTTACAATTACGTGGTAAAGCAAGAGTTGGAATAGTGAGGTTTTCTAATTGACGAGCGTCTCGCTGCTGCTTGGGAGCGTAGCAGTGCTATTGCATTTAATGCCTGTGGAATATATTTGTCTTCTAGAATTCACCCGTCTGCAGTTCATACCAGATGACTCCACAGGCCCAGAAAGATCCAAAGCCTCCCATAATAAATCCAAACAACTACGGGATGGATCTGAACAGCGATGACTCTACTGATGACGAAAGCCAGCCTCGCAAGCCGGTCCCCGCCTGGGCCACGGGTATGTGTAGCAGGGTGATACCCGTCCTGCGCGCCCCAGCAAGCCCTGCTGCAGCTTTGCGCGTACTCTCTTCCAGGAGAGTAAGACCTGGCTGGTGCGAGACTTTGCCCAGTTCCTCCCACTTGCACACTGTAGTTAAAAGTACTGATCTCCAGCAGCATGGCTGGATGCTGAGTCAGGGGCTCCTCCACCACTTGGGGATCTTCTTGCGACCATATTGGGGAACAAATACTCTTTTAAACTGCCTTAAAGGAGCTGCTAGTGTCATTTTGCCAACGTGAAAGGAATAATTATGAACTAGTGCTCTGGCCTTGAGCCTGCTTGACATTGATTTGGCTTAAAAAGCAAAGTAATGCCTGATGTCATGGATCGGGTTTTGGACAGTTGTTGTTCTGGTTCTGAAAAACTCAGTTCCATGATTTGCTATTCCACCCGCCCCAGGGAAGCTAAGAAGTTGCAGGGAAACTAATGGTATCTGCAGGAAGAAACGCTGAGAAGCCTTGCCGCTTGCAAACTTACCCTAGTTGCTGGACAGAATTCAGTACACCCACTATTCACCCTCCAAGTGATCCGTGGTGAATCTTTAGGCTTAAACAGGGTGCTTTAAAATACCAAATACTGCAGGATTTCTTCCATTTGTGATGTCGGTGTGATTAGAGATGAGGAGAGCAGGGACACGCTGCATACAAACAGCCTACACAGCAGTTTCAATTAAAATTAATGAAAATTTAATCCTTTGTTTCTCCAGGAAATCAACTTACCCAAGCTGTAATCCGCCAGTACTACAACCCTCCCGATGTCGACGCACTCTTTGGGGTGATCGTAAGCCCCAAGCTGGAGGACATCTTCTACAAAAGCAAACCGCGCTACTTCAAGCGCACAAGCTCTGCTGTCTGGAATTCGCCACCGTTCCCAGGCGCCAAATCGGCTTCAGGGCTGCCATATAGCCTGAAAAAGTACTGACGGGGCAGCGGCTGTTTCTGGTGCAGTTGGTCTGCATTTCTGCCTCTAGGTGAGAAAAGATTTACCATTCAATATCTGTAAATCTTTACATATTAGCGTTGAATAAATGTCAGCTTTTAATGGCCCTCCTGCATTTTCTGGTTTTGGGGCTTATTTTCTCACTGTTAGGCAAAACACCGAGCTTTTGGGAGATATTGCCTTGGAAAGATGCATCTCCTTCTACCCTTAGCTTGAAGCTGGCAAAGATTTAGACCTTTAAGTGATGAGATTGCAGCACCTAAAGCGGTAGGATCCTGCCCTCTCCAGCCAAACGGGCTGGTCGCAGCTGCCAGCAGCAGAGACGCTGCGTGTCTGGCCCGTCCCTGCCCGCCTGGGCGCTGGAGCCCAGAACCTGTTCAGCGAAGGACCACTGTGCGCATAGAACAGAATCACAGAATCTTCATGGTTGGAAAGGACCCTTAAGATCATCGAGTCCAACCAAACAACCTACAGTCTCTGCCACCAGAGCATGCCCTGAAGAGCAGAGTCCTTTAGGTTGGAGAAGACCTTTAAGTCTGCCACCATTGAGTCCAACTGCAAATGTAATGCTGCCAAGTTCACCACTGAGCCGTCTCCTGAAGCACCACGTCTACATGTCTTTTAAATATCTCCAGGGATGGTTCCGATGCATAGATGTGATTGAAAGAATGAGTTTAACCTTAATCCCTTAATCCCTGCCTTTCTCTTTTCTCCCCTTGGCCGTGTCATTTGTTCACCATCAAAGCTGGCTTTACTTCTAGGCCTGTTTGCACTTCGTGTTCAGTAAGGCAGTGTCAAACGGACTCCGATCAGAACAGTTTCCTCTTAACAGCAAAATACCAGCTCGGAATTTCAGGTCCAAGAGCACTTGGAGTTTTACTCATTCTTTCTACACCTAACTTGCAAACGGCAGGGCCACTCGTGTTTTCTCTGTGACAGCCTCCTGTGCGGAGAGCAGAGCGCCCCGCAGAGCAGCACTGTCTGGAAGATTTTAAGGGGAACAGTTGCACTGGTCTCCGTAGGCCGTTGTGGAAGTCTGGCTGCGTCGAATCAGGCAGCCTCTGTGGTTCTCACCTCAGATTCATCTGTTCTCGCTGCTTGATGGGTTTGAAAGATGGGCGAGCGTTCACGGCTGCAATTTCAGTATGCCAAAGACTGAGGAACACGTTTCTGTGTACTTACAACCCGGTCCTTTAAAAACACCACTGTAGGGAGATTATCCAACGTGTAAGTGAGACTTCTGCCTTTCCTTGTGCATATACTTAATGTTTATAGTCATTAACAGCATATGTTAATGTATAGTAACTGTTTGCAAGCAAATGTCTTTAAAATGATGTAGGCGTTTATGTTGAAGTATGTCGAGTGCTAGATGCTGTGCTATTGATCCCTGGCTTTATCTGCGAGATGATTGTACCTTGATAGATGCTCTGTAGATTGTTTCGTATTTTAGAATGAACACAAACTTTTTGTAAGAAAGCTTGCTGAAATGGGAAAAATTTTAAAGTTGAATGCTATTTGAATGTCTGATAAAAGTGAGTTAAACCATCTCTTTGCGTCTCTTCTGGGCTCATCACAGCTTTTTATTAGAAAAATCCACAGTGTTTTGGCACCTGTCCTTTGGGGTTGCTTTTTGCACTGTTTGCCTGAGATGGGAATGTTCTGTCTAGGAGGAACTTGGTAACTCCTGCTCGAGTAGAAAATATTGGTGCTTTGGTAGCCCTGCAGCATTTGCTGACTAGTTTTAATTTCTTCTTTTGTTTCTGGAAATGGGAAGAGGGACGGTTTGGCATGACGATACGCTCCCAGAATCTTTGCTAAGGAACACAGGACTTGGATCCACCCTGCACTAACCTACATCCCTCACCGTTCCCTCGTACAGCCCTTCTACATCATTCGCTACTTGTGTAACTCCAGAAAACACTCAGATTTGCTACCACCAGGTGGAGCAGGGACTTCAGTCAGAGCGCGCAACTGCAGCACTGGTATTTGAAAACACAAGTAGAAATCCTAGGAAATTAAAACCTCAAGATTTTAAGGAAGATATTTTCACTCCTGATTTCGAGTATTTCTCTTAAGGTTTACAGAAGGCAGGGACTTTTCTTACCAGGTCTCCTCAGCAGTACGTGATCAGGACGAGGAAGATAAACCAGGGCCTCTCAACACATCCTCGGGATCACGGACACTTCAAAGCGTTTCCTCCAGGTTGGTTTTCAGGTGGGATCCCAATCCTATTGCTGAAAATCTAGCAAGAACAGCTACTTTCAAGTACATAGAACTATTAAAAATCACTTTAAGCATGCATGAGAGCTTGGCGTCCTAGCCAAAGCCTTACTGAGGTAACAGGAGAACGGCCCTGTCCGAGGGGGAACGGCCGCTGGGAGAAGGGCCCTGTCGGAGGGAGCTCAGCGCTGGCCCACAGCTGTCAGCCCAGCAGACACGCGGTTGCAGCTGGGGTTGGGAACAGGCCGAGAGCAGGAAGGTGTGAAGGAAACGGAGCCCGGCTGACGCTGCGTGGGTGTAACACAGGCGACACACGCAGACCTCGGGAAGAGAGCGTGTCGCCGCAGGCCATGTCTCCCCTCGGGGGCTGCGTCCCTTGAGGGGGTTGGCAGAGAGCGGGGGAGAGGAGTCTCCATGAAGACTGGAATGCAGGTCCCGCATCTCCCACGGTGAAATGAGAGTGGGCAGGAACTCTGCCTCGGAGAAATCATAGACTCGTTTAGGTTGGAAAAGACCCTTGGGATCATCGAGTCCAACCACCAACCCCACTCTACAGAGTTCTCCCCTACACCATATCCCTTAACACCACATCTGAACGAGTCTTAAACACATCCAGGGATGGTGACTCCACCACCTCCCTGGGCAGCCTATTCCAGTGTCTGACCACTCTTTCTGGGAAGAATTTGTTCCTAATGTCCAGCCTAAACCTCCCCTGCTGCAGCTTGAACCCATTCCCTCTCGTTCTATCGCTAATTACCTGTGAGAAGAGACCAGCACCAACCTCTCTACAGTGTCCTTTCAAGTGGTTGTAGAGAGTGATGAGGTCTCCCCTCAGCCTCCTCTTCCTCACACTAAACAGTCCCAGCTCCTTCCATTGCTCCTTATCAGATTTACTCTCCAGGCCCTTCACCAGCTTCGTTGCCCTCCTCTGCACTCGCTCCAGCACCTCGAGATCTCTCTCGTGTTGAGGTGCCCAGAACTGGACACAATACTCCAGGTGTGGCCTCACCAGTGCTGAGTACGGGGGGACAATCACCTCCCTCCTCCTGCTGGTCACACTATTTCTAATACAAGCCAGGGTGCCATTGGCCCTCTTGGCCACCTGGGCACACTGCTGGCTCATGTTCAGCCGCTTGTCAATGTGAACCCCCAGGTCCTTTTCTGCCGGGCAGCTCTCCAGCCACACTGCCCCAGGCCTGGAGTGTCCATGGGGTTGTTGTGGCCCAAGTGCAGGACCCGGCACTTGGCCTTGTTGAAGCTCCTGCTGTTAGCCTTGGCCCATCGGTCCAACCACCTTCCCTCATCTCTACGTGTAAGTTTGCATTCCCGAGCGCCAGGAGCTTTCTCCACCCGCTGCTCCCTCTCGGTGCAGGGGGCTGCCCGGCCTCCAGGGCACCCGTTTGTGCTGCACCGAGCACTGGCTGCTGGAGCAGAAAACAGGCAAGAAACCCCCCGGGGCAGGTCACACCAAACTGCTGCTTCTTGCCTTGAGAACACCGTGTTTATTAAGCCTTTTTCTGTGCGCCTTTAGCCCAAAATGTGGTTGGAGGTCTTCATTATGCCCTGGAGGAAGGTTAAGCGATGAGTTCTCCTGAAAGGACGTGGAGTTTCCTTCCAGGTGCAGCCTCAGACCCACAGCGGCCGGGGTTCTCTGCAGCCGCAGCGCTGCCCGGGGCGTCTGTGGGTGGTGAGGAGATGGCAGGGCACCAGAGAACAGCGTGCAAAACGGCTTCAGTACAGTTCAGACCCAGACTTTACCGTCCCATTGCCGACAATATTGCCAGCAGTAGGAAAACAAGAAAAACACACACTTTTAGACAAATCCCCAAATGACATGAAGTAGTTTACAATGAAGATCCAGATTAGCAGTTCTTGCCAAGGGATACGTATTTCCAAATGTTGTTTCCTACCTCCAGGGCCATCACGGGTCTTTTCAAGGGCTCTAGAAGCTTATTTTCTTCCAAATACATCTTTTTGGGGGATGTACGAGCCGATGCAGGCTTCTTCGAGGGCAGGGCAGGGATCTCGGGGCTGTGTTCGATAAGGTGTCCCTGCCATCACCATGGGCCGACGTTACCCAAGTGCAGACGTGCTGCTTGTCGAGCACGTAAGACTAAACAACAATTAGTGTGAGATGTGTGTTTGCCAGCACCCCACGTGCGAGTCACTTGGCGTCCTCCTCCCCCGTCTTCCATTACTTTCCCGCAGGGGAGTTTACTTCTTTTTGGGGGGGGGTCATGGGGAATAGGACACCTGAGTTTTTGCAGCCTCCCCCTTTGGGAGCGCCGAGCCCCTCAGGAAGAGGGCATTCAGCACTCGCACAGGGGGCAGAGGAATAGTTCACGGCCTGTTGGGGTGGGAAGGGAGCTGCAGAGGTCAGCTGGCCCGGACCACGCTGCTCCCCCAGGGCCACCCAGAACTACTGGCCCAGGACCGCTGCCAGGCAGCCCCTGAGTCTCGCCAAGGGGGAGGTTCCCTTGGAGCTCTCTGTGCCCTGGGAATCGCCTGTGCTCAGAATAAGAACATGCTCAAAGCAAGAAAAGCGCGGGGGCTGAGCGCTGCCATCACCCCCCAGCGCTGGTGTGTCCATGTAACGGGAACGGGGTGTTTAGTGCTGCAGTTCCAGCGTGAGGATAATAACGGGATGCGTATGCCGTGAAAGGATGTGCTCCCCTCCCATTCGTCACAGACCTTGGTAAGCTGCTTGTCCCTAATTGAGGCAAAGCTGAAATTCACATTCTTTTAAAACAGAATTATATACATTCTTTGTTTAAAAGGAGAAGAACATGAAAAAAATACCTCATTTTCAAGGGCATCCTTGTTCGCACCCAGTGGGATCAGCTCCAGGGATGCAAAATCAAGCCAGGCTCCTGCCAGGACAGCTGGTGGTAAAACCGCCCTCCAGCTTTTCAAATTGAATTCCTTAAACTTGCAGCTTAGAAACTGAACAGCCCCAACACAAAGCATGGACTTAGCCCGCGTCCCGGGAATCCTGCAATACTCCCTGCCTTTGGCTTTCAGGGGGCCTGAGCTCCTGGTGACACGAGACCAGGAGCCGGGCTGGGGGGCGCGCAGCGCCGCGTCCCTGTGCGTCGGCCGAGGGGACCAACGCCAAGGGCACACGGGCACAGCAGATGCCTCCCGAGACCGTGTTTGTTTTTGCGACAGTCAAAGACTTCTTTCTTTCCAGGCGCGATGAATACGGAAGAGCACCGAAGCCAGGCAGCTCATAGGAGCCCTCGGAGCTGCCAGCGCAGTTCCTGCGTCTCCCCCGTGGCTGTTGCATTTCTTAGGATTTTTTCCCTGCACTTCTGTTAAAATTTCTTCATCTCGACCCTCGTGTTCTTCTTGCTTTTACCCTTGCTTCTCCCCCCATCCCTCTGCGGGGCCCAGGCTCAACCCCCCAGTTTCCAACCTCGTTTAACAACGACAAAACTGGCCTTACTGCAGGGTGAATCGGTGCGTGAAGCAGCTGGAGCTGCTGGTTGCTGCGCCCGCAGTCGCCGGCAATGGGACATCCCTCGACCTGAGCTGGAGAGTCGATAACGTCGAATTCTCAGCTTGTGGTTTGCATCTTGTGATGCTTTTCCAAGGTCTGTGTCACGATCTTTATGTTAGAGGGAAGCGAGAGAGCAGAGCTCTCGTTTCAGTCACTCCGGCTTCTCCATTCGAGGGACCCTGTGTCTGCACGACTCCTCGGTGCTCCCCAGCTCTTCCAGCAGCAGCATCCGTCCGTCTGTCCATCTCTCCGGTTGTTTGGGCAGTTTGTGGTGACCGGGCTTTTCAACTCGGATGCCCCAGAGACAGGTGACGTGACTTTTCCAAAGTCACCTGGGAGGGTTGGGACAGTGATGAGAAGTCGTCCGATTCTTCTGGTTCTGTCAGTGTTGTGCAAGCACTGACGCCCACGGTGCGAGTGTCCCAGCTCTCGTGCCTCTACGTTAACGACCCCACGCATCCCCCAGCCCTTTGTTTAGTGCCCACTACAGTTTTTGGTCCCTGGCTTTTACGGTTTGGGACCCTTACGGGTTCTCTCTCATTGCTGTCAGCCTGTTTCTGTCTCATTCCGTCTCTCGCCCCTGCATGGGACAGGTGGGGGACTTCACTCCGCATACAACCCCCTGCCGTGCTGTCCCTGACCCCGTGGACACCCTCCATCCCGGCCCAGGGCTGGGGAATGCCTTTTTCCGGGGCAGCGCGCAGGAGGCTGTTTCTCCATCACGGCCCTTCCCCAAGGGCACGGGGCACGGCCCCTGCCCCTGTCCCCCCTCAGCCCTGGGACCCCCTCGCCGTGCCCGGCAGTGACGAGCAGGAGCCGCATGAGCAGCGCCGGCCCCGCCGGGGTCCCACAGCCAGCGGGGGGGCGCAGGGAGCAGCCCCTGTGCTGGTGCCCTGGGTGCGTGCGCGGCGGCAGGGAGGGCTCTGGCCGCTTGTGTGAGGGCTGCACAAGGCAGCAGGTGTCCCCCCGGCTCTCGGGGAGGGGCTGGGTGCCCCTGGGGTGCTCGTGCAAGGCACTGGGCGCACACACGGTGCTCGTGCGAGGGTTTAGCTGGGGGGGGAGGAAGGGTGCTTGTGCAAGGGGCCAGGTCTGCCCCCCTCCCCCATGGGGACACAGGTGGCCAAGGGGCCCAGGCATCTAGGTGACCCCCCTTCATCCCTGCACACCCCCACTCCCCCCCAGGGACCCAGACGTCTGTCCCTGCTGTGTCCCGTCCCCACCCCAGGCACAGGCAGGGGCCGCAAGGCACAGCTCACACATATTTTATTTATTGTCCCCGACTGTGACAAAGGGGCTGTGCCCAGGGTGTTCCCAGGCACGAGGGGATGTCACCAAGGTGGGGGGAATGACATGGTGTGTCACTGGGGCCGCGGGGACAACACGGGGTGTCAGCACACGCTGAGGGCGTCACTGGGGGACAATATGGGGTGTTACCAGGGCTGGGGGAGGCATGTGTGCGTGTGACAACATGGGGTGACCCCGTGTGGGAACAGGGGGTGTCCCTGCACGTTACCGTGTGTGGGGACATGGGACGTTCTTGTGTGTTGCCATGTGGGGGAGGACACGTGGAGTGCCACCATGTGTGTGTGGGGACTCACAGGGTACAGCTCTGTCCCCAGATATAGAACAGGACCCAGGACATGTCCCCTCCCAGAGATGCCCCCACTTGCCTGTGCCCCACAGCGACACAGATGTCCCACGTCCCTGTGTCCCTCTGCTACCTGATGCCATGCCCTGTACCTCAGCCCATGTCCCCGTGTGTCCCCATGTCCTACCCGCGCTCGCAGATGAGCTCGACGACGCTGTGCTCCATGGGGACGGGGTCGAGGCAGCGGTGGGCGGCGCTGGCGGCCACCTCGTCCAGCAGCCCCTGCACCACCCGCTCGTCGGCGGCGAAGCGCCAGAGGTAGAGCTGCAGGTAGTGCCCGTCCACCTGCACCTGCTGCAGCCCGAAGCGCCCCAGCGTCCGCAGCCGCACGCACTCCAGCAGCGTCTTCAGGCTGATCTTGATGATCCCCGTCAGCACCGACACCTGGGACGTGAGGACAGCAGGGACACGTGGCACAGGGCGACAGCGATGCCCCCAGGGCAGGAAGGCCCCAGGTCACATCAGCATGGGGTTGTGGGGACATCCCTCTCCAGGCCACTAGCTCCCAGGATACTCTCATCCTGCTCACATCCCCAGGGATCCCGAGTCCTGACACATGGGATGTGGGGACACCGGGGACACGTGGCACGGGGGAACAGGGGCTCCTTTGGCCTCGATTCTGCCAGTGCGCAGAGGCCCCACGTCCCGTCAGCATGGGGACATGGGGTACACCCTTGGCCTGGCTGCCGCTCCCAAAGACCCCCTGAGCCTGGACACATGGGACAGGGGGACACATGGCATAGGGTGACGGGGACACCCTTGGCCTGGCTGCTGGGAGCACAGGGAGGCCCTGAGTCAAGTCAGCACAGGGACACGGGGACACCCTCACCCCGGTCATCAGCTGCGGGGACCCCAAGTCCTGACACCAGGACAGGGGAGCCTCAGGGGGACAATGGGAACACCCCTGTCCTGGTCTGCAACACTTGGGTCATGGGGACATCAGGGACATGTGACATCTGGGAAGGTGGGCAGTTGAGGGACCGTGGGGACACAAGGCCCAGAGGGGCCCTTGGAGACATTTGGGGACATGGAGATGTCCCTGTGGCCTCACCTTGTTGAACTCGACAGGGCTGAAGATGTCAATGCGTTCGGAGAAGAGCTTCTGGATGTTGCTGAGCAGGTGGGTGTCCATGGGGGCGCTGGGGATGGTGACAGCAGGACAGTCAGGGACACAGGGACAGTCAAGTATTTGAGAAAGCCAGGGGATGTGGGGCCAGGGGCACAGGCACTGCCAGGAGACAAGAGGATGGGGACACAGAGATGCAGAGATGGCCAGGGGACACGGGGATGGTTTAGGGACACGGGAACAGTTTGGGGACACAAAGACAAGGGAACATGAGGATGGGCAGTGGATGTGGGGACAGTCAGGGAACGTGGGGAAGGTCACAACACAGAGATGAGACAACGTGGGACACAGAGCACGTGGGGATCCTCGGGGATGCTGGGAAGTCAGGGGGAACATGGGGATGGCTGGGATGTAAGGGGGTCATCAGGGAATGCTGGGACAGTTTGGGGACACGGGGACGGCCAAGGGATGTGGAGAAGGTGGGGGATACTGGCACAATTTAGGCACAGGAGGAGTCACGTGGAAGATGCAGTGGTGACACGGGGAGCACAGGGGTGACCAGGGAAGGCCCAGGGGGTGGCCAAGAGGGCGCCAGGGCTGACCTGGGGGTGTAGCTGGGGGCGTAGCGCCCGGGTGCCCGTGAGCTGCTGTAGACGGAGAAGGCGCGCCGGCTGGAGTCGCTGCTCTGCGCCCGCCGCACCCCCTCCTCGAAGAGCTGCCCCACCTGCAGCACCGCACCCTCTCAGTGCTGGTATCCCACAATCACCCAAACACCCCCTGGACTCCCCCCACAAAGCCTCCCAGGATCCCTCAAATCCTCTGTGACCCTCCCAAACCCATCTGGGACCCCAAAGATCCTCAAAGACCATAATGGGGACCTGGGGCATCCCCTCTTGACCCTCCAGGGACTTCAGACCTCCCTCCCCGGACACTCCGGGGCTCCCAACTCTCCCAGGAACCCTCCAGGACATCTGGGACCCTGCAGGGGACTTTAGGAACCCCCACAGGGACCCTCTGGGGACCTCTGAAGTCCTTAAGGACCTTATGGGGACCTCGGAGATTCCCTCTGGACCTTTCAGGGACCTCAGGGCCTCTCCAGAGAACATCTGGGACCCCCCAGGGCACTTCAGACCCCCCCAGCCCCTCTGGGCTCCTGGCGTTGCCCCAACCTGGACGTCGATGGCGGTGATGTCCTCCACCACACGCTTCATGACAGCACGAACGTTGCGGGGCTCGACGGTGCCCAACCAGTCTCGTGTCTCCACGCTCTTCCTAAGCATCTGTGCCACCGCGGCGCCCTGGACCTGCACGTAGTGGTCGAGCAGCCGCTGCGCTGCCCCCCGCGCCTCTGCGCACAGGGCTGGTCCCGGTGTCACCGCCGGGCCTGTGTCCTGGGGGTGCAAAGGACACAGAGACATGTGGAGACACGCAGGAACACACCCTACACCTCTGGGCACAGCACTGTCCCCGCTGTCACAACCGGCCCTGTGGCCTGGGGATACAAGGGATATGGGGACACATGGAGATGTGCGCCGTGCCCCCACCATCTGATGTCCTGAGGGCACGGGGACATCAGGGGACACATGGCTCTCTGGACCACCCCACCTGCAGCAGCATCGCTGCCATCCTCATATCCTTGGGGCATCTGGGAAGACCTGGGGACAGTCAGAAGCCCCTTGGGGACATGCTGACGTGCCCTTGGGCACATTTGGGAGACACTGGCACAGGTAAGGAGCCTTCTGCCATCCCCAGGGTCAAATCCTAGGTGGACACGGGGTGACAGCATGGCACAGGGAGGGACTTAGGGACATCTTGGAATCCCTCAGGGACATTTCGGGGCACACAGACAGAAGGAAGATCTCTATACTTCCACACACCCCATCGTCCCCACCACGACATCCTGGGTGGACACAGGGCCACAGGGAAATGTGGGGCTATTTGAGGTTCCCTGGGGATCATTTTGGGGACAAACAGACCATTTTGGGTCCACTTGGGGATGTTTTGGGGGACAGGACAGAAGGAAGATCCCCAGGCCTCCACGCACACCATGGTACCCACCACTGTGTCCTGAATGGGACACAGGGGGATGCAAAGCCATTTTGTGACATCTTGGGGACGTTCAGGGTCCCCTTAGGGCCATTTTGGAGCCAAGTGGGGCAGTTCTGGGGGCTCACCTGGGGGGGAAACTGCTCGTCAGTGAGGGTGAGGATGTAGCTGATGGTTGTGGCCTCATAGTCAAGGCAGAGGCGGGCGAGGAGCAGCAGCAGGGCTGGGGGTGCCGCGGGGGCCCCCCGCTCAGCCGGACCGTCGGCAAAGCCCCGGGCGGTGCGGCACAGCCAGCGCACGAAGGCCACCACCAGCCCTTCGCGCACCGCCTCCACGCAGAACTCCCCCTGCAACCAAAAACAGGGGGTTACACCCCGAAAATACCACCCGGGGGCCCCAAACCCCCACAAACTACCCCCATAAGCTCCAAACCGCCCCAGTGACCCCCAAACTGCCTCGTGTAACCTCCAAATTGCCCATGACGCCCCCAAGTCTGTCTTGTGCAAGCCCTGACGTGCCCTGTGCAACCCCAAGGTTTCCCTGTGCCAACCCCAGATTGCCCCAGTGACCCCCAAACTGCCCCATGCAACCTCCTCACTGCCCCACGCCACCCTGCGCCGCCCCACAGCCCACCTTGAAGTAGGGCAGGCTGGCAAAGGCGACGTCCTTGGCGGTGAAGAGCTGCACGTAGGCCAGGACGGCCTTGAGCTGGCCAAGGACGGAGGAGGCGAGCGTGGCCAGGAGGTCAGGCAGGCCGGGACCCTCCTTGCCGGGGGGCCGGGGGGCAGCCAGCGCCTGGCGCACATCGCCCAGGCACCCCAGGAAGAAGGTCTGCAGCGCCCGCAGGTAGCGATCCACCCGCTCGCGCGCCGCCCGGGCCACCAGCGCGGCGCCCGCCTCGGCCCCGGCCGCGGGCAGCAGCTCGAGGAGGGCGCGGAGGCGGCGGTGGAAGCGGTCGAGCGCCCGCACCAGCAGCGAGGTGTCGCCCAGGCCCCGCTCCAGCGCCAGGCGCCGCTCCAGCAGCTCGAAGTAGCGGGTGGTGAGGGTGGCGGCGAAGGCCTCCAGGCGGCCGTCCCCAGCCCCCGGGCGCCCCTCGAAGAGGCTGCGGTACGAGGCCGCCAGGAGGCACAGGTTGCCCACAAAGGCTGAGCTGCCGCGGTCTACGAAGTCGAGGATGTCGGAGGCGGGAGGCGGCGTGGCAGCGGTGCCGGAGGGGTCAGCTGCGGGCAGCTCGGCCTCCAGCGCTGCCAGCTCGGCCTCAAGGCGGGCACCGGCGTGGCTCAGGAACTCCTCGCACAGCTCCTCGGGTGGCTCTTCCAGCTGCAGCAGCATCTCCACGCACTCAGTGAGCTCCTTGGGGTCCAAGGTGTCATCCCTGGGGGTGGGGGAAATGAGAGGGTTACCTGGGGACAGTGGGAGGTTCTGGGGTTAACAGCAAGAAAACAGGGAATAAGCAAATCGGTAGGCCTCAGAGTAAACGGGACTTATTCAAAAACAAAGGGGAAAAAATACTTAATAGCATCAGCACGTTCCAAAGTTAACAGTGGTTATAGTAATAAAAACTCACTGAAGATCACCAGTAGGTTCCAGAGTTACAATAATAATGAAAAATTACTAAAACTCCTCAGTAGGTTCCAGAATTATCCCTTTATCATAAACCCATAAGAAAAAATCCATATACCGTACCCTTTTAAAAGCTCTCAGTAGCGGTCAGAATTGTCCCTGTTACTTTAGGAATGTTCTGCCCAAGGGATGGTTCCTGTGGTTGCTACCAATGTGCTCCAGGGTAGATGCCCCCCTCCGTAGGGTGCTTCTTGGGGGCTGTTATCATTAAGCTACAGATTTAACACCCTGAACCCTTGAAAAGCTGTCTCCTGCAGCTGTTATCAGCAGGTTTCAGAGTTAAGGCACCACAACCACCATCACCTCCCCAAGAAGGCTGTTTACGGGAACAGCTATCATTAGTCTCCCGAGTGAATCCACCCCTGCCCGGGCTGTTTCCCAGAGCTGTCATCAGTAGGCTCCAGAGTGAACATCCCCCAAACCCCATTTCCCAGAGCTGCCATCAGCAGGCTCCAGAGCGAACGCACCGCAGGCGTGCACGGAGGCGCTGGGCCAAGTCGGCCATGATGGCGTGGCTCTCATCCTCGATGGCGCGGAAGGAGGGCAGGTGGCGGTAGTGACGGAGCACGGCGCGGGCACGGGCGTAGCAGCGCAGGGCCCGCGCAGGCTCTGCCCCGGGCGCCGCCCAGCGCCGCAGCCGCCCAGGCACCTCCACCAGGGACTGCAGCTTCCGCAGCAGCGCCTGCACCCCTGGGGGGGCCGGGGATCGGGGCGGAGTTAGGCACGGGGGCAAGGCAGGGTGGGGCCGTATCGCAAGGGGGGCCGCCCATGGGCATGGGGTTAGCAAACGTGGGTGGGGCCAGGAGCTGGATCTGCCCCCCCGTGGGGTCTCCCCACCCCAGAGATCTGCCCCCCAGCCCCCAGACCTGCCCCCCAGGGTCTCCCAACACCTTGCTATCTGTTCCCCCTCCCCCCCCGATCTGCCCCCCTTGGAGTCTCCTCACCCACCCTGGGTTCTCCCCACCCCCCCCAGATCTGCCCCTCAGCTCTCCTCCCATTATCTACCGCCCAATTCTGCCCCATAACCCCCAGATTTGTCCCCCCAGACCCCCTTCAATCTACCTCTGCTGACAAGATCTGCCCCAAAGGGTCCCCACAGCTCCAGGGTCTGCCACCCAACCCCCCAGATCTGTCCCCCAAGTCCCAAGATCTAACCCCCAAGGCCTCCCCCAGCCTCAAGGGGATCTGCTCTCTGGGGTCACCCCCTCCCCATACCAGCAAGCTGGGCGCCGCGGCGGTGCCGGTCCTGCAGCGCGGCGCTGACGCGGGCGCTGGAGGTGCTGATGGCGGCCATGTTGGCAGCCAAATCATCCATCTCTGCCTCCATGCGCCGGAAGTCGACCTTCATCTTTCGGATGGTGTCTGGGGAGAAGGAACCGGACGCCTGGATCCCTCGGCTGCCCAGAAACCCCCCGAGTCCCTCCCAGACGCCTGGGTCCCCCCTGCTGGGTGCTCACCAGTGGCAGAAATGAACTTGTTGTAGTTCTCGTAGAGCAGCGTCTGCATGTCACTGTCGAGGGCGCGGATCTCCCGCCCCAGCGCAGCCTCGCGGGCCAACAACTGCCCCAGGGGGCACTCGCTGCGCACCTAAAGGGGAGCAACAGTGGCACAATTGCTCCCAACCCCACTGACATGCCATGGGGCCCACTGCCCCCTGCGGTCCCCCAGTTTACCCCCTGGTGCCTCCAGCTGCTCTCATGGGGTCCTAAGTGCCCTTCATAGCCCTTTTGGGATCCTCAGCTGCCCCCTGAACCCCTGACTGCCCCCTCAGGCCCTCCCAGGATCGCCAGCTGCCCCCCTCAGAGCCCTAACTACCACCTGGGGAGCCCTAATTGCTCCCCAGGCCCCCAAATGCCCCCCCAGGTCTCTCCTGGGACCTGGAAATGTCCCCCAAGAGCCTCCTTCTGCCCTCTGGGGCCCTCCTAGGATATTCAATTGCCCCCCAGGAGCCCTGACTGCCCCCTGAAGGAGTGCTAATTGCCCCCAGGCTCCCACAAACGGTCCTCCCAAAGGGCCGCCATAGAGACACGTACAGTATCCTAAAGCGTCCCTACACAAGAAGATCCGTAGAGTCCCCGCAGGGCGCTGGGGCGGTCTGAGGGTCCTCCCAGCCCCATGGCGTGCCCTGGCCGGGTCCCGGGCCGCCCATAGCATCCTTCTGGGGGGTCCCACAGCACCCTTTGGGGCGGGGGTGTCTGCCGGCAGGGTCTCCACCACGACCCGGGGGGCTCCCGGCGGGGGGGAGGGGTCACTGTGGGGTCAAAGGTCACCTTAGTGAGGAAAACTTCCGGGTCGAAGTGGGGCCCGTTGATGTCGGCGGGGTCCGGAGCCGCTTCCGCCGCCTCGGTCGCGGACGGGCCGTAGTACCGCTGGAGCGGCCCGTGGGGACGCCGCCATCCGCCGCCGCTGCTGCTGGTGCCGGTACCGGCCTCGGGGCTGCCGCCAGCTCCGCTCCCCGCCGCCTCCACCTCCGCCATCGCGCCGGCACTTCCGCTCCCCCGCGTCACTTCCGGCCCTCCCTCGAGCGTCACTTCTGCCGCAGCGTCCCCGTCGCCGCGGCAACCGCCCGCCCGCGCCGTCATGGCGGTCACTCCCGCGGGGACGGGGCGGTGGCAGGAGGCACCAGCCCCTGAAGGTGAGCAGCCGCAGGCGGCCCCGGCGCCACGTCCCCGCCGTCGTCCCCCCGCCCCAGGCCTCATTGCCACCTGACACCCGGCGGGGCTCCGTCCCCTCCCGGGGGGCGCAGGGGGTGGGGACACGGCAGGGGACAGGTCCCGGTGCCCCTTGGCGGAGGGTCACCAGCTGGCCTTGGGGACGGGGAGACTGGGGAGAGCGGCGTTGGGGACACCGGGGATGGGGACATCAGCGCCAGCCGTGGCCTTGCCCTGCCAGGGCCTGTGCACCTCACCGCCATTTGTGTCACACAACGGGCCTGCCTTTGAGTGGCTGAAAACATTCACCCAGGACAAGGCACCACCGTCACCTCTGGTGGGTTCTTTCTCTCTTCCCCTTCCAGGTGACGCTCACCAAGCCCCAGGCACCGGCAGCTTCCCCGAGACCTGCAATCCCCCCGTCAACGGACAGTTAACTGCGTTCTTCTAATTCCAGTAAACAGCTACGATGCAGAAAGTGATCGCTTTTGGTATTTCATCTTGTCCCATTATTACCGAAGAATGTGTGATGTTTGCTGCAGTGACCCCAGCTGCACGCTATACATTTTAGCGTGTTATTTGTGGCATTAGCATTCACGAAAAGTACAAATTATCCTGTGTATGAATCACTGTAACGTTCTGGAGAAGCACCTTTAGATGGCGCTGAAAAACCACTCTCGAAACAACAGCTCACAGCTGAGTTCTAGTTCTTGGTTTGTTACAACTTCAATAAAGACACCCCCAAATATTCCATATGTTCACCCTGAGCTGGGGGTGTGTGTGTGAGGAAGATCAGCACTCTAATTTTTATGCCTCAGCGAAAGCATTGCACTATTAGGACTATGGGAGAGCACTGAAACCAAAATAAACAGATTACTCCAATAACTAGATGTTCAGAAAACACTGAGGGGCTGGGTGGTGGGATGACTTCAAGAGAGCACGTCCCAGTGCTCCGGCTCCCGTGGATTTGATGCTGCACCCTGTCGTTGTGCTGCTTTCATCCACCGTGATGCTATTGTTGGGATTAACCCGCATTTGGAATTCTTCCTTCTCTGATTTTGCATGTCCTCAGCGCATTCGCTGCTGCACAAGGTTCTTTTGCGACACGCCTAGAGGTTACATATCCCGACTCCGTCTTCCCAAGACCTTCCTCGCGATGGAGCTCTGAGGGTCAGAGGGCTGAGCACGGTCACACGCTGCTATAACCGACTCCTGCAGCTCCGAACGCAGACAAATCCTCCCAATGGAATTCTTTGCCTGGCATCACTTACGCAGCGTCCTTTGCCCGTTGACGCCTTTGGCCAGCCCTGTGCTGATGCCGAACGGTGGCAAATGCCACGCCAGCGGGACCGGGGCAGCTGCCAAGAGTCTGAAGCATTGGCCGGTGCAGGAGGAGGAGGAGGAGGAGGAGGAAGGTGCACAGCACCCACAGCCTCCCACAAATGCTGCCACCAAACACACGGCTGCGCTGGGGTGGGAATCAGAGGGGGGCACAACTCACCTGAGGTTCAAGAACCTTTAACTTCAGTTTGTCAGTTTAAAACTCCTGAGGATAATTAAATATATATTTTTTTTAAATCCTTTTTTTGAGTTCCAGAGGAATGCAAAGGATCAGAGACAAAGCATTAAAACAGGAAAAAGTTTCCTTTGCAAAGAAAGGCCAAAGGCAAGTCAAACCTGGGTAACAGCTGGGCTGTTTGGTACCTAAACCAACACAGAGAGATGCCAAAGACAGTTCCCCCTGTAGCTCAGTGTCTGAAGCATCGCTTGCTCAGAGCGAGCACGAGAGATACAAGTCATCTCCCAAATGGCGCAGGCAGATGTGGCAGAGCAATGAAGACCTGCTCCCTCGGAGCTTGGGTAGCTCTGTTCAAATTGCCGTGCTTCAGTTCACTGAAAACGCGCTGTTTCTTGGGATAATGTTGAAATTGGGCTTTGAGGGAGCAGGTTCTCTACAGTTCAAGTAAAACAACTGAATGATTTGATCTTCATGTTTAGCCCAGCTAACACGTAAGCACAAGGAAAAAAACCACTTGAGCAAAAAATTCTAAAAACAGAGATTTATTTACAACAGTAAAAGCAAACCAAACCCACCACCATTCTGAAGACGGGGCTGTCCCAGTGGCCTTTCATCAGGAGTCGTTTGCTTCAGAAAATCAAAACAAAGCCCATCAATTCACCCGTCATTCTTCCAAACAGAAAAAGTTCGGAGCTGCCATCTCTTACTGGAGAAGCAGGAAGAAGAACGAGAGAAAGTCACTGCTGCCTCCTTTCTACTTGTCTTCCCTGCACATTTTTTCCCAAATGTGGGAAAAATGTTTGGTACAGCTGGAACAAAGGGCAACGCAGTCCATTTATAGACCTGGACCCGGGATTGTCCAAGGACAAAGGAATTCCTAATGGGTACAAGGGCCAAAGGAAGCATCCAGCCATTAAGGAACACAGGCTTGCTGGAGAGGAGAAGTCCTGCAGAGGTGGTTGTTCCAGGAAGGTGAGAGAAGCAAATAAGCAAAGACTTTCATAAAGGAAAACCAGAACACACCAGCAGTTGGTACAGAAAACAGACAAGATGAAACACAGCCGCTCTGCTCAGCTGCTTTGGAACGTGAAAGGTTTAAACAACAGGCAGTGGAGGTTTGTCTGAAGAGAGAAAGAGCGTTTTATTTTAAATTCTTTTTTTGTTTCTCCCAACAGGCACAGTATTTTTGAAGTTACAGATCTCTTACTTCAATCATAGGCAGAGTTAAATAATTGAGCTATGGAAAAATACAGCTGGCGTCGTGATGCGAGTGAGCAGCCCAGCGATCAGCCCGACGAAAGGCAAGGAGGGCGAAGGGAAGACGGAGTTCCCAGCCCCTGCGCTCCCAGAGCTCCACCTCGGGAGAGGAAATCCGGCATGCACTGCGTGATCATGGGGAACGGCTGCTTCAGAAACAGAACCGGGAGGGCTGTGCCTTGCCCACACCTCATGTGAGCGCTGCAGCCAGGGATCCCCAAAGCACTATGACTGGCAAAGCAAGGGTTTATTAGGGTACCTTCTACAGGAATAAATAAACAAAAAAATCAACCCTCCGACCAAATCCCTCCTTGACCTGCCACCACCATCCCAACAGCACCACTTGGGAGTTTCGCTTGACCTCAACCTCTGTGTTTATTTGCACAACATCTTCCCAAAGTGCTCTAACACCAGGGTACTATAGTAACTGAAATTAACTGGACTTTTTGCTATCAGATTTCTTTACACTGACTTGACAGTCTAAGGGAGTGCATCTACAAGTGTGTGGGAAGGTACTGGAAGACACTATGTGTACGATGTCTACGATATGTGTGTAAATCAAGGTGGTTTATGGACTTTGGCCCTCCCTTCTTGCAGGGTTCATCCCCAGCTTTACCCAGAAGCATGATAAATAAGACCAAGCTAGCATTTACATAAAGTCTTGCAACTCTTCACTGCGACAATTAGAGAGTGTAAGGGTCCAGATCTACTGCTAATTTCATTTCAAAGCAGTAGAGATTTCACTTCGACCCAGGGACACCAAGGATACCAACAGGTCTCCAAGTCTGAAAACTGAGACCAGGTACCAGCCGAGTGGCCACACTGGAATGTAAGTCACACATTCATACAAATCTCATAAACCAGCATCCTAAACTCTACAGCTTCCAAACCTTGGCTCGTTTATTACTCTTTTGAGTATCAACAAATCTCTGGATTTGTCAGCCACATCTCCTCATGAGCTTAGTACCGAATATCAGTAAGGGAGGTCACGCAAAAGTGACCCTTAAAAATAGGCCACAAGACAGGGACAACAAGGCAAGAGAGAAAGGCGTAGGCATTTAACAACATCAAAATCGTGTTATATGTGAAAATCCGTTTAGAATCAAACATACTCATTTTATAAAGGGATGTCTGAGACCAGCCAGAACAAAGACAAGAAGCTGGTGGAAAAGAAAGTTATTTGGAAGGTCTGTCTGGAACGTCTCAAAGACTCCACCACAGGGCAGACTGAGAAAGGCGTTGAACAAGTCTGTCAATTGTTGTGTTTTTTGTTCTGTAAAACTTGTGTAACAACAAGCTCAAGTCCCTGCTTTGGACACGAGATAGTAGAGGATGAAGAAAACAACAATCAGTCCTGCTGAAACGGAACAGAGCAACTTGCGATTATCCCTCCCAGATCGCGTCATGGTGGAGAAACGCTTCACACTGCCGGTTAGCAGGCCAGTCACACTCATAAAATCTGAATCCTGAATGAGAAAGAAAATTAAGATGGAGGCATTATAAACAGATGAAGGTATCCCTGAAGAATCTCCCACTTCCTGGCTAAAACACATTTGCACAGGGAGCTGCACAGCAGCTGCCTGTCTCTCTCGGAAGGTCCTTCCCCTCCTGTGCTCAGGCTCCAGGAGCTGCACCATTCCCACCACGCTTGAGACGGGGAAACAAAAAAGACAGGGGAAGGTCTGTTCCAAACGTAAACCAAACTGCCTCCCCTTTTTTCAAACCAGGTCAAACGGCCTGCTGCTGGACTGCTCAATTGTACCCACGCAGCTTGTTCTGCCAGGAACAGCTCATTAACAGCAACTCTGCAAGCGAACGCTTCATCCAAAGGAGACGTCCCCACATGAAGCTAGAGGCATTGACGTACACCGGGCTGGCTCACGAGCACAGAAAGAGGTGCTCTTTTTTGCCCTTAATTCCATTTTTTTTCAGCATGGGACAGCACACATGTGCAGCTCCACTGGAGGGTGGCAAACTTCTCAAATTAATGCAGTTCAGGCATTTTCATTTTGACTTCTGGGCTGTTTTCCTTACCCACAAACTACTCAGA
Source organism: Rissa tridactyla (assembly GCF_028500815.1). Taxonomy (NCBI): domain Eukaryota; kingdom Metazoa; phylum Chordata; class Aves; order Charadriiformes; family Laridae; genus Rissa; species Rissa tridactyla. The sequence goes on from NC_071469.1 coordinate 406,456, forward strand.
GCTTCTCCTGAAATGCTTCAAAACCTTTTTTGTAACGGAAGCACCATTTCCTGCTGATTGAGGGCTTCTCCTTTAAGGTCTTTTGCCACTACACTTTTTATTCTGACTCTCCATTCTCCGAATTTTCAGGCTGAGCAAATATCCATTTCAGACACTCCAACACTAACAGCATACACCGCTGTTAAGCGTCCAAGCTGAGCTCACACCTTTCACTCCACTGGTTTCAACACTCTAATTATTATCTTTTCTCTCACTTCCATGCACCAGCTTTTCAACAGCCAGCACACGCAGAAAAGGCTCTCCAAGCACCAGCGTTATGGTGCTAATTTCCTCAAATCTCCGGGCTGGGTTCCCTTCCTCTTCCAATTCAGTTAACAGATGACCTTTCTCCTAAAAAGCCTCCGCAGGTAACCCTGCTGCTACAGGAATGTGCTGGCCTTTCCCTGGTGCACTGTGATTTTCCATCAGCAACCAAAGCTTAAGACGCAGATTACTCTGGAAAGCGACTGTTGTTTCATCGGGTGTTGTGTGTCAGAAAGATGACAAAACAGGGCACCGAACAACCTGCGTGAACCCAGAGCATCAGCTTTGCTCCCTCCAAAGACGTCAGTGAACTACGAAGTCCTGGCAGGCAGCCTGCGTTTCAGGTATCACAGTAAGTAGCCCTGACAGATTTACACACCAATACCAAAAGTCCCAGGAGCAGCTGAGGAACAAGCCCATCTCCCGGCATTAGCCACAGGAAGCATCTCTCTAATCCTGGTAGGGAGGTAATCTCCATCTGTACTTCTGAAGTGTGCTGTCCTGCGTCAGTCCTTCCAGATGCTCGATACCAACCGTGCCGCCCATCCGGACAAAGTGATACTCACAGCTGCCAAGTATCTGATGTTTATATATCCAGAAGGGGCCTACAGGAAGGATGGGGAGGGGCTCTTTATCAGGGAGTGTAATGATAGGACACGGGGTAATGGCCTCAAATTGAAAGAGGGCAGATTTAGATTGGATATCAGGAAAAAAACTCTTTACTGTGAGGGTGGTGAGGCACTGGAACAGGTTGCCCAGGGAACTTGTCAATGCCCCATCCCTGGAGGGGTTCAAGGCCAGGGTGGATGAGGCTTTGAGCAGCCTGGTCTGTGGGAGGTGTCCCTGCCCAGGGCAGGGGGGTTGGAACTAGGTGATCTTTAAGGTCTCTTCCAATCTGAACCATTCTGTGATTCTGTGAAGTCCACTGGAAATGGGTTTAGTTACATGCCCTGGTTTGCCAAACCGACCACTGGGATCTAGCTTTGTCTGCTAACTTTGAACTGCTCTTAAACTTCCACAGTCAAGGTAACTGCTGAGAGCCAGCAAAAAAAAGTCATGCTTTTTACATTTCATTGGTTCCTTACCATGCCATCCAGGTACCGGTTTTGTTCGTCAGCATCTTTGTCAATATCCAGAGCCAGCTACACAAGGTAAGGCAGAAAACGGGTGTTAATGAACCTTCAGTGTAGAGAGAACCTGTAACGCATCTAGTGCTGGTAAAATCTGAAATGCACGTTAGAAAAGCAAGCCACTGCTTCCCTGTCTCCTACACAGACAGACGGAGGCTTCTTTGGTAGAGGAATGAGATTCTCATTTTGGTTTCGGGTTGTTGAACTTTTTCAGCTCTGCAGCACTGAAAATAAAGCTCGACTGTCTGAAACCACCATGTATTGGACAGGTGCTTTTAAACGCTGGGACACACCAGCTGGAATTCAGACTATTCCCTTCTACAGGGTGAGTCACTGACTTCTATTAGGCTCTAAATCAAAGTATTTGATGTTAGTAGCAGAAAACTAGCTTTAAGAACACCAATTATATAGAGACACATGTATTTTTCAAAACTAATTTAGCTGCCTTTTTACTGTGACTTTTTCCTGAGGAGGTGCGCTGAGCAATACCCCTCTCTACAGCTTTTATGTTTCTCTCTGTGCCTAAAACTCCTTCCCTGAGTGCCACGAAAACCATGTTGTGCCCATTACATGATGTTGCTAAACCTCAAAAGGAAAGTAGAAATTTATAAAGCTGTCCCTAGCATTCCACAAGTGACAGTTAAGCATTATATCACCAACAACTAAGAGTCGTTAATGCATGGGAAGCCCTCCGTATGGACCACAGCCTCGCATCTCCCGCAGACCCTGCAGGAGCAGCCTAGATCAGCGACGTCCTGTCCTTCCCTCACCGCGGCACCTGAGGTGAACTCACCGACTTCAGCCTGGTGACCTTGCTGGCCAGGCTGTCTGCCATACGCTTGTTCTCCACATCCAGCATATCCTCCACGGCACCTGGACTCTGACCTGGCGGGAAAAAAAAAAAAGCAGAGGATGAGTTTTATCTGGCCTGATACCAGTCCTGGTGTATTTGCTCACCCAACGTGGCAGGCCAGGCAGAGCCAGCTGTTGCCCCACCGGTCTCTGGCTTGCCACGAAAGCCGTTTTACAGCCGCCTCCTCGGGGGGTCTGCGCCACGAAACGCTCCCAAACTCTTTTTGACAAAAATACACCCAACTTTCCCCAAACGGAGGGGGTCAGAAACCCCGAGCCGCCCCCAAAAGCGGCGCAGGGGCTTGGTGCCCCAGCGACACCCCCAGGGCTGCCCCACTGCGGGACTGGGGTGAAACCGAGCAAATCCAGGCCCTTCGGCCCCCATCGCCTCGGGGCTCCCCCGGCCTCGCTCCCCGGGGCCGCGGGGCAGACGGGCCGATCGTCCCCGCCGGGCCGCAGGCCTCAGGCGGCTCCCGAATGGCGGCGGGAGCGCCCCGTCCCCCTCAGGCCCCTCGAGCGGCGGCCAGGACACTCGCCCACCCGCCCCCCAAAACGGCCACGGCGGGAAGAAGGGGAGACCCTCCACCCGACCCCCAGCCCCTCACCTCGGCCCCACTCCGCCATGGCGGCCCCGGCCCCGCCTCTCCGGGCGGAGCCTCGCCGGCCCCCGCCTCCACAAAATGTCCGCCGCCTCCTCCCCGCTCCCCCCGCGGCGGGGTCCACCGCTCCCCTGGGGGTCGGGGGTGGGCGTGCACCGGGACCCCTCAGGCCTATCGGGCCCGGCCCGTCTCGGCCCCACCGTCCCCGGCCAGCCCCGGGCACGAGGCGGCGGCCCCGCGGAGCGCCGGCGGGGGAGGGCCGGGGCCAGGAAATGAGGCAGGAAGCCGAGGCGGCGGGAGGAAGGTAACGGCGCTGCCCTCCCCGCCCCGCCGGCCGCCCCGCCGGCCGCCCCGCTCCCTGGGCCGGCCATCGCCCCCCGCAGGGCCTCGGCTGCCGTCGGGCCCGGCCCCCGCCCGCTTCGGCCGCCTCCGAGGGATTGACCTGCCGCAGGTATCGCCGGCGCTCCGCCCGGCGTCTGCTTGGGGCCGAAACTTGCTTGAAGGGGGTTTGAAAGGTGCAAAAAACGGTAGGGGAAGGAGTTGACGGCGTGAGGAGGGAGGGGGGGCTGGGGGGGGTGGGGATAGGGCAAAGGCTGCCATCTGCGCTTTCCCCCCAAAGGATGCAGAGGATTCGGTCCGGTGCCGCCTGCCCCGGCCCAGCATCCAGCTGTCCCCCCGGATTTCTGGCTTCCAAACGCAGGACTCGCCCTTGGTCGCAAAAAGCCCCACTTTGGCCGTGTTGGGGTGGGGGGGGAGTTCCCTGATGCTCCCCAGGGCCACCACGGCCCCTCGTAACTGGGTACCACCGGCCCTTGGCCGTGTTGTGGAACGCGGTCTGTAGCCACAGAGTCCAAACACAAGCTCACATTCCTACTCAAAGTGGCCGGGCTTTCCACCATTAGGAGTCCCTTTCCAGCACTGCGGGCTTGCGTGGCTCTCTGAGCTGTTCATCTTGTGCCTGTGTCTAAAGTAATCTCATCATCCACGTCCTTATGCGCATCTGCTCATTTGCATTATTATCATGAGGCACATTATCTCCTGCGCTGGTGTAAGGAGTGAGCCGCGGAGGCCGTCCGTTCCCGTACACGCGTTTTCCCAGTGTGTGCAGTGAATCTGCCATAATCTGCTGCCCAGCCCGTCTGGGCACCGACCCACCGAGCAGCGACTGCAGCTAAATCGTCATCATCTCCTCCTGTTCACCGCCCTAGAAGGTAGCTCTGCCTTAGGCACGCCGGGAGGCTGCTTTCCTGTCTGTCTGGCTTTCCTCTCCATCCCTTCTTACTCCACAGGAATGTTTCTGGATGCTTTTTTTCCCCCCTGTGCGGTAACAGAAATCAGGCCAGCCAGGGGAGGAGGAGGCAGAGAGCTATTTCAGGGAGCCGCTGTTATCTGCTCTGTGTTAATCCCCGGCTGGGTGGGGGGAAGGTTTTCCCTGAGTGCTTTAATGGGAGAGCATATATTAAACGTTGAAAGGCAAAGAGAGGAAGAGGATTAGAGGGAGAGAGAGGAAGCCGGCTGCGGGTTTTACACGGGTTATCCATCTGCTCTGCTTTTATGGATGCAACAGCGTGAGCAATCTCACTTGGGGTATTTTTTGTGTTTTGTTTTTTCCCCTCCTTCCTTTCCCCACCCCTGTCTCTCTCCCTCTCAGATATCTGTGTATTGAGGTCCTTTTGCATCGCCGTTATCCAGGAGCGCTGGAAGCCCCCACACTCCCCTTCCTCCCGGTTTTGCCTCCCGCGGTAGCTGAGCTGTAGTGATAATGGAGCTCAGTACCGTGGTAGCCACCGTGGAAAGCGGGGAGCAAGACACAGTCCTCAAGGTGCTTCAGATCTACAACCAGGAGGTGAGTGAGCATCAAACCTCGTGCAGCTGCGGCTCCGTGTGAGCCTGGAAGCGGGTTGGCCATGTTGGGGGATTTCTGTGCCACCCGGCTGTCCCCAGTCTGTCTCCTCTGAGCGCATCTGTCTGCATGTTACTGCCATAAAAATGTTACAGGCTGCTTCGTCTTTTACTTGCAGATGGTTTATTGCTTGATGTTTTGCTAGGAAGCAGATGAGCAGCCTCTCGTTATCTTGGTTCCTTTGTATACTGGAAGTAAAGCATGTGGAAGGATGACATTATTATTATTTTATTATTATTATCCAGATCCCAAGGAAAAGCTGGCAGGGAAATTAAACATCAGTGTGAAGAGTGAGTAGGAGGAGCTTTTATGTTAAGGCAAGGTTTGGAGGTGGTAAAACTGAGGCCTGGGGAGGAGCTGCAGGTGACATGGTTGTCATGATTTGCAAGGAAAAGGTGGTTAGAGGTGGACAGGGATGGGCTGCTGGAATTTGATACAGGTGCCTCATCTGAAAGCTGGCAGTAAGAAGTAAATTACAAATATAGAATATATAAAAAAACAAAAAATGGTTGGGAAGCAGAGATGGAAGTGTTTCTAGCCTTAAAGTGGCAAAAGATTATCCGTGGGGTAAATCCCTTTTAAAATAGACTGTGGTTGTCAGGGAAATTTCCTTCAGAGGGTTTCCACCAGGGTAGGGCTGGCCCTGCAGATCTCCGTGACTCATTCTGCACCATTCGTGAGGAGGTGGGAAGCCAGCGGGGAAAACCTGTGAATATTTTGCACGAGTGCAAGAGGGAGAGCGTGCAACTATTTCCAGCAGTCGGTTTTGAAATGGGAGAGGTGTTAGCTAAGAAGGAGCGGGTCCCTGTTAAAGGCGGTCTGCAGGATTAACGTCACCTACAGCATGTGGAACGCTGGAGGAATTAGGAGCACAAATGGTTTGATATGTAATCAGCTTGAGGCATCAAACCACAGTGTTTTCTGTCGAATTCCTCCAACGGGATCCTTTGTCGGTGTATCAAGCGTAGGAAACTTGTGAGAGTGTCAGTGGTTTTGCTAGTCTGCCTAGAAGAAATGGAGCAATCAAAGCGGGTTATGAAACTGCGGATAAACTAAGCAACTTCCTTGCTTTTTTTTTTTCTTTCCTGTAGAAATTGATGGTACTCTATTCTTTTTCTGGGGACATATTTTAATTCACTAGTGCATACACAGTCAATTTTTGATTGCGAGGAATAAACTACAGCTCAAGCAAAACCACAGGTATGGCAAAAATATGCACGGATGAGATTACAGGAGCTGCAGAGGGGCTGCGGTGGGAAGAGAACAACCAGCACGGTTGTCTGCAGAGCCCATCGGTTCCAGGACGGAACCTCCACTTCCTCACAGCGTGGTGCAACAGCCCGAGCGGGGATCAGCTCACGGTGCTAAGGCAGGAGAGGGCAGCCCCTGGCAGGGAGATGGCTCTCCTGCCTCCGCACCGGAGACTTCTCAAGCGGCATGTCGGCATTGCTTTGTGCAGCACGGCTTGTCCTAGGCTGGAAAGACCAAACCCCTCCCTGGGATCTTGGTGGCTGTGACACAGTTAATCTGCAAACTGTGTGTTCTGCTTTTAAGCAGACAGGGACTGGCAGCACGTAAAAAAAGGCAGTGAACGGCAGGGGAGACTACATTTGCAGAGCGAGCGAGTCGGGGAACGTCTGCGATCTCCAAAAGCTCCGTGCAGTCAGTCCCGGGCTTCGCTGGGCAGGAGATCCGGCAGAGTTAGACAACCGGACAACTCATAAGGTGATCAATACAGTGGGAGACGAGCTCAGTGTTTCAGACCTATAGATGGGATATCCATGAATTGCGATCGCTCAAGAGAAGAATAAGGCCAGAGTATAAGAATGATTGATTGCGGTAAGACTAATTACCATTATTGAGGAGCTCTGTAAGCACAAGCAGCGTAACTTAGTAAAAGGTGAAAGTTAGTGCTAAGAAAATGATGGGAGAATTATCATACAATTATATCTGCATATCTCTACCTGTAGATCTAGATGTATCTATACATACATAAGTAGCGTTTCATAAATTTTAAACATTTTCATTCTCAAAACTTGGACCAAATGCTCTCTTGGTGTAAATGAGGATTGCATCATTCACTGGAAAGTGCTGGTCTTCATGAGGGTGCCTGTGGTCTCCTGTGCTGTCCGGTTTGTTGGAAGCAGATGTAGCTGGGAAGGAGACTGTCGAAGAACAGCCAGAATCATAGAATCACAGAATCTTCATGGTTGGAAAGGACCTTTGAGATCATTGAGTCCAACCAAACAACCTACAATCTCTGTCACTAGAGCATGCCCTGAAGTGCCACATCTAGATGTTTCTTAAACACCTCCAGGGATGGTGACTCAACCCCCTCCCTGGGCAGGCTGTCCTAGTGCCTGACCACTCTTGCAGTAAAGTATTTCTTCCTAATATCTAACCTAAACCTCCCCTGCCGCAGCTTCAGACCATTTCCTCTGGTCCTGTCATTATTCCCCTGGGAGAAGAGGCCAACCCCCACCTCTCTGCACCCTCCTTTCAGGGAGTTGTAGAGGGCAATGAGGTCTCCCCTCAGCCTCCTCTTCTCCAAGCTAAACATGCCCAGCTCCCCCAGCCTCTCCTCATGTGACCTGGTCTCCAGACCCCTCACCAGCCTGGTCGCTCTCCTCTGGACACGCTCCAGCACCTCAACGTCCCTCTTGTACAGAGGGGCCCGGAACTGAACACAGCACTCGAGGTGAGGCCTCACCAGTGCCCAGTACAGAGGCACCATCACTTCCCTGCTCCTGCTGGCCACGCTATTCCTGATACAAGCCAGAATGCTGTTGGCCTTCTTGGCCCCCTGGGCACACTGCTGGCTCATGTTAAGCTGGCTCCACCAGCACCCCCAGGTCCTTTTCTGCTGGGCAGCTTTCCAGCCACTCTTCCCCAAGCCTGTAGCGTTGCTTGGGGTGGTTGTGACCGAAATGCAGGACCCGGCACTTGGCCTTATTAAACCTTATACAGTTGGCCTTGGCCCATCGATCCAGCCTGTCCAGGGCCCTCTGTAGAGCCTTCCTACCCTCCAGCAGATCAAGACTCCCACCTAGTTTGGTGTCATCTGCAAACTTACTGAGGGTGCACTCAATCCCCTCATCCAGATCATCGATAAAGATACTAAACAAAACTGGGCCCAAAACTGAGCCCTGAGGGACACCACTGGTGACTGGCCGCCAAGAGGATTTCACCCCATTAATCCCAACTCTCTGGGCACGGCCATCCAGCCAGTTTTTACCCAGCGAAGAGTACACTTGTCTATGCCAGGATTCGCCAGCTTCTCCAGGAGAATGCTGTGGGGGACGGTGTCAAAGGCCTTACCAAAGTCCAGATAGACAACGTCCACAGCCTTCCCCGCATCCAGAAGGCGGGTGACATGGTCGTAGAAAGAGATCAGGTTGGTTAAGCAGGACCTCCCTTTGCTAAACCCCTGCTGGCTGGCCCTGATCCCTTGGCTGCCCTGCACTTGCCGTGAGAGCTCGCTCAAGATGATCCTCTCCATGATCTTTCCTGGTATTGAGGTCAGGCTGACAGGATCCTCCTTCTGGCCATTCTTGGGTCTTGTAGAAGGGCCAGAAACAGAAGTGTTTCCCATGAACAAAGAGCAGGGTGGGTTATTAAGGAAAGGGACACGATGGAGGTGTAGAGATCAGGTCTCTTGTGTTTAAAGAACGTGACTTGAATAACCACAAGGGGATGTTCGCAAGTAACAAGGAGACAGTACTTTCTTTTGGTCAGGAAAAGGAACAATAGATATCAAGGGGAAAAATGTGTAGGCACAGCTTGGTGGTGTCGCTGAGCAGAGGAATTACCGGCTATTATGGGATATTTGGATTGTGATGAATACCCGCTTTGCTGCTGCAGTATTAAAATATAAGTCCACCCGTCAGATGGGCACAGCTTTGGCCGGTGGCAATCAGCCTCCACCGAGGAGCCAGCAGAAGAGGGATATGGGTAATATTAATCGTGGATGTTTTTCAAGGATGAAAGAGAAACTGGAGCCTACAGAAAGCACTTCAGACCTGGTGGCATGGTCCATCTCTGTGCTTTCCAAAGCAGACTCATCCCCGCTAGTTGTGAGGCACATCGTTGGAGTTGCCGAGGTAGGAATGGTGTTGGAAAGAAAAGGCAGGATCAAAGCGAAATTCTCAATGGCAGGGAAGTTTTCCTTTTGTCTTGTTCCTGAGGAGCTCGTTTGCTTGTTACAGACCCCACAAACGGCGCAGACCCCGGTGAGCGCTGTGGCACTCCTTGCCATGCCGTTTCTGTGCCGGCAGGGACTGTTCTTGAGCAGATGTGCCTGCTTTGCTGGTGTGTTTCTAGACCTGCCGCTTTCCAGCCGGATTGCCCTCCCCTGGCTGGGGGAAACATTTTTGTGGATTTTTAACCTATTACTTATTTTGATTGTTTTTGTTTTGCCCCCACAGAAATCTCAGTGCTTCACCTTTGATGATGAGGAGCGGGAGGAGAGGAAGGTAGGCACGCTCTTTGCGTTCTTCCTCTAGTCGGATGCCTCAGTTGGCTGCTGCTCTGTGCTCGTGTCCAGCAGCGCTTGGTGGTGGCAGCTCCTACAGGGAAAGAAATGAGTGGTTTTTCATTAACTTGGTTAGCGAATGGTGTGCTCAGAGCATCTGGCTCCAGTTTTTCCATCAGTAGCTGTGTTTTAGGGTAAAGCTCAGCATCCTTCCAGCATTAGCAAGCCTGTTGGGTTCCGTGGTGCATATAGTCTCAGCCACAGGTATGTAAAAAGTGTGATCCTTTGTGTTTGTGGCATGAGTCTGCTCGGCAAAGATCGTTGTGACACGCAAGCCTCTAGAGTGTGGGTGTTTTTGCTGTGAGGCAGCTGCAGGATTTGACCAAAGCTGTATTTTAACAGATACTTTAAGCTGGCTTAATCTGGCACTCAGTGGAGAGAAGTGCTCCTGCCTGTTCATTTCTGCTCTTGCAGTCCTTTCATGCCAGGGCAGACCTTTGCATGGCTGCACATGGTTGGTGGGCTGATCTGCCTAAAGAATAGCTCTTTTTTTTTTTTTTTTCCCTGGATTATTTTCCAGATGGATCAGTTTTGTGGTCCAGTTCATTGTCTGATTGCGCTAATGCCCGTGTTAGCACAGCAAGTGTGGACCAGGCAGCCAGGGTGGAGAACGGGACCTCTTTGTCTGTGCCATTGCCAGCTAATGCTAGCATGAGGTTTTTCCAGGTCCAGCCTGACGCGTAGGACCGGATCTCACGAGGTCCAAGCTCTTTGCCTCGCACTGACCTGCTGCTCGTGCTGGGACAGTCACACAGGCTGTGAGTTCAGGCACAGCCTTGGGGCGCTCCGCTTTTGGGGCGCATGTCATGAAATATGAACTGAGCGTCACTGGCTAGTTCCTGGTGCTCAGCTCTGCTGAAGGTTTAGCCCTGGGCACATGCTCTGAGGTCTCTCGAACCTGAGTCAGCCAGAGGCTTTGGTTACTTATGACTGTATCTTTGACTCCTGTGTCTGTCTCCTCGTGTGGAAGCAGAAAAGGAATGACTATACTTCTCAGGGGTGCAATTGTGGGGAACGCTTCGTGAGCTAAAGCTTGTTCAGTTCTGCCAGCCTCACATTAAGGACTAAAATTCATCTTCTCTTCATTTCTTCCCTCAGTCCTTTTATTATTATGAAGTATAACTGATTAGGCTCTGTTAAGCCAATTACACTGAGTGACAGCAAACCTTGCTGTCTTGGATTCCTTTGCTCTTGTAACGTGCATTCAAAGACAGGTGCTGTGACACGGTGTTATGTTAGAGAGATCTAGTGAGATCTCACCTTGCCAGGCTGCGAATGCCGGTGCTGTGGATTATTAGCGTAATGTGAAGTGTTGCAACACTGGGTTCAAACCGAGCTGCACTTGGTTGTTGCAGCATTACCTTTGCTCTTGTGCTCTTTGGTTGCTGCTGTCACGTACGATGCTGTAATCCACAAGGGTTAGATTTTCAGCCCGTGTGAATTGGTGTTAGTGGAGCTCTGCCACTCTGTGCCTACTGAAGATCTGGGCTAGTAGGTCTCCAGACAGCACTGGGGTTTGGGGAGATGCTGCTTATTTGAATCTCCTGAGGTCTTTTCACCTCCTTTCCTGGGACGTCACGTGCTCTTCTCGCTTCGTTTAGATCCTTTTACCCTCCTTCAGTGATTTTTCTGACGCATCTCTCAACCTTTTCGGTCTGTTTCTGGAGCACCCAAAGCAGATGCCTCCCTTATCTTAAGGCTCTGTGTGGAAGTAGAGAACTGCTGTTGAGTTGGTGGTTGCTCCTCAGTGAAGCCATAAGGGATACTTTTGCTCTGCCCTCTCCTTGCTTAATGCGGCTGTTGAGTAAACCCTGTTAGCCTGAACCATCGTAACCATGGGTGAAGCTACAGTAGGTGGTAGGAGCAGTTGTCTGTTCGTGCTCTCCCGTTACATCTGATACCCTCTCACAGCCATTCTTTGTTTCTTGCTGGGTGTTCCTTGCTCAAACTGGGTCGGAATCAGGTGCTGGAGCCAAACGCTTCCCGAGTGCTGCCAAGTGCAGCCTGGACCAGAGCTGTTAGCAGGCCTATCTCTAGGTGACGCTGATGTCTTCTGTGGCAGAGCGTTACAGGGTGGTGGGGGAGTGCTGTGACGTGTCAGTGTGCAAGGCACTTGTTTCCAACTGCACAGAAAATGGCCCAGCTGCTGATCAAGTTCCTGGAAAGAGAGCTGCAGCCGTCCTGCCAGGTCACCTGTTTGGAAAGCATCCGCATCCTGTCCCGGGACAAATACTGCCTTGACCCCTTCACCACCAAGGAAGGTCTGAAGACCCTCTCCAGGCATGCTGGCATTGATTACTCAGAGGAGCTCATCCGGGAGGTCCCAGACTTGGATGTCATCCTGGAATCCCTCAAATGTCTCTGCAACATTGTCTTCAGCAGCCCTAGGGCACAGGAGCTGACAGCTGAAGCCCGACTGGTGGTGGGCCTGGCCAAGCGCATCAAACTGTACAACGAGAGGAGTCTTCCTCATGAGGTCAAGTTCTTCGACCTGCGTCTCCTGTTCCTGCTGACGGCACTGCGAGTGGACGTCCGGCAGCAGCTAGCCCAGGAGCTCAGGGGCATCAGCCTGATGACGGATACCCTGGAGCTGACCCTTGGTGTAAAGTGGATGGACCCCTATGAAGTTGCCACCGAGGAGGGGCTTCTCCCACCTTTGCCTCGGCAGGAGACGGAGCGAGCCATGGAGATCCTGAAAGTGCTCTTCAATATCACCTTTGATTCCAGCAAGAGGGAGGTGGACGAGGTAAGCTCCTTAGGTGTCCCACCCCACTGCCTTCGCATGTCTCTGGGCTGTGGTTTGACTATGGGTTTTCTCCTCTGCTTGCGCTTCCTCGTGTTACACACTGGCACTCGTGCAGCCCCTGGGTACATGTAGAGGTCGCAGGAGACTTGTGTGTCCAGACCTTCCTCCCTAGAGCACTGCCTCTATCCAAAGCATTATTAGCCCTTAAGACTTTTAGAGCATTACAATTTAAAAGTTGGGTATTTTTCCTTCTTAATGACATGATTTGTTGCGCAAGTGAGAGGGCAGAGCCCCCAGATCACTCGCTTCTGAGCGTGGCCTGGTACTCTGGACAAGCTCCAAGGGAGGTGTGGTGGAGAAGATCTCTGGTCTCTTCTTGGGGCCTCTTCCAGCCCTTGGCTCAGTGTTGTAGAGTGAGGGGAAAGGCACTGGGCAGCAGGAAGACTGTGTGTTGGCCTCAAAAGGAGAATCGGGAGGCTACTCCCACTTCAACACCCTGCTGTCAGTTGTCTGGCTGCTGGAGGGAGGGATGGGGCTGTGGGCTGCAGGGGCAGCGGGCTCTGGCATGTGGAGGATCCCCTTTCCTGATCAAGGTTCTCATTTTCTGTTTTGGGGCCAGGAAGATGCTGCTCTGTACCGGCACTTGGGTGCCCTCCTGCGCCACTGCCTCATGATCTCTGCTGATGGAGAGGACCGGACAGAGGAGTTCCACAGGTCTGTGTTAGATAACTAGGTCGTGATCTTCACTAGAAACAGGTCTCCCCAGGGCGGATCCTGCCTGACCTTGGCATTGACATCCTCTGCGTGTTTGGCGATTACTGAGGTCACTGCTGACAAGCAGGCGTCTCTGGTTTGGCCTGCAGGCTCCTGCTGGAACTCGGAAATAGCCCTGCCCTGCCCTCAGCCTCCCGGCCTGCAGTGGGAAGGGTTTTCTCCACGCCTGCCTGACCCCCAGGGCCGTATTTGATATCCCGCCTCAGGCCTTCTCAGCAGTGCCACCCGCTTCAGTGGGCGCCTTGCCAGAGCAGATGTTTGGTACTTTTTAATTAAAGAGTCCATGGGCTGGCCTTAATTAACTGTCTGTCTCTTGAGCCATGCTGAGAAATTGCCTGCGTCACGTTGCTGAGCATTATTGATCCAGGGGTGTCAGCTTTGAGCAGGTGACATCACCCTGTCCCCAAGAAAACGGTAGGCAGAGGAAGCCTAAGCAATGCATGGCATTGACTGTCAAGGTGAGGAGGGGTGACGCAGCAGGAGACCCTAGAGAGAGACCTTTGACCACCCAGATTGTCCTCCTTGGCCTCAGTCGAGACCCATGGTTTTTCAGTTGTCAAAGAAGTCTCTTCAGACTCCCAGCAAATAGTTCAGCTACTCAAAAAGCAGTTTAATTTATTCCCGTGTAGTGGTGTGAGGAGCTTGGGGTGCAGTCCAAAGACAACTTGGATCTCGGGGTTCTCGTGCTCCTGGAAGTTAGTAATGAACCTTCGTTTCTGGATAGCTGAAGAACTTCTGTGAACAAAGATCCGTCACTATGTGTTCACTTCTCTTCTCTTTTATATGTTCAGTCATACGGTTAACCTTTTGGGCAACCTGCCCCTGAAATGTCTGGATGTCCTCCTGACCCCAAAAGTCCGGCCAGGCTCACTTGAGTACATGGGTGTCAACATGGATGCAGTCAGCATCCTGCTGGATTTCCTGGAGCGACGCCTTGACAGGGTAAGTTGTGAGGCTGCTGCGCGAGTTTGTCGCTGCTGACTTTCACGAGTTCAGTGCAGGGCACCTTCCCTTCAGCCTACGTTCAGCCTTGAACGGCCCAGGGCCAGCGCCGCAGGAGCTCCAGCCAGGCATGGTTAGTTTGGAGATACCCCTTTGTAGAAGGGGCAGTTTTTAGCAGAGGCTATTTGGTTATGGTTGTTATGGTTGGCAAGACTACAACAACGTCTGTCACCTGGGAAGGTGACCGCGTCGTTGCTTTATGGACTGCAGGTGGTGGGACTGGTTGAACAGTAGATGATTAGCTGGGCGATGGCAATATCAGTGCTATGCTTCACTCAACCCAGCGCTGCAGCGGGCAGCTTCGGGAAGCCTGAATTTGCATTATTTTCAAGCTGGCTGTGGTTTTCAGTCTCTGGAGTTATGCCAAAGGGCCTCCAAATTTTACCACTGCACTTTACTTGTGTGGGGCATCCAGAGAATTTCTAGTAGTGCCGTGCCACAGAGCAGGGCTTGGGAAACCGGGCGGTTTGAGGGGGGACGAAGCACTGGAATTCCCGTCGCAGAGGCTGTAAAGCTTCAGTGTCCCTCTGTTTCCCTGGCGGTCTGTACTCGTGTTCTCCACCACAAGGCAGGCAAGTTGAGCTCAGTGTGACTAACGTGCTGTTCGTTTTGCGGATGCTCCTGCAGGGCCACAAGCTGAAGGAGAGTTTGACCCCTGTGCTGAACCTGCTGACTGAGAGTGCCCGAGTCCACCGCCAGACGAGGAAGTTCCTGAAGGCGAAGGTACGCTGTGGTTCAGCCGAAAGTTGAACGATGCTGCGCTGAGGAGAGAGGAGAATAGCAAACCGCCTGATTATTCCATCCTCCAAACAGACCTCCTCTACCTCTCCACTAATGGATGGGTGGTTGAGGCCTTTGATACCCACAGTGTTTTTTCCGTATCTCCTGTTGTCTGTGGATTTATTAATTTTAGCTGATTTGTAAAACGCACATACATTTTCCCCTGTCAGACCTGCTTTTGCTGTTCCAGCCCCACTGATCACCCCTCGCTGTGGCCTTGTAGGTGCTGCCTCCGCTCCGGGACGTGAGGAATCGCCCAGAGGTGGGGAACTCGCTGCGGAATAAGCTGGTGCGTTTGATGACCCACATCGACACTGACGTGAAGCACTGCGCGGCAGAGTTCCTCTTCGTGCTCTGCAAGGAGAGCGGTGAGTTGCAGGGGCTTGTTGTGGGCTTTGGTGACAGGGAGTCCTGGAGCTTGGCCTCTGGGCAAGCCCGAGAGCGTGGGATGGGTGACCCTCTGCAGCCAACAGGAACTTCTGTCTTCCCTTGGGCCAGATACACCAAGTAGGGAAATGTGGAGAGCATCCAAGTGTTCTGTGGGAAAGAGTTGCTGTCTCTCGTGCCAGCGGTGAGTGAAGAGCTCTGCTGGAGGACACCCCGACACCCTGCAGACACCTGGCCTGCATTCAGACCCCCACCCCGTGGGTGTTGTCCCCACCATTCCTGGTGCATAGTGTGGGAGCCTTGTTCCCTGTCAAGAGTTCAAAGAAGTGTTGGCATTTCTGGGGCTCCGTGGCCTTGCACCGATCTTGCTGTCGGGGCGCAGAGGAGCAGACGGGGCTGGAGAGGCAGGAGGAGAAGCACAGGGTGGTCTCTCTCCCCTTCTCCCGGCAGTGTCGCGGTTTGTGAAGTACACAGGCTACGGGAATGCGGCTGGGCTCCTGGCAGCACGAGGCCTCATGGCTGGTGGTCGGGAAGAGGGAGAGTACTCAGAAGATGAAGACACAGACACTGAGGAGTACAAAGAGGCAAAGCCCAAGTAAGGAAGTCTGCTCCCCCTCTATAGCACCCCTCTTCTGCGCCTTCTTCCCACTCCTGCTCTGTCCCTTTCTTCGTCTGCCTCCCTGCCCTCTCCCTTGTCCTGCTCTTGCCGTGCACATTTCCTTGCCCATTACTTAGCATTTCACCCTGACCTTTCATGTCCTGTTCCACCCTCTCTACCTGTTCCTTGGGTGAAATGCCTCCATGGCCGAGCTGCTCGTGGTGTGGCTGGTCACCGGTGCGATAGTCAGTCCCTGCAGCCAGGCACAGGCTGGAGAGCAAAGCGGTTCCTTCAGCCAGAACCCATTCTGCACCAGCCCCGTCCGTGTGCTCGTGGCAGTGTCTCTCTAATCCATATCCTACACCCTTTTCTGGCGTCTGCACGTCTCAGTACGGCGCAGCCTTTTGCTGTGTGCTGGGATAAGGGTGGTCCCTTCTTGCAGCAGGGTTGGAAGTGCCAATTACTCCTCTCCATCTCTAGAGCCCTGTGCTGCTGGAGTGAGCTAGTTTTTGGGGGTTTTGTGGGTTTTTTTCTTGTGTTTTTCTTGTTGTTTTTTTTTTTTCCCCTCCTTTGCCTGCTAGTGGGTGGTGGTGACTGGAGGGGTGAGCAGGGAGAGCTCCAGGACTGTGCTCAGCTGCGGGTCCCATACGTTCTAGCATCCTGTTCAATGTGCTCTATAGGTTGGGTTTTGGTTTTTTGTTGGTTTTTTTTCTGTGTTAGCTTTTTGCCTCCTGACTTGAGGAGAGGGAAGAAGTGTCATCTGCCCTTGTGTACCTGGTTTAAAACTGCGGTGTGGGATTGGCAGGATGGGGATGTTGCCCACACCAGAGAAGTGGGAGGGATTTTTAAAGGGGGACGACTCTGCGTAGGACATAGGGAAAGAGATTGGAAGCACCACTTTGCACTTACCTTTTTGTCCCGGCTTACTGTTCTTCTTGCAGCATTAACCCTGTGACAGGACGCGTTGAGGAGAAACTGCCCAACCCCATGGAAGGGATGACTGAGGAGCAGAAGGAATATGAAGCCATGAAGTTAGTCAACATGTTTGACAAATTGTCCAGGTACTAGAAAATTGTGTGTGTTCATGTCTGCGTTAGCACCTGTGTGTCTGTGACTTACATTTATCACAGACCTTTCTTTGAACGTATTGAATCATAGAATCATGGAATCTTCATGGTTGGAAAGGACCTTTGAGATCATTGAGTCCAACCAAACAACCTACAATCTCTGCCACTAGAGCATGCCCTGAAGTGCCACATCTAGACGTTTCTTGAACACCTCTAGGGATGGTGACTCAACACCCTCCCTGGGCAGGCTGTCCCAGTGACCACCACTAACCAAAGGGGTGGAAGAGAGAGAGTGGGGGGATACATGGGGAAATACTTCCTTAAGTTGGGCCCCATTATGTGCAGGGGAGGGCACTGCAAGCCCCACACACCTCTTTGGCATGATGGCATACTGCGAAATTCCTCTACGTGCCTGCGCTGCGTTTGCAGGCACCTCAGTGAGAACAGCAGCCCCTGTCCTGGCAAGGCTGCTCCGTAGGAAGCAGCATTTTGGGGACAGATGGCAGCCAGTGCCACCAATCCCTTTCCCTGCAGGAGTGCTTTCTCTAGTCCTCTTTCATCCATCATTAATAGGTGCCACAGAGGAGCCCAGAGCCTGCCAGCTGGGTTTGGACCACCCCGAGGGCGGGAGGGAAAAGGGCAGTGCGTTTAATGCATGTATTTCCGTCGTGTGTTAGAGGAACACCGATGCCAGCCCTAGTGTTCCCCTGGCAATCCTGTACCACACAGAACAGGACCCTAAACCAGCCTGTTCCAGGGAACCTGAGAATGGCAACACGTGTGGGCTGTGCTTCCAGCCGTGGCCTCGCCATGCTGGGCGTTTTACGGCTAGAACTGCCCCCAGCTTCTAAAAAGGGATTCTTAGTGGTGGCCTGGGGTTGTCCTGGGCTGCCTCTGGGCAGTTTCCACAAGCCCCCTGCTTCTGCTGTAATCCTCACTGTTCGTGTGTGTCTGCTGCAAGTCTGCGTTCTCTTCCCCCCTCTCCTCCCCGCCTGCAGAGAGCAGGTCATCCAGCCCATGGGCGTCACGCCCAGCGGCAACCTGGCCCCCATGGAGAACGCCATCCACGACATGGCTGACGAGAGGTCGTCGTCCGACTCGGACCTGGGGCTGGACTGATCCAGAGCTTGCCCCGGCCTCGGAGAGCTGGGGAGCCTCCGTCCGCGCTCCCTCCGGAACCGGTGCTGCACCCAGAGGCTGGTGCGGGGCCAGGACTCTCCCTGTGGGACCCGGATCCAGCCTGGACCCCTCACCGTTCACAACAAGGAACACCTGCCTCCTTCCCAGCTCCACAACCACCTCTCCTTCCAGAGGGTCTTCATGGCCTGCCTCCACCTCGGTCTCTCCTGTCAGCAGCCTTGAGGATTTCATACTCCAAATTGCTTCCAGGACTTTCCAGTAGGATTTTTTTTTTGTTTTTTTTTAAATACATGATGTTTGGGCAGAAGGGCGGGGGGAGGATCTGGCTGTCACACCGCCGGGGCTCAGCAACCTGCGGAGCACCTGGTGCGTGTGCCGATGCTCGTGTGGCCGCTTGTTGGCGTGTGCGTGGCCGTATGTGGCTACGCGTGGCCGGCCCTGCGTGGGGGGAAGGAGGGACTGCGGGAGAGGCTGCGAGCGGCTGCTCAGGCAGTTCTCGGGGGGTCCGCGGGGCGTCTCGGCGCAGTGCAGCCGTTCCATCAGCAGGTAGCCGAGTGTGCGCGCGCTGCGTATGGCTGAGCATGACGGTGTCTGTGCACACCCAGGAGCACGTGGACTTGCGCGTGTCCCCGTGAGTGCAGAGTGGTGTGCGCTCTGCAGGGAGGCGAGGAAAGCCTTTGTGTGATGCTGCCAGCATTCCCCTCGGCCGCAGGAGAGAAAGGAGCGGGTGACTGCCAGGAACACTCTGGGATTCGGTCTCTGGCACCGCGCAACGTTCCTGTTACCATGCAGTTTAGTTTCTGGCATGAGCCTTTCCCCATCTCATGCTTTCCAAATGAAAGGCCAAAATCTGGGCTTTGTCTGCTGCCCCCGCGGCTGCCTCGGCTTTCCCACACATCCACTGCTGTTTGCACCCGGGGCTGCTGTTGGTCCTGTCCTTCGCTGTGGCTTAGATCCGTCTTTTTCATTTATTTTTTTTCTGTTTTGTTCTTTTTCTTAAAGAAAATTGTTTTAAAGAAAATATTCCAGTTTGTCTCATGTACCAGAGTTCCAAAACTTACTATCACAAGTAGGAATGCAAAAGTGAAGCTAGAATAAAGAAAACCTGACAAATGGGCGTGTGGCAGTGATTCATGGAACGCGGTGTATCTGAGCACGTAAGGAAGTACCTTTGGCTTTTTCTGACGCGCACACGGTTCTCCTCCGATCACCCTGACCTTTACAGGTTTATTTGGGAGGTAAAACTGTAGCGTTCAACTGGGGCGAAGCCAGAGCCTTTCCCTGCACCACGATCACCAAGTATAACCGAGTGGAGCATCCCACAATTACAGTAAGCGTTGGAGCCTGTGGATTGCAAAACCACCTCAGCTGGACGCTGGGGCCTCACAGCACACCGCCGTTTGCAGGATGCTCCTCATCGCCTTTGCAAATGCTCCGTAATGGCTGAAAACGGTGCCCGCCAGCTGTTTTCTGCCTGTGTGGTGGGGATTTGCTGCTCGGCCCCGGTGAGGGTTTGGCAGTGGGGTTTGCAGAGGTTTCTGCCTCCCGGCGGGGCCGCGGCTCTGAGGGGGAGCAGGACGGGGCTGCCCGAGCTCCAGAGCGGCAGCGTGTCAGGCACCCGGCAGCCGGGGGCGAGCGGAGGTTTGCAGGCGTTCCTGCCTGCCTGGTGTTAGGGGCTGGTGCTGGTTTTCTGAAGACGGGCTCTGTGATGTGCGAAGCTGAAGGAATGCTTCCTCTAGTTCAGTTCTTCAGTGATTAAGGACTTGTTTTAGGAGTCGTGATTAAAGTCCCAGGCTCTCCCGGGGGCGTACGGTATTTATGTAAGACTGACCCACTGAGATTGATGGATAGGCTTCTGTCAGGAGAATAGCTTCAGCCTGTTGCAGTTTTTAGGCCAACTGCATCTTTTTTTTTTTTTTTTTAAGTAACCAGCAAAAACCCCCACCACGAACCTGTGTGAAAATGCAGACCTCTGATCTCCTTCCAGCTGTTAAAGCTCTCCGAAGCTTTGCGTGCAAAAGGGAAAGCCGGGGGTGTATTGTTAGTGTAATGCTTCTGGTATTGGTATATTCTGATTTTCTATCGTGCGTAACCCCCTGACGTGCAGCTGGCAGGCCCTGCTCTGAAAAGCCCCGCTGCAGGGGCCAGATGAGGCGCAGGCGCTTCTGGAGTAAGGCTTTATAAACAGGGTGCGGCTTAAAATCACCACATCCCCACCATTTTTGGTGTGAAGCGATGTGCCACGAGGCTCCTGGTGCTCTGCAAAGGGAGAGAACGACCCTCCGGCTTTTGCTGAGGCTGTTCAAACCCCCCACGGGGCCGGCCCCGGCTGCGAGGAGGAACGCGCAGGTACCGTTGGGTTGTGCAGTTGGATAAACAGCTCTGCTCTGAACGGGAACTTGTTTGAGCCTTTCCTCAGGAAGCAGCGAGGACACAGAGTGCTGGACTCTGTTCCTGTAGCGGTGGGTGTCCCGAGCTTCTCTGGGGTCCCTATAAATCATCTGATTTATAGCTGATGAGTATTAGGTGCAAACACTTGTAACTACGTAAACAGATAGCCATGAAACAGCGTCTGGAGGCTCCAGCTCTGCCCTGGGAAGAGCTTTAGGCAGAGCAGTCGGTAACTGCTCCAGTGCCGTGTCAGCCTGACACAGCTGTGGGCTCCAATGCTTTCATTCCCTTCGCGCGGGTTTTCTGCGCTCGAGAATAGCGGCACAAACGCTTTGCACTTTGTTGTGCTTGTTGAGAGCCGGCGCTGATCCGGGATCGCCTCTACGACAGCTGCTGTGACAAACATGGGTCACCTGGGTGTGACTCCGGTCCCCACAGCCCGGTTTGGGTGCTGACTGGCGACACCGATGCCCGGGTGCGGGGAAGAGGCTCTGCCAGGCCTGCGATACGCCAAGCGCGGCTGCCTGGGCGCCCCTGGGGAAGAGCAGGACGTCACTGCAGCGCTGACACCGCCGCTGCCTGGGACAGCGTTTGCAGGGAGGAAAGGCACTTGTGTAAGGCTAAAAAGACAAAAAAGTAATAAACAAGCAGGTGAAAGGAGTGGTGGTGGCGGGGACAGAATGTGTTCGAACACTAGGGAAGGTAAATTTACAGAAAAACCCCCAGGTGACATTGGCAAAAGAATTAGAACTCTTTATTATTAAATAATTAACACTACACCAATTCAAAACTTCCAGCAGCTTGAGCTGGTGCTCCTGAAAAGGAATGGGGGGCAGGCCCCCCCATGACAGCATTTGTCCCCCAATTCGCAGAGATTTCATCTGAAGAATAAACACTACCAGTCTGCAGCAGCTGAAAGATCATGGCTGAGAGCAGCGTATCCGAGGAGGAGCTGGGAAAGGAGCAGGGGGATGCTCAGTCCAGAGCAGGGAGCTGGAAAACCCACTCCAGACTGACCTTCACCAGGCCCCCCGAGGGTCTCCGGGGTGGGATGGCTCAGGAGGAGACCCAAATGGCAAGCAGCAGATGCACGGCTCCTCTGACAGGCTGGTGTGAGCCCAGGAGCTCCTGGCCGCTCACTGGTGAAGCTCTCGTGGCTGGACATCGCCAGATGGTGTCGATGTGCCGATGGGGTGACAGCCAGAGCTGGGGAGCAGGAAAGTCTCTGCTGGTGGGTGCCGAAATGAGGTGAGAGAGGGAGGGGACAGCGCTTGGTGGCTACGTCAACTGTTCTGAAGTCTCAGGTCAAAAGCCTTCACGTGCAGAACCAGTTTGCCGCTTGGCATTTGGGCTTCTCTCCCTTCAGCGTCCCTTCCTTCACGGGCGGGGGCCTCTCTGCTCCGCTTCCCGGCGGGCTGGACTGAGCCGCAGCATCCCTGCTCCCCAGCCCGCTGGATGTGCTGCTGCAGAGCCGGACGCCTCTTCCAGGGCTCCCTGCCGCCATCGCCTTCCCTGCCCCTGCTGGGCACGCCAACGTCTCCTTTTCAAGGTGAGCATCGCCCTCCAGCAGCAGGGAGCCAGCCCTCCTACTTGTCTCCTGCATCCAGCTAAAAACAGAAAGACCACGCAGTGTTTGCTGGGGTGTTTCAAACCTGCCAGCCCCGTTAGCTCGGCCGGCACTGCTTCTGAGCACCAAAACCCCCGAGCGAGGGGGAATTTGTTTTTCCTGCTTTACCACATTTGCATCAGCTCCATCCATCAGTGATTTGGAGCAGCACCAGCACTAAACCAAGGGCTGGTTCATCTCGCACAAATGCAAAATGGCTGGTAGTGAAAAATCACAAACCTGGCCAAAAGGCTAATAATTCCTACTCGTTCCTACCCCAAGAACAACCTGAATGTTAAAACTGGAATCTTGAAGCCAGATTTTCTCTCAGGTCGAAGAAGTCACGTATGGACCTTGTATCTGTTAAAAATACAACTGGCTTCTGACCACGGCGAGGTGGCAGAGCCCCACTGCAGACAACGGAGCTGTGCCCATCGACACAGGCAGCAGAGTTACAGTTTAAGCAGAAGGTTACAACTTCTGCTTAAATTAAATAAAAAAATTAAAAAGTGTTTGATGCCAAACGTGGAGAAGTCTTCCCAGCCAGTCTAAAGTAATGTACTAATTAACATTAGCACTAAACTCAAAGTAATTAAGAACCTCTCTCCTCCGATTTCTCACTTCTGAAGATCTCGGAGAACTACAGATGTACAACAGGCACGGGGAGATAAATGATCAGCGGGGGAAGTCGTCAAGTCCGCAACCGAATTAACAACTGACTGCTGTCGGGGGGGCGGGTACCCCGCCTGCTGCCCGTCGCACGTCTGGCCGCTGCAGCACCTTGTTCCGTCCCAGACATAGTGCAACTAGAGCCTCCCTCTCCTCACTGCTATTACTTGTTCCTCACCATCACCAGGAAAAACCACGAGAAATGAAACCAAAGCAATTAAGCAAATGTACAGGAAGAGGAAGGTTCTACTAAGGTGATGCCTGGCCGCCTCCTTGGTTCAGCAGTTGTCCACGTTAACGTGCCATTAACGGCATCGCAGGCTCAGGGAAAAAGCGGCGTAAAAACCAATAAAAACCAAGGCCTGAAGAGCAGCTTCAGCCCCCGAGAACGTGCCCCACTGCGTGTCGGCACGCTCAGCGGGGTTTCCCAGTCTCCTCACACACCCTTTATTTTGCTTAAGTGCACGGGTGAGTTTTCTGCTGACTTGTACTGGGTTAATTTGAACAGCTGATGGGTTTTTCTGGGTGGCCACTTCCAGCTCCAGGAATCTGTACCCTATAGGGCTTTTTCGGTGTGTTTGGGAGCAAATAAAAGAAAAAACAACCCCAAACAAAAAACCCCAAGACAGAAAGCTTTTCGGTAATTGAGCGGGTCACTGCCTGAAGAAGCCCTGAAGTGCTCTCACTCCACCCAAAGCCTGAGGTTGGCAGATCTGCGTCCTCCCCCGCTGCGCCACCGAAACCTCCAGCAACAGCGCTCTGCTCTGTGGCACCGTCACTGGGGCACAGCGCTGAGGTTTGGGGTTGTGGGGTTTTTGTTTTGGTTTTTTGCACTTTACTGTGGTCCTTTTCTCTGAATGCAGACTGCAAGCATGGCAGTGGCGGTGCAGGTCTAACCCCAGCAAGCACAAACCCCGCAATAACTCCAGCACAAGGAATAAAGAGGGTGAGGGAGGGAGACAGGGCCCTGAGCCCCTTCCCACCTTTTCTTTTTCCTTCTGAATTAGTGTTTGCATCTCCTCGTTCCAGCCCAGCAGCTCCACCAGCTTCTCGACCCCACTGACCACGTCCCCCAGCTGGGCTATGTCATTGTGGCGTCGCTGCCAGGCGAAG
Source organism: Rissa tridactyla (assembly GCF_028500815.1). Classification (NCBI taxonomy): domain Eukaryota; kingdom Metazoa; phylum Chordata; class Aves; order Charadriiformes; family Laridae; genus Rissa; species Rissa tridactyla. The sequence goes on from NC_071469.1 coordinate 430,047, forward strand.
GGTCCCACGAGGTCTTGGTTGATCAGGACTCGGGGAACGGAGCTGCGGACCGCTCCTGCCAGGCTGGCGAAGGGCTCCACCTAAAGGAAGGCAACCCCAAGGAGCAGAGAGCCGGTCACCCCGCCGACGGGCACTGCGGGCGTGAACTCACTGCACAGGGAGCTTGTAACCGCTGTGTTTAACAGTTCCCCCACCGTGGGCTAAGCTACCCCAGCTTTGAACAGGTTATGGATGCCACCAGTTATCCGGTGGCCTGTCCTCAGGTAGCTACAAAACTCTTGCTCTCCAGGTGCCCACCGTTACCAGGAGCACACCACGTTTTCAGAGGGTCTCAGAGTGCACGCACCCTATTTCCTACCCTGCCACCTCAAATTTTACCTCAATAACCCAGCGTCTTGCCTTCTCTGCTAAACCCCCTCTCTCCTCTGGAGTCCCCCCGTTTTCCGTGTGCCTTTTTCTCCTTGTGAGCGGGGGTTTCCCTTAGCCCCAGACCTCCAGGGACGTTCCGATGACGAACAGCAGGTCTGCCATGGGGAAGTCTGTCACGTGCAGGAAGAAGCGCTGCGGGAGCTCCTCGCCAAAGAAGACAATGTCAGGCTTGACGACTCCAGTGCAGACGGGACAGTGAGGGACCTTGTCTGCCATGATGTCCCCCTGAAGCGAGAGCACCCAACACCGCTCATTACAGGGCAGCGCACACCTGCACAAGCTGGGTCAGAACCACAACACACCCTCGCAGCAACATCCTGCCCCAAGTATGGTTCCCTCCAATAAAACCTCTTGGCCCTGAGGGCGAAATAACAAGCCTACAACAGGTTCTCCTCCCTGCATTAATTTGTGTGTCGACGCCCAGCTGTGACCACTCACCCTGAAGTCCTCTCCTGGGAAGTTCCTTCGACAGACCATACAAGTGGCAGTGGCAAAGGTGCCATGGGCTTCCACCAGTCTATCGGGAGGGATCCCAGCAACTGGAACACAGCGTGTGGGAGAGGACCAGCTCAGCGTCAGGTGACTGAACCAGAAACTCCACATTCACTGGGCATTTCCCCAGTCCTGCCTCCTGTTCTGTTTCTCACCCTCATCTCTTCCCGGTGCTTGGCTGCTGAGAGATGCGGAAGAGAAAACTCACCTCTCTCCAGCCCATCGATATTCTGGGTATAGAGGCGCAGGAGGAGCCCTTTGTCATGCAGGAGCCTCAGGAAATAGTGGGCATAGTTGGGTCTGTAGTTGCCAGGGTAGAGCTCCTTGGCCAAAGTGAAAAAGGGCTTAGGGTTGGCCAAGAAATACATCAGTTCAAAGATGGCTTCTGGGTAAGGGATGTTGTACTTCTCAAGGTTACTGTAGAGGCCGCTCCCCGGGGACCTGCAAGGAGAGGAGAGTGGGGCTGGTAGTCAGAATGCAGGAAGAGATGCCACCCACCACCGAGCTAGACCAAGACACAACAGAGCAGACAGCCAGGCCCTCAGGTTCTCCCTGGCTGCTTTGTGCTGTCCATTGTGCGTCAAGAGAGGAGCTGAAGCTGCCTCTGCACAGAAGGAGAACCTGCCTGGCATCCCTGCTCTGCTGCCACCCCACCTTCTCCTGGCTGCAGAGGTGTGCCCCAGTTGGAGGAAGGGAAGGGCCACCCTGGTACGCCGTGAGGACCACGCTCTCTTCTATCTGGAGCGCCTCAAGCCTGTGCCACAGCCACGTTGGCGCTTCTCTGGTGGCCAAGGTGGTGCAGCGAGCACAGCCACAGAACCAGCAACAGGCCTGACTTAACCATCCTGAAGACCCGGGACAGGATGGTCTGACCGGTGATGCCAGCCTGCCTTTGGCTGGAGAAGGAGGATCAGCAGGGACGGAAACTCCTGTGCCTAGTCTAGCCTGGCACAGATAAAGAAAATGGAGGGGTGAGAGGAGGAGAAGGCACCAGCATTACCTAAGCTGAAGATCTTGGCCCTCCCAGCACTGAAAAAGGACAAATGGAAGGATGGAAGCATTACCTAAAATCCGGGATGCCGCTGGGGGTGCTAATCCCAGCGCCAACCATCACCACCACCCTGCGACACTCCTTCTTCCGAATTCGCTCTGCCACATCCTGCAGGGTGAGCTGCTGCTTCCCACCATCACCTCCCCATCTGCCCATTCCTAAAATGGCTCTGGCAGCAGCAGCAGCCAAAGAGAAGGGCCTGGTCCCTTGGATCCTGCTCGGAACAGAGAGAAAGCACAGCAGGTAGCGCACTGACAGTGACTTCAACTGAAAACTGCTCAGGGGAGGAAAACCACCCCAAGAATTTTGCAGAAAGCTCTTCAATCGGCAGGACTGTGTGCTAGTACTTAACAAGGAGAAAGCTTTACTCTTAATCTAATCCATACCCCAGGAGCAGATACTTTCCATTGTGCTTTCTTACACAGATCTAAAAATACCAAGTCATTGGTACCCCTGTGTGAGGGGTTTTTTTGGATAGGGGTTGGACAAAGCACTGGGACATAGGACTGTGGGAACAGTGGCACTGGCACTCACAAGTCTCATGGTCGATTTACACTGATCTTGGGATATGGAAGACCCTTTTCTATGTCCCGACTTTCAGGAAGTTTCTAACAGGGTGATACGGTCACCGTGGGACAATGCTGCCCAGGTTAGCACTGACATTTTCATTTCTCTATTTCTCCCAAGGGCTCTGCCTTGAGAGAGCTCTGTGTCTAAATGGCAACCACAGGTCAGCATACATACAGATGGGGCTGAGAACAGTCATTATCGTCTCAAGGAACAGTTTCTCCCCAGACAATTAGTGCTTGCTGGTGCAGGACATTGTGAGCAGTCCAGGGAAGGCGTGGCAATGCAAAGAGCCAAGCGAGAGCTGCTGGACTTTGGCAAACCACAAATAGCAATTACCGAGCTGTGTCGACTGTGGCCTCAGCGTGGTCAGGCCTGACTTTGCAAGGATACAGCTCTGCCTTGCCAGACCAGGTTCCTGGGGAGCTAAATTCACAATCAGCAAATGCTAATATTTCTCTGGTAAATCTCTCTACTCTTCGAGCTCCCAGGTCAGCTCTGGCTTACAGAGATGGTGACCCATCAGCCTGTTTAGACAGGAGAGGTGATGTCCTCCATCCTGTGCTTTCACCGTATCAGTACCAGTTCCTTCCCTTTGGCATCCCGGTGCAGAGCCTGGTGGGATCAGGCACCAGCACCAGCTGTGAGGTGACAGTCACGCCACACCAGACTGCCCTACCTCCATGCTCCGGAGCTGGCTGTCCCTTTGCCATCCCCAGAGCAAAGGGAGAGCCGGGCCAGGCCCGCCGGGGCACCGCTGCTGCTGCCATCCCTGGGGCCGCGCTCCCACAGGCTCCTCCACGCTGCGAGAAAGCACAGAGCCGGTGAACAGGTGTTGGGGGAGAACCGGAGAGCAGCCACGTGTGGGTGACGGTGGTGTCTCCCCTCAGGGCCCACTGCTGACCCTCAGGGCCTGCTCCTGCTCCTCAGCCCCCTTCAGGGCCCGCTCTCCTCCCTCAGGGCCCATTCCTGCCCCTCACGGCCCACTCCCCTCCCTCAGCCCCTCCTCTGGGCCTTCTCCTGCTCCTCAGCCCTCTTCAGGGCCCGCTCCCCTCCCTCAACTCCTCTCAGGGCCCGCTCCTGCCCCTCAGGAGCTGCTCCCTTCCCTCAGGGCCTGTTCCTGCCCTTCAGGACCCCCTCGGGGCCCGTTTCCCGACCGCCCCCGCTCGGTCCCCGGGCCTCACCCGCCGCCAGGAGCCGGCCGCCGCGCCGCGCCCCCCGCTCCATGGCCGCGGCAGCGGCCGCACTCCCCGCCGGGCCCCCGCCGCGGCGCTACCGCAGTGCCCCGAGTAGGCGCGCCCGCCCTGGCGGCCGCTCCTTCGGCAGCGACCCGGCCTCGCCCCTCTCCTCACCGCCTCCGGTTTGGGTCGTTTCGGGGATTTTGGGGGTGTTTGTTTGGGGAGGGAGGGGGAAGCCCAGCGTCGAGGCGTTGCCATGGCTACCGCGGGGCGGCGGGGGCCGTCGCCGCGGGGCCCTACGGTACCCAGCGTGCCCCGCGCGGCGCCGGAAGTGAGTGTGCATTTCCGGCGGGCGCGAGCGCGGGGGCGGCCGGGTGTCGGCGTCGCGGCCTCTTCGCTCCCTCCGTCCCGCCGGCCGCCGCCATGAAGGACGTGCCGGGCTTCCTGCAGCAGAGCCAGAGCTCGGGGCCGGGGCAGGCCGCCGTCTGGCACCGCCTGGAGGAGCTCTACAACAAGAAGTGAGTTGGGGGGGGTCCACTGCGGCGGTAACACCCGCCCCGGGAGGGGGGCCGCTGCCCTCGGCGGGCCGGCCTGGCCCTCCTGGCGTCCCGCGGCGTTGCTGTGGGGCTGCGCCCCTCCATACCGCCCCCCAGGGCCGGCCCTCTCCTGTCCTGGCCTCTCCCGGGGCGGGAGTGGGCTGCTCCTGCGTCCTTTGCTTGGTAATCGCTCAACCAGCGCGAACCAGGTGGGGGAAACCAGGGGGTTGATTTCCGCGTTATTTTCCTGGGGTTCCTTTATGTTAGCGCCTGGGGGAGCGTCTCCGCCACCGATTTTCGTGTTTGAGTTGCCATTAGTCGCGGCAGCTGCAGAGGCAGGCGGGCTGAGCAGCCTGGGTGTGGGGTACGGCAGGAGCGGAGGGGCTGGTGGGAAGTGTGAGCTCACGGAGTGACCTTCTGCTTTCTTAAGACTCTGGCACCAGCTGACTCTGCAAGTTCTGGACTTTGTTCAGGACCCTTGCTTCGCCCAAGGAGATGGACTTATCAAGGTGAAGTGCTCGATTGCTCCAGGGGTTTTGTCTTTCCGTAGCAAAGATGGGTGATCGTGTTTCTGTATTAGTAAAAAGTAAGCAGCCTGTGACTTGTCTCTGGAGAGTTATTAAGCTAGGTGAATTCAACTTTCTGGGGTTTATGCACTAGATGTGAGTGTGCGGTATGGAAATTCTGCTGAAATTACATGTGTCAATTTTAGAAGTTTCAAAGTGATTCTTCAGTTTCATTCACTTACATTTTTTTGTGTGGGGAGGGGGAGCCTTTTTCTTTCCCTTTTGTAACAAGGGGTTTACAACTGCAAGTCTAGGATAGATTGTCAGGCGTTCACAAGTGCTTCAGTGTCCGGTAGGTTATTTCACCCACTGTCTGGGAGCTTCTTCCACTTACAAAGATAGTGGCGTACTCAGTCCACAGTCGCATATTGTCTGTATGCTACAAATAATCATGCACTTTTGCTGTCCTTCATGGTTTTGTGTTAAAATTCAGTTTATTTTAACTGATAGTTATTTATTCAGATACTTATTTCCATGATAAAGAGCCACGGGTGTCTAAAGACAGTCTCTTTTCTAAACGGCTGCAAAGAGAAATTGGAAAGCTTTAGCCCTGTGCTTATAGTACAGCAATAACTGAAGACACGCACCAGGCCAGCCCGTAGCAGGGAGGTGGTGTGTTGTAGTAGCTGCTAGCTTGTGAATTTTATGAATCACTCCTTGGTTGGAAGGAAACTGCAGAGATAGAATGAGCTAAAATGAGCAATTTTTTGGCTCCTGGATTCTGTACAGTGTAGACTTTTCTGTAGTGGATGCCCACTACTTTGTTGGAAAAATAAATTGTAAAAAAGCAAGCTGAAATGAAATATCCTTTTGTCCTGACTGTCGATATCTTTGTGCCTACAGCTGTACGAGAACTTCATCAGTGAGTTTGAACACAGGTGAGTGTGGTTGCCTGGAAGCTTTTAGGTAACCTGCTGTTGACTGAGACTGTTCTGACAATGAGCTTTTTGTTCTAGGGTGAACCCCTTGTCCCTGGTAGAGATCATTCTCCATGTGGTCAGGCAGATGACAGGTAAGTGTCCTTACCTGTTACTTAAAATCTTTTTAAATAACTGATGCCTATGAAATTTGGCTACTTACTAGTAACAGCTAAATCTTCAATGTTAAGCTGTTGTCTTTCCGGAGTATTGAAAAGGGAAAGCACTAGCTCAAAAAGCTTATGATTGCTGCTACGTAGAGCAGCAAGCTTACTGTTTCGCTAGAGAAATGGCTGATGAGCAGAAAGCCCGGCCTATGATAGTAGCACCTTTTGAAGGCTGAGTGGTACGCTATAGAAAAAATATATTCCAGTCTTCATGAATCCAGTAAAAGAGTATATTTCTAGGTTGAGATTCAGTTCCACAGCACTTCCTGATATTGCTGCCTTTTTTTTTTTTCCCCTCTACTTCAGATCCCAATGTGGCCCTTACTTTTCTGGAAAAGACTCGAGAAAAGGTATTTTTGAAATTGTTCTCTCTGGTAGTCCACCTGCAGGAATCGTTTTGTGTACAAGCATATATGGTATAGCGGAAGAGGCAGATATGTGTATGTTGTAACCCATGCTGGAGAACACCTTCTCCTTTTCTCAGTGAACAACTCCGTATTTCAGTGTGGGAACACCGTAACAAATGAAATGCAACGAACACAGTCAGTTTTGAGAGCCTAGCTGGCTGCAAGGGTGGCACGCTCTAAACATATATCTTTGTGTAACTGCAGGTGAAAAGCAGTGACGAAGCTGTCATTCTGTGTAAAACGGCCATCGGGGCGCTCAAGTTGAACATTGGAGACCTGCAGGTCACCAAGGTGAGGTGATGACTCGAGTAGCCCGAGCATTTGGCTATTTTGGGGTACTGTGATGCACTTCAGCAGTTACTACAGCGTGGACCTGCCTGTGTCTGTGGCTCAACTTTGAATGAGAAGATGATAAATTTGCAGCTCCTGGGGTTTCCAGGAAGACCTGTGGTTCTACTTTACATCTTGTAGGCCATAAAAACACGTGTATAGTACTTACGACCAAATCTCTGAAGTTTCAGTAAGATTCTGATGCACGTAGCCTTTGAGGTGCTGTTGCTAACGGGTGGCCTGCAGCTGATCACTGCAGCTGTGGCTGTGCACAGCTCAGAGGAGAGGGAAAAAATAGAGCTCAGGGTGCAGCTTAGAGGGTCTCATGAATTCAGCAGTCTATTTGCTGCTTGTTGGCGAGCTGCTAACGATGACTGAATTAGTGTATCATTTCCTGTGCTAAGCATAGTGTTTATTTCACCTCTTGGCTTTTTTTAGAACCATCTTTCAAACCCAAGATGAGGGTTTTTTTTCATGCAGTGCAGCTTTATGTCTCTCAGAGCAAGTGCAAAGTTTGATAGGTTTGGTGGGTATAAGTGTATAGAGTGTGTATATATATGTATATAAATATAGCTGCAGGGTTGTTTTTTGTGGGGTTGGGGTTTTTTTTTTAACCTAATTACTATGTAAAGGGAGAATGCCACTGCTTTATTTTTAATGCTGTGGCAGTGGCTTTGCCTGTGGTCTCTCTGCTTTGCCTCGGAGTGGGTGTTCCTTCTGGCCCACACAGGAATGCTGTAGCCCTTGCAGTGGTGCACTAGGAGGCTGGGAGCACGGGGCTGTGTGGGGTGTACCTTCACCTGTAACAGAGAGGTTTTACCCTCCTCTAGGAGACCATTGAGGAGGTTGAGGAGATGCTGAACAATCTCCCTGGGGTGACTTCAGTTCACAGCCGCTTCTATGATCTCTCCAGCAAGTACTACCAGACGATTGGGAACCATGCCTCTTACTATAAGGATGCTCTGCGGTTTCTGGGTTGCATTGATGTTAAAGATCTGCCGGGTAAGTCCTCTTTTCACCAAGCATAGAAAGTCCCAGTTTTCGTTCTCTGTTTCATCACTTCAATCTAAATCAATGCACTGGCGGAGAACGGGATTTTCTCAGCGTTATTTTGAGTCTGCCATAGCTGGGCTGAGGTCTGGCTAGAAAGAGGAGGAGCCAATGGGAAGAACGGCTGAGTAGGATTCAGCTCCTAAGCTGCGTTGAGGTGATGGGAGGGGGGGAAGTGCCCCCACCAGAAGGGATAGTTTGTTCTAGTTCCCAAAAATCTTCACTATAGATTCAAAATGTCTCTTTTGTGCTAGTGCTGTGGTTACTGCAGGCTTCTGAATTTCAGGCCTGGGGGAGGGTGAAAAGGAGGGCTGGGAATGGTTTAATACAGGCACAGGGAGGGGTTGATGGGGCTTAGACTGCTGCTTCATCCAAACTGTTTTTGTTGTTTTGGATTTTTTTGGTTGTGGTTTTGGTGTTTTTTTTCAGTATCGGAGCAGCAGGAGAGAGCCTTTACCCTGGGACTGGCAGGGCTCTTGGGAGAAGGTGTTTATAACTTTGGGGAGCTGGTGAGTTGATGCAGCTCTGCTTCACTTGCTGAGTATCGGGAATTGATTTTACCCTATTAACGCTCTCCTGCCTGGTTTCTGCAGCTCATGCACCCTGTGCTGGAGTCCCTGAGAAACACTGACCGGCAGTGGCTGATTGACACACTTTATGCCTTCAACAGTGGTAATGTAGAGACATTTCAGGCTCTGAAGTCGGCGTGGGGTCAGCAGGTGAGTGAGTGAGTTGCTGTATTGCTTAAGGCCTAGGCTCAGTATTTACAGAGGACACTTAGATTCTGTGGACCATTACCTTAAGAATTCCCGACTCTGGTGCGTCGGTATAATTTTAATCATAGCATAGTCATGTTTCTTTCATCTTGATATGTATCATTGGTTTTCTTTTGGCTTCCCTCTGTCTCTGGTTGATTGAAAGAACTGAAGAGAAATCTCTTGTGATCCACGGGCAAAGCAAACAAAAACGTCATGCAGTCCTGCGCAGGAAGATAATCTCTGATTTAATTTCCATAATGCCGTTCACTCCCAGTATTAAGCTGCTTCCAGTGTAAAATAGTGGTTTTCCCCTTGTGTTCTAAGGAGTTTGAGGAAAACAGTGGTGTTGGCTATTAACTATGCTGGCCGTACCAGAAATTATTGACGTAGCAGTAATTTACGGGTCGACTTGTATGTCCACTTGTGCAAGGCTGTGGCCTTTGATAAAAGGTTGCCTGCCTTGTGAAGCGCTGCATTTCATTGTGCAGTCCTTCCGAGCTGTTTTATGGACCCGTTAATACCAGGTAGTTGGGTTGTAATGGCCTCTTCCCTTGTAAATGAGGGCAGTGGGTGCCCATGTGGCTCGCTCCTGTGTGTAGCACGCTGTTATCGCCCGAGGGGGGAAAAGTACTAATGAACTTACTCCTCCATTTTATCCCCTTACAGCCAGATCTGGCTGCAAATGAAGCACTTCTGCTGCAGAAGATTCAACTGTTATGTCTTATGGAGGTGAGCTGAGAACTGTGAGGTGTGAGATGTGGGAGGAGGAAGGGGGCTCCCAGCTACCTGTCGGTGGGGGCAGCACTCTTAAATAGCCTCTTCTCTGCTGGGCGCATTCCTTCGCTCTTAACAGGAGCTCGGGAGCGTAAATAGTTGACTGCAAATTTTGCCTCTAGGTGGTGCCAAAAGGCAGGTCCTGCTAGGGAAGGAGGCTTGTGCTGTGCTACTTGTTCAGAGGTTCAAGTCTGTGCTCTTTCAGGCAGGATGTGGAGGTGGGGAAGAAAAGAGCAAGCTTGGTGTCTTGAGGATGGTATCTGTGATGATAACTCTTAAAGTATGTTGTGGCATAACAACAGATTTCTAAAACGCAGTTAAAATCTTAATTTCCTAGGGAGTGAAAGTCCTTTCCCTGACAGGTAACTCTAAATGTTTAACAGTTTGGGGTTTTTTTCCTGTCACTTGAAGGCTTTGGCTCTGTTGTTATCCAATAATACTGGTGTATAAACCTCCTTGGCCCTGGGTCTTTTTCAAAACTGAGTTATCTGCAGCATGATGTATGTTTATACACACCTGCATACCAATATGTGTGTGTGTTAGTGTGTATATACACTCCACTTCTAGTGTTTTACTGCAAACGAGTTCTGCCACCTCTAGGTACTGTGTTACCTCAGGGATTTGATCCGCACTGAGACATTTCAGCCCAGATTGATCTGATTAACTTAGAGATTGTGTTGTTGCCTAGGAAATCTGCTGCTTGGAGCAGCAAGGTGTGTGTGGAGGAGGGAGGGCTGCTCCTCCTCTCTGCTGACGTAAATGCACTTTTCTTGGAAATATTTTGATGAAATATGAGAAATCTAGTTGTACTGCAGCTTGAGAGCTCAGCAGGGCAGGAGGAGGGAAGCTGTGCGCTCTCTTGGAAAAAAACTAAAACTGTGTGGGATTTGCTTTTGTTTTGTTTACTTGAATTCAGATGACTTTCACCCGCCCGGCCAATCACAGACAGCTGACTTTTGAAGAGATTGCTAAGAGTGCCAAAGTCACTGTGAATGAGGTGAGTTCTGGTTTGGACAAACTTAATAATGTCTAAGTTCTGAAGATCTAGAAGCGTCTGGATAGCCCGACTCCCATAGGTGAACACTCAGTAGAAATGTTTTCCCCTCCTCTTGTGCATTTGGAGAACTTTTTTTTCTTTTTTAAGAAGGAATTAACTGCTTGGTGCTCCTGTTTCTTGGTAAATAAAACTTTGAAGCTTCTTAGTCATAGTCTGAAGTTGGAAGAGAGCTTTGGAGGTCAACTGTTCCCACCTTCTCTTGAAAGCAGGCCTTTGGATTAGGCTGTGCAGGGCCCTGCCAAGCTGTCCTGAGTGTTTCCAGCGAGGGGAAATGTCACTGATGTTTAATTTTTCTCACGGTGAAGAATTTTCTTCTGTTACCCAGATGGAATCCCTGCTAAAGCAAATCCTGCCTACGGCCTCTTGTCCTTTCACCGCGCATCCTTGTGAAAACAGTACCTCGTACCTTCCCCGTTACTGCCTTTTAGGTAGGGAAGACTGTGATGAGGCGTCCCCAAGCTGCCTCTTATCTAGGCTGAACAAATAAAACTTCTTCATCGTGTCAAGCTCTCAGTCTCCTAATCTTGGTGGCCCGTTGTTAGACCCTCTCCAGTTTTGCGGGGCCGCCCCTAAGCTGAAAGGGGTGACACAAAACCGGACAGGGTGTTGCAGGGATGCTCCAGCGAGTGCTGAGTGGAATAATGGCATCCCTTGCTCTGCTGGCTCTCGCACCGTTTGCTGTCCCCCCCAGCCTCTGCTCCTTTCCATCAGAGTACGCTCCGCTGAGCGCATTCCGCAGCCCGTCAGACCTCTCTGTCTGCGCTGCTGCTTGGCATCGTTGGATCTCGGGCACAGGCCCCCCTGCTTATCTTCACTGTGCTTCATGTGGTTCGCGTTAGCCTGATCTGTTGAGGTCTCTCTTTGTGGCAGCTCTTATTTCCGGCACGCTGCCCCTCCCTGCCAGTTTGGTGCCATCTGTGAAATTGTCACCCAGCTAGCTCGAAGATAATTAAATAGCATCAGACCCAGAATCGAGCCCTGAGGAGTGCTGTTCGTGACCAGCTGCTTCTCCAACTCCAAGCCACTAACCACTACCGTTCGAGCTCAGTAGTTCAGCAGATTTTCCACTCATCGTGTGGTCTTTCTCTGTGTTCTGTAGCTTACCACGTTCTGTAGCTTACCAGCTTGTCAACAAGGATGTGGTAGGAGGTCTTGTTGAGCACTTTCCTAAAAGAAAGGCACGGCCTTTGACACCTGAGCAAGTTATTTAGTTTAAAAAAGCAATTGTATTGGTCAGGCACATCTTACCTGTGGTAAATCCTTGTTGACTTTTTTCCAATTAGCTTGTTCTTCCTGGGATTTCGGAGAAAAGAAATCTGCCCTTAGGAAAAAATAAACGTTTCCCGTTTATTTAGATGTTGAGTCTCAAGGCAGTATTACAACCTAAAAGAGGATGGGTGCGAGAGAAGCTGCAGCTGCTCTTGGTTTTGTTGTGTGTAGCAGACAGTCTTCTGCAATTTAAAGATTTTATTTGTCTCGGGGGGGAAAATGGGTGATTCTCAAGTGTTTCCTTGAATTATTATTTTTCTTGTCTAGGTGGAGCTGCTGGTGATGAAGGCGCTCTCAGTAGGCTTGGTGAAGGGCAGTATCGATGAAGTCGATAAGAAGGTGCACATGACATGGGTACAACCACGTGTGTTGGATTTACAACAGGTAATGACCAGCTTGAGTATTAAGGCAGTACTAACATGTTTTCTTGTGTGGGGTGACCTGGAAATTAAAATAGGAACTGTGAAGGGTCACTGAAAATTAGTCTCGTTCACACTTGAAGATGCTCAGGGAATGAGGAAGCGCGTCAGCTTTTCCTCCTTCCTTTTTACGCTGCCACCTTCAGCTCTCACTGTGGGTGTATGGTGCACTTTGTGGTTTGCAGTAAGTAGTGAGAAACTTGTCAGGAGATAGAATAGGATTTTAGTTACACTTCCCTTACGAAAACCACACAAACCACCATAAAACGCAAGCGCTTTGACCGTATTTTCCAGAAGCATGCTGACATCTGTGTGGCTGCTTCAAGCCTAAAGGCATGAAACACAATTTCCAGGCTGTAGGCAGCATGCTTCTCTTGGGAAGAGAGGTCAGGGTGATAAAGACAAAGGTGCCGAGCTTCTCAAGTTCACCTGTGTAATGCTTTAGGAGACCGTATAGGATGCCTTTACCTTTAAAAAAAAAAAAAAAAATCAGTATGTGGCATACTAGCTGCAAGAAATTCCTTTTGTGCATTTCAGTTTAACTTTACACATTGCTGTTTGATGGTAAAAGACGTTAAGTAGCATCTTTTCTAGACGTATGGGGTTTGGAGAAGTTGTGCGGGATCTCGAGGGTTTGTCCTTGAGGGTGGATATTGATTGGTACTTCTGGTGGCTGAGGCGTTGAAGTTGCGGTGGGCTTGCCTTGCAGATCAAAGGGATGAAAGACCGCCTGGAGTTCTGGTGCACGGACGTGAGGAGCATGGAGATGTTGGTGGAGCACCAGGCTCATGACATCCTGACATAGAGGACCTTGCACTACCCCTGGGAGAGTGACTTCTGCTGCCGCTGCTGCCGGCCGCGCTCAGACCACTGACTCTGTACTGAATTCTATTGGAGGGGGGGGTGGGCAGAGGGGGGAGCAGCTTTTTGACGCTTGTTCGGAGGAGTAAGTGGCCTTTTGCTGTGTAACCCTTTGGTGCTTGGAGTCAAGATTTCCCTATGCGCTAACATTAGTGGCACTGACCGTGAGAGCTCCCATCCTGCTCTCGCGAAAGGAGGACAAAGGCTCCGCCGTGGTTGATTCGTCAGTTATCACACTTCTGTGGGAGGATGCGGTGCCGGCTGCGTGTTAGAGCAGCGGAGGCTGTTTGCCGGGTACAAGGGGGCAGCAGAAGCTCCTTTATGGGAACGTGCTGGAGAGGTGCCTGACCAATCTGTGGAATTAATTAGCGGTATTGGCCTTAGGAGGGCATGACCTTCCCCGGGAACCTCTCTCCCTGCCCTGCCGCAGCCCAAGGGCGGCATTACTCACATCAGCTTTCTCCTTTTGCCCTCTTTCTCCACAACCCCTCCTCCTCATCTGCAGTAGAGGGAGTGTTTACTCCATCAAAGGGTTTTCTCCAGGATTACCATTTAGTGGATGTGTTTTTATATACTTTTGGGGGTGGTTGTCTTTTACGAACACTTTGTGCTAAAGTGAGGTGCAGCAAGTATTGCTGGAATAAACTTCTCTGCCTTCCCTTTTCTGCAGTTCTGTGTTTGTCCTCTCCGTAACTTGCAGTTCAGCCTCTGATCTGTTTGAAAATGGCCTTCCTCTTAAGTTTCATGTTACAAGACCCCTCTGTCCAAGAACAATGCAGGTTTAAGCACACCATTAATCACCAGTGGGATTCGCGTGTAGTTTACTTAGCTGCTTGTACTTTCTTGTCGAGTTCCTTTATTTTGTGGGCAGCAGTGGTCCTGATGCCTCTTCACCAGTTGAGTAAGCATTACTGGCAGAAAAGGCCTAAGTAAGGCCTGGGACAGCAATTTTTATTCTGCTTTTGCCTCTCACAACTGCTGCCTTTAAAAGCTTTCTGTGCTGTGATTGTTTTGCCCTGCTGCTGCTGCGACGCCTTTGTCGGGATGGAGGATAGTAACGCACGTTGAGAATTCGAAGCAGATGCACATTGGAACTGAGCGCCACTTCCGAGTGCCATTTAGATGCGTAATACTAATTACGGGGCAGCCATAGCCACCTACGCCAGGGCTGGTAACAGCAGCTTTAAATTGAACAGAGTCGTATTTGCACACCTGCCGAAATTCCTCGGGATGCAAGTGGCTTTTCAATGCTGCTGCCACCGTATCCGCGGCCAGCCCGTGCTTCGCAGCGCCAGGTTGGGCACTTCTGTGGTCCAGGAGTGCAGTCCTCTGGCGTCGCTCTAGCAAACGCTGCTACTGGAGGTTTTGTCCTGTGCCCGGTTTTCCCAGCTTGCTGTCTGGGCTCCGAGGGTTTAATGCCAGCGACGGAGAAGGGGAAGCACACAGCTGATGCCGGACTGCTCTGCAGGTGCAACGCCGCTCCAGGCAGGGGAGGCTCAAGCTTTTTAAAAATGAGGAAATCAAATAGTCAGACCCTGTACCTGGCCACCCTCCACCCTTCTGCCTCCCTAATCGCTTCTGGCCTGAATTCCTTCCTGGTCTGGAGCTGTTTGGGTCTGAACCTCTTCCCTGCCAGCCCACCACTTCCGTCGCCTGGCTGTGCCCGGGGTTCAGCTGGCGGAGCGTGTGTCGGGACACGTTTTCTCCTCCTGAATCGTGCAATTTGACTTTCCCTAGTTCTTACATCATCTTGTCTTCCAAAGCTCATTCCTGGTGTCGCTTTCGCTGACTCCAGAAGAGCGTGCAGAGGAGACAAGCGTTCAGATCAGGAAAATGTATCCCTTATTTTGTAGTTAAGGACAGGAAAGGGGCTTCAAAAAGCGTGGTCTCCTTAGTAGTGTTGTGTCGCTACACGGTAGGAGTAAAGGAAATGCCAACCATGCGGCAAAGCTAACGCGTCGTAGGGCTGCTGGTGCTTTAGAGGAGCATCAACACAAAACAGTGAAGCGTTACTGCTGAAACGGCGCTGAAGTCTTCTCCTGAGAGTATCTGACAGCCCTCTGGTGCTGCGGGGGGGGCTGGCTCGTACCTACGTTTCTGAGCAGTTCACTGAGGTGAGGATCCAGGCGAATTATGGCACTTGTTCAGAGGTTTTTCTAAGATGCCTGGAGGTATTCGCTACCCAAACCTTCAGTGTGTGTGAGCGAGTGCTGGCGCTCTGCTTCCCTGACACGAATCATTTGGGAAACTTCTGTTTTCGGGGCAGGGGGGAGAGGCCCTTCATGCAGGAGGAGCAGTTGGATGTGCAGCACCCAGACTGTGGGCCATTTCAAGTGTCGCCTACAGCCTTTGAGTATTTCCTTGTGAGGAATTTAACTTGCTTTTTGCTTCCTCGCTAGTGCTGTGAGTGGTTCCTTGGTCTCCGCCCTACGCTTCGCCGCGACTGTGCAAGGTAAAAGCTCAGGCGGGAGATGTGTGTCCCTGCTGATGGGGGACTATCGGTGCCGGTGCAGCCGATGAGGGAATAGCGCCTGCGGGACGGCGTGCTGCCCAACACAACGAGCACATGGTTGAAGCAAAACCAACAAGCCATCATGCTTAACGCTAATGTGATTTTTTTTAATGAACAAACTCAGAGGGTTCCTTCCCGGTGAAGATCTGTGGTCTGATCATCACTCCTAGTTCTGCTCCCAGCGGGGTGCAGGCTGCTCTTGCCACTTCTTACTCTGCTCGGCTCTTGTAGTGCTCCACGTGTGCCAGGACCCAGGCTGTTGGCACCAGGAAGCAGGCGGACATCACGGAAAAGGCGATGGCTTGCTCCTGCGGCGGGGGAAGAACAGAAGGATGAGTGGGACGGCCCTGCGGTGGCCGCAGTGGCCATGGGGCTCCCGGGACGGTCACACGCTGGTGCCGTGTCTAATGCAGCGGCTCAAGCGCCCATGTCCGCGCTCCTTGCTCTGTCCAGGCTGTCAGATGGACACCCCGGGGGGATGTGGGAGGGAGATTTGGGTAATCACAGCGGTTTCCACCAACGGTGGGCTGAGCTGGCTGCTCTACAGGTTTGTCCCAGTCACTCTGTGTTTCTCAGTCATGACATTCGTGGGGAAATCCGAGCAACTTGTGACCTTCAGTCGCAGCCAGCCTCCAGCTCGCGGTGCTTCCAGAAGCAGCTGGGCCTGACTTTCAAATGACTTTGTGGCGCGAATGGCAACCAGCAGCAGCCTCTTCTATTTCTGGTGCACCAGGGCAGCACTTAACCCCTTGCGCTGTCACTCTTATTTCTCTTTTTATCTGGCTACAAAAAGAGCCTCTAGGCTCACAAAGCACTCTGTTGCAGACCTTGGAAAGGCAGCGGGGGGTGAACTCTACAAGCAGAGGCTGGAGGTGAAACCCAGCCAGGATCTCTGCTGAAACGCTCCTTTTCCCAAGCCCCTTTCACCAGGGCCAGGAGGGTCCCTGCGACCGGAGCGGCTCCTGTGGTGGTGGTGGGGATCATCCCCAGGGCAGGGATGACGCAGGGACCTGCGCGCCCCGGCTCTGCGATGACAGCAGACCCCCTCCGTGCCTACGGGGACACTGGCTTTGGGGTGAGTGTCCCATGGAAGGGGGGGCCCGGGGTCCGTCCCTGGGCTGGCAGGGTGACTTGAGGGGCTGCCACCTCCTCCCTGAGGCCCTGGAGCTGCCCCATTGCTTAGCCCTGGGCCACAGGGGACCCTCAGCAGGTAGCGTAACGCCCAAAGGTTAAAAAAGGGGCTGAAAGGATAAAATAAAATGGAAGCAGGAGCTGAAGGTGGGGAGTGGGGCGTGCGCCCCCCTGAGTGCTGCTGCTCTGGGGGCACCTTTCCTCCTTTTTCTCCCCTCTCCCCTTTTGCTTTCACTCCCATCAAAAATAACTGGGCTATAATGCAGGGGGGGGTTGTTCCCCTCCGACCCCTGGGAGCAAGCGGGTCCCCCCCTCCCTTTTTTATTTCCAGCCCCCCCCCAGGCTACTCACGGCGGCAGAGAGCGGGTGCTCGGGCGGTTTGGAGGCGATGGGTGCCCGGGGGACGCGTGGGGTCCGCAGGACGGCGGCCAGCAGCCGGGAGCCCTGCTGAAAGCCCCGCATGGCGCTGGCAGGACGAGGGTGCCGCTCTCCCCGCTGCAGCTGCCCGGCCCGTCACCGGTCCCCGCTGCCACCGCCCGCCCCCGCTGCCACCCCTCGGCACGGGGCCTGCCGCTCTCCCACCGGAAAACCCTTAAAAGGCAGGATTTTCCCAAATTGCTCACTACTTAATTTTTTTTTTTTTTTTTTATTCCCTTAATTTTTTTTGGGTGGTTTTCCCCAGCAGCACCCGACTCCCCGCACCTCTGAGGCCGAAAACTCCATCCCCAGCCAGCAAGGTGGGACCTCTCTGCCATGCTCTGCTGGAGAGCAGACCTCTTCTCTCGGGCCTTTTCAAATTTATGGCACTCAAAACACAATATACTTTTTTTAAGCTGTTGCGGAGGCGCTGCCTGATGTCCTCTGTCTGACGGCAGCGAGCAGGACCTCGTGTCCCGTCCGTGGCGACGGCTTCTCCCCCTTCCCTCGTGGTTCAGTGTTTGCGTAGGCTCAAAACCAGGTCTGCGCAGGCTGCTCCTCACACCGTGGTGTCTCTCCAGTGAGTGCCTCGGCCATGGAGCCTCGCAGGCACCGGCAGATCCGCTGCCGGTGTTTGATGGGGTTGGGCTGGAGTTTCCAAATGCCACTTCCACCGTGCCCCGACCTGGGAGCAGAAGTGGCTGAACGCCTCGGGCTGGGTCTTGTTCCTCTGCCGTGTGGGTGCCCGTCAGCGGCAGGAACGGTGTCGCTCCAACCTCAGCACGTGCCCGCTTTGAGTAACCCACCCCTGTCCTTCTCGCCCTTAAAAACAGCTCTGCAGAAAGTTTGCCAGGATTTATACAGACCTGCTCGAAGTTCTCCTTCCCGGCGTCGGGAATGCCGCCTTCCTCTCCCCGACTCTCCTGGCAGCTCCCGGGCTCCAGGGTCGCAGCAGGTCCTTCTGCGGGATGAAATTGGGTCTTGCCTCTGGAAGGAGCTCAGGGCCCTTCTCCCAGCACGGCTGGCTCGGGAAGGGGCAGGTTTTCGCTCAGCGATGGCAGGGGGGGCTGCAGGGCCCTGGCTGGTGGGTTTGCTGAGGAAAGCTGCCTGCTCAGATCCAACAGCAGCAACACAACCCTCTCACCTGGCGTCTGCTGCTCGCGGCTGCCTTTGCCAGGGGTTGCCCTCCCCTCCCCTGGCTCCTCGGCGCCCACCTGCCAGTCGCCGACCTCCGCGGCAGGCGCAGGGCTGGGGGGCGGCGCAGCCTCCTGCAGCCAAGGTTTTTCTTCTGCGCGGTTTCGCAAAACCCCTGCCCCTGTGAGACCGGGGGCGAGCGGCCTCCAGGAACCCCCCGCGGTGACATCTCACACTCACCTGCTTCCCCCTCGGCCCGTTTTCTAGAGCAAACCCACGTTTTGCTGTGCCGCTTCATGCTGCTCTTAGTGATGACCCGCGTCTCGCTGGGAGCGGCTCTTCCTCCTCCTCCTCCTCCTCGTCAGGAGGGAGCACGCAGGCAGCTGCCCTCTCCCTCCCCACCCTGCCCCGGCTGCCCGCGGGCCGTGAGCGGCTCTGGCTCTGTTCCGGTGAGTCCAGACCAAACGACGCGGAAGGACCGCTCTGCCCAGGGAGCTGCTGGGACAGGAGCCGCACTCCCCGTAGGCCCCGCACCGAAGCAGACGCCTCAGACCCCCTCCCGTGCTCAGTGTTGGAAGGTGTGAAAGAGGGGGAGCGTTCCTGCGCCTCGGCCCCTCCCTGAAAACCTCCCTGAAACCTGCTGTTACTCTGGTAGATCAAGCTTCTCCTCCGCGGCAAAAGCTTGAGGAGCATCACGGGGACTGCCGGGGTGACAGCAAGAGTGGCTGTGTCGGCCCGGGGCAGCTGTGAAAGGCGGCGTTGTGTTTTCTGTGAATAGCAGGAGAAGGAAATACGAATGTCTGGAACAATTCCCCTTCCCTGGAGGGGTTCAAGGCCAGGTTGGACGGGGCTTGGAGCAACCTGGGCTGGTGGGAGGTGTCCCTGCCCAGGGCAGGGGGTGGCACTGGGTGGGTTTTAAGGTCCCTTCTCACGCAAACCATTCCGTGATTCCATAATAATCTTGTTGTTGAGGATAAAGCTTGCAAATTTGGTTTTGAACAGGAGCTAAAGGAAAGGATCAATTGAAATCCTTGAGAAGCTGGAGAAGCAGTTGGTGGTAGAGGACAGACGTGGTTCATGGATTTCTCCTGAAATTCTTAGAGAAACTTGCCTCTGCCCTGCCTTATCCAGGAGAAAATCGTACTGTGCAGATGAATAATTGTGGTTTGATAAAGCAGGCATACAGCAGCTTTTTCTTAAGCCCGACATCCTTCCTGCTCCTCCTCCTCTTCCTCAGCTTCCTCCCTGGGTATTTTCTGGCAGAAAGGCCACTTGAGGACATGTTACCGCATTCCCATGGAAAACCCTTCCTTTGGCCTGGTTTAGCATGGCTGGCCCCGGCGGTAGGACAGACGCCATCGCCTCTCTGTGCCAGTCTCTTCCCTACCAGCCCACGCCGTGTTTCCAGTGCGGTCTCTGACCTTGTTCCTCCTGTCGGAGCATCCTCAGCCGTGGCCGGACCTGCTCTTTGGGGCTGGCAGTGGTGGCTTGAGGCGGAATCCGTCGGGATTGGTCCCGCCGTGAGGAGCTGCCACCTTCCCAAGCACAGCCGGCAGAGACGCGGGGTCTCCGCTGCTGCTGGAGCAAGGAAACACGTTTTCACTTCCTTGGCGCTGATGGCAGCTTTGCTCCAGCCGGGCACTGGCTTTTCTGCGGATTTATGGAGAGGAGAACAGATCTGTAATATCTATCCTGTAAATGGTGGATTGTTCAATGAGATAATCCTCCTCCGAGCCCCGGGGCAGGAGGTCGGGAGGGGGCTCGGCATCTGTCTGCGGCGCAAGGGCAGGACGCGGTGTCTTCCCGCTGCGGGGGCCGCTCTCTGCGGGGGCCGAACGCGCTGCACGGGGGCGGGGGGACGGAGAAGCCGCTGAGGTGGTGGCCCTCTGACACACGGGGGCTGAGCAGGGACCCTTGGGGTGAGAGGAGGGGGCTGCCCCTGGGCTGAGCTCGGGGACGGCTCACGGCGTGGGGCAGGGAGCGGGAAAGGCTTTGAGACAGAAGGGACGCAGCGTCATGTAACGGGTGGATCTGGGAGCCTCCATCTTCCAGTGAGCTGGAGCCGTGCCTGGGATCCGGGGGGAATACCCATTTAGATCTGCGGTAATTTGCTATTTATTTCCCCCCGAGCTTGGGTTCTAACGCAGGACTTCTGTGCTGTCCTACGCTCACCGTGTTTGATGGGGAGCAAAAGCGTCTATGGGGGGGCCGTCACCTCCCTCCGCTGAAGGACGTGGCGTGGGGTGAATTTTGGCCGTTGGTTTCGACAGTTGCGGGATCTGGTCTTTGGCTCCCCTGCAGCATGAGGCAGCGGGAGCTTTGCCAGCCCAAAAAGGTCTGCAGCGAAACAGGTCGCTGGAGACCTGGCCGTGCCCAGAGGACGCGAGTCCTGCACCGTCTGCCCTGTCTCCGGGACTCCTGCCAGGCAAACTCGGACACGGATCCCTCCAGAGACCCACATGGCAGCGAGGGCAGAGCAGGGCACGGTGACACCGGGGCGAAGGACCTGCTGGGGACAGGTGCCGTGCCCGAGGTGGAGTGGCCCCGGTGCGTGGTGGAGCTCAGTGCGGTGAAGGACGGGCGCTTCCGTGTGGAGCTGTGGGTGACCTGGCCCTCCTCGGGGACAGCCCGGTGAAACACTGCTCCATCTGTACTGGGCTGCAGGAGATGCCAGGGCCTGGGAGACGTGGGGTGGGTGCCGGCCATGGGGCTGGGAGAAGTGGGGCTGGGTGCTAGCCATGGGGCTGGGAGATGTGGGGCCGGGTGCCGGCCATGGGGCTCACCGGCCCCTGGAAAAGCTGTGGCAGAGGGTTCCCAGGAGGGAAGCCGGGAAGAGCCTGCCAAAGCCGGTGTGTGGATCCCTTCCCTCCCAAGGCAGGCGAGGGAAAGGGCTGGAGCCTGGTGGGGGACAAAGGGCGGTTGTCACACGTAGCTGCGGCTGCGGAGGTGCGTGCGCCGCTCTGGCCGGAGCACGTCTCCAGCGGGGCCATTGCCGCGTCGCTCAGCTGGATTTTAGGTGATAACTCGTCGGGGACTGGTTTTTCTTTCCCAGTTCCTCCTTCCCCGGAGCGCAGCACAGCCCCGGGATCTCTGCGCTCCCCGCCACGGGCAGTGAACTCCTCTGCGCAAACCTCTGCACGTCAACTTTATTTTTTAAATTATTTTATTAGTTTTTTAAGGGGGGGGGGGGAAGTTATTTCCTTCCTTCTTTCTCCTCTGGGCAACTTCCGTCTTTCCCCGCGCGGGAGCCCCGCGGCAGCCGCCTCCGCCTGCTCAGGCTCGGCCCCAGACCCAAGGCAAGAGCCCCCCCCTCCCTTCCCACCGCCCCGGCTTGGGGGGGTTGAACTTTCCTGAAGGCGGGAGGAGGATTTTCCCCACAATTCCATCTCGGGCACCGCCTGGCGTGAGGGAGCCCAGCCGTCCGTCCCCGAGAGCTGCCGGCTGCTGTCGGGAGGGATTTTGGGGGCCGCCAGCCTGGCCGGGGGGGGGTCACTGCTCTCGTGCTGCCCCGGCTCCGCTTGGAGGGTCCCTCAGTGCCTTGTGTCACCATGTCTGCACTACCCGGGGGCTCCGCGGTGCCAGGCACCAGCTTGTAAGGTGCTGTTTATATGTGTCTATATCTTTATTATATATTTACGTATAATATATAAACACATATGCATCTTTGGACACGTTTATAAATATCAATGGAATAAAAAGCTGGCATGGAGCAAGCCAGTGCCTGAGGCTGAGCTAGAGAGGCAGGAGCGGGGGAGCATGGGGGAGCGGGGAGACGGGGGGCCGCTGAGGCCACAGGAGAGCGTTTGGTCGTGTCACGGCACAGCCCCGGGAGGAAGAGGAGGAAAGAAGAGGAAGGTGGCTGCGCTGCATTGGGAGAAACTGGTGAGGTGTTGTCATGGAAAGGGCGGCAGAAGAGGAAGAGGGGGGGATTGGAGAAGCGACGAAGCCGATGCGGTGAGGTTTGGTGGGCTGGAGGAGCCTTGGCCGGGGCGCGGCTGGAGCCGAGAGGGAACAAGGGAAGGTGCCGAGGGGGAAATGAGCCCGGGCGGAGGAGACGCGCTGCCGGCACTGGGAGGAAGGCTGGGCTGGAGGAAAACCAGTGGTGATCTTCAGAGGGGAGAGTAACAGGACTGGAGACCCTGGGGGCGGGAGGAGGCTGGAGGCCAGCGCAGCTTTGCTGGTGGCCGGGGTGTTACGGGGAGGTTACAGAGGGAGAAGCGGTTTGCAGCCCCCGCTTTCAGTGGTGGCCGCGCTCAGGCTGCCCCGGCTCCCTCCCTTCCACCCTTGGCCTGACCCTGCTGCTGTTGCTCTGCAGCTCGGGCTGGTGGCGATGGCTGACAGCAAAGAGGACCCCGCCATCTTCACCTCCGCTTCTCTGCCCTCGGACCCACGGCTGCTGGCCACGGTCACCAACGCTTACCTGGGCACCCGTGTGTACCGGGACGTCCTCCACGTCAACGGCGTCTACAACGGGGCAGTGGGAGACACGCACCGTGCCGACGTCCCCAGCCCCGTCAACGTCAGGATGAGGGTGCCGGGTGCAGGCAGCCTGGCCGAGACCTTCACCTTGAACACCCGGACGGGTAAAACGCAGAGCAGGGGCAGGATCTCCCCGTCCCCCTGCTCCTGTCGGATCTTCATCTCGGGCACCCGTCACTCTTTCCCCCTAACTGCTGGTGACCCTCTTCTAGAAGTCAAAAGTCTCTTTACCCATGTTGCCTCTTCCACAAGGTCGCATCTTTCTTCTCCCCGTTCTCCATCCACCTGCGGGGTGTTGTTCTTCCGCAGTCATGTTGGAGCAAGTGGAAAATTCCCCTTTCTTATGAGAATAAGAGCGATCTTCAGAGCGTATCTCAACCCCTGCTGAGCCAGGCTCGGCAAACACTGTTTAAATGCGAAGCCTGTTAAAACGTTTTATAGCACAAAGCATTCCTCAGGGGCTTGGCCAGATTCAGCGAGTTAACAGTGTTGCCCAGTCAAAAGCTGTGTTCAGATCTGGACCTGGGAAAGGCGGTCCCTTTGCCTGTAGGAACCAGTAGGAAGGGCAGGAGTTCGGGGCAGACCTGGGGGGTCAAAATGCTGATGGCTCTGTCTGTGCTTGCAGGAACCTTCAGCCACGTGCTTCAGTCAACTGACTATACAGCCACCCATCATGTCTACGCTCACCATTCCCTTGTCCACTTGATGGTCTTCAGCATCACCATCCGCCGATCGGCTCCCACCACCCGACCCGTCACGGTCCAGCTCCACACTCCTTTTGTGCCAACGAGCCAGGACTTGGACCTGAACCAAGGGCCAGACTTCCAGGGAGCACAGTGAGTTTGGGTGGTGGGGGACCTTGCCCTGAACACGTCCTTCATGGGCCGTTGCACGCTGCCCTGCTCAACGTTAGGAAATAAATTGCAAAAGTAAAGCTAGAGCTAGACTGAAATGTGAGTAGCGTGGAGGGTTGTGCAAATCTGCTTCTTCCTGGCAGGTATATTAAAAAAACCCCAAAATTACGTCTAGAAACACTTTTATTAGTTGCAAGTCTGGAACTATTACTTACACTGACATGTAAAAGACCAGTGAAGGCCGCAGGGACTAGGTGTGATTACAGGGAAGTGAGTCTGGGCGAGATGGTGAGTTTGGAGCAGATAACCTCTAGAAACGGCTTGCTGGGATTGGGGAGCAGTTGTGACGAATTCCAGGCTCCTGCGCTTTGGGGTGGGACGGCAGCTGCACTGAAGCGTGGGGACAAGGGAGCTTCCGTCCCGGGGGGGGCCACAGGAGCTGATGCTCAACTTCTGGAGGAGGTGCCCTCTGCGTGGGTGGACGTGGATGGAGTCCCACCTGCTCCGCTCCCCCTTCCCAGCTTGTTCCTTGCCTCCTGCAGCTACGTCTACGGGCAGACGCTGGTTCCCGAGGTGGAGGGGGGACCCCGTCCCACCGTCCACATGCTCTGGACGCCGGTGCCGCAAGCCTTGACGCTGGGCGGGGAGGAGCGGGAGCGACGCTGGGAGTTCCTGACGGCCGTGGCCGAGAGCGAAGAGGAGGCGAAGGGGAGCTACAGCGAGGGGCTGGCCCTGGCGGCTGCCGGCTCCCTGCACTCCTCCCATGCCCGTGCGTGGGCCGCGCTGTGGCGAGGATGCTCCGTAGACCTGGATGGACCTCTGCCGTTGCGGCAGGCCCTCCGTGGGTGTCTCTACTACCTGCTGAGCGCCATCCCACCCCGGGGCAGCCCAGGCTTCCTCTTCCACGGCATCAGCCCTGGCGGCTTGTCCAACGGCACTCGAGGCGAGGACTACTGGGGACACGTCTTCTGGGACCAGGTGGGTGGAGGCCGTGCTAGCTGTAGCCGGGGGGCTTTGCACAGCATGGAGGAGACTCCGCAGGAGGCTGCTGGGAGCCCCCTCCCCCAGATAGGGACACCTTGGCACCAGCCGCTCGATGGAGAGCATCCTCCTGCTCTGATGGCACCATCAGCCCAGACCCAGCCCGAGCCCTGGCGTCACTCTCCCGGGCCATCCTCCAGCTCAAAAGCGAATGGCCGAAGTCGAAGCCGGCTGCCTGGGGCTGCTGCGTAGCCAGAGGGGGCGAGGGGCAGGAGAGACCCCACCGCAGGCAGCCCCTTCCCCAGCCGAGCTCTGGGGCTGCCAAGGGAGCTTCGGTGCCTGGCTTAGAGCACGGCACCAACTTCTGGCTCTTTAAAACGAAGCAAGTTGAAACCTGCCCTTCTCCTCCCAGCTTCGGTGGCACCGGCGAGCCCTATTGTGCCCGAACCGCTGGAAAACCAGAGGCGTTTTCTGTGGCGGGCACACGCAGCCCTCAGACGTGGGTTTGGTGTGTACTCGGCAGCCCGGCTGGGCTGGGTGGCTTTGCCCCAGCCAGAGGCTTATGTCTTCTCTCCGAGCAGCCGCGCCGAACGGCCGCACAGCCCCATGACGGTCGCACGGCGTGAGCAGGAGCCGCTGCTGGGTGGTGACGAGGCTCCTGCGCCAAAGCCCCTCTGGTCTTCCAGCGGGCAAGGGCTTCTTGGTCCTGTGGGCCTTGTGCGCATTCCTCCTGGTGACGCGCGTGGTTCTGACCCTCCCCAGAGCCTCGGAGAACTCCTGCCTCCCTTCTCTTGCCTGATGGGAGGTCCTGCTGAGACCACCCTGGTGGGGTACCGGGTGGGTGATGAGCAGAGAGTAGCAGGCATGGGCAGAAAGCCCTCATGGGCTTACCCCCTTTAGCAAACCCACGGGACAGCACCTTCAATTAGGAGCAAAATCACAGTCAGAGCATTTGGGATGGGGGTGGATTTGAAAGGTGAAGGTTGGTGGGAGCATTCGGGTGCCCCGCCAGCCAGTCCCACTATCTTGCCTTGCTTGGATGTTCCCAGGACACCTGGATGTTCCCGAACATTCTGCTGTTTTACCCTGAAGCTGCCCGAGCCATCCTGGAGTACCGGATTCGCACGCTGGACGGAGCCTTATGCAACGCGCAGGAGCAAGGCTACAAGGTGGGGACAGCGATGGTGGGCTGAGGACAAGGAAGCCCAGCTGCTGTCACCCAAAGCCGGGCTTTGCTCTTCCTTGCTGGCTCTGGTTTCATCTGGGGGCTGTGAGCAGCGCATTGCCCGCGGGTGGTGGACAGGGGACAGAGAACATCTCAAGATGTTGTGCTCAGCTGCCTCATGGATGTCTTCTCCTGGCAGGGTGCTAAGTTCCCATGGGAGAGTGCAGCCACTGGCCGGGAAGTCTGCCCGGAGGAGATCTATGGAGCCCAAGAAATCCACATCACTGGGGACGTTTTGATGGCCTTTGAGCAGTATTACTACACCACGCAGGTAAAGGGAGCGTGTGCCCCCTGGATGGCCCAGTGGCAAGGCCTGCAGGGCATCTGGTGACTGTCACTGTCCCTTCCCAGAGAGACTCTGCTGCTGTCTGCTCCCGTCAGAATTGCCCGTAGCACCCCAGGGTCCCTTCTTCAGCCCTGCCTCCTCTGTCCTTGCTCCTCGTGGGCGACTCAGCATCCTGTTGGCTCAGTCCAGGCCAGCTTTCTGACCTTTCCTCCTGCTACATCCATCTCCTTAGAGCTCCTGTCCTCCCGCTGCGTTTGGGTCTGGTTGAGTCTCCCTCATGTCCCTGTTTCTCTTGGGCTTCGGCTCCCTCCAGGACCAGAAGCTGTTCCGGGAGGATGGAGGCTGGGAGCTGGTGGATGCCGTGGCTCAGTACTGGTGCAGCAGGATGGTGTGGAGCGAGGAGGAGCAATGCTACCACATCAGAGGTACTTCAGCAACCGCCCGACCTGTTTGTAGGGAAGAGGTTTCCAAGCAGAGGCTTGGAGCCCCTGTGGCTAGACCTGGACAGGAGTGCATGGGATCTTCAGGCTCCTGTCCTCTGGAATGTCTCACAGATAATGTTTGTGTCCACGCGAACACGAGACAAGATGCTCAGCTCTCTTCCAGTGCCACAGTACCGGCTGTTTTTTCTCACAGCCCTTTGCCGCTCATAGGACGCCTCTAAATGTCTCCTTCCACAGTGGTACGAGCTGATGCCACACGCATGGATGCCTTCAGATCTGCTGTTGTGGCTGGTGGCACTTAGAGAAAACAGAGTGCAAGGGCTTTGGAGAGGAAGGACTTTTTTCTAAGAGACCTGAGTTTAAATCCCCTGGGAGCCTGCCGGAGTTCAATCCCTTGAAGGACATCTGGTGCCGTTGGTGCCATGTTCCTCTTGGGAAATGGCCATCCCTCCTCCTGGGGACAATCTGCACGAAAGCAGCAGAGGAAGGAGCTGAGCTTGTAGCTGGGGGAAGATTTAATGACTTGATTGACTTGATTGGGTGACTTGAAAGAATTAATGACTCGAAGGTCACCTTGCCTGTGAAGGGAGGGAGATGCCCTCAGGTTGAGGTATCTGCTGCCTATCAGCCAAAGCTGCAGACAGGCTGTTTCTCCTTCACAACAAGCACCGCTTCTGTTCTCTCTATTGAGCGTTGCACCAAGGTCGCTGCCAGAAGCAGAGGCAGCTCCTCGCCGCGTGGGCAGGCATCGCTGCAGCGGGAGGGGTTCCCTTCCCCGAGGAGGGGCACGAAGCCGTGCCAAACCTCGGCCGGGCTGCGGTGTGAAGTGTCCCCTTTCCTCTTCCTCCAGGTGTCATGCCCCCCGACGAGCATCACTGCCGGGTTGATAACTCTGCCTACACCAACGCCGTGGCCCAGCGGAGGTAACGCCTGTGCCTCGCTGAAGCACTGGCCCCATCTCTCCTCGGCTCTGCCTGGCAGGGGTAGGAGGCAGCAGGGCTCCCCGCGTGGGACACAGCTTTCCTCTCTCCACATACCTCTCTCCGAGCTGGTCTCCTTTGCCGGCCTTTACAGTCAGCGGAAAGAAGTAGGTGGTCCCGTGGTGGCTCATCTGACCTGCTTCAGGTCCACATGAGACCGGCAGGGATTTCACTTCACAGGGGGGTTCCTCTCCCTGCCTTTTGGGAGATGTCTGTACAATTAGCCAGCTGGAGACATCTAAGGCTAGAGGAACAGACTCCCAGCTCCAGCAAGCTGTTACCCCAAGCTGAAACTTTGACCCGTGTTCTTTCAGAATAGCTGTTTCTTTGCAGTTATGGCTCAATTAGCTCTTTCTGTTCCCTTTCTTCTCTTCCCCTCTCTGAGGGGGTCACAGGCACCTTATGCCTGACATGAAGAATTGTTCCTCGCCTCTTTTCAGCTTAAATTTTGCAGCTGACGTTGCTCGGGACTTGTTGATCCCCGTGCCAGAGGAGTGGGCGGACTGTGCCAAGAAACTCAAAGTGCCCTTTAATGTGGAGAAGAAATACCATCCCGAGTACGACGGTTACAGCCCAGGTGAGCGGAGAGGCAGCAGCAGACCTTTCAGTTGGCCGCTGCTCTTTCTTTGTAAGCCTGCGAGAAGTGGGGACTCCGACTGGTTCAAAGACGGGAACAGCGGCTGAGCGGTTGGCTGAAGTAACGATCTCCAGCGTGTCTCTCCAAGTGCGCGTGTGGGTTGCTGGTGTGGAGAGCCTGGCTTGCAGATGGTTTTTCTGCCTCTTTGCAGATCGTTTCTCATTAGTGGGCTCATAAAACTAAGAACTTTGGGAACAGAGAGAGTGGGAAGAGACTTTTAGTACCGGGCTGCAGATGAGAAGTCAGCAATGGGTTCATAGCGAAGAGTTAGGTCTATCTTTCCAAGGTCAAGTGCCATGCGTTGTCCTTCCAGGAACCCCTGGTCCTCTGGAAGTGAAGGGGCTGGTTCCAGTGGAGATGCACGCTCAGTGTAGTGTCCCCTTTCTCACCGTTAGGGATCATGGGAGCTATTCCTTTGCACCTGAAGTTCAGGTGACACCGTTCGGGTACCATCATGTCAGGGCTGCGCCTGTGTCCTACCTCAACAAACCACGAGCTGCTGCTCTGGTCTGCCTTTAGCAAGGCAGCAATGAGTTGTCAGGTTCGTGCCCCGCATGGGTAAATAGACACCCAGTCTGCCAGTTGTTCCCAGCTGGCAAACGTGGTCGGACTGACTCCCTTCCCCAGGAGAGCCCGTGAAACAGGCTGACGTCGTCTTGCTGGGATTCCCGCTGATGCACCCCATGAGCCCCGAGGTCCGGAGAAATGACCTGGAGACGTATGAACCCGCCACTGAGCCGGGTGGGCCAGCCATGACCTGGGTAAGGAGAGGGGCAAAGCCTAAGGGGGGGGCCACCCATGAGGTGGTTGTCTCCATCCGAGTTACTTGCTGCCAGCCCCTCAACGGGCACGATTTGTCAGACCTGCTGTGGGGAACGTGGGCAGATAGCGCAGAGCTAGAGGTGCGCACTGAAGATGTCTGTGCTGGGTCAGAAGGACGCCAGCTGTGGTGTCACTGAAGGTTTTGCCATCTTGTCACCCCCGGGGAGATGGCAGCTGGTGGAAGGACGGTTTTCTCTCCCACAGAGCATGTTTGCAGTGGGCTGGCTGGAGCTAAAGGAGGTGCAGAGAGCCCAGAGCCAACTGAACAAGTGTTTCAGCAACATCACGGAGCCCTTCAAGGTCAGCTGCGTGGCGTGGCTGCTTCCCTCTGACCAACACCTCTTGTTCCTACCCTGCCCGTTCCCAAGTAGGTCCCATCACACTGGCAGCCGTCCCTTGGACTGGAGCCCATGCTGACTGTACTTGCGGTCACTGGGTTATGGGGCTATTGTTATACTGAGCTAGGCAGCCGCACGCTCGCTCTCTTCTCTGCGTGCTTCCAAAGGGCAATAAGGAGGCGTCTGCTTCCTTCCTACCAGGCAACACAAAGCCACAGGTCAGTGTCACGCTCACCCCGGGCTTCCTTCTGCCTGCGGGCGTGGGAAAGGGAATGGCGGCGGAGGTACTTAGAGCCCCACCAGAGCCCACCCACCGCCTCATGCCGGGATGGGCAGCAGGGCACGGTCGTTGCAACACCCCAGATATGTGACAGTGACAATGACAAACGTATTCAACCCCACGTGACTGTATGAAGAGCCCCAGTGCCACTGTTGAGTCATTTCTCTCTCTTGCTGGAGCAGATTTGGGTGGAGAACTCAGACGGGTCAGGAGCTGTGAACTTCTTGACAGGGATGGGTGGATTCTTGCAAGCCGTCCTCTTTGGCTACACAGGGTTCAGGTGAGACCTATGTTATGTCTCATTTAATCTCTAAGCGACCACGTATCACTTGAAACCTTACTGTTTAGCTGAGGCAACTCATGGAAAAGAAAGGAACATGCAGCATCCAGAACATCCTCCAAAGCTCCCAGCAGGTAATGAACAAGCAGGAACATCAACGATCCCAGATGAACTGTGGATGCTGGGGACAGTTAGTCACGGGTGGAAAACAGGCTGGAGTTTTGTGAAGTGGTAAGCTTTGGTCCGTTTTTCCTCCAGCTAAGTCAGGGTTGAAAGCCATTGGCTCCAAAAGGAGGCAAAGCTGGGCCAACGCTGGGCTCTTCAGACACCACTCGACACCCTCGGTGAAGGGGGACATCTCCGTATGAGCTCCGGATTGTGGGTATCGTTTTGATGTCCGTGTATCGAACACATCCAGACCTGCCCACGCCACGGGTGGCTGTAACGTTGGTTTCTTCTCTAAGTGTGGATGAAGCTTAAAGGCTGTGACCCACCGATTACATTGGCCTTTTGGTTCACTAATTGAAGAGAGAGCCCATACAATCCCCCTGCAGGCAAATACAAGATGGCTGCTTATTACACATTATACACTGTGGCCTTTCCAAGGGGACCTTTGTAACTGAAGACCCCAGTCCTCTACCGCCAGACTGAGCTGCCGTAGCCCTATTCCCACTTTAAAGACTGGAAACAGATTTGGAACAGGTAAGAGACTCTCTCCAGGTCACTTTGAGAGTTAGCTGCACGTTTGGGAAGCTAAATGTCATTCCCTTGGGAAGATAAATGTCGTTCCCTAAATTTGTCCTCTATAACATCCCATCTCCTTTGGACGTGGCATGGAAGGAGGTCCTGCAGCCCCTCTGAAGCCATCTGCCATCTGCACAGACGTGGCTCTGCGTGCCTCTGGGGGCAGTGCTCAGCTGGCGTCGCCGCACATTCAAATATCTCAGAAAAAAACATTAAGCTGCTCATATAATTTCAAAGCTGTGTCTTGTATCCAAAGCAGCCTGGTGGTTTCAGCCCTGAAGCAGCAGACTCCTGAGCGTATTCTTAATTTAATTGAGGACGGATCAAACTGTCAAGTCTTTTGGTTCTCAGCGACCTCTTCTAGCACTAACTATGTGTTTTTACTCTGTGTGTGTGGCCAGAAACTGCTGAGAAACGCACCAGTTTCTTGGTGGAGCTGGGTGTGAGCTGCCGTGTGCCCAACTGAAAACCCTAATCTCAGGTTTTGAGAAGCTCAAAGGTCTTTAGATGCTCTGTGTGTGTCAGGTTGGGCCCCTCTCGGCACAGGCTCAAGCCACGGGCTCTGGGGCTCCAGCCAGATTTCCTCAGATGTTGAGGTGACACTTACGTAGCGCTCAAGGCCACGCTCTTGCCTTGCCCGTTGTTAGCCACGGGCCCCAGCCGGCGCGTCGGCCTGCCGCTGGGGCTCTTCAGTCTCCTGAGCCCTCTCCAGTCCGTTGAGCCCTCTCAACAGGCTGGAGGTGATGGTCAAGAGTTCTCGCGTGTCAAGGTTTGAGTAGGAGATAACAGTGACCCTTATCTTTTTTCATCCAAAGCCAAAACACACAAATGGGCTCTGTTTGACTTCGGGTAAGGGCCTGGGGAAAGGATTCGAGCTGTTTGCTTGACTGTTATCTTTTGGTGAAGGAGCACATCTAGCAGTGCTGAGTTTAAAGCCCTTCAGACCGGGGGCAGTGGGAGCTGGTGTGGGTTTCTGAAGGCCACCTCGCTGCCCTGCTCCCGCCATAGCTGGGAGGGAAAGCGAGAACCGAGCTGTGTGGACACATCTTGGTTGAGATGGCAGGTTGCAGAGGAGCGGGGCAGTGCTGGTGGTCAGGCGTGTCTCGCCACTTAGTTGAGCACCACTTCCAGGAGCATCTCCAGCAGGTGCGAGGTGAGCTCCCACCGGCGTCGTGTAGCTTTGAGGGCGATGGCAGGTGAGAACAGACGCTTGCTGCCAGGTGTTGTGGCTGAAGCTTGAACTTGCATCCTAAAAACCCCAGCTACAGCCATCTCCTGAGCCCCTCATGTGGCTGGAGTTTAGTTCCAGTACATGGGAGCCCGTGCCCATCGTGTGAGCAGATTTCAATGGCAATTCCTGACGGGGTCCATGGCCACCTCCGCTCCTTCCTGGGCCCCTTCCCCTCCCCGTCTCAGAGCAGGGCATCCCCCGAGTTTTGCCAGCACAGACCCCAGCTGAGGAACTGGCAGGGGGACAGGAACGCCTCGGGGTGCTGGGCTGTGAAATCACGGCCCAAGTAGCTCTTCAGCAGGTGCTTCACCAGTGTGTTCAGGAATAGCCCCGAGATCCTTGGGACACGCCGGGGACTCTTTCTGCCCACGGATGCACAGAGTAAGGGGGGGTTGACCCCCACGAAGCGGCTTTGCTTTGGGGCCACCCTTTGCTCCCACCACTGACCTGCTCCTGCCTCTCCAGGATCATGAAGACCAGCCTTCGCTTCGACCCTGCCCTTCCCGACGACATCGACAGGCTGAAAGTCACCGGCGTCTCCTACTTGGGCACCAAACTGACGTTCACCATCACCAGAGAAGAGATGAGGATCACAGTGACCGAGTCTCCGGGGCACCCTGCGGCATCTCCCCTGGAAGCCGTGCTGGAGGCGTCGGGGCAGCGGCTTGCCCTGCCTGGAGGTACGGCATCACCGCCTGGGCACGCTTCCTGAAATAGAGACAATCTGGGGAGAAACCGTTCCCATACCTCACGCAGGTTGGTTCTCGTTGTAGGGCAGAGCGTCTCCTTCCCCACGGCAGCCGGCTGGATTCACAGGTCACCCACCGAGACACCTTAGACCTTGGCTGGTCTGGGCTTTCCTCACCAAAGCAGCAGAAACAAGGTGAAGAGCGGATGTCGGCGGAGGGGGAAGGTAAAGGTGGGGGTCCCAGGCTGTGCATAAACCCTCTGCCCCCACCGCTCTGTGTGTGCTGTCCTTCTTTGCGGCCCCGGGGAGGGGTGGTGGGCTCCGAGCGCTCCCCATGGCTGCAGCTCCCCAGGTGATGCTGAGCACCCCTGTCTGTGCTGGAGGGTCACGGAGCCCCCTCGCTCCCCCTCAGCGTCTCTCGCTTAGCAGAGGAGACAAAATCAAGCCTGAAAGCGACCGTTTTAAATGAGTTTTCTGGACACCCACGGCTTGTTTATGCTCTAAACATCTGCATGTCTCAGGATGCCCCAGCTGATAAATCTGTCCTCGGTCCAGCCCGAGCTGCGCTGACTCCCAGCTCCCCCAGCACGTCCTGGCTCGGCCCCCGCCATCTCCCGGGGGCTGGAAGGGCTGCGGGGGCTCGGACACGGCTCTTCCCCACCTCGCTCCTGCCCGGAGCATCCCTCGGCCGCAGGGCACAGCGACTGCCGGGGCTTCCCTACGCCGCTCAACCGGGACCCCCAAATCCTGCAGAGCCCCGCAACGAGAGACCCTGCCAAGGCAGCGTGGACGGGAAGTAAGGCTGGAGCCCAGCGTTATTTTGGCAGAAATATTAGTCACGAAGTGCACAGCCAAAAGCGTTTCAGCCCCACTTGCGCAGCGCACAGCTCCTTTTCTTTTGAGTTACTCGGCCTCAAACATCCCTATGGTGTTTTTAACCCCTTATCCGCGTCATCAACCCTCTTTTCAAGCAGATTTGCAGTTAAAGCCTCGTAACTTGACATTCGAAGGGTGATAGGAAGCCGGGGCAGCAGTTACCGTTGCTGTTATGTCAGGGGATGAGGAGTGCGGTGTGTTTCTGGGCAGAGCTCTCCTCCAGCCGAGTAGCCTCAGGGTGAGCAGAGACATGCCGTGTGTTGGCTCGAGGCATTTCCAGTGTCCCCGAAAGCCCCGAGGGAGGGAAGGGGAAGGGGAAGGGCCGTGCGTGCGAAGCAGGGCACGGTACCCCCCGGCACCCGGCCCTGCGCCTCGCAGCACCCTCCCCTCTGGCACCCCCTTCCCGGGGCTGGGTTTGGTGCCCTGGTTCCCAGCCCCCCGGCCGCCGCTGGAGCAGAGGAGGGTGAAAGCGAGGGGACGGCGTGGGCGCTCCCTGCCCCTCTCCGAGCACACCCCAGGAATCTCGGCCGAATCCCGCGGAGTTTATAAAAAGCCCTGCGGCCGCTGCCCGCCCCAGGCGGCATGTGGGAACGCTTAGGGCGGGAGGAAAGCGACTCCCCCACCTTGTAATTATGCTGGCTGTCCCTCGGGCCTCCTCCAAAGTCACCCAACCCCTAATTAGCAGCCGTTCTCGGCAGCGGGGCAGGACGAATGGCAGCAGGGCTGGGCAGACGGACGCCTCCGTCCCCTCGCCCCCCATAACAGCCCCGTGGGCTGCACCTGGATTGGGGTTTTGGGGGGGCTGGGGATAAAGCCGGGTCTCAGGTGGCTCTAGAAGGGATGTCAGCGTGTGTCGTCGTCCGTTCCCTCCCAAAAGGGCTGGGTTTTGTCCAGTTGCCAGAATGAACCGGATCAGGCCCGGAGAGGGCGATGGGGGGGTAGCACAGAGCAGTGGGGTTGCATCCTGCGCTTCTCCCCTCTGTCCTCACCCAGGGACCCGCTGGGGGGCTTCTGCTTTCCTGCAATGAGTCTCAGCTCCCCTCGGAGGGATGACATCTCGTCTGCTCGAGTGTGGCCCCACGGGGCCAAGAAACTTCCCCGCTTCTTTCCCCTCCTCAGCGGCCGGTGAGAACCCGACGCGCTGCGGCTGTTTTAGGCTGGGTGGTTCTAAGGGTCGTGGAGATTGTTCCTTCTGGCCCCAAAGGGTGTGATCAGAGTGAAAAGCCATATTTATATGGTCCCTTTATGCCCCCCCCACCCTACACACACGCACGCAGAAGACTGGCAATGTGTGATATGGTTTAATGGTTTAAATAGCGACCACGGAGGCCGGAGGGATGCTGTGCTCCACACAGGATAAATGGAGGTAAAAAAAAAAACCAAACCAAGTTAAAAAAAAATAACCGAGCTGCCCCCAGAAGTGTGGCCGGGAACCGGGGTCGGGCACCGCGGGGCTGGGGGTGCTGGATCAGGCGGGGAGGGTGAGGGGAGATGCAGCCTGTGGGGCTGCTGCCGCCCAGACCCGTGGGCACGAAAGCTTGCGGACACAGCCCCGGGTGGCAGAGACGGGTGGTGGCTGGGTTATACTGGACCAGTGGTCTGTTTGGGTGGGCCACCAGCGGTGCGAAGTAGTTTCTACAAGCCCTTCGCCCACCGGTCAGTTGTCCTCCTCGTCGCTCGGGCTGAACTGGTAGGTGAAAAAGCCGACGGACTCCTGGGCCAGCTTGGAGAGGTGGATGACGCCCGTGATGACCAGGGCGGCCAGCAGCAGCGGCAGCACCACGCTCCCCGCCGTGGCCAGCACGTTGTAGCACCTGGCCTTGGAGCTGAAGCGCCGAGCGGCTTCCACGTCCCCGGACGCTTTCCGGTCCCGTGCCTGCAACAGCCGAGAGACGGGGCAGCAGCGCCCGGGCTGCCCCCAGCCCCCTCCCCGTGCCCCCTCCCAGCCTGGCTACGGGGCTTCGGCTCCCCCCCACCAGCCCCCAGTTTAGTCCCCTGGGGGACCCCCACCAGCCAAGAGGGTGGCTCTCCATCCATCCCTGGCTGCCTGCGCTGCTGCTCCCCTCGGGCCCCCCTTTCTTTGCCGCTGGGATTTTCTCTTTCGGAGCCTCGCTGGCTCCAGCCCTGGCTTTCCCCTGTCTCTCCACCCTGGTCCAGTCCAGCTGGAGCTGCTCCTGCCACAGGGCAGGCAGAGGGGCCGGGGGCACCGTGGCCCCCCAGCACCTTCCAGGAAGAAGCAGTTGGTCCTCCAGTGGAGGCAGGGTGCTGTGGTTATCTTCGGGGGGGAAGTCTCACAGCCTCATTAATAGGTGGCAGGAAAAGTGTGGGGGCTTTACCAAGGGATGGCATCGCCTGCAAGCAGCCTCTTGAAGGTGTTGGGCTCTCACCCCCCCGGCCCAGCCCTCCCAAGGAGTTGTTTCAGATGCCCTGCGCCTCCTGGGGGAGTCCAGCCCGTGGAGGGCTCCCAGGTGACCCGAAACGTTGAGTCTCCCACCCCCGCTCGGCGCCCATACCTTGACGGAGAAGGCGAGCGCCACAAAGCCGAGACAGCAGAAGTTCATGTAGATGGTGTTGAAGATGGACCAGACGAGGTGGTCGCGGGGCGGCGTGGGGACGAGGCCGGTGGGAGATGGGTCCCGCTTGTGGGATGGCACGGGCAGGTAGTCCTCCCGTGGGTAGGAGGTGTCCATGGCCACGGAGAGGGGCACCCCGCGGCTCTCCTGCTCCACCAGCCTGGCTGGGGCCGCCGGGCAGGGCAGCCCCTTTATATCGTCCTTGTCTATGGCGTGGCCTCCTCTCCTCTATATATAAACCCTAGAAATTACAGCCCTCCCGGGCTGTGGTTATCAGAAAGGCTTGGCTGGCAGCTAGGAGAAACAAACTTGGCTTCGCAAGTCTACGGGCTTTTTATATCCAGCCTTCCTCCCGCGATGAGGAGCGCAGACGGCTCCAGCGTGACCCAGGAGAGGCCGAGCGCTCGGGGAGGACCGTGGGGATAGAGCCATGGGACGACTTTGACACCAAGTGGCCCTCACCCCGAGGGGCCGATACGAGACAGACCCTCGGTGCCGGGATCTCTCCCTGCGCTGGCTCGCACCGACACCTTCAGCCCCGTCCCTCCAGGTGGTCTTGGCTGGGAAGACCCCTTGTTCGCAGCGCGTTTGGGCCACCGGATGGATGCATTAAATGGGAACTTAATACCAAAACGTGGAAAAGCTACTTCTCTGGGGTTCCCTGGAACTGGGAGGAGATGGCGCTGTGTGGTGGGATGGGGTGTGCAAGGACAGAAAAACACAGAGATTTATTCTTTTTTCTTTCCTTTTTCTGCCACGCCTAAGCTTTTAGGAAGAAACTTATCTGGGATCTGGGCTCTGCACTGTGGTGGGGATGGAGGCAGAGAGCCATGGAGCCAGCAGCAGGAAGAGGAGGAGGAGGAAGAGAAGGAGGAGAAGAGGAGGAGGAGGAGGAGGAGGAGGAGGAGGAAGAGGAGGAGGAGGAGGAGAAGGCTGCCCCGAAGATGCGCAAGGACCTTCTTCTCCTTCCCCACCGTGAATAAGGGGACAGACGAGAGGGGTTTGGCAGGACGAGCTTTATTTGTGGCAACAGTGACCCATATGTGTGCCACGGCGCCCAGGAAGCCCAGCAGCTCCCTGCCGAGGCACACAAGCAGAGAAAAGAGGGGGGGCTGTCCCCCACGTCCCAGTCTGGCCCACCCATCCCCTTCCAGACGGTGGCTGTGCCGGGACACCCAGGGGTGCGTGCAGCGAGGGGACAGGGCATCGCTCCCTTTCCCCCTGCACCGCGTGCCCAAAGCGGGGACATTTTGGGAAGAGGAGGAGGAGGGGGGAGGTGAATCCCCCCCCCCCCCCCGCCCCGGGTGGCAGCAAGCAGGCCGGTGGCTGTGCGGTGGTCAGGTCCTGCGTCTCATCACGGTGGTGATGATGGCGGTGATGACGAGGGCCACGGCGAGGACCATTATCACGGAGCAGACGATGTTGAGCACCTTGGCGCGGCTGCCGTACCGCCGGGCACCCTCCAGGTCCCCCAGCACCTTGCAGTCGCGGGGCCTCGGGGGGCAAGTCGGGGGCTCAGCGGGGGGCGACCCGGCCCGGGGGTGGCCGCAAAGCGGTGCTGGGACCTCAGGGACACGTCGCCCTGGGGCAGGGGGTGAAGCCTCTGGGCGCTGCCCACTCCCCCCACCTGCAGGGCCTGCTCTCGGGGGGGGCAGGCTCGGGGGCACGCCTGGATCGGGGGGTGCCAGGTGCCAGGGCAGGGGTGTCTGGGATGGGAGACCGGGTCTGGGGGTCCGGGGATGGGAGAGGGGTCTGGGGGGGGATAGGGTGGGTGGGGGGCCATCGGGGGGACCCGGGGCAGTGGCAGAGAGGGCTGGGGGGGGGGGGGACAGGATCGGGGGGGTCCCGAGGTGAGGGAAAGGTCCGGGTCGGGCTGGGTCGGGGGGTCCCTGGCCGGGGTCGGGCTGGGTTGGGCCGGGGGGGGTGGGTATGGGGGGGGGTTCTCAGCACGGGGGTGGCGTCGGAGGGCACTGGGTCGGAGGGTCCCCGGGGGGGGATCCCGGCTCGGGTTGTCTCTGAGGACGGCTCTGGGGGTTGGCGGGAGCTGGCTGGGGGGGACGGGCCGGCCCGGGGGGGTCCCGGCAGGAGCTGGCTGGGGGGGACGGGCCGGTTCGGGGGGTCCCGGGCCGTCTCGGCCGGTTGGAGGGGACCGAGCCGGGCTGGAGCGGGGGTGGCGGGTGAGGGGGGGGTCCCTGGTCTGCCACCCCTCTCACCTTGATGGAGAAGACGAGCGCGGGGAAGCAGAGGCAGCCCAGGTAGGCGAGCGCGTAGCCCAGCAGGACGTTGAAGAGGGACCAGAGCACGTAGTCCCGCGGCTGCCCGTCGGGGCCGGCGTCGGGGGTCGGCCCCCGCCCGGGGGGCTGCAGCGGGATGGACACCTCCGTCTGCCGGGGCTTCATGGCCGGGCCGAGCCGGGAGCCGAGGGCAGGGAGGAGGCACCGGGGAAATGAAACCCGGCCCGCCCGGGGAAGGGGACCGGCCCCGCACCGCCCCCAGCGCCGGCTCGGGGCCACCAGCGCGGGCGGAGCGGCCCGACAGACCCCCCCGCCCCGGGGTCCGACCTGGGGCTCGGCCCCCTCCCCGGTGGGTGGCACTGCCACCCGGGGCACGGGCACGCGTGTCCCTGTGCCCCCCACCCAGTGTAAGCTGGCGGGTGTGGGGCGCTCTGGGGACTCCGAGGGGACTCGTGGGGCTCAAAAGCCAAATTCCCCCTTCGGGGGGCCGCTCCCTTGGCAGCGAGGGGTGGGGAGGTGACACCGGGGTGGGGGCGCGGGGACGGTGCGTGGGCTTGGCAGACGGTTTCACCGAGCTGAAACGAGGGGCAGGGGGGTGCAAGGCAAGGTGGGATCCCCCCCCCAGCCCCACTACAGACCCCAGGTTCCTCAGATGGCGCTGGGAGCCTGGCGAGGGATGGCCCATGGTGGCCATCTCTGCTGGGGAGGGTGGATGATGCGGGCAGGAGGAAGCACAGAAATTGGCCCAGGAGGGGTGGGGGGGTCTCTGAACACCCCAGAAGCCCGGGGAGGGGGTGTCTGTTTATATTCAACTAACGGCGCCAACATGGCACCCCATTTCCTGCTGCTCTTCCTCGCTCAGCTCTGCCTCCCCACTCGTCTGAGTTATGGGGTAGCCCTGGCCCCCCCCGAGGTGGGAATGCTTGCGGGGAATAACATCTCCCAAAACCCCAAAGTGCGACATTTCCAAGGAGAAGGGTGGGCACAGAGCTTTATTTGCTGCGAGCTCACCCCACGTGTTCAAGGTGAAGAGAGCTGGTCTCAGCCAGGGCGCACCAGGAGGGTGCCTGAGGTCCCCCCCAGGCCCGGTGGGAGTGGGGAGGAAGGTCCCATGGGAGCCGCCGTGTCTTCCTGGGTGGGTTTCGGCTGAGTGGGGTGGAAGGGAAGGAAAAGCGAGGCTGCTGCTGGGTGGGACAGGGTTAGAAGTGGCTGCCCACCCGCAGGCTGTTGTAGTACATGACCAGCACCACGATACAGATGATGGTCCCCACGATGCCCAGGCAGAGCGCGGCGATGTTCAGGTGCTTCGCCGTCCTCCCGTAGCTGCTGGCAGCTGCTGGGTCGTGGGCGATTTTCCCGTCTCTGGACTGTGGGAGAAGGAGACGGGTAGTGGCCGGGCACGAGCCAGAGGCGGGTGGCGGCGATGGGCCGAGGGGACATCCCGGACTCCGTCGCCATCGGAGCCTGGCAGTGGGATCCACCAGGCTCTGCTGCAACCCCACGAAACCCACCCCAACATGGCAGAAATGGAACTCGCGGCAGCCTGAAAGCGCTTTCCTAATGGCTTATTAAAGCCATTACGCTTGGCAAGGCGCTGCCCAGTCCCTGTGG
This sequence comes from Rissa tridactyla, assembly GCF_028500815.1. Lineage (NCBI taxonomy): Eukaryota > Metazoa > Chordata > Aves > Charadriiformes > Laridae > Rissa > Rissa tridactyla. The sequence goes on from NC_071469.1 coordinate 469,631, forward strand.
GCCGGGCAGGCGCGGGGGTGTCCGGCCGGGAGCACCTGGGTGGCAATTCCCGCAGTGCCGGCAGGTGCTGACGCCCGCCTCTACGGTTATCAGGGCACCCATCACAAAGTACTCGCTTTTAAGGTAACAAATGGAAAGTGGGCAGGGAGCAGCTGTTCCTTATCTTGGGCAGGGGCCAAGCCTCGCCGTGGTGTCGGGAGTGCCGGGGGAGGGAGCCAGGGGACGGCTGCCCGCCTTGTCCCCCCAGTGGGAGACGGCTGGGGCTCACTTCAGGCTTTCCCAAAGCACCGAAGGAGGACGGGCCACCTCGAATGGTGGCTTTGCCGGGGACGCTGGGTGCGGAGCGACATGGTGGGGCTGGACGCGGCAGGAGAGAGTGGAGGGGTGTCTCATGGGGGAAAGGATGGGGAACGAGGTGGGGATGGGGCGGTTTGGGGCAGGGTGGGACGAGATGGGACGGGATGGGATTTGGCGGGGTGGGACAAGATGGGACAGGAAGAGATGGGATTAGGGAGCCCTGGCATGGGGGCAGGCAGGACCCCCGAGCCGGGCAGGGGGGGTGGTGGGACGGGGGTGACTTTCCCCTCACCTTAATGGAGAAGACGAGCGCGATGAAGCCCAGGCAGAAGGGGTTGCAGAACATGGCGTTGAAGAAGGACCAGAGCACAAAGTCCCGGGGGTTGGGGACGGGCTGCGGCTGAACAAAAGAGGTGATGGTGGGGCCGAAGGCGGTGGCCGGGGAACCTGCCCCGTCCCAGCCGTGGGGCTGCATGTTGATGCTGACGGACTGGGGGTAGCTCTGCATGGCTAGCAGCGGGGAGAGCGGCGGGGACACGAGTGCCCGGGCTAGTTATAGGCGAGAGGAAGGGTTTGGCAGGGTGGGGCCACCCTGGCTGCCACCACGCTGGGCCCTGGGGTGGGCTGCGGGGACGGGGGCAGGTGGGCTCCCCGGGCGGGCTGGGGTCGGAGGGGCAGGCGGGGGGCAGAGCCCCAGCCCCGGGCAGGGGGCGGGGGGCAGGCGGAGGGGGGTGCCCACGGGGTGGGCGATGCCGCGGGGCGGGCGCCTCGCCTGTTCCTCTTTGCTTTTTGCCCTCTGGGGCTGATAAGCGATTTCTGCCCTGGGCAGGTCGGGACAGAGTCTGGGGTTAGTCAGTCGCAGCGGGGACGTGGGGCACGGGGGGGACAGCGGGGACACATCGCCGGTCAGGGGACAGCCACCAGCCTCCCCGAAACCCCCTCCCCAGCTGCAAAGCGCCACCGAGGGCGCCATCGCCAGCCAGCAGCAGCGGCGGGGGTCACCCAGCGGCCGGGTTGGCAGGAGGAGGCCGTGCCGCCGCGGTGAGGACTTGTGGCTGCCAAAGAAAACAGGTTGAGGGGTGGGAAAAAGACGGAAGAAAGCTTCAAGAAAGCAGCAGGGGGGGGTAAAAACCATCCGAATCAGAAAGTCCCCAAGACACAGAGGTAGAAACTAGGTTGGGTTTTGGAAACATGCACATCCTTCCTGCTCGGTGGCCGGCCCCTGGAAGCCGACTGAGAGGCTGATACAGGGAAACGCAGCTCTCGTATTTTTCTGAGAAATGGGATTTCCTCCGCTGAAGATGGGCAGGGGGGTTTCTCTCGGGAGGAGGGCAAAGGTGTTTGTCACCGTTTCCTGCCATCCCGGTACTTTGGGTGTGGATCCGAAAGTCCTGGCCCCAGATGTCACTTGTCCTGAACCACAGGAAATTATAGAGATTTTTTGGTTTGGTTTGTTTTTTTTTTTCTCCTCAGCTACTTCTGCGGTGGGGCTGCCCCTGGCGGTTAACGAGGTTCATTAGGTCATGGTGACAATTAAGGAATGGCTGTGGGGAACGGGGAGGCTGGCGGGGACGGACATGGGGATGGCTGGAGGAGGGCGAGGGCTCGGAGGGGGTTTCGGGGGGTGTTTGCGCTCCAGCCCCGATTCCTGATGTACGGCGCTGCTGACGAAGCGGGACCCCCGCGGGGGGTTCCCCATTTTGAGGTGCCGGGGTCCCTCCATGGGACACCACCTGCTTCTCTGGCTCGTGCAGAGGCGAAGGGACCCGTGGCGGCGTGCTGCTGGCCAGAGGCAACCGGGAGCCACAAGGACCGAGCGTGGCCGGTTTGTTCCTTGTGCCTCATTTCCGAGCGTCCGTTTAGGGGTCCCGTTTCCCGCAAACCCCCGGCACAAGGGGGATCACGGCTGGTGTCTCCCCAACCCGAGCTCGGCGTCAACCGCCCACCGAAATTCCCACCTCCCCGCCGGCGCTTCCAGCTTTTTCGTTTATTTGCCCTCGCACCACAGCAAACGCGGCGCCAGAAAGCAGAGAGGCAAAGTTCACCCCGCCTAGGTCGCCTCCGCCCGGCCCCGCTCCCACCCGCGCCCCAGCCTTTGGGGAGGGGGCTTGGGCCCGGGGGGTGCCCCCGAGCGGGGCCGGGGGGACCCGCCGTGTCCTTCACGGGGCGGTGGTGGGCGACAGCTTTGGGGGGTCAGCAGAGGGAGGGCGCAGGGCAGCCCGAGGCGGGGGTGGCTTTTGCACGCCCGAGGGAAGGGTCTGGCGGGGGGCTGCGGGAGGGCTGGCTCGGCGGGGGGCTGCTTCAGCCAGGCTGAGAGCGGCTCCGCCGGGACACGGGCTCCAGGACGGCTTCTGGCAGCAGGGCAGGGAGTCCAAGGGCTCGGTGGCCGCTTGCCAACGGCCCGGAGCAATTGCCGCCGGAGCAGGAACAGGCTGTTTGTATCCGGGGAGCACCGCTGCGGGGCCGCAGCCCCCAAACCGCCTGGATTTACCCCAGAAGAAGGGCTTTGCTCTCCCCGCTTTCCCCCCCCTCCACCGTCTCCGCTGTCCCCCCGGGCTCCCTCCTGGCCTCCCCCAGGACCGGGCGCCAAGGGGTGTCCCCATGCCCAAACCCCCGGCTGCCCTTTGGGGAGACATCGAGGGGGGGGGTGGTTGGGGTGCTGTGGGGGGTGAGGGGCTGCTTCTCCCCCTCCGACTCCATTCCACCGCCCCGGTGGGTTTTCGGCTGCAGAGCATCCCTGGGCAGACGTGCCCCGGGATTTTTTGCACGTGTTGGCTGATTGAGGAGGGGGGCAGAGCTCCCGGGGGGGCAGGGTGAGCCCACTCCCCCCGTGCCAGCCCCGCTGGGCGCCAAAACTCCGCAGGGCAGCGATGTGACATGCGAGATTTGGGCAGGACAGGGCTGGATCCCGCTCCTGCCGGGGTCGGGGAGAAAGCGGGAAGCGGATGCGATCCGGCCCCGCCGCTGGCACCCCGCCAGCCCCTTGTGTAATGGACACGGCTGTTGCCAGCGCTGGAATGAAGCAGCCGAGAGCCCGAAAGGTTGGGACGGTGTTTTCGAGCCGGGGTTCGCTGCCCTTTCAAAAAACTTCTCGTCCTCCACAGCTGGAGGGGGACAGCTGATGGGGTGTCCCGCTGGCCGGCGTGTCGGTGGCCCGCGCCCGGGCAGGCAGCGAGGAGCCCCGTTTGCAGCCTGGAGCCGCACGTGCTTGTTTGCTCTTACGGGAAGAAGCGGAGGAATAAATGATTCACCAGGAGGTCGGTGCCAGAGATCCTGCAACAAATAACCGCTGTGTTTTGTGGGCGAGATTTCTGACATCTTACTCATGAGCGCAGCTTCTTGGCAGGAGCGTAACGTTCTTGGGGAGAGGAGGAAAAAGAAAAAGGCTTTTTTTCTCCCATCCTCGCAGGGCCCCAGCCCCGAGGACCTGAGCTTGCCGAGGGCGAGGAGCGCAAAGTCTTCCAGGGAGCTGGGGAAAGGGGAAGCCAGGCCAGCCGCATACCTGAAGCTCTGCCAGATGGGCTCCAGCCAGGATTTCTCGCGGGGTCTTGCCCGGGTCACTTCGGGCAGTGCCGAATCCATGGAGCCGAGTGCCATGTGCCGGCAGCTCTGTAGGCACGAGGATTCCTGCCCGCTTCCCTGCTCGCCCCTGCATCGCCGCGACGGGGATGGCCGGCACGAGGGCTCGATGCTGGAAAAGCTTTGGAGGGGAGGGGGGGTGTCGCTGTCTCGCTTCCCCCCAAAAGCAGCCCTGCCTGGCCGGCGTCCCCACCACTCGTCACTCAGGGCTGGGTTGTCCCACTCTTCCCTGCAGCAAGAGCATTTGGGATGGAGCCACGCCACCCACAGCCTCCCCCAGCCGCTGGAAGCCCCTCCCGGCCCCGCTGCCCCCGCTCGGCTGCACGAGTCCTCTTCGGGCTCATCTTGCTCAAGCCCTTTGCATACCCCGCCCCCCAAAATCAAGCTTGCTCTCGGCTGCGCTTCCTCCTACCCCCCGCCCCCCCCGAGGGTCGGTGAGGATGGGGGTGCTCCTGGTGACACCCCGGCAAGGACGAGGTGCTGCCCGCATCGTTGACATCCCGAATGGATGCCTCTGCCCTGTGGGCACCCGGGTTCGCCCAGCCTGGCGCACCCTTGAGCATCAGCCCATGATGCTCCGTGATGCTCCGTGCCAAGGGGCAATTTCCCTCCCCAGGCGCGTCCCGAGGGCAGACGCCACTTCTCAGCCGGGGACCCCAAACCACCCCCTGCGAAAATGAAACTGAGCCAGGGCCAAAAGTGAAAGAAACCTTTATTTGAGCGCGGTTTTCTCTGAACGAGGCATTTCTCCTTTGGGTGGCTCTTAGAGGCACTTGGGGCTACAAGATGAGAGCGAAGCGGCAAGCGGAAAAGCTCTTTCCCTTGGCTACGGGCAGTTTTTGGGTGCTCGGCTCCTGCCAGAGGAGAGGTGTCTCCAGGCACTTCCAGGGAAGTCAACGAGGGCGGCCACCAGAGAGGGCTCCACAGGGCCTTGAGCAGCGAGGAAAGCGGGACAGGACCCCCGCAAGCTCCGTGGGGCTGCATGGAGGACATCTCCCCCCCGCTCCGAGGGGTGACGGGGGCTCCTCGCAGACATTGGGGGGGAGTGCGCTGCCCACGGAGCAGGGGCTGGGCTAGGTGGGGCGATGGAAGGGGTACTGGGGGTACTGCTCTTGCTGCTGGTGGAGGACGTTCACCATGGTGATGGTGCCGGTAGCGATCAGGGCGATGATGAGGATGACGAGGAAGATGTTGAGCACCAGGGCGGTGATGTTCAGGTACTTGGCGGTCGAGCCGTAGCTGAGGGCCCCGCTGTAGTCCCTGAGGACTTTGCGGTCCCTGGACTGGGGGGGGAGGAGGGGAGAGTCAGTGGGGAGGCAGCGGAGCGGGACGCCCCGAGGGGCTCCGGGCTGCAGCCGGGGAGAGGAGCTGGAGGGACCACGAGGCCTGAGCTGCCACGCTGGGCTGAGCTCCCCCCGTTACACCAGGGGTACCCCGCGGTGCCGACTGCCCCAAACCCCCGCCTTCTCCAGAGATTCCTGCCAGGGCTCCGTGGGGCCAGGGCTCCGTGGAGTGGGGGCTCTCTGGGGTCCACTGGGCACCCTGGGCTTGGGGGCTCTGTGAGGTCCACGGTGCTACCTCCGTTTTGGGGCTCTGTGGGCTCCATGGGGCACCCCGGGGTGGGGGCTCTGTGGGCTCCATGGGTCTCCCTGACTTTGGGAACTTTGTGGGGTGCTTTGGGCACCCCAGGGTTGGGGCTCTGTGGGGTACACAGGTCTCGCTGGGCATGGGGGCTCTGTGGGGTCCATGGGGCACCCCGGGGTGGGGAGTCTGTGGGCTCCATGTGTCTCCCAGACTTTGGGGGCTCTGTGGGCTCCATGGGAGCTCTGTGGGGTCCATGGGGCACCCCAGGGTGGGGAGTCTGTGGGCTCCATGGGTCTCCCAGACTTTGGGGGCTCTGTGGGCTCCATGGGGCACCCCGGGGTGGGGAGTCTGTGGGCTCCATGGGTCTCCCAGACTTTGGGGGCTCTGTGGGCTCCATGGGGCACCCCGGGGTGGGGAGTCTGTGGGCTCCATGGGTCTCCCAGACTTTGGGGGCTCTGTGGGCTCCATGGGGCACCCCAGGGTGGGGAGTCTGTGGGCTCCATGGGTCTCCCAGACTTTGGGGGCTCTGTGGGCTCCATGGGGCACCCCGGGGTAGGGGGTCTATGGGATCCATGGGGTCCATGGGTCTCCCTGACTCTGGGGGGCTCTATGGGGTCCGCAGGACTCCCTGACTTTGAGGGCTCCGCGTGTCTCCCTGAGGTCGGGGGCTCAGTGGGGTCCCCGGGGCAGGCCCCCCCCGCCCTCCCGCGGCCCCCCCCCCCCCGTCGTGTCTCACCCCCGTCCCCCCCGGGACCCCCCCCACCTTGATGGAGAAGACGAGCGCCATGAAGCCCAGGCAGCAGAAGTTGGCGTAGAGCGCGCTGCAGAGGGACCAGGCCAGGTGGTCGCGGGGGGGGGGGCGGCGGCGGCGGCTCCACCGTCACCACGGTGCTCCGCGGCAGCCCCTCCATGTCCAACCCTTCCGCCAGCGGCTCGTAGGGCGGCAGCGACCGCTCCATGGCGGGTTCGGGGCTGCGGTGGGACCGGGGGCGGGCCGGGGGGGGCGGGACGCACCCGGTTTCGTTTCCCCGGGAGCGGGGACGGGGCGGGACGGGGCCGCGACGGCAACGCCGGCCCGGGGCGAGGAACCCCCCCCCCCCGGCCTCTTTCGCTTTGCCCGCTGCTTTTTTTTTTTTTTTTTTTTTTTTTTTTGCCCCTTCTTCGCCCCCTTCTTGCCTCGGCCGCTTCTTTTTGCCCTTTTTTCACCCCTTTCCCCTCTTCTTTCCTCGTCCCCTTCTTTACCCCCTTCTTCGCCCCCTTCTTGCCTCGGCCGCTTCTTTACCCCTTTCTTTTCCCCTTTTTCTTTGTTCCTTTCTTTGCCCTCTTTTTCTTTGACCCCTTCTTCATCACCTTCTTGCCTTGTCCCCTTCTTTGCCCCCTTTTTCATTGTTCCCTTCTTTGCACCTTTTCTCCCCCCTTCTTTCTTCACCCTCTTTTTCCTCCTACTTTCTTCACCCCCTTCATTGCCCCTTCTTTCCTTATCCCCTTCTTTCCGCCGTCTTTGTGCCCTTTGTCTTTGCCCCGTCCTCATCCTGTTTTTGCCTTGTCTGCTGCTTTACCCCCTTCTTTGCCTTCTCTTTCTTTGTTCCCTCCTTTGCCCTCTTTTTGCCCCCTTCTTTCTTCACCCCCTTTCCCCCCTTCTTTCTTTTCCTCCTGCGTTGCCCCCTTCTTACCTTGTCCCCTCCTTTCCCCCATTCCCTTCCCTTCCCTTCCCCAGTGGCAGAGGCTGAGGGACACAAGTCCGTGGCCCCCCATGGTCCCTGTCCCCACCAAGGAGAAGGGCTTTTGGCAGAGGGAGCCCTGCCCAGGATCATCGTCCCTTTGGCACAGCACGGATCGCTGCTCCCTTTGTTTTTTTTGAGGGGATTTCTTCCCGGAAACCTTGTCAAGGCAGGGCCAAGCATGTCACCGTGTGTCGTGCGAAGGGCTGGGAATCATGAAATCCCTGAAATCCCGCTGGTGAGGCGGGGGAGAGCGGCTCCAGCAGCACCGGGACGGGCTATGCCTGGCTGCCAGCTCGTCCCCTGCGGCTCCGTCACCTCCAAGGCAGCCCGGGAGCGATCCCTGCTCCCGTGGAGGGACCTGAGCCTGGCCCTGGCTCTGTCCCCCACAAATACGGGATGCGGCCGGAAGGTGCCACTTCCTGGGGATGTCGTTTGGACCCGTGCAAAGCCCCATGCTGGCACCCTGCGGTCCCCCGGGCACTGTGCCCCTTGTCCGCGGATGAGTGGAAGGCACCTGGCCCGAAAGAGAGCAGCAGCGATGTGTTTTATTGGGGTAAAATAACAGTTGGGCAGTTCAATAAATTCAATGGACTTTAACAGCGTTTACCAGCGGTTTACCAGGGTTCAGTCAGTTTGATGGCAGGGTTCGCCTTGGTAATTACCGTGAGGAAGAAACATACGGAGGAAAAAGGAGTTAGAATGGAGTTAGAATGGTTCCCACTGAGGGAGACGCAAAGACTCCCGAGGTCGGAGCAGGCCCCCCTTTGCTTTCGGAATTCCTGACGGAGCCGAGCTGCGGCCAGGTCCGGTCTGGGTCTCAGCCTTGGACGATGGTTTATGCCTAACGGAATGATCTGTACAATGTTCAGAATTAATATCGAGGAGCTGCAGGGGTTAGTAATGTCTCACGGCACCGACTCAGGCACCCAGGAGCCGTGGCGGGTCGGGGATCTCCCCGCCGCAGGCAAGGAAGGATCTCCCAGTGCCGGGTGAGGGGTCCCCAACCCTTGATGATCCCAGATGAGGGATCCCCTCGTCCCCGCTCGAGGGGAGCCCCCGGCCCTGTGGTCCCACTGGGGGGGACCCCTGGGGGGGACCGGGGGCCGGGGGGAGCCCACCTGGGGCCCACCCTTCTGCCGACATTCATGGGTGAAGCAGTTGGCTGCCAGGCAGTAGACAGCCAAGATCGAAGTCTTCACTGTAGCTCTGGCATCTTGTTATCTACTTCGGTTATCTTGTGGTTTTGGGCTTCAAAACCGCCTTCTGAAGTATTTTCCCAAGGCACCCTCACTCCGAGGCAGGAGCGCTGCGGCTCGACCCCGAGCGCCAGCACACCCGCACGAACATTCCCCTCCCTGGCTCGTACAGCAACCAGCCCTTACAGTATGACGGTGTATTAACTTAGTTAATACGTCTGAATTCATGTTATACAGTGTAATATAAGGATGTAATAAAATTTTAGTGGCAGCTCTGGGATTATTCATGCTTAAATAAAACAAAGGACAGCCCAGCCCCGGGAATACGGACTTTGCTTCGCAGAAGCTTCAAGCTGTCCGTGAAGGATGAAGGATACCCCGGGACAACCAAGGTAATGCCAGCATCCCAAATCCCTCTGACACATCTTTGAGACCCTCCCAGCATCATCTTTGAGACGCTCCAGCACCGTCTGGTGTCACAGACCGGTGTCTCTGGCAGGACTGACCCTGGGGACACCTGCATCGAGAGACGAGCTGCGAGGACGCTGCCAAACTGGAGCTGCTCCGCAAAGTTTGACTCCCATCAGTAATGGGGTGCTAGTGATCAGTGCGGGTGCTAATGGTTAGTCACGTCATCTCCTCCCTGCAGGACCGAAGGGGATGAGAACGCCGTGTAAGGGCGACTGGGCTGGGACACGGCGCGCACGTGAATATTTGCTCTTCTTATTCTGGACGTTGTGCCCCAGCCTCTCTCCTCGGCCAGCACGAGCCAGTCACGGATTTTTGGGGACATCCCACCAGGGTTCCCAAACCTCCCGGCCCCCCCAGGGCCGCTGGTGGGTGGGAAGAGGCCGAACTTCGGTCCGTGGCTGAAGGTTGCGCAAAGCCGTGCCCCGACCCCCCGCCTCCCACTCCTTTTGCTGGAGAGGGGCAAAAAATGGGGCAAATAATGGCTTAATTTCCCCAGACGCGCATCTTCCCCATCCGTTGGGAGAGTCTTGGGCAGAGATCCCCATCATCCCGGCCTCCTCCTCCTCCCCCCCGCCTGGGCCATCCCGCAGCCCCCGGCCGCCCCCGGGGGGCTCAGGGCGGCTTCGGCTTCGCTTCCTAGAGGATTGAGCTCTGCCGCTTTCCCCGCCTGTTTGTCTAAATTGGGCTTAATTACCAGCTAATTAACCTTCCACATCCGTAAGGGAGAGGAGCGCAGGGAAACACAAACCAGAGCACTGGTGCCCTCTAGTTTTCCTAGCTGTGAATGTATTATTTTTTTTCTCTAATAACCTATTTCTCGCGCGTGTTCGTCCCAGCCCCGAGCTGCAGCGAGGAGGAGCTGCTGCCTCAACTTGTGGAGCGGGAAAGGAGAAAAAAAAATAACCCGATGTTTTTGCCACCGCGCTGTGGAGGGAGAACCAGGCGGTGCAGCGGTGACGTGAGCTGTGGCCGGTCTCAGCCTGGCTGAGCACAGGTGTCCTGGGGGCACAGGGCCATGGCTGCGAGGAGCAGCCCTGGCCAGCGGCTCCTTCAAGGCTGCGCAGCCCGTAACCCGCCAGCAGCAAGGCCTTAGTCACTGCCGGCATAATTAATCCTTATTGTTAATTACTGTTAGGTTTTGCACAGGGTGAGCTACAGCCCTCGCACTTCCAGAAGGTCCCGCTGGCAGAAGCGGCTTCGGCCCTGGGGGATCCCTGCACCCAGCGAGGGGGATCCTGGGGATCCCTGCACCCAGCAAGGGGGAATCTGGGAGATCCCTGCACCCATTGAGGAGAGATCCTGGGGATCCCAGCCCCCATGGGATCCCTGCACCCATTGAGGAGAGATCCTGGGGATCCCAGCCCCCATGGGATCCCTGCCCCCGGCAAGTGGGGACCCAGGGAATCCCTGCATCCTTCCCCACGGGATCCCTGCACCCAGCGAGGGGATCCCTGCACCCAGCGTAGAGGATCCTGGGGATCCAAGCCCCCATGGGGTCCCTGCATGCAGCGAGGAGAGGATCCAAGGGATGCCGGCCCCCAGAAGAACCCTGCATCCATTGATGGGGATCCCAGGGAACCCTGCACGCACCAGGGGGGGATCCTGGGGGATCCCTGCACCCTCCCCTACAGGATCTCTGCACAAAGCGAAGGGAGATCGGGGGATCCAGCCTCCATGGGGTCCCTGCACCCAGCGAGAGGGCAGCTGCGGGATCCCTGCACCCACCGAGGGGGGATCCCGGCCTCCGTGGGACCCCTGCACCCACCAAAGGAGCATCCCAGGGATCCCAGCCTCCGGGGGATCCCAGACCCCATCGAGGGGGGTCCCGGGGAAAACCCTGTACCCGCCCCCACGGGGCCTCTGCCCCCAGCGAGGGGGGATCAGGGGGTCCCCGCACCCCCGCGGGCCGGGCCGGGCCCGCAGCCCCCAGCCGCGGCCGCGCGGGAACGTTCCATCCCCGCTGCGGGGGGGAGGAGTCGGGGGGCGGCCCCGCCGCGGCCCGCGTCACCGTTCCCGCCGGCCCCGCCGCCCCCCCCAGCGGCACAGACAGATCTTTCCCTCCCGCTCCGCCGCCGCCCTGTCCCCCGGCCGCGCGGGGACGGGGACGGGGACGCGGTCCCCCCGCGCCCCGCATGGCCTCGCCCGCGGCGCCTGGCGGGGATGCCGGCCCGTTGGCGTGGAGACGCGCGGCGCCTCCGCGGGCTCCTCCCCCGCGGGGCGCCCATTGGCGGCGGGCCCGCCCGGGCCTTCCCGCGATTGGCCGCCGGTGCCGTCGCTCGGGCCGCGGGGGCGGGCCCGCGCCCCCCCCCCGCCCCCCCCCCCCCGGCTCCCACGGCGGCCCCGCTCATTCATTCCCCCGCCCGCGGGACCGGCGCGCCGGGGCGGCGGCGATGCACCGGGCGGCCGGGGGTCTCCGCGCCGAGCCGCGCCGCCGCCCCGCTGCCCTGGCGGCCGGCCCCTAGCGAGCGGGCTGGGCGGGCGGGGGGCCCGATGGGCCGGGGCTAGGCCGGCGGCGGCGGGGGCGATGCGGGCGGCAGGATGCCGCGGCTCCCGGTGAAGAAGCTCCGGAAGCAGCTGAAGCTGCTGCTGCTGCTGGTGCTGCTCACCTTCGCCGTCTGGTTCACCTACCTCCACATCAGCCTGGTGCGGCAGGGCCGCGCCCTGCGCCTCCACTTCGCCTACGGCAGAGGTAACGGGGCGGGAGGGGAAGCGGCGGGCGACCCCCCCCCCCCCCCCCCCAACAACCGGGGGCGGCACCGGGGGGCCCCCTCTCAACCGCCATCACCCCTCGGTGCGAGGCCTCGGTGGGGTTTAGAGTGTCCCGCCGAAGGTGATGGATGTCTCCCATCACGCCGGGCTTCCAGAGCATCCCCCTCCCGGCTCTGCTGTGTCCCCGCGGGGGTCGGAGCCTTCCCCGTCCCCCCCCAGCACCCGTGGGGGTGGGAGCCCCCCAGACCCGCGGGAGTGGGAACACCCCCATCCCACCGGCGGCTGTCCCTCCTGCACCGCCCGGGCAGGTCTGGGGAGAGCGGGACCCGCCATGGGCACCATGCCCTGGTGCGGCACCATCAGGGACCAGGGTGACCAGGGGGGACCCCAAACTGGTTGGGGGTTTTTCATTCCCCCTCCCCGGAGTGGCTCCATCCTTGTTTTTCCTCCTGCCGCTGTGGCTGCGGTGACAAAGAAGGCCATTTATAGCCGCTCCTCGCTGCCTGGAAGGGGCAAACCCAACCCAACCCTCCGTCCTTCCCAGCGCTTTGCCAGCCCGCACTTCTCGGTCGGCAAAATTCCTCCCTCCTCCAGGCCTGGGCTGGCCCCGGGGACGTGACCCGGGATGCTCCGGCTGATGCCCAGGGATGCACCCGGGATGCTCCGGAGAGGCAGGGGCCAGTGCTCGCCCTACGCTTCGCCTTTGGGCTTAATTGCTCCTTGCTTTACCCTAGTTGGGCTGCTCGGCTGGCATAAAACTGCACAAAATATTTGTCGGGTGAAACTTGAGCTGTAACGTTTCTGGTGGGACTGCACTCGCCGAGTGGTTTTTGTCCTAAAAAAATTGGGCAGAAACGAGAGTTAGTGCTTATTTAGGCAAGAAACAGCTTTTCTGAGCGGGTCAGAGCGGGTCTGGAGGCCCGTGAAGCCTCTCAGCTGGCAAAACCAAAGTTTCCGACCGTAGCAGCAGCATGATCCTGCAAATTTTTGGGCCTTACGGTGAAATCGGGGAAATGGGGATAATGCTAATAGGAGCAGCAGGAAATGAGGCTGGCTGTGCATCGCCTCGGAGGAGGCTGGGGGGGGCTGCGCTGCCTGCTCTCCTCTCCCAGCTGCAGGGTCGGGATTCATGGAAAAGCCACAAGTTCCAGAAGTCGAACGGCGAGCGGCTGCCCCGTGTCCCTGCGATGATCCTCACGTTAAGGAGGGCCAAGTCCTTCCTCTTTCAGGACCGGCAGCCTCAGGCCGGGGGGGAGATGGTGTGGGATCATCGGCCCTGCGGATGGCTGGCTGTTACAGCCGTAGATCGGGGTCCCTCTGGGTGTCGGGATGCAGCAGCACGAGGGTGAGCCGAGGTTTTCCTCTGGGGAGGATGCACAGAGCGATCCCTGCATGCTGGCGCCTTCCCTGGGTGTGTTTTTGGGTGCTGAACCCTGTAGGCGCCTATTCCTGCCCCCCACCCCCCGCCACCTCCTCCCTACGTGTCCTGCATCCCAGGCTGCCCTCAGGATGCTCCGAGGGGGGCCGGAGGGTTTGCTGGAGCAGCGAGGAGAGCCAGACCCCTGCTCCGGCTCACAGCGGGGAAGCCCTGTGGCTGCAGGCGGGAGGTGATGGGCACATGGCTTTGGGGGAGAAGGGGGTCCGCGAGGGTTGGGGACAACGTGGGGGGATCACGGCTTGGGCAGTGCCGGGTGAGGACCGCGCTCCGGTGGGGTTTTCCGCTGGTCTGGCGATGGGGTTTGGATTTGTCCCGTGCCGTGGGGAGCTCAGGCATCTTCTCTGGCTGGGTGATGGCGAGGTGGGGGCTTCCCAGGGGAAGCTGGACCTCACCCAGGCTGGATCGTGCCCCTTTCCGCAGTCTGGGACCGGACTTCAGGGAGATGCTGCTCCTGGCACTGGGATTTTCCAGGCAGTGCCTAAAGCCTGGGCGGGTGCCTGGCAAAGCTGGAGTTTGGGTCCCACTGAGCCTTTTTTTGGAAGCGTGGCGACGGAGAGGGGTTGGGTGGGGGCTGGGGAAGGGGTTTGGCCACGCGCAGACAGACCCCAGTCCTGCTGCTGCAACCCAGCAGAGAGCCGGGGAGCTGGTTCCGTTGGGAAAACACTGAAAGGAGTCAAAACCAAAGAAGAGGAATAAAACAAAATGTCAGGGGAAAAAAGTATATTGAAAAAAAAGCTTCGTGGGGGAGTGTGGGGGGAAGGGAAGGGCTGGGGGCTGAGCCGTGGGGGGAGCTGTGGGGCAGAGCCATGCTGGAGGAGGGCTCCGGGGCAGCCCCCGCTACCCCGAGATGTTTCCCCTCCACCTCGCTCACGTCGAAGCCGCCTTCGTGCCGTGCTGGGGGGCAAAGCGTGCTCAGCGTGCTTCCCGAGGCCGGGGGTCCCGCTGAGGTGGGGATGGGGTTCGCTCTTCTCCATCTCCCCGATTTTCCAGGAGAAGTCCCCCAGGATGGGCTGGAGCACGGCTGTCGGCGTGCGCCACCTTCCTGATGGGAAGCAGACAGTGCCCGAAATATCAGGGCACCGATATTTTGAAATATTGGGGACATCCAGGGCTTAGTTGGTGTCCCTGAGCTGGGGCAAGCAGGTGGGAGGGGGGTCACCGTGCCCTCCCGGCTCACCTGTCTCCGTCCTCCTCCCTGATCCGTGGGGAGCTCTGGTGCGTCCTGGTACCAGATCCCTTAGGGATGGGGGGGACGCTTGTCCCCGCAGGGACAGAGGGGGCTGGGGAGGATGCGGCGCTCTTCAGCGTCACTGCAAAGGTCTGTGCACCAGAAGCTGCCTGAGATTTGGAGACAAATTCTCTTTTTTGGCCACCGTGAGCCAGAACCTGCCTGCCGCCGAGGATGCTGCCCGGCTTGCGTCAGCTGGCAGAGGATGTATGAAAAAAAAAAAGGTTAATTACTCATTAAATGAGGTGTCACCCAGCAGATGTACTTTCTGGGGGCTGAAGGCACTGGGCATGAGTTTTTTTGGTAGCTTGCGGGGGTGTGAGGTGGGGAGGACCAGGCCAAGTGGCGGCGGCGGGGTCTGCGCGCGGCGGGGAGCACGGCGAAGGCGTGGGGGGACCATTCGGGGGGCACCACGTCCCCTCGGCCCAGCCGGCGGCCACACGCGGAGCTGGAGCATCCGGGGGCTTGGCTGGGAACCGTGCTGGTGCTGTGTCCCTGATAAAGTGACACCCCCCGCCTTTTTCTTATCTTCTACAAGTAGATAATTACCTTTCTCTGCCTAATTGAACACACAGATTCCTCATCTGAAATAATGAGGCCATTACGGTGTTCTCCCGGCTGGAAACCGCTCTGAGTCAATGGGGTGGAAATGCTGGCATGCCAGGTGGAAAGGAAAATAAAAAGAAGAAAAAACAGGAAAAAGGGGGAAAAAAATTACAGTAAAAACTTAAACGGGCTGTTAGCAGGGGCGGGGGGGCTGCTTCTGCCCCGCAGCCGTCTGGCCGGGCAGCGGTTTAGCCCCTGGGGGCATTGCGGGGCCGGGAGCCGGGCTTGGGGAGGGTTTTGCAGCTGGGGGGGCGCAGGATGGGTGCTGGAGGGGGCCAGGAGGGGGCTAAAGCCAGTTCACGGCTAAAGCAGGTCTGTCGGGGCGGGGGGAAAAACGCATCTGGGCTTCTTGATCCCCGCAGGACACGGCGCTGCCCGGCTCTGGCTGCGTGCGTCGTCCTGTGCTTTGGAGGAAGAGGGGCTGGGAGCTGGGGACACCCCCTGCCCTGGGCTGGGGGCTCCCCGGATGCCGTAGGCAGCGGTGGGTCGGATGCTCTTTGTTTGGCTCAGCCCCGTCCCCGGCTGTCCCTCCCCGGGGACGCTCCGGCTCTGGCGGGCAGGGAGAGCCGGAGGGAGAAGGTTCGGGATGACGCGCGGCAGCTTTTCCCCCCGCCACCCCCGAACTGCGGGGGATAACGGGTCTCTTTTGGACAGAGCGGCTGCGATAGGAGCTTTGATTTTAATTGGGAGGCTGAAACGCTGCGGAGCGCGGTGGGTTCCGTGCCTTTTGTCAAGGATGGCGGGAGCAGGTAGGGAAGAGAAGGAGAAAGAGCCCTTTGAAGAGGACGGGCAGCGGCGTTTGCCGGGAGCCTGGGTGCTGCTTTTTCTGTCTCTTGGCATCACCCCCCTCTCCTATCGCTGCTTTCCCCGGACGGACACCCCCTCGGCGCGGGGTCCCGGTGCCAGGAAAGCTGGTCCCATCCCCGCTGCTGAAAAGGGAGGTTTGGGGCAGGGGAAGGGGCTGGGTTTGGTGTCACCGAGGCCATTTCTCCAGCCCCGCAGCCCTTGTCTGCCTGGGGGGCTGTGGCCCGGTTTGCCCTGGGCTCCTTGCCCTGCTCCGCTCAGGTGCCCCGCGGCCCTGAATCGGCTCTTTGTCACCGCGCCGGACCTGCCAGGAGCGAGCCGGATGGAAAAGGAGGCGGATGGACAGACGGACAAGCGAGCCCTGTCCTTTGGCTGGGGGGGGCTGGGTGCGTCTCGGGGCCTTTTTTGGCAGGTGGTGGGGAGAAGTATGAAAAAAATTTGGTACGTGCCTATTTTTGGTTATTCAAAGGCACAACTGGCTTTGAACCACCCTGTGGCGGCACATCTGCCCAGCCTGGCCGTGACCCGGTCCCCTCGGCATCTGGGGGGGTCCCCAAAAAAGTCCCTTGGAGCCAGGGGACGTGGGGGGTTGCAGGGCTTGATAGTGACGTGGAAACAAACGGGTTACTCCGGGGTAATTTTTCCCTAACTCTGCCCTCCTGCTGCTGGCTTGAGGGGGCTAAGGGCTGGCTGCGACGCACCCCCGCGCTGGGATCCCATCCCTGCTCTGGCCATCTGTCCCCAGGGTGGTGGCAGTCTGGGGTGACAGCGTGGGGACCCAGAGTGGTGCTCGGCTGCAGAGAGCTCGGTGCCGGTGACCGGGGAGACAGGGCGTGGGGGGAGCCTGCGTCTGACCCCTAGCCCAGGGAAAAGGGCTTCGTAACCCTGGCCCGGGGTCCTGCTCCTGCTGCCCGGAATATTGGGGTGCGGGGTCGAGCGGATCCCTGGGGACTGACCCTGCGTGCCCC
Source organism: Rissa tridactyla (assembly GCF_028500815.1). Classification (NCBI taxonomy): domain Eukaryota; kingdom Metazoa; phylum Chordata; class Aves; order Charadriiformes; family Laridae; genus Rissa; species Rissa tridactyla. The sequence continues at coordinate 486,235 of NC_071469.1, forward strand.
AGGACTGAGCATGCGACGGCAGGAGCAGGGATGCGGCTTTGTTTGTAGGGATGCTTCGCTGCTGGGAGCCGTGTGGTCCCTTCCCTGGGGAAAGGATGTTTTGGGGCCCGATGGTCGCTCCGGTCTCTGCAGAAACCCCAGACCCGGGCAGGGGGATGGTTTCCGCACGTGTGTCCGTGTGCGGTGGGTCAGCGGGTCCTGCTGGACCTCAGTGATGGCAGAAGGAGAAGAGCGCAGAGCGCTCCGTCCCTTCATCGCTCCTCAGCCATGGAGGCTCTTCTAAGACCTGGCAGCTTAATCCTTTTAAAAACATTAAAAAAAGACATAAAACGACCTGATAAAAAATATTCTTCATCCCCTTTAATGTGGCCATTTGCTGTCAATTAATTCCCTGCACTGTTTTCCTCCTCTTGGGGCTGTTTTTGAAGTCTCCTTTAACTGCGGAGCTGCTGATGCTCTGCAGTGAGCCGGGGTCGCCGGTGCCTCCTCTGGGTCTGGGAGAAAGGCGGATCCGTATGGAAAAGGCCTCTGGAGAGCCCGGCTGGCCAAGTGCTGGGTCCCTCGGCTGCATGGCCCTTCCCCTCCAGCCTTGCCATGCCGGCACGGAGCTGAGCAGCTTTCGGAGCATCCCGGAGAGGGCATCAGAGGACTCGCAGCTCCACTCATCCAGCACGGCACCGTGGGGACTGGGCACGGGGGGGACCTTTGCTCGCTGCCCGTACCCTGTCTGCGGGGCTCGGGGGGATGCGGGGAGGCGAGAGCACCCCCAGTTGGGTACCAGCTGCGCGGCCGCGGTCACAGCCCTCTCTGTGCCACCATCAAAGAGGCCATTGAAGGAGCGTGGCGGTGGTGGGGGCAGCAGCAGGTGGGTCCTGGTGTGCCGGGACCGGCCATGGTGGTCCAGCTCGATGCCCTCTGAGCCGTTGCTGGGCACGCGGCTGCTCCGGCAGTGGGTGCTCGGGTGGCCGTGGCTGGGCTGGGAGGCGCTGCCGCGTTACCCCAAAGGGTGACTCGGTGGGTGACATTTGTCTCAGCTGCTGCCATCGTGTTTGGCTTCCCCTGGCCCGGGGGCTGCGAGGGCTGGGGCAGGGATGTAGCTGCTGTACGCCTGGAGATGCTCGGGGAGGGCGAAACACTTCCCACTCCCCATGGAAGGGGCCTTTCCCGAGCACCAGGAGCTCTTTGTGTTGGTGTTTGGGGAGATTTGTCCCTCCCAGCACAGCTGTGCCTCTCCCCTCCGTCCCTGCCCCGTGCCATGCCATGGCTGGACCTCTCCGAGCCGCGCTTTGGGAGGGGACGAGCAGCCCCCCCGAGACACTGGTGGCTGGTTGCCTCAGCGATGGCAGGACTGGGGGATTTCGGCGGGTCCAGGGGATGGGTGGCAGTCGGCGGCTGACCCTCGGGGACCGCACCAGGGGTGCGGAGGCACCGGAGGATCTCTGGGGGGAGGCTGCACGGGAGCGGGTGGTCTCTGCCAAATTTGCTGCCCAACGGAAGCAAAGGGGAAGGTGGAAACCCCCCGGGGCTGGTGGAGACAAAGCAGACGCTGCAGCGGGTTGGAGAGCTGGCGGGGGGAATGGGGAACCCCACGGGTGGCTGCAGGGCAGCGCGGAGCTCAGAGGCTGGGACAGTTTTAGGCTGGAATGAATTCTGCCCGATTCGTGGCACGTCGCAGGCTACGAGTAGCCTTCTCCGGAGGCTGTGTCCTGGGGAACGCAGCCTTCTCCGGAGGCTGTGTCCTGGGGAACGCAGCCTTCGTGCCGAGGGCGGTGACGGAGCATCGCCGCTGTGGGATGGTCCGGGTGTGTGGTCCGGCACGCGTTGGAGCTGGAGCAGAACGAAACAATGCTGGAGGAGATGGGGGGTGGAGGGCAACGGATGCGCAGTGGGGTGTGGGCTGGGGGAAAACAGGGGAGATCTGGGTGCAGGAGGGATCCGGGACCTGGAGCAGAGCGTGGAGGTGCCGGGGCTGCCTCTGTGGGTGGGTATCTGGGCTTGAGTGGTCTCGTGGCAGCTCCATCGCCAGCCTGGAGCCATTCGGCATCGAGCGCCGTTGCAGCGGCCAAGGGGCATCACGGGTGGGTAAACAGCACGGAACGGGGTGGTTTGGGGGAGGCAGGAAAAAAGCCCCTCGCTCCGTGGAGGGGGCGGCACTACGGGTAGTGCCGTGGGTTGTTCCCGGCGAGCAGCGCTGCGTGTTTCGCGGCGGTGGAGGGGGTTTGCGATATTGACTCCTTGCTGGCTGATTATAGTTGCTCACCAGCTCGTTAGGAGGATCAGCGGAGGGATGCTCGCGCTTCTCTTCTCTGGCGCTGACTCGGAGGCTGTGCCTGCGCTGGAGAGCACCGGGCTCTTGGTAATTAAACCGGTGGGTTTAATAAAAACACCGGTGCTGCCACCTTCGCCGTGCCTGGGTTTAAATGTCACCTCGCTTCACGTCGCTGCTGCTTCAGCTCCCTCGTGAGCCCCGTCACGGCAGGGTGTCCCTCTTCAGCCCTGGGGGCTGAGCCTTGGGGGATGCGCTCGGTTTTCTGCCCCATGGCGGCACCGCGGGAGGATGTGCTGGGGCATGGAATGGTCCTGCACGGCCGGAGGGATGCCACCGTTCGTGTTGTGGGCAACAACAGGGGTGTTGGCAGCTTTTCGGGGTCTGAGGGTGGGCACCAGAGCCCTGGGGAGGGCACTTCTCCTTCCTGCTGGCTCCCGCAGAGGTGGGCACCCCCTGGGCATCGCTCTGCCGACGGTCCTGACGTGGTTTGGGATTAATTTGTTCCCGGCCACCGAGCTCATGTGGCCTCATGAAGGTGGGGAGAGATCAGCCTGAATTCCCGGGGGGTGTAATCCCCGTTTAACCCATCGCTTTTGCAGCTGTGGGTCTGGTGTCTCCTCTCACCGGTCAGGACTTGCAGAGCCCCTGGGCCGGCCTCGGGGCTGGGCTGCCCTCCTTCGCTGTTCCTGAGCCCGCGGCAGATGCTCGGGCTGGTCCTCCCTGAGCTGCTTGCCCGCTTGCCGCATCCCTGGCGTGAGTCGCTGCCTTCATCCCTCTTTCAATGGCGTCCTCCCGACGCGGGTACCGCATCTCGCCGGGGGCTCGGCGTTCCCCTTCGGCATGGTCGTAGCTTCATGTGCCACCACGAGTGAGGTCCTGTCCCCTCCTGTCTCCACCTTCACCCAAGAGCAGGGCTGGGGTTTTCCCCCCCCCCCGCCATTTTCGTTGCGGGCTCATTGGTTTGGTAGGGTTGGAGTTCCCTTTTTCCATGGGGAGGGAGGGGATGGATGCGATGGTCCGGATGGACAAGGGTTTTGTTACGGAAGCACTGCAGTGTTTCCCAGCCACGCAGACGGGCTCAGCGTAGCCAGACTGGATGCTGGAGAAGCTTTGTCCCTCTCCCTTCCCTCTGGATTCGGAGAGCTCGAAAGCACCCCGTGGAAGTTCAGAGATCAGGAGCAGCATCTCCCATCCAGCGCGGATTTTGCCGAGGGAATGGGAAGACGGGAGAGCAGATGGTCACCCTGGGGGGACATTTTTTGGAGCACCGAGCTAAATCCATCCGTCTCCTTTCGCATCGCTCCGGTTGTGGTTTGCTCCTCGGGGTACCTGGTGGGGAACCGTAGGCTCCTGCTGCGTTTGGTGTCGCCGAGGCTCCCTCGTGGGCATGGCTGCCCTCGCCAGCGTGTCCCCCGCGGCAGGGTGCCCTGTCCCCCCGAGGGGGAGGCTGGCCAAGGCGTCAGACCCTTGCAGGCGACACGGGGCCTGGGAAACCAAGCCACAGCTCCCGGGAGGCCCCGTGGGACACTTCCAGATTGAAAGCTTAAATGCTGTGCCTTTTTTATTTTTATTTTTTTATCAAAAGATTTTTGGGGTTTGAGCTCAGAGGTGATTTTTTTTTTTTTTTTTTATTTTTGCTTGAGTATCATCATTTTTTCCAGTCCCCTCTGGTCCCAGCCAGCTCGCCTGCATCTCTAGCAGGGCTTTGCAGGCAGCCAGGCTTGGATGGGGAGGTGCAGGGCAGCAGGGACAAGCGCAGGGGGGGCTGAAGGGGACGGGCAGCCCCACGGAGGGCTGTATTTCAGTGGGACGCAGCTCCTGGCGATGGATGAATCACTCCCCACGTCTGCTCTGGAGCATCAGCTTGGTGGGAGAGGGGTTGGAAATAATACAGGATCCGTGCCCTGGGTCCCACCCGGCTGATGTGCTTGGGAACTCGGGCTGGGGTGCGTTGTTTCTCTTCTCGCTGGCTGAACGTGGGCACTTGGTGCCCTTTGGGGTCTGTTTTGGGGGGAAAAGAGAGAGAAGGGTCCTGAGGGTGCTCAGCTGCCGCCGGAGGGTTCTCCCAAAGGAAGGAGTCTCAGCGCCGCTCCCCAGGAGCGCAGTGGGGTCAGACCCTGCCCGTGCACCCCTGTCGACAGGAGGATGCTGTGAGCTCCTGGGCTGTGCTGCCGCCATGCCCGCTGCCGTGCCGACGCTCTTCGTCCCCGGAGAGCCCTCGCCCGCCGCTCAGGGGGGCTTCATCCTCGCCTGGACACCTCTGGGACGGGGAGCAGAGCTGTGGCCGTAGCTGGAACCGGGCAGAGCGCACCGGGGCATTTTCCGAGCGCCATCCCATCCCGGCAGTTTCTCTCCGGTGGCTCCATCCATTCCGTACACATCTGCCTGATGGCCGGGACCGGCGTCCCACCCGACGTCTCCCCGCGGGACCCTTCCTGTTGAGCAGCCGGAGCTCATTGGGGCCGAGCATCCAGCTGGAGGGCAGGAGCTGGGGATTTTGGGAATCCCAGCCCTGATCCTTTTGTGGACGCTCCTGTGAACATCCCCCACGCCTGCCGAGGGGCCTCGGGTGCTGGGCCGTGCTGGGTTTGTCCCCGGGTGACTGCTCTGGGAGCACACTGGGTGAGAGCGGAGAGCTTGCAGTGAGCGGCCGCGGAGGGGAGGCTCGTTAGAAGCAATTAGGAGACGAGCGAGGGACATCTCTAACCACGTCGGAGGGTTTGGAAAGGGTCCAGAAAGCTGCAGGAGAAATCCCGGCTCCGAAGCCCAGCCGAAGAAAGGGGCTGTGTTCGGGGCGAGCGAGCTGCCTGCCCTCAGCCCGGAGGAGAGGAAGAGGAGGGAGGTGGGGAGGCAGCACTCCGCTGCCTGAAAGGCGCTCTGTGCTTCCCGGCGGAGGTGGGGGCGCCGAGGGGGTTTGTATGGCTGCAATAACGGGGAGACTCGCCTCCCCCCGGGGGGGCATTGCCCTGGTCTGTGCGCCAGGCGATGGGTGGGTGCTGGTCCCTGGCACCCGGGGTCTCACGGTTGGACTCGACGATCTCAAAGGTCCTTTCCAGCCATGAAGATTCTGTGATTCGATGATTCATCCTGAGGACCGCTCCGGGCCGCGGCTCGTTGTCTGGTGGCTGCCGCGACTCAGAGCTGGCTCCCGCCATGGCGCGCGCGGCTCCGGCCCCCTCCTCGTGCTGCTCTCAGAGCATCAGCGTCGCGCCCGCGCTCGCCGGGCGAAGAGCTCTTCATGCATCCCTACCCAGCATCCCCCGGGAATGTGGCCCCGGAGCGAGAGGTGCCTCGCTCGTCCCCCAGGCCCCCCCTGTCCTCTCCCCCCGCCGCTGCCCACCTTTGCACCGCTCTCTCTGGCCCTTGAGGCGGGGGCGAGGTGGGTCGGCAGCGTTGCTCGCTGCAGCCGCGCATCCCGGGGGGGGGGCGGGGGAGCAGCTGGACTGGGCACGGCTCCCGAGCGGTCCCGGGGGGTACCGGGGGGATGCGCAGGAGGAAACCAAGGCGGGGGGGGGAAGCGAAACACTCCTCCCTCCCAGCGCTGCTTTCTCCCTCCTCCTCTTCTCCTACCCCCTGACCCGCTCCTCTCCTGCAGGGATGAGGTTCGGACAAAAGGGGCTCGATTTTTTTTGTGGGGGGAACAAAGTGCTGCTCAGTGGTGTAAGGTGCTGGCCTTCCCCTCCCCTTATCAAGGGGGGCATTGATTTCCAGCTCCCGCACAGGCTGATTAGCATTTGGGTGTTTGGCTAAGGCTGCCCTTGACTTTCCTATCCAATATTTAAATTGCGGGGGAATAAACACGGGCACAGAAGCCTGAAAGCCTTTTTCTGGGGCTCTGGGGGCACTTTTGCTCCTCCTGGGGTGCAGACGCCTCTCAGGGTGAGCACTTGCCTCCCCCCGCCCTGGCCCCGAGAAGGGAGAGGGTTTTGCCGAAGGCACAGGGGTCTTGAGCCTTGGCGTTGCTCAAGCCCTGGCAGAGCAGTGGTGGCCTTTCGTTTAGACGCAAAGCAGAGGAGGGAGCACCAGCCCTGTCCTGCTTGGGCTTGAGAGGGTCCCTGACGGGGATGGAGCTGGGTGACGGGGACGGAAAGCCAGTGGGGGCTTGAGGCTTTCAAGACCCAAAGCCTCCAAGGATGGAGCCTGTGCAGCCTCGCTGGGGGGAACATGTGGGGTTTTTTTTTCCCCGCTTTGCTCCAATTTACATCAAATAATCTCTCTCCAATTTACCCAATGCCTTGTAGCAGGGCCCCAAGCCCGGGTGCGGTACCCAGGGGTGAGCAAGAGGGGCTGGGAGAAGGGGGGTGACCGCGTCCGGCCATCCCCTCTGGATGCAGCCCGGGCTGGCGGGGGCTCAGCTTTGCTCGGCAGCAGAAGCCCCTGGGGCGGGGGGGGGTTAGTCCATCCTGGGGACAGGACTTGCAGCGTGGCACCCCCAGCCTGCAGCGCAAAGGGATGCTGAGCCGGCAGATCCCACGGGAGACAGGTTCATCTCCTCCAAGGCCAGGAGAGATGCCCTGCGTGGGTACCGCAGAGCCGGCCGCTGCTTCCCATCCCCTGGCAGGTCCCTTGGGAGCGCAGAACTCCTCCTCGTGGCTGTGATTAATCCACAGATCAGTGGGGGCCGGGGGGGGAATAATGCTGTCCCCAGTGCTCCGTGCCGGAGCAGCAGCATCTGCGGCCTCGGCACAGCGCGGATGGGCTTTATCCCCACCGCCCGTGCTGGCAGGAGCATCCCTGGGAGTGATGGGGGGTCTCGAGAGGATCTGCTGGATCCAGCCCTGCTCCTCCCCGCGTGGGGCTGCGGGAGGAAGGGTGCGGGGAGGAGGATGGGCGAGGGGAGGGCGGCGGGGGGAGGCAGGGAGCTGCCAGGAGGGAGCTGGAGCTGCCAGGGGCTGAAGAATGGCTGAGAGCAGAAGAAGGGGCTTTAGAGCTTAATTTCCTGTCCCCGCGGTGGGGATGGGATTTGCGCTGCCATCTCCAAGGAGACGCCGGCTGCGCGGCCGCTGGAATACTAATGGCAGGGGAGGCGTGCGGCGGGGGGTCGGGGGGCACCCCAAGCCCCTCCTTGGGCAGGGCGCAGGGTCTGGAGCCACCCCAGCGTCTCCCACTGAGGCTGTTTCACTCCGGGGGGGCAGGAGCCCCCCCAGGACTTGCTGTTGGGAGGAAGGAGGGTGTGGAGGGACCGGGGGGCATCTTGCCGTACCTTTGCGGGGGTGTCAGTGACCCCCTTGCGGTGTTGCCCACGGCTGGGGGACGGGGCTGCGCCACTGCTCGCCACCTCTGGGGCTCCCCCTTATTGCGATACGGGGGGGGCTGGTTTTGGGGGGGACCTGCAGGGGTGGCTCTTGGGCACCTGCCTCTCCCAGCATCGAACTGAGCTTCCCTCGACGCTGGTTGGAACGGCGGAGCTGAGCCGTACACCAGACGTGACCGCTGAACCCCAAAATCCCTCCATCCCACCAGGTTTTGGGGTGCCTGTCTTAGAATTGCATTGGCACCCATCTGCTGCGGCAGAGAAAGGGGGTGTGCCCCTCCCAAAATAACTGGTTTTCCAAGTCTGCGCTGTTATTTTGGGGGAAGTCGGTTATTTTAATGCTGGGAATCGAGGGCAGTTTAAAATAAACGCCCTTCGCAGCTCGAGGAAGATGGGGGGGAGCTGCGGAAGGGAGTCCGTAGGTTGGGAATAATTAATGCAGCACACAGTAACGAAGTCGTCTGCGACGGGGCTGTTAGCGAGGTCTTTGCGATGGTGCCTTTAGCGGGTCGGGGGGGTGTGGGAAGGTGGGTTTGGGGAGAAGACGTCCGGGGGGGCAGAGACGTGGGGGGCTGCGGGAGAGCGGGGACCGGCGGGGCAGGGGAGCAGGGATGATCCCCGAGGATGGATGTGGGGTGAGATCCTGCGGGAGCTTATCCCGGCCGTCTCTTATGTAAAGGGCCGTGAGCTGGGCTGTGGGGGGTGTAATTAAACCTGATGCTGATGAGCTGCTGCAAGCTGCTTAGTGCAAATGTAATGAGGGGAGTTCACAGCCAGAGCCCCCGGCCGTCGTCGCCCGTGTCCCTCCCCGCCGGGAGCGGTGGCGATGGCAGCCCGTGCCGGGGCGAGGGAGTGTCCCCAGACGAGGAGGGTGTCGGGATGGGGAGGACGCGGGAGGTGGCTGTGGTCTCACTCCTCCTTCTGCTCCCCTGGCAGATGGCGAGCGGCTGGGGGAGGTGACTGATCCCGGCCGGCGGCCGGCAGCGGCCCAGGCATCGGCGCGGCAGAGGAAAGCTGAGGACTCCAGCGAGAGCCGCGAGGAGGAGCCGATGGTAACGGGGGAGCTGGAGCGCGGTCCAGTGGGAAGGGACCCGCAGAGGTCACCGGTCCCAGTCCCCTACCCAGCACCCAGCCAGCTGGAGCAGGGGGCTCCAAGCCTCGTCCCGCGGAGCGGATCCAAGGCTGGAGAGGGCTCAGCCTCTCTGGGTCTGCCCAGCAGCACGCGTGGTGGGCAAAAGAAATCCCTCCTGTCCCATTGACACTTCTGGTGGTGTGCCTCGTGCCGTCGCTGTGCCCCCTTGGGAAGAGGCTGGCATCACCTCTGCACCCCCTCTTGCGTAGCCGTCAGTGGCAATAAGGTCCTGCTTTGCTGGGCAAAGCCACCTTCTCCTGTGTCCTCCGCTCCATCTGGGTTGCCCTGGACTGGAGAGCCCCCAGCTGGACCCAGCGTACCCCGGGGGGGGTCTCCAGGCAGAAGCCGGAGAGGATGTCTCCTTGCCAACAGACCAGGAGGCCCTTGGCATCGTAGCCACGAGGGCACCCTGCTGTCCCCTGTTCAACTTGTCACCCAGCCCGTGTCCAACACCCTGCTGTCCCCCTTAACCTGCTGTCCCCGAGCAGGGCAGGCGGGCGGGATGCCGGGAGAGGGAAGCCACGCGGTGTCCCCTGCCCTGTCCCCGCCAAACTGCTGCACGTCCCGGTGACAGCGAGCTTTTGGGCTGTTCCCAAGCCCTGGTACTTTGGGCGTGGGCGAGTGTGTTGTGTCTGGAGGGAGGGGAAAGCATCGAGCCCCTGCGCCCGGAGCCTCTCGGTGCCCATCTCTTCGAGCCCAGCCCTGCCCGGTGTCTTGCGCAGCTGCTGGACGCCTGCAGCATCCCTGGCTCGGCAATTAAAAGGCCGGTTTGTCCCCACCTTCAGCAAATAACCCCCCCCCCGCCCAGTTCCTGGGAGCTGGGCTGTGAATAGTCCCCTCTGTGGGGGCAGGCGGGGGAAAAGTTCACTCCAGTTTGAAAGCAAACAGCCCGGTTCAGAAGGACTCCGCGAACCGGAACAAAAAAATTGCTCCTTAAACAAAGGAGATGGAAATTTTTCCTCCTGGTGGTCTCTGGACTGCGGAGCTCACTGTTGGTGCCTCTGGTCCTTTATCTTTGGGGCAGGGCAGGGACGCTGGTGGCTTGTCCTCTCCACCCGCCTCACCCGAGGGATCCCGGTCCCTCTCCGTAGAGGGACAGGGAGGTTTTTCCAGGTGCTGGGGGTGGGGAGCCGGTGCCGGTAAGCAGAGCCGGCTTCAGGCCAGGCAGCAATTAGCGGTGAGGAATAGGGATGGGAGGAGGCGGATTGCGCCTGGCTGGCAGCGGGTGGGCCAGAAAGGACGACCCCAGCTCTCATCTCTCCCAGCTCCTCATAAATCAGGGACAGACAGAGAACGGAGAAAAACGAGGTGCCCAGAGAAAGCCCGGGCTGGTGCTGGGTGAGGACGGAGGGGGACAGCGGGAATTGTGTCTGGGCTTTCCCCGGGAGGAGGGCGAATCCTTCCAACAAGCGCGGCACAATTACGCTGCCTCCCTAATAACGTCTTCCAAGGGCACCGCTCCCCTCCTCCAGGATGCTAATGAGCTCATTTAGGCAAAGTTTGCTAATTATTTCCTTGGCGCTGTGCATCCTAACGGGCTGCGCTTTGTCGACGTGCGGTTCTCGCCGGGGCTTGGAGCTGGGCTCTGCTTTCGGAGAGCGTCGGCTCCGCTCCTGGGGGGTGGCATGGTGTCCCCTTGCTGGCTGAGGCCACCGGGGACGATGGCTGTGACTCCCCCTGGGACAGGGGGCGGGGATGTCCGTGCCCCCCTTGGTCTCATCCCCAATGCTGAGTGTGGGCGTCACCAGTGTGACGATGGGCTGTGACACCAGCCAGGTCCCTGGGTGACAGGCACAGCTTCCCGTCGCCTCAAGGGATGGGACGGAGTGGCAGCTCGGCGGGCGCTTTGGAGAGGGTTGGTGGCTCTTCCTTCCCAGTGTGCCAGCTGGTCCCTCGTCCCCGCTCCGCCCGCGCTCCCTGGGACGCGGTGGCAGGGTCGGGGCGATGCCCGCAGGGGTGGCACGGGCTGGCGCCGGCTCTGCCTGCTGCTGCCAGCGTGGTGGGAGAGGAGCGTGCCCTGGGTGGGCTCCAGAAGCGCCTGGCTCTTCCTCGCTACCCATCGCCTATTCGGCAGGTCGGGGGGCAGGTGAATGCTCACCTAATCCCTCTAAATTACACGCCACGATAGATGGGATTAACCTAATCCCTTTTAAAGGAAGAGGGGGAGCAGAGAAGCATCCCGCTTCCTCCGACGGTGAGTGGACATGGAGATTGCTTGTGCTCTTCTGGAGACGGAGCCCAAAATACTCTGTTTCCTGTAGCCCGGCAGACTGGGCAAATATTTTGGACGAACAGAAAACTCACTGTTTGGGAGAAGTTTCTCTCCTTGGCAGAGGAAGGGAAATGAGTTTATCTAGGACATTTGGAAACCCTGCTCCCCAGGACACCTTGCCAATGTTTTTCTGCCTCCTCCTGCCGCTGTTTTCCTTTGCCTTGAAAGCTTTCGCCTTGGTTTGGCAACGCTCGATGGCCAAAATGAGACGTTTAGATCTAGGGAGACCTCCTGCGCGCGCAGCCGGGCTGGCCCCGATCCATCTCTAACCTCTCCCTCCCGCTTCCTCGCAGAATGACGGGCAGGACTTGGACGGCTGGTTTTCCAGAGGCCAACGGTCCGACCGAGCGCCCACGCACCCCAACCTCAACCTGACCAAGCAGCCTTTGCCCTGGAGCGAGCAGGTGGGTGGGCAGGGAGCAGCGAGGGGTGATGGTGCAGGAGGAGGTCCCCAGAGGAGGTCCACCTTGCTGGGCAGCCCGCGTCCCCCCGGCACGCCAGGCTCCAACGCCACCTCCTGCCATCCTCCTCCCAGCCCTCCATCACCCGGCCCAGGGGCTCTGCCTGGTCCTGGGGCCAACGCGGTGCCCGTGAGGACGAGCTCCTCGGGTGTGAGCCGTGGGTGTGCGTCAGCCCCCTCGGCAGTCGGTGTGCAAGGGGACGTCTTGCTGTGTGTCTTCTCCGGATGGGTCCACGCTGTGCCCGTCTCGTGGTGCTGGGACGGGCTGAGGGATGGCGTCGGGCTTTTGGTGCTGTATCCAGACAACATCCCTTGTCCAAACACGCTTGGGAGCCACAGGAGCCACAGCAGGAGGGTTATCTCCTGGGGGCTGGCATTGTGACCCTGGGGCTGGCCCAGGGAGGGGACCTCGGCCCCCTCCTCAGTGTCACTGCAGAAGAGCTGAGGCCGGGCCGGTGACATCCCTAGGGCAGGTGACATCCCTAGGGCTTGACATCCACATTTCAGCCTGCACTACCGCTGTCCTTGGGAGGCGATGGGGGACGTGAGGAGGACATCCAGCTCATCTCCACCCCCTCTTGTCCCCCAGTACAAAGGGAAGGCAAACTTGCACGTCTTCGAAGACTGGTGTGGAGGGGCCGTGAGGCACCTGAGGAAGAACCTCCATTTTCCGCTCTTTCCCCATGTGAGTCCCGGGCCTGATGGCAGTGGGTCGGAGGGAGGGTCTCCTTGTCCCTCTCTGGGTGCTGCTGGATCTCCACTGGCTGTGGGCTTGGTCCTCAAGACCTTTTCTTGCAGGCTTTCAGGTTTGGTTCGGGGCAGGTAATTCCCAGCAGAGCAGGGATGGAGGGAGGGGTGGGTGGTGATGGGACCTCCACGTCCCCTCTGGTGCCAGGGGCATGAGACCGTGGGGTAACAAGGCGGAGGTGGGCTGGGTGATGTTGGTGCAAGGCACGAGCCTGGGCATGAGCTGTTGATGCTTTCATGTCTGTGTCTCCCCTCGGCAGACCCGCACCACTGTGAAGAAGCTGGCTGTGTCGCCCAAGTGGAAGAACTATGGGCTGAGGATTTTTGGCTACATCCACCCCTTCAAGGATGGTGAGTGATGGAGTTTGGCCTCTTCTGCCCCTGCAGCAACAGGAGGAAGCTGCCTCCTTCCCCCTTCTTGGGCCACACGAGGTCCAAAAGGCTCTTAGAGATAGTCCCCAAGCCCCTGGCTTCCGGGCAGGGGGGTCTTCTTGGAGCAAAGACCCTTTTCCCTGGTTGCTTCGAAGGGACACAAAGCCCCGATCCCATCCAGGGCAGAGCCACGACCTGGGGTCCAGGGTGGCCCCGTCACCTCTGTCCATCCACCCCCATTTCCCCATCTCGCAACGAGGCACCGGGGCTGAGCCCGTGCCACCGGGGCTGCTCTGTCCCTCCGTGGTCACCTTCTCCTCTGCTTTCCACAGCGGATTTCCAGTTTTCTGTGGCATCAGATGACAATTCGGAATTCTGGCTCAGCTCTGACGACAGTCCGTCCAACTCCCGGCTGGCTGCGTTCGTGGGCAAGGTATGTGCCGTCGTCCTCCACCCTCTGCCTTTCCCCACCCCAGGGGTGCGCCAACTCCCACCGAGAGCACAGAATCATAGAATCGTAGAACTGCCCAGGTTGGAACGGACCTTTCAGATCATCGAGTCCAACCATCAGCCCAACGCTGACAAAACCCACCGCTAAACCATGTCTCTAAGCACCACGTCTGCCCGGCTTTTAAATCCCTCCCGGGATGGTGCCTCCACCGCTTCCCCGGGCATCTCGTCCCTCGGGGTGCCTCGCTCCCAGCATGCTGATAACCATCCCCAGATGCCTTCTGGGCATCAATTAATGATGCTTCAGACCCATGGGTGCTCTTTAGCCACGGCAAATTCTCCCTTCTACAAGCCCCTCTGCTGCAGCAGCTCTCCAAGGGAGCGTGCAGGGTCCGTGTGGGACTTTGCCAGAGGCAGCTCTCCTGCTTCTTTGCCCCCTTGGGAAATGCTGGACTATTTCAGCCTGGTCCCGTCTCTGCCCCTGGCCAGGCCTGGTTTGGCTCCTGAAGGACCATCTGTCCCTTGGTCCCATCCTAGTTGTAGCTACCAAAGACCAGGTTATGTCCTGGAATAGGGGACTTAATATTTGCTCCTGGATTTTCTTGGCGTTAACTCCTATAACTGGAAACCCTGAGGTCCATTATTGCTCCCATGCGTTGTTGGGATCTTGGTGGTGTTGGTCTTGTGGCAGGAGTGCCACCAGCTGGGGACAGGCAGGCCTGGGGCAGAGCTCCCGGGATATCCTCCTGCTGAAGAGCCTTTCTGCAGCATGGCGCAGTGCCCGCGGGAGGCGGAGGAGAGATCTCACAGCCTGGTGGGGTTTGGGCCTGGTGGTGTCCCCAGTGCTCTCACACACTTCTTCTTCCTTCCCCCAGCTGGGCACCGAGTGGACGGCGCCGGGAGAGTTCACCAAATTCAGCTCACAAGTCTCCAAGCCTCTACGGTAGGTGTGTCCATGCTCCTGCTGCCCATCCCGGGTGGATGGAGTTGGGGAGATGGAGCTGCTGGCTCCACGCTGACTCTGACCAGTTGCTCCTCCCTGGGATGAGACCTTGGCCATGGTCCAGCCCAGACCCCACATGACCTTTGGGAAGAGACCAACCTTGCCCCCAGGGCCATGGCTTGAAGGTGTTGGAGGCCACAGGCACCTCTGCGGAGGACGAGGTGGGGATGGGGGGATCACCTGATCTCATGAAGCTTCTCAGCAGTGGGATGGGGGAGCAGATACCCACATCCCGCTGCCTGTCTCCATGCCCCAGGAAGGTTTAGCCATGTGTGAGCAAGGCAAAGAGGCTTTCCCGAGGTGGATCCTCTGGCAGGGGAGCGCCCATCGCTCTGGCAGTGGTAGCAGTCGACTCAGCAATGATTTCTAACCGGCTTCTTCCCCTCTTGCGCAGCCTCATGTCCTCCAGACGCTACTACTTCGAGCTGCTCCACAAGCAAGACGACCGAGGTTCAGACCACGTGGAAGTCGGTGTGAGTAAATGCCCCTGCCCCGTGTGCCTTTCAAGGACTGTCCTGTCAAGAGCCGGCACCAAGGCTTTGCCCGCTGTGTGTTGAAGTGCTTTGTCCTGGCCCCAAAGCCGCAATTTCCCCATTTCTGTGGTTGCCAGCGGCTCAGAGGGGACAAGTCAGTATTGCTCCGATGGAGCTGGGGCTCATCTCCCCATGTCCCTGGGCAGGACGCTTGGCACAGGCTGCTCTTCTCTGTGCTCATCCGATCCTTTTGTGCCGATGGCCTTTCGGGAGCTGCAGACCCTGCCGTCCCTCCCTTGCGCTCCTGCCTTCCCAATCTGCTCCCGTAACGGGTGCCAACGGAGCGGCCCTTCTGCTCCAGGCTCCAGCAGCGATGGGACACCCGGCTCCCTGTGGCCGGTCCCATCCCTTCTCCTTTCTCCTTGGCCTTCTGCAGAAGGGGAAGGGTTCCCTGTAGGCTTCTTCTGGGAGGAGCCCGTTGCCATGGGCAAGGAGAGCCCAGAGCGTGTAGGGTGGGAGCAGGCAGGTCCCAGGACTCCGTCGGTGAGCGGCAGCCCCCCTGGCTGGCCTGGGTCCCGGGGTCAGCGGTGGGAGAGGTGGCCGAGGTGATGGAGCGGGTCCCTTTTTTCCTTTTTCCCCTCGGAGATACCATGAGTTTCAAATCTGAACTTGCCTGCCTTGGCTGCGCAGCCCTGGCAAAGCCTGCAGCGTGTGCGTCGGGAGCTCGGGCCGTCTTTGGGAGGGGAAGATGTTGGGAGGGGAAGATGTTGGCTCGTTCGCAAAGGCTTCCTTTCTCCCAAGCACTCATTAATCACTGGAGTCCAACGTGTGCCAGGAAAGCGTCGGGGAGGCTGACGACACCCCTCCCTGGCTGCCTCTGCTCCCGTCGCTCAGCCTCGCCCGCCCAGGGCTCCATCCCCATCCCTCCGATAAGATCTGCATTTCTGCGTGAAAAACAAATAGATGGGGGAGACGTGTGTTTGCTGGAGGGCGGGAAGCCTTTCAGATGTTCAGAAAGAAACAACAACAACAACAGAAAAGCGGGACCCTAATGCGTCTGCCTGTGGGTATTTAAGGGCTTGTCCGGACAAAGGCTCAAGACGTGCTTCTAAAATGTAGGGAGTTCAATCAGTGCAGGCAGCTCTGAAGACCCTCTGCAGTCGATGCAAACTGGAACGCACGCAGCACGGGCAGATGTTGCGGCACAGACGGATGTTGCAGGGCTCGGTGGGTGCCGGCTCTGGCTGAGGTCCTGGTCGGGTGCCGTGGGCTCCCTGCTCCGCTCCCCGAGGCTGAAGGGGGGAGCACGGAGACGCTGCCCCGCGCCCCGGCACCCTCCCTCCCCTGCGAGGCGGGACGCGCGGCCGTGCTGCCTCCCGTGATGTGACTGATGCCGCTGCTGATGCGGGGCTGGATCGGGCCCAGAAGGAGCATGTGGCAGTGCCCAGAGGGAAGCAGCAGGAGCCTGTCCCACCTCCGGGAGCATTCCGCTCTCTGAGCGCGCAGGGAATGCCTGCTAATCCCAAATCACCTGGGGTCAAGGCGGGAGATGGGCCCGGGTCTGTGCCGGGGCAGGATCCGTCCTCTCCCCTGTTCCTCCCCTGCGGGGTCGGGCTGGGATCAGTGCGGGCGACTTCTGGGAGCTGGGGATGGGGAGGACCCATCCCAGGGTGCCGGGGGTCGAGGCAGCTGCATCCCGAACCCCCGACACCCTCCCATTCGTTCCCCCTCTCCTTTTTTCCCTAGTGGCGAGTTTTCCTCCCCAGCCTGAAGTTCGAAGTGATCGACTCCTCCTGCATCTCTCTGTACACAGGTAAGGGCCACACGATCCCGTGGCCACGGCAAGCGAGGTCTGGAGTGTTGGTGCAGCCGGGCAGAGGCAGCGCCAGAGCCCGGGAAGGAAACCAGGTCCTGGGAAATCGGATCCCGGGGGAAGATCTCAGCCTCTCACACCCACCAGAGCTGCTGCGAGGTGTAAGGGAGGGGGCGAGGGGCGGGGGTGGGCAGAGGCGACGCGGGGAGCGTGCTGTGAGCTGCCCGCGGGTGGGATGTGGAGGTGACAGGGAAACACAGCTCTCCTGGTGCTCCAGCCTCCCCCCTGCTCCCGAGAGCCCGGAGCGCTGGCTCCGCGGCCTGGCCCTGACGTATGAGGAGCTGTCGTGTAAGCGGGGATGGATGGCGCAAGGTTTAATTAAACCTATAGATCTTCTGCTTCCTGCCCCTTCCCTGGCAGCAAGAGAGGACTTGATGGATGGGTCCTGCCCCGGTGCTCAATGCGCTGGAGGGCTGGTCATCAAACATGCCCTGGAAGGTGTCGATAAGGCAGGAGGGGACAGGCAGCAGGCGGGGATCAATGGGGAGAAGAGGGATGGAGGGGTGCGCTGCTGGTACCCATGCAGGTGCCCGTGAGATGGATGACGTGCAGATAAATTCCTCCCCCCGACCGCTATCCGTCAATGCCGGCGCTTTCCGCTTCTCTTTCCCACTTCCCGGCTCCCTTGGACCCCAGCAGCATCCCGGGGCCAAGCCGTGTCACCTGTGGGGAGCCCGTCACCGTGGCGTGGGGGACGCCAGCAGCGTGCAGAAGCATCCTCCTTCCTTCCTCTGGGCTTTTCCAGAGAAAAAAGCTGGAAAGCAGAGAAAAAAGCAGCCAGCTGCAGGGAGGCGCCTGGGGAGCCTCTCCCCGCCGGCAGCAGGAGGACGTGGGGGTCCCGTTGGTTTCGGGCCCTGCCCATTTCCCCGCAGCAGGCAGGGCTGCCCGGCAAGGGAGCGCCCTTGGGTGCTCGGGGCAGGCAGCTCTCAGCGCGGCCGAGGTGACCGGAGCAGGGTGACCTCCCACCGGGAGGTCTGGGGGCTGGTCCGGTCCATAGTCAGGGACGACATGCCGCCCTCATCCCTGAAGAGGAGGCAAAACCAGCTCGTGTTGCGTTTACCTGCAGCTCTGCGGGGAAGAACATTTGCGGTTTAATTCCTGTGTCCTTGGGAGTTAAAGCCCCCGAGTGTTCCCGCCCCTTGTCTTTGAGCGATGCCGTGATGGGCGCCAGGGCTGCCTGGCTGAGATCAGTTGTACCCGTGTCCTCTCGGTGCTCGTTAGTTGATGGCAATAATCATTAGGCTGATTAGTCACGGGGTCTGCAAGCGTGTGAGAGGGCTGGAAGGTTTGCCCTCGTGCGAACACATCGGCTCCCCTTGTTCCCCTGGGAGCAGGAGCCCACAATCCTCCGAGCGCTCTCGGTGGGTGGGATGGAGAGGTTGGGAAGTGCCACCTTAGAGGATGCTCCTGGGACAATGCTCCGTGTGCGCATGCCGGTGGGGTTCAGCCCCTCTCCTCTCCTTCAGATGAATCGTCCCTGAAGATGAACCACGTGGAGCACATCCCGCAGACCTTGGCCAGCCACAGCGGGAGCTACCTCTGGGAGGCTCAGCAGGATGAGCACGGGGCTGACATGCTGAAGCCTGACCCCAGGGACACCTTCTTCCTCAGTGAGTGCCTGGGACCGGACCCTCGCAGATCTCCGTGGGGTTTCGGGGGGGGAAAATGGCAGGACCTGGCTGCCGTAGGCACCCAGAGCATCCCTCCTGCCTTCTGCCCATCTCCTGGGTGGAGGGCATGTCTGCTGGGGTCTGTAGCAGGGCAACGGCAGGAGCTTCAACAAGGCCAAGTGCCGGGTCCTGCACTTGGGCCACAACAACCCCATGGACACTCCAGGCCTGGGGCAGTGTGGCTGGAGAGCTGCCCGGCAGAAAAGGACCTGGGGGTTCACATTGACAAGCGGCTGAACATGAGCCAGCAGTGTGCCCAGGTGGCCAAGAGGGCCAATGGCACCCTGGCTTGTGTTAGAAATAGTGTGACCAGCAGGAGGAGGGAGGTGATTGTCCCCCTGTACTCAGCACTGGTGAGGCCACACCTGGAGTATTGTGTCCAGTTCTGGGCACCTCAACACGAGAGAGATCTCGAGGTGCTGGAGCGAGCGCAGAGGAGGGCAACGAAGCTGGTGAAGGGCCTGGAGAGTAAATCTGATGAGGAGCGATGGAAGGAGCTGGGACTGTTTAGTGTGAGGAAGAGGAGGCTGAGGGGAGACCTCATCACTCTCTACAACCACTTGAAAGGACACTGTAGAGAGGTTGGTGCTGGTCTCTTCTCACAGGTAATTAGCGATAGAACGAGAGGGAATGGGTTCAAGCTGCAGCAGGGGAGGTTTAGGCTGGACATTAGGAACAAATTCTTCCCAGAAAGAGTGGTCAGACACTGGAATAGGCTGCCCAGGGAGGTGGTGGAGTCACCGTCCCTGGATGTGTTTAAGACTCGTTCAGATGTGGTGTTGGGGGATATGGTGTAAGGGAGAACTCTGTAGAGTGGGGTTGGTGGTTGGACTCGATGATCCCAAGGGTCTTTTCCAACCTAAATGATTCTATGATGCTAGGCTGGGATGGTTTGGGGTACAGGCTATAAGGTGGGTTGGGCTGTGGGGTTGGTGGGGCACGGCCTGGGGCTGAGCCATGGCTGCTTCTCCTCAGCCCCTTCGATCGAGGCCTCCCGAGTGGAGAACGTGCTGGTGCCCTGTGCCTACAGCCCCACCTACGTGGTGAAGGACTTCCCCATCGCCCGCTACCAGGGCCTGCAATTTGTAAGTGTCTCCCCGTGACGGGGATGGGGTCACGCTCCCATGGGAGACATGGCGAAGCAGCGTGCTTTGCCCTCACCCAGGGCAGGGATGTTTCCACCTGGTTAAAATCCAGGAGAAGATGTCCCTCGCTGGAGGATCAGGCTGAGCTTCCCATCTTGACCCAAAGAGGGCTGCGTTAAAAGCCCCGCAGGGTGTTTGAGGTGCTGGGCGTCACCTTGCTGTTGGGGGGCCCTGCTGGTGGCCTTGGGTCCCCAGCTCCTCGCCCTGCCAGCCCCCACTTCCTTGGAGCCATGGTGATGGCGGCGTGGTCGTCTCCACAGGTCTACCTCTCGTTCGTGTACCCCAACGACTTCACGCGCCTCACTCACATGGAGACGGAGAACAAGTGCTTCTACAGGGAGTCCCCCCTCTACCTGGAGAAGTAAGTGCTGGGGGGCTGGTGTTCGGGGTGGCACGTGGCGGGGAGGAAGGGGCTAATGCCAACAGGGCGCTCGAAGAGCTGGAGGAACGGCTGCGATGGCACATCCTCAGCCGTGTGTCCCCAAGCTCTGCCCCCCATGGAAGGGCCACCTCCAGGCTGGCTCCGTCCCCATCTCTCGGGCATGCAGCAGCTTGAGACCTGGCAGTGCTCCTGGATTTTGGGAATCCCAGCTCCCTTTGGAGCCGGGCTGTGCCCGGGCGCCTGCGCTGCAGCCGGGGATGTTCCTCCCTGCGTGGGCTCACGTGTGTGCGAGCACGTCCCTCCGTTACACCCCTGCCTTATCTCCGGGACCTCATCTCTCCTCTCTGTCTCCCAGGTTTGGCTTCTATAAGTACATGAAGATGGATGAAGAGGAGGAGGATCCGCGCCAGCGAGCGTTTCTCTTCCTCAGCCCCGACAGTGAGTCACCGCTGGCAGCTTTCGGGCATCTCTCAGCAGCTCAGCACGGGCTGAGCCCCCGGCACCCTCGCCACCGACCCACCCGTCCCTGGATGCAGCTCCTCGGGGGGCCTCCAGCCACGCCGGGGGGCTCGAGGACGGCAGGGCTGCAGGGAGCCGCTTGTCTCCGAGCAGTCCCCTGTGCTCCACAGTCACGCATCCCGCTCGGCTCAGCCACAGAGCGCTGCGGGATACGGGAAGCGGGATGCTGGGGTTGGGATTCGCCTTCCCTGCCTCTTGAAGCCGTGCGCCTGCATCTCCTGGGTTGGCCTGGTCAGTGGGCAGCAGGATCCGTCTGGATACGGTGTGGAGTCTGGGGATGTCCATGGAGTCCGGGGATGCTCATGGGGACCTGCGCTGTTTCGAGCCTGCCTTGCTGTTGGCTTGCGGCTTGGCAAAGCCCTGGCAGGGAGGGTTTGCTCCCGGATGGAGTTAGAGTGGTGCCAAGATGGGACCAAGGCTCGGAGGGGTCAGTGGGCAGAGCCTGGAGCTGCCAGCCCCAGTGGGCATCCTTGAGTGCCCCCAGAGCGCTCTCCCTCGCCCAGCGGCCGCCCGTGGGTCGATCTCTTGCTGGAGACAAGCTTTGCCTCCTTGTCTGGGGCCAGCACGCTGCAGGGGGAGTGCTGAGCAGCTGGGACCTCGGGGTATTTATCTCTGGCCTTGCTCCCTAGATTTCCTAGAGGATGAGGAGGAGGAGGAGGAGGAAGGAGTGGACAGCCCTGAGCCCACAGACCCGCTTCCCGAGGCCAAGGAGAAGAGCTTTGGGCCGGTACCCGGAGCCAAAGGGAAAGAGACCCCGCCAGTCACGGGGGATTACGGCGACGACCTGGACTATTACAGCTTTCGCCGCAGGCAGGGCCAGGCCCGGGAGGAGACGAGCACGCCGGGGCAGCCGGCAAGATGGAGCCAGGCCAGCGCCAGCCCGGCGGCCGTCCCCAAGGACCTCCACGGCCAGGAGGACGCAGGCCCCACGCCGGAGCAGGTCCGTGGGCGGATGCTCAGTTGGTTGCCCCAGGATCCCGGCGAGGGCGAGGAGGATGAGCTGGGGCTGCTGGCGTCTTCAAAGCATGGCAGGGCTCTGAGCCTCCAGCCCCACCTCTCTGCTCCCATCTTTGGTGGCAAAGCCAGAACGCCGGGTCCCAGCAAGGCTGGAGCAGCCAGGGAGGACAAAAAGCCCCGGAAAGCCCAGGAGAAGGTCTACGTGACCAGGCTGCAGCCGGGGAAGCGCAAAGCCCCAGCCCAGGAGCCTGTCTTCCCTGGCATCTTCCTTTACCCAAAACCTCTGAAGAAAGTCCATCTTCGCTCCAGGACCCCTCAGAAGCATCCCATCGCCTCCAGCAAGCTCCGTGCCATCCCGGGCCGCCGGAGCCCCTGGTTCCTGAGCAACATCTCCAAGGAGAGGGACCCTGCCAGGCGGAAGAGCATGCGGGCAGGCGGCAGGAGGTGGGAACGTCCATCCAAGCCGGGGACGGAGCGGCGGGTGCTGCCCAGCCTCCTCTCCCTGGGCACCGAAGGGCTCTTCAGTAGGGAGACCCATGAGGACACGACCCCTGCCCCGGGCAGGACAGTGGCCACCACCGATTACAACTCCTCCGAGGCGACCCGCTCGGAGGGGACGCGGGTGACATCCTTTCTGAAGATGTCAGAAACGACGGCGTCCCAGCAGGAGGAGGGAAAGGGCCAGGAGGAGGAGGAGGAGGAGGAGGAAGAAGAGGTGTCGGACTACAGCTACGAGACTGGGGAGCTGCAGCAGAGCTGGCTGGAGGACTCCATCAACTGGCAGAGGACGTTCAGCGTCAGCTCGGTGGACTTCGAGCTCCTGCGCTCCGACTGGAACGACCTGCGCTGCAACGTGTCGGGCAACCTGCAGCTGAGCGAGAGCGAGGTGGTGGACGTGGTGGCGCAGTACATGGAGAAGCTCAACGAGAAGAATGGAGGGTAGGGAGGGAGCGGGGCGCGGGCGGGAGGTTGGGGGGACGTGCCTCCATCCCGCTTGGCTCCCTAGGGCCAGGTGAGCTGGATGGTGGGTTCAGGCCAACCCCTTGAGCTGTGGGGAGCAGAGCCCACGGTGGTGGTGCTTTCAAGTGCTTCTCTTTTACCTGTAGCATCTACACCCTTCTGAGGATCGTCAACGTGGAGAAGCGTCGGGACACGGCCCGGGGGAACCGCTACCTGCTGGAGCTGGAGCTGGCGGAGCGGGGCCAGCGGACGGTGCGGCTCTCCGAGTACGTCTACGTCCTCTTGCACCAGGGCAAGCAGGACGACAGTGCCGAGGCCAACCCCGAAGGGCCAGCGCTGGGGGCCACCGAGCCCCAGCCGAGCGCCTGGAGCATCCTCTATGGAAAACCCATCCTGTGCCGGCCCCTGCGGCTCAGCTGGAAGCAGGACGTCATGGTGCACTTCGTGGTACCCGGTAGGTGACAGCAGGATGCGTCTCTCCAGGGTCCCTGCTGCTCCCTCTGCCCTCAGCATCCTCCGGTGGGAGGAAGGCAACCCTGGTTGTATCCTCCAGGGTGGCCCAAGGGGAATGAGGTTCTCGCGTCTCATGAGATGCTGAGGTTCTCGCTTCTCATCAGAAGGGGCGTTGGTTTGGTTGGGGAAGGGGGTGCCCTTGGGACCCCCGTGGTGAGCCTGAGGGACGTTTGTGGCTGTGTCTGGCAGTGAAGAACCAAGCCCGCTGGGTCCAGCAGTTCATCTCAGACATGGCCCGCCTGTACGTGGCTACGAAGGACGCCAACTTCAATGTCATCCTGGTGGACTTTGACAGCGACGACATGGACGTGGAGAAAGCCCTGCGGGACGCCCAACTGCCCCGGTAACCCACCCCACCACCCCACACGAGCTCTGGGTCCCACCCTGCTCCCCCCGAGGCTGCTGAGGGGGGTCTGCGGGGCTCCTCGTGGTGGGACAGGCCATCCCAGTGGTGCTCACACCACCTGCTGCTCCTTCCCCAGCCTGGCGTGGGTCCCTGCCTCGCTGCCCCTCTCCTCCTCCTCCTTTTCGGGGGTTTGAACTTGTTTCCCACACGGAGGAGTTGGGGATGGAGAAACCTCCTCTGCCTCTGCAGGGGGCCCGTTGGCATGAGTTGTAGGCACCTGACCCCCTTCCTGAGAAGGTCCCCTCTCCTCGCTGGTGGTTCCTGTCCCCCTCTTGGCTGCGTCCCTTTGGGTCACCAGCACCAACCGCCCTGTCCTCTCTCCTCAGCTACCAGTACCTGCGGCGCACAGGGAACTTCGAGCGCTCGGCGGGGCTGCAGGCTGGCGTGGACACGGTGGAGGTGAGCCGGGGGAGAGGAGCCGGCTCTCGCCTCGCTGCGCCTTTTCGCCCTGATCCTCCCGCTTGTGTCTGTCCCCTCCCATAGGACGGGCACAGCATCGTGTTCCTCTGCGACCTGCACATCCATTTCCCCCCCAACATCCTGGACAGCATCCGGAAGCACTGCGTGGAGGGGAAGCTGGCCTACGCGCCCATCGTCATGCGGCTGAGCTGCGGCAGCTCCCCGCGGGAGCCCAACGGTAAGCGGGGTCCCCTCTGCCGCCATGCCTGTCCGGCAGGAAAACGTCCCCCGCCGGCCCCAGGAGAGCTGCGGCGCTGGGTTTGGGCTGCAGCCGGGCTCGGACGCGTGGGGAGGATGGGTTTGTTTTGCTCCAGCCAGAGGGGGTTCAAGCTCAAGGGCATTTGAGGCGCAGGGCGTGTGATGCCCCCCAAAACCGGGCTGTCAACTGGCACACCCCCGTGGGAGGTGGCGGTGATTGCACAGACCCCTGGTGGGATGAGGGGTTGGGATGGGGCATTCCCGCGGTGCCCGGTTTGGGCGGGGAGCACAGAAGTGGTGGCCGGGGGATTTGGGGTCCCCTCACCTCATGGCTCTCCCCCCTCCAGGCTACTGGGAGGTGAACGGCTTCGGCCTCTTCGGCATCTACAAGTCGGACTTCGACCGCGTGGGAGGGATGAACACGGAGGAGTTCAGAGACCGCTGGGGCGGGGAGGACTGGGAGCTCCTGGACAGGTGAGGCTGGGGGTGCCGGCTGCCCCCAGGGCAGGGCTGGCCACGCGGATCTGGGCACATCCCCTGGGAAACCCACTCTCCCCTCCATCGAGCTGGCTAAAGGATGGGGCCACGTGGTGGCCAAGCGGCAAAGCGTCCCCTTGGGAGGGCCGGATCCGTCCCCTGCCTTCCCTGAGCGTGTCCCTCATCCGGCTGCAGGGTCCTTCAGAGCGGGCTGGAGGTGGAGCGCTTGCGTCTCAGGAACTTTTACCATTACTACCACTCCAAGCGCGGCATGTGGAACGCCCGCAGCAAGAAGCCACCCAAGGACTAGCGCCCCGAGCCCGGCCCGCAGCCACCGACCCCCTCGTGCCCGCTGGAGGCCACCACCGGCGCCCGGTTGTCCCCGACTTCCGCCGACGCGCCTGGGTGCCGGCACGGAGGGCACCCCGTAACGAACCGTGGTTATTTTGGGGAAGGGGGGAGCGGGGAGGGTGAAAGCGGGTTGGTGATTTTTTTCTTAAGGGTCTAATTTCTTAGTCAGCGATGAATTTATTAACTCGTTAGCGCCGGGACAGTGGGCGTCCCGCTTCGGGAGGGGTGAAGCCCCCAGGGGATCCCCGGAGCCGGGTCCTGGGGGCTGTGCCGGGCCGGTGACTCCGGAGGCAGAAACGCAGTACCCAAGCTCGCAGCCGGCGCTCGCTCTGCAGCCCCTTTGCTGGGTCGCCCCCCCTAAAACGCCCAGCACCATGTCGCTGTGCCAGGCTGGAGAGCTGAGCTTTTGGGGGCACCCACAGGACTGAGCGGGGGGTATGAGCCCGCTGGGGCTGCCCAAACCCTCCTGCTCCCCCTCCCCGGGACCCCTGGAGCCACTTCGCAGTGGCTGGCAGAGCCCCTTGGCACCACGGGCTGGCACTGCCTGCGCCCGGGGGGGCTGGCTTGGGATGGGAAAGGGCAGAGCCCGGAGCAGGTGCGGGAGCAGGGGGAGAGCAAATGATGTTTCCAAGCTAATTTCTGTGAAATTATGAGGTAGGAAGCCGTTTTCAGGAAGTTTTGTCTGTTTTGGTTTTTTTTTTTTTTTATTCTTAAAAAATAAAATCGATGTCTTGGCTGGGATTCCCTTCCCCTCCATCACCCTGGTGCCTTGGCAGGGATGCGGCCCCCAGCCGGGCGTAGGGCACGAAAAGCCGGGTTGACCTCTGTCCCTCGCCGCTCCCAAGTCCCCTCGCGGTGGCGGGTGGCCGTGTGGGCTGGGGGGACGCTTTTGCCCGCTGGAAATCACCTCTGCCGTTTGTAACTCCCGGGAGGGGCTCGGGAAGGCCTGGCCCCACGGCCCGTCCTGCAGGAGAGAGCAGCCTTGCCCTGTGCGTGCAGGGAGCGCGCTGGCGGATGCGTTGGGCTGATCCTGGCTGAGGCTGGGAGGAGAGGTCAGGAAGCCGCAGGCAGGGCTCCCTGCGCTCCCGGTGGGACCGAGCAGGAGGAGGAGGACGGGCACGGAGCGAAGATTCGCTCTTTTCGGGGCCCCTTTGCTGTTTCGTGCGGTGAGGAGGAGGAGGAGGAGGAGGCAGCAGCTGTGCGTGTGGTGCCCGGACGCACGCCTGGGCTTGCAGGGAGCTGGCGGAGCCTCCGCCCCACACCTGGGCTCCACCCGGGCCACTGCCTGCGCCCCACACGGGGGGCTCAGCCCGGGGCCCCCGGGGCTGGCGAGCCCTGGGGAGAGCCCCCAGCTGCTCCGCGCGCTCCCGCGCGCCCTTGCACGCTCGTTCGCGGGACGGCCGTGTCTGCCTGTGCCGGAGCCCTTTGCTCGTCTCTTCCCCTCGCCCGTGGACGTGCCCGGTCGCACGCGGCGCCTCGCGGGCTCCGGCAAACCCGCTTGGCCCCGGGCCCGGCGGCCGCGAGCTCCTTCTGCTCCTCCGCCGGGTCACCCTGTCCCTGCAAATCCCCTGGGCTGTGACCACCGCGTCCTTGCTGCCCTCCACCGGGAGCTTCCAGCAGCCGGGAGCACCTCTGGGGGGGCTGAAATAGCCCCGGAGCTTCCCCCACCCCAGGTGTTCTATTCCCCCGGCTCTGTCTGAGCGTCTGCTGAGTTTTGGGGTGAGGATGGAGGCGGTAGGCTTGGCAACCTGCTTGCCATCAGAAAACAGCCACAATCTGGGTCTCTGGGGGATTTTTATCCCAAATTTGGCACTTCTGGCCCCGGGATTTGCCGGGAGGGGACAGTCTGGGCAGGCTGCGGGTTTTTCTCTCCGTGCTGGCACTCGCAGGCTCCTCTCCTCACCCCGCTGCCTGTTTTTTCCAGCGCTTTGGAAGTGCTTTGTTGTGGGCGAGGGCTCTGCCCGCTGCGCCGGGAGTTGGCCTGTGGGCTGAGGAGCACTGGGCAGGGCGGGTGGCCCCGCAGTCCCCCGGGGGCCAGCAGCGCCATCCCTAAAGCCGCCTTTCCTTAGGCACAACTTTTCCAGCAGCTTCCCAGCAAGCAGAGCTCACAAAGCCACCGGCGGCGGAGCAGGCACCGGGCTCAGCCACATCCAGAGCTGACGCTGGAAGGGACCGGTGCCACCAGCGCCATCCCCACTGGGGACGCTGGTCCAGCCCCGCTGGGGACAATTTGGAGCCAGCTGACGGTATTGGCTTGGGGTAGGGCCAGCAGCAAAACGCCGGAGGGTTTTGTTTCCGTGGCAGTGGCTGAGCCGTGGTCACGGGGACCACACGGGGACCTCAGGGAGCCTCTCCCGGGCCAGGCGATGGAGCCCCGAGTGACAGCGGGGTGCGGGCAGGTCCCCGCTTTTAGAGGAGCAGCCCTGGTGCTGGGGCGCGGCGTTGGCCGGGCGGCTCGCCCTGCCCCAGGGGGATGCTGCAAAGGCGTTGGGGCTTGTTTAGGGTGGTGGAGGCAAACACCAGCCCGCAGCGGCCTCGCTGTAGGGCTGTCCTGGCCACGGGGCCGAGCGAGGGCTTGGAGGAGGGCGAAGGTGAGCAGAGAGTGTCCCCAACACCTCCAGGCTGAGAACGGGCCAAACGTGACAGCAGTGGCCGGATGGAGGGTCCTCCTGCCCTGCGCCGGGCTCTGCTCAGGGGTCGCCTCTCGGCAGCCCCCAGCGAGCGCTGGGTGCGTTGTGGAACCCCGCGCTGCCGTGCCGGTGGAAGCGATGGCCCCCAAACTGGTTTGGCCCGTTTCAAACGCTCCCTCTTGGCTTATCTGGCTTCAAAGGGCTCCTGCTCCATCCCACGCATACAAATACACTCCCTGTGAACCCCCGGGGGAGCCCCCCACCCCGCAAAAAGCATGTACCCCCCCGGCTCTACCTCCCCTCCATCTTCTCCTCTTGGCAGCCCCAAAACGCTCCTTGTTGCACCCATGGGTGCCTCGTGCTGGGGGGGTTCAAGGGGATGCGGTGGAAAGGACACGTTGGACCATGGCCATGGTGGCAGTGGGGACCAACGGTGATTTTTTGGAGCATCACAAAGAGGGCAGAGACGTGGCTGCGCTGTCCAGGATGGGGCAGGTGGGACCCCCGGACACCCCCCCCGGCACCTCAGCCATGCCGAGGCTTTTTGTGGAGCTGCCGCAAACCCCAAAAGTGCAAACTTGGCTGCGAGGCGAGCGGGTTTCGAGCGCACATGCAAAACACGGGCGAAGAGACTGGTTGGGTAAGCTCCCGGGGCGGGCCCGCGCCGTGGCCCCACGCCCGCCGCACTGGCCCCGCCGCAGACGCCATCGCCCACCCCCTGCCGGGGCGCCCGGCACCCGCGCAGCACCCAGGGGTGCACCCGCCTGCCCGGGAGGATGCTGCAGGGCAACGGCCCGCCGGGGCCACCCAACAAGGTATGTGCCAGCCCGTCCTGCACCCATCGGTTGGCTGTCCCCGGCGCGGGTCCCCAGGGAACACTGGTGGCACCCGCCGTGCCACCCGTCCCCATGCACTGGGTGGGAAGGGACGGCGCGGATCAGGTCGCTGCTCCTGGCCAACTGTGGCCAAGAGGTTTCTGTCCTCCTTGCCCCGTGCCTCAGTTTCCCTGGCGTGGCTCTTGGCACACGTGCGCCGTGGCCAGGCTGCGCGGTGCCGCCTCGGCCACTCCCCGCTTCAAACGCCGATGGCACCGGCAGCCACAGGCTCCCCTGGGGACCCGGTTTTGGGGACAGGCGCTCAGCGGCGCTCAGGGGGTGGGAGAGGACAACGTGCACCCGGGGGCTGGGGTCTCCCTGGGGACGCGGCTCTGTCACCCTGCGGAGGAAGGCATAAGGGTGCCTCCAGGCTGGGGGGGCAGTGACCGCTTTAGGGCCCCCCAGACCGAGTTTGTTTAACCCTGTGTCACCCTGACCATGGCCGCGTCCCCTCGGGAATCCCCCAATTTTGCTCTGAATGTGAGGGGTTTTGGTGCCGACGTGCTGCTTTTTAAGCATCCCAGTGCATCCCCGCTCCCGGGCAACACTTTCCCCCATTAATGAGCTGCTTTACGAGGCAAGCGCTGCCGGTTTTGGCTTAAAACCTGCCTCACCCCCCCGCCCCCCCCAACCTCCCCAAGACCCCTCAATTTCCATCTCTAAGCTGCAGGACAGTGTCAGGGCAGGGGGACGGGGGCTTGGAGTGGAGGCAGAGCCTGGGGGAGCGGGGCTGCCAGCACGCTTGGGGGTGGCCCTGGGAGGACCCCCCCGTCCCCCCAGCAGAGGGGCTCCCGGGGCCGTCCCCAAGCCCCTCGGTGCCTGGCACGGGGATGGCGGGCAAGCATCAGCTTGCACGGGGAGCGAACCGCCCTCCCCGCCTGCTCCCGGGGGGGAACCCGTGATTCATACGGGCTGGGAGGGTGGGGAGCGCCCCGCTGAGCTCTGCCAAACTCGGTGCACCCGCTGACGCTCCCTGTGTGGGTGGTGCCAAGGTGGGAGAAGGGGGGGGGGGCGTGGGGTTATCCTGTACCCCAAAAGGGTCAGGTGTGACCCCAAAGCAAAGGGGGGGGCTCCCAGTAAACCCATGAAGTCCCTGGACACCCCCCCCCAAGCTGGGGAGGTGGGGGTTCTTCCCCCCTGCGTCAGCCCCCAGGCACGATGTGGTGGTGGCACTGGGGTTTGCAGCCCACTGGGGTTTGGGGAGGCCGTTGGAGTTAGGGGCTGTCACCCCAAAACGCTCGCCTGCAGCTCTTGCCACCCCGCCCCAGCATCAGCCGCTGCTCCTGCTGACGGCGGCACATTCCTCTGGGACAGCCGCCCTTTTCACCCTCCTAACCAAGCACAAAAGCCATCCCAGCGTTGTCCTCAATGTCCCGGCCTTGTCATCACCAGGTGTCGTAAGCCTCGGCCGGCAAAGCCCATAACACTTCTGCCAGGCGGGTCTGGAGCGGTGACGCCGCTGAGCGCTGAGCCATGGCTCGCTGCGGAGCTGCGGCCGCGTCGCCACGCTCACCTTCAAACGGCCAAAGCCAGCGCCGGCTTCTCCAGCTGATGCGCTGTGCTGGAGCTGACGGGCAAAACACCCTGTGCCCACATGCAGGGGCAGAGCCCGAGTGCCCAGGCACGGCTGAGAACGGGCACAACTCGGTTCAGGAGTGAGCAGATCAGTCAGCAAGTCAGGGGCCGAGGGAGAGCAGCATGAAACACCACCATGGGGAGGGATTTTGGGAGCCGTTCCCGAGCACACTGGGCTTAGGGGGTTCCTGGTGTCCCCCACCCCAGCCGTGCCGGGGTCGACCGGGGTGGCTCAGCGGGTGGGGTGAGCCTAATTAGTACCTGTGCGGTGGCACGGCTGAGTCACCCCACGTTCATTACTGCCGGGCCTGCCGGCGCTGAGCCGCCCCTTTTTTTTTTTATTATTATTATTGTTGTTTTTTAATTCCCCGGCTGATTTGAAAAGCAAAGCAGGGAGGGCCTGGCCAGTAATTACTGCCAATTAGCCCCCGCTCTGGCCCTTTGGCGGGCCAGCCCCTGGCCCGGAGGGGTTTGCTGGCCGCGGTGGTGGGCAGCTGGGGGGGCTGGGGTCAGCGATGGGGCTGCCCAGGGCCCCGGGGCCCTCCTAGGAGGGGGCTCGGGTGTCTGGGGCTCTCTGGGCGGCTGCCTGGGGCTCACTGGTGGGGCCATGGCGGGGTCGGGGCTGGCTGAGGAACTTGCCCGGGGGTCCACGGCTCTCCAGGGAGGTTGCCTGGCGGTCTTCGGCTCATTGGAGTGACAACGTGGGGGTCTGGGACTTGCTGTCAGGGACATGCAGGGGTCTGGGGGCTCAATGGGGACACTGCCCGGGGTCCGGGGCTCTCCTGGGAGGCCATGCAGGGGTCCGGGGGTGGCTGAGGAGCTTGCCTGGGGGTCCGGGGCAGGTCGCCCAGGGGTCTTAGGCTCATTGGAGTGACAATGTGGGGGTCTGGGGCTCGCTGGCAGGGCCATGCGGGGCTCTGGGGGTCAATGGGGAGGCCATGTGGGGGTCTGGGGCTTGCCAGGGGGATAACATGGGGGTCTGGGGCTCGCTGGCAGGGCCATGCGGGGCTCTGGGGGTCAGTGGGGAGGCTGCCCAGGGCTGGCTGGTGGGGCCACGTGGGGGTCTGGGGCTGGCTGAGGAGCTTGCCCAGGGTTCTGCGGGTCTCCAGGGAAGCTACGGGGGGGTCCGGGGCTGGCCGAGGAGCCTGCCTGGGGGTCCGGGGCTCTCCAGGGAGGCCATGTGGGGGTCTGGGGCTTGCCAGAGGGTCAACGTGGGGGTCTGGGGCTCGCTGGTGGGTTTGCCCGGGGGGGGTTTGGCTCTCCCCGCGGGGGCCGCAGGTATGACCCCCCCCCCCCGGACCCCATCCGCCGCCCTCGTCCCCGCGAGGCCGCCCCGGGCGCCTCCGCCTTTGGCGGCGAGGTGAGGGTGGCGGCGGGAGCCCGGTGCGGCCCCCTCCTTCCCGCCGAGGCGTGGCGGCGGCGGGGCGGGCCGGGTGCCTCCCTTGGGCTCCGGGAAGCCGCCGCCGCGCTCACCTGCGCAGGCCGGCCTGGCTCGCCTCGGCCTCCGCACCGCCGCCGCCATGCAGGAGACTAACACCTTCTTGCTCTCGGCCCTGCAGCCCGAGGCCGGCGTCTGCTCGCTGGCCTTGCCCTCGGACCGGCAGCTGGACGGCAGGAGCCGGGAGGCGGCCGAGGCCCAGCGGCTGCGCAGCGCCCGCGTCCAGGAGCAGGTCCGCATCCGCATGATGCTGCGGGGGCAGGCGGCCGCCCGCCCCGAGGGCCCCGACCACCCCGACGGCGGCGGCAGAGGTGGGAGATCCCCCGCGACCCCCGGGCGCACGCGGACGAGCCGGCGGCGGGAGCCCCTCGGCCGGCACCGGGCTTCGGCTCGCGCCGTGGCGTGGGGCTGGGGGGTCACACCCCCCCCGGCCAATCCCCCCGCTGAACCCCCGGCACCGGGGATGGAGGGGCACAGCCCCGGCCTGGGCTCACTGCGCCCTGCTCAGGGGTCGTGCCTCAGTTTCCCCACCCGCCCCCTGGGGGGATTGGCACTGTGGGGGGGCTCCCGCACCCTGCTTTGGGTTGGGATAAGGGGATTTTTCTCGCCCTGGCGGATCCCTCCCTGTCCCCGCCAGCCTTTGAGCGGTGCCGCTGGCCGGGCTCCAAGCTCCTCCATTTAATGTCTGCGCTCGCGGCCTCCGCCCTGCCGCTTCGCCCGGCACCGGCACGGGGTCTCACCGAGCCCCCTGATCCTGGGTGCTGGGGTCCCCGGTGGCGGCTGGGAGAGACACCCTCCCCCCGGCCCCGGCACCCCAAGGGCTGCCCGGGCGTGGGTGTGAGTCACACTTCTGTCACTGCCGGGGCTGGCGGCGGCGTCCTTGTCCCCAGGGCGGTGGCAGGGCGGGAGGGCGGCATGGGGTGCAGCGTGGCGGCCGGGTCCCTGCCGGGTTCCCGTCCCGCAGTGGCGGGGACAGGACTGGTTTTGGGGGGATGCCTGGGCTGCTAATCCGGCTGCGGCGGAGGGGACCAGGCCAAGCCACCGTGACCCGCCAAGGTGGCAATTACTCCCCTCGCCGTCGGGGCACGATGAAAGGCGGGGAGGCTGCTGCTCGGCACTGCCGCTCCTGCTCCCTGTTGCCGGCAGGCAGGCGAAGGCAGCCTCCTCCCGCTCCCTTGTCCCCCTCAGTGCCTCCGGCATGGCCGCGGCTCCCCAGGAAGGTTCCCCCGGGATGAGCTGGGGGGATCTTTGGTCCCCTAGAGCACCCCTTTGCCCCCCGGGGCTCACGTTGACCTCTCTGTCTCTGTCCCGCAGGCGGTCAGTATGGCACGACCCTGCGCTCCTCCTTCAGCTCCCGCTCCCAGAGCAATGGCTTGGACGCCAAAGCCTCGGTACGTTCTGGGGGGGCTCATCCCCCACCCTGCGCTGGCGCCTGTCACTGTGGCGGCTGGGGATGCCAGCAGAGACCCAGCTGCGGGCTGTAGCCGTGGTTGTGCCAAGGGAGGCGCCTGGCTCCATCCTTCCCTCTCCCCGCAGTGGGGATGGAGGGACAGGCTCACGGGCACCCCTGAACCCCGCGCTTTCCCCCCGCAGCTCTATCAGCCGCTGGCCAAGAAGGATTTCGGCACGCTGAAGGGCAGCGGCTGGTCCTCGCGCTCGGCGGTGGACCTCACGCCGCACAAGCGGATGGCGACCATCAGCAATGGGGGCCTGGCGAAGGGCCGGGGCTATGGCACCGGCTATGCCATGTCGCAGGCCGCCAACACCTCGCCGCGGCCCAGCTCCTTCCATGAACGCAACTACCGGTCCCGGCAGAACTTCGACACCCTGTCGCTGCGCTCCCTGCGGCTGGCCGACGGGCCGCTCCAGCCCACCGCCATGGCAGATGACCGCTATAGCATCATCTCGGAGCAGCTGGACCCTGTGGGTCACCGTCCCCTCTACAAAAGCCAAGGCAACGGTGGCTTCGCCCGCTCCTACACCTTCGAGAGGCAGATGAGCGCCGGCTCCACCGCCAAGGCCGCCTCCGACTGGCTGGAAGGTGGTGAGGTGACCCAGAGCCGCACCATCCGGGCGCCCGCCATGCGCACGCTCCAGCGCTTCCAGAGCAACAACCGGTCACGGCTGAGCACCGGCTCCTTCGGCAGCGTGCAGGCGGCCTCGCAGGCGGGCATTGGGAGCTCCTACATGGGCATGGTGGAGCACAGCTGTCGCGCGCCCTCCGTGCGCAGCCTGGCCGAGTCCAGCCACCACCTCCAGGACCAGCGCGCCATGGAGATGTACAACGGGCACAGCACGCTGCTCAGCCACCAGTCGGGGGGGTGAGTGCCCGCCTTAGTCGCTTGGCTGGTTGAGGGCAAAAGCCTCCACCGCTTGCTTGGCGTTACCTTGCTGCAAGGGATGCAGGAGGAGGGGAGCGATGGCGGGCACAATTTGGCCCCATAGTGATGGACCACAGCATGGGTTGACCTCCAAGTGTGTCCTGCATGTGGCCTTAGCTCCTCTCGTGGACACATCCTGAGACTTGGGGTTAGGAGGATGGTCATTCAGCCGGTTCTGGAGTCCTGTGCCCCAAGAGCGCGGTGGGGAGGAAGATGGGTTGATGGGTCTCCGAGATGTGGGACGTGGTGGGGTGCAGAGGTGGAGGACCCCTGTGGGATGCTCTGCCTGGGCCCTTCCTCACCTGCCTGTGGCCTCCAGGTTTGACGACATTGACCTGCCCTCTGCGGTGAAATACCTGATAGCGAGCGACCCCAACCTGCAGGTCCTGGGCGCTGCCTACCTTCAGCACAAATGCTACAGCGACAGCAATGCAAAGAAGCAGGTGAGTCCCCAGGAGCCAAAGGGGAAGGGAATGTCCCCAGCCCCCCTGCCGTGGTGGGGCACCCCTGGGAGGGTGGAGGAGATGGAGGGAGCCCCAGCCCCCAGCCGAACGGGCGAGCGGCTGGGCGTCTCAACCCGGCCGGGCTCTCCCCTCCCAGGCCCGCAGC
Organism: Rissa tridactyla; assembly: GCF_028500815.1. Taxonomy (NCBI): domain Eukaryota; kingdom Metazoa; phylum Chordata; class Aves; order Charadriiformes; family Laridae; genus Rissa; species Rissa tridactyla. The sequence goes on from NC_071469.1 coordinate 520,085, forward strand.
CTCCAGGCCATGCCCAAGCTGGTGAAGCTGTTCAACAGCCCCAACCAGGAGGTGCAGCGCCATGCCACGGGCGCCATGCGCAACCTCATCTACGACAACGTTGAGAACAAGCTGGCGCTGGTGGAGGAGAACGGCATCTACGAGCTCATGCGGACGCTGCGGGAGCCCGACGATGAGCTCCGCAAGAATGTCACAGGTGGGGGGTGGTGGCAGGGGTGGGCAGGGGTCCTCCTCCCCCGGGGGCGGCAGGTGGTGCCCCCGCCCCATGAGTAAAGCTGGGGCGGCACTTCATGGGGATGATTTCTTTGCATCATTGTTACCCGCCCTGTCCCACGGCCACTCCCAGCTGCGGGCGGTCGGCGCGAGCCCCCTGGGGAGGTGGGTCGGGGTGGACGTGCTCTCCAGCCGTCCCCGGGACTGAGGGTCCCCCTCCACGCAGGGATCCTGTGGAACCTCTCCTCCAGTGACAACCTGAAGGATCGCCTGGCCCGGGACACGCTGGAGCAGCTCACGGACCTGGTCCTGGTCCCCCTCTCCGGACTGGGGGGCTCGGGTGTCATCCAGCAGAACCCCTCGGAGGCAGAGATCTTCTACAACTCCACAGGTTTCCTCAGGTACCTGCTGTGGCCCTCCCACTGTGCATAAAGGTTTGGGTGGGGGAAGAGGCACCATCTGCGCTGCGTACATAGGGAGCAAGGTCCCCAGGGCTCATGTCTGGGGTCCCCATCCCTTGCAGTGCTCGTGCATGAAGGCAAAGCCTGGACAACCCCGTGGGAGAGGTATCAGCTGCCCTCCCCACGGTGGCGCCCGGTGGCCGGAGGGAGGTGGCTGTGGGGAAGCCCCTTCTCGCCGTGACGGGCCCACGTTCCCCGTGCAGGAATCTCAGCTCTGCCAGCCAGCAGACCCGGCAGAAGATGCGCGAGTGCCACGGGCTGGTGGACTCCATGATCCACTACGTGAACAGCTCCCTGGAAGTGGGCAAGTCAGAGGACAAGGTGAGCCCTGGGAGCTGGGTGCTGGGAGGGTTTGGGTGCCCTGAGACTGGGTGCTGCTCCCTCCCTCTGGCGGCTGCCTGGCCACCGTGGTGCAAAGGCACATCTTGATGTGATGGTTGGAAAACCAACTTGGATCCATCTGCCCTTATTGGGCGCAGTGGGGCACCGCTGGTGTCATCGGGGCGACTCTGGCCACAGAGCCCCAGGGGATCTTGCCCCAGGGGACGTGCCAGCTGGAGATGCCCTGGCTGGCGGCACAAGGACTTACCCCCCCCATGCACCATGTCCCCCCCCCAGAGCGTGGAGAATGCTGTCTGCGTCCTGCGCAACCTCTCCTACCGCCTCTATGACGAAATGCCCCCGTCCTCCCTCCAGCGCCTGGAAGGCCACAGGAGGAACAACAGCAGCATGGTGACGGGGGAGCTGGTGGGCTGCTTCAGCCCCCAAAGCAAGAAAGCACGAGAGGTCAGCGGCTAGGAGGTGGTGGGCACCGTGACGGCTGTGTCACCTGGGGCGGGGCTGGCACTGGGAAGCGGCTGGCGGTGGAGGTGACGCTGGGGCGGAGGTGGACGCTGGCCTCGGCTGGTGGGTGGGACACACGGGTGAGCTCAGCGGAGGGTGAATCAGGGTGCCGAACCCCTGCTTTTCCACACCATGGGGCATGACGCAGCTGGGGTGACCTGCTGGGTCACTGCCAGCCTGGAGCTGCCCAGTGGTTGAGGCCAGGCACGCTGGGGAGAAGGGGACACCAGCAGCGAGGGATGCCGCAGCGGGAACATCCCCTACGAGTCTAACAGTGCCGCCCCCATCCCCGCAGCACTACCTGAATGCGGACATCGTCACCTTCACGGAGGTCTCCAAGGACCCCAAGGGCATGGAGTGGCTCTGGAACCCGCAGATCGTGGGCATCTACAACCGGCTGCTGCAGCGCTGCGAGCTCAACAAGCACACGACGGAGGCGGCCTCGGGTGCCCTGCAGAACATCACCGCCGGGGACCGCAGGGTGAGAGCACGGGAGGGGAGCGTCTCCCGGCGCTCGCCCCGTCTTGCCTGGTTGTCCCCACGGCCTGGCCGGTCACGGCCGTGCCCGGGGAGGGGATGCACCTCCCTGCGGGTTGGTGCCAGCCTTTCCTGGATGGGGGACGTGGCCATCATGCTACTTGGCACCTAGACATGGGTCACCCTGACGTGGCCCCGTTGAGCAGGAGGAGGAGGAGGATGGGGTGGGAGGAGGCAGCCGGTGGGTCCCGGCGGGTGTCTCCAAGCACGTGTTTGCCTCGGCAGTGGGCGGGCGTGCTGAGCCGGCTGGCCCTGGAGCAGGAGCGCATCCTGAACCCCGTGCTGGACCGCGTCCGCACCGCCGACCACCACCAGCTGCGCTCCCTGACCGGGCTCATCCGCAACCTGTCCCGCCATGCTCGCAACAAGGACGAGATGTGTGAGTGCCGGGGCGGGACGGGCAGGGCCGGGGCTGCAGGGAGGAGCCCCACAGATGCTCTCCACCCTTTTCCTTCTTGCTCTTGCCTCCAGTTACCTCCAGCCATGTCTCGGCACCGTCCTGCCTGCTGCATCCCCGCTCACAGCTGAGTGCGTGGTGGCTGGTCCATCCCCCCTCCCCAGTAACCAAACACCTGCCACGCGTTGTGCTCTGCCTCCAACCCCACCGTCTCACTTGGCTTTGTCCTTGTCCCCCAACTCCTCTCCCCGGCGCCAAGGAGTCTCAGAAGAGACTTCAGAGAGTAAAGGGTTTGAAGATGTCCTTGGTGCCGCCCCACATGTCCTTGGTTGGACCCTCTGTCCCCTCATTGCCCCCAGGAGGTTGCAGGGTTCATCCCCAGACCGCCACGTGTCCCCTGGGTCTGGCCACCAGCCCTGATGTGATACTTTTGCCTGCCAGCGACCAAGGTGGTCAGCCACTTGATCGAGAAGCTACCAGGGAGCGTCGGGGACAAGTCGCCGCCCGCCGACGTCATCGTGAACATCATCGCGGTCCTCAACAACCTGGTGGTGGAGAGCCCTATGGCCGCCCGCGACATCGTCTACTTTGATGGCCTCAGGAAGCTCTTCTACATCAAGAAAAGAAGGGACAGGTGGGAGCTCCCTGTCTGCCCTGCTGTCCCAGCTTGGACCTGGGCTCCAGTCCTGCTCTCCCCTTCCTCCCTCGTTCAGCTCCCAGGTGTTGGGAGTCACCAAACCAGCTCAGAGTGGCCTCGTGGCCACCTTCCATCCCTTTGCCACCTCCTCAGGACACCCTACCACATGGTTGCCCATTGCTGCAGCCACCTTCTTCCCATTTGGGTGCTTCTCACCTCTCCTGCCAGAAGCACTTGCCACCCTGCACATTGCGGTGGGCTCCAGCCTTTAGTCTTCTGCCTCTTCCCACCAGCACTAAGTCCTCAGCCCCTCTGTGCCCTTCTGGGGTGGTATCCTTGGGCTGATGGGCACCATCCCGTGCCCAGTGGTACCCAAAGCTCATCACATCCTGTCTCTGTTGCAGCTCGGACAACGAGAAGTCCTCCAGAGCAGCAGCCAGCCTCTTGGGCAACATGTGGCAATACACCAAGCTCCACCGGGACTTCAAGATGGTACGTAGCACCCTGCGGTGCCTCCCCCAGACGGAGGGATGCTGGGATGGATCCTGAGGGTGCATCCCAAGGGAGTCAAGGCCAGGGGCTTCACCCCGGAAAGCCACGCCACCCAAATGCTTCCAGGAAGGGTTCCGACTCCACACCTCGCCCTCCTGAAGGGCTGGGGACGTCCCCAGAACATTGTCCCTGTGGTGGCACTTGCACTAGTGGGGCGGGGACAGCCACGTGCCCAATGTGGGGTCAGCGTAGCCCTGCTGGGGCTGGGGGTGGGTTTGTGTTCGAGTTCCCAGTGAGGTGTGGGCAGGGGTGTCCTCGGGCAGGAAAAGTGACGGTGCTGGCGTCCCCCCTGTGTGACGGGTGGCCTGTCTCCTTGCAGAAGGGGTACCGGAAGGAGGACTTCCTCGGCCTGTGAGGACAACCCCCGGGAGCCTGGCTCTCCCCGCCGGGATGCTCCTTGCTGCCGGCCGTGCCCTGGGGATGCTGCTCGCCACCGGAACCCTGCTCCGTAGCGTAGTCCCCGCTGCGTCCCTCCTGCCTCCCCACTCCACCGCGTCCCCCTTCCTCGGGTGGGGGGGACGCTTGTCCTCCCTCCTGCCGCAGCCTCAAACCCAGCGACTGCTTTTGGCTCTGCTGCAGGGCCCCGCTGGGACCCCAGTTAGTGGGGGGCTGCCCCACGGCACCCAAGTGCCCTCAGCCCCTGGGGACCCTTCCTGCTCCTGGGGAGCCGCTGCAAAGCTCAGCTTGTCGCGTGGCTCGGCGGAGGAGCAGGAGCCGCAGGGCTTCGGGGAGGCTCCTGCAAAGCAATGCTGGTGGGGAGGGGGGGCTTCTGGGGGCAGTCCATCCCAGCTCCCCGAATCGCGGCACAGCGGGTGCTGGGAGGGGGCCGGTGCTGCCAGGAATGGGGCTTCGCAGAGCTCGGGGCGGGGGGGTGTGTGGGAGGTCTGAGGTGGCCTCCCAAATTTTTATGGGGTGGCCCCGCAGCTGTAAGGAGCTAGGCAGCGGCGTTGGCAACGCGGCGCTGAGTCCCCCCTTTGCCGGGGGTGTGGGGGGGGTTGTGATTGAGGCTGCCCACACTCTCGCTGCAAGAAACCGGGGTGTCTCTGAGCCGCACCGTCCCCATCCGTGCGCCCCGCGGGGACTGTCCTTGTGCCGGCAGAGCCGCCACTGCTGCTCCGTGCCGGCTGCTCGGCTCAGGGCTGGGCCTGGCCGGTGCTGCACAGGCAGGATTCGGGCAGGGCCAGCCGGTGTGTGTTTGCCAGGTGGCGTCTCCCCGCGGGTGGGGAGATGCCCTCAGTGCCCGGCGCGGTCGGGGCAGGTTGGGCAGCGGATCCAAAGCTCTTTCTGCCATGGTGGCGGCCAGGCTGGGGCACGCGGGTGGGCTGGGGGGTGGCTTCGGGCTGCCGGCGGGTTTGGGGCTGGGCGGGGAGACCCTGCGCTTGGGGGGCATCGCGCAGCCCCTTTGGGAAACAAGGTAGAGTAGGTACAGGGGGTGGCAGGGTGGGGGAGACCAGGCGGCGCTGCCAGGAGGGGACACGTCCAGGGCTGGTGTCGCCCCCCTGGTGTGCCGGCACCCGGCACGGTCCGGGCTGGCATGTCGCGGTGCGTTTGTCTCCCCAGCTCTCCGTGTACAAACTCCCTGAGCCCTGTGTATCCCTGAAATAAAGGCCTTGAACGATGCCCACTTGCCCCCGCCCTTGGCTGGCACGCGGGAGGGGTGGAGAGCACCCGTGGGACGCTGGCTCGTGGGTGAGCTCACTCTGTGGTGACACCCCCCTCCCCGCGTCCGGGCGTTGCTCCGAGTCAGCATGGTGGGGACGCCGGCACAGGGACGGGATGTGGCACAGGGACAGGACAAGGCACGGCGTTGCCTACCCCGCTGCCCACAGTGGGGAGAGACCCACTGGTGGCACCCGTGTCCCCACAGAGGGACGAGACCCACTGGTGGCACCTGCGTCCCCACAGACGGATGAGACCCGCTTGGAGCAGCAGCATTTTATTGCCACGGGACTTTCCATGGGAGAGAAGGTGCTGCAGCCGCTCCCATGGGGCATTTCCCAGCCACTGGGACTGGGACACGTTGCTTCTTGGAGAGCATCACCCATCCCAACGCTCATCCATCAGGCAGGAAAAATGTCCCTGCAGCCCACAGGGAGGGAGGGGGGCCCAGCACCCAAGGGTGCCCAGGCACTACAGCAGGGGTGTCCCCTGGTGATGGTTTTCCACCACAGAGCGTGCTGCCAGAAGGAGCCAGTCTTTCCCACTCAGACCTGGCCTTTGGTCCCATCATAAAGCCCAGGCTCCTCTGCCCATGATCTGGGTCCGTGTGGCCCCACGGGGAAGGGGGATGCTGCCTTTGCCGACCCATGGCCCCACTCAGATGTCATCCTCTGTCACCAGGCAGTAGAAGTCTGTGCGGGCACCGTAGTTGCGGGATCCCAGGTCTGAGATGTCGAGCTCGGGTCTCTGGCCGTCCCTCAGCTGTGTGTCCTCTGTTGTGCTGGCAGCCAAAGCCATGGGAGTGCCAGGGCCGGCGATGCGGGGAGGCAGGGGGCTTCCGAAAACGCACCCTCGGAGGCCTGGAACGAGCAGGGAGATGGATTTTTAATGGTGGGGAAGGGGCTAAACCTAGCCCGCCTGCCACGGGAGGGTGAGGCAAAGCTCAAAGGTGACCTCCAGTGCACATCTGTTCCCCCCAGGAGAAGAAGGAGGCAGGGGACAAGGACCTGTGCCGAGGTCCCCATCTGGGTGGAGGTCTCCATCGCTGTCCAGGTAGCTGCTGTGCAGGATCAGCATGGGGTCCTTGTCCTCCTGCAGCTGGGTCTGCGGGTCCCCCATGGTCCCCTGGAAGGACACTTTGCGGGGCAGGGCCAGGCACAGCTCCTTCCAGAAGTCTGATGATGGGGTCTGCGTGGGGCAGGGAGGAGATGAGCCGCATCGGGACCACCACGAAGCCAAGCCCGGCCCCGCACGGGGCTGGGGAAGGCTCTGTGGGGCTCGGCAAACTCTTCCTGGTGCTGGGAGCTGAGCCAAGGCGAGGGCTGTGCTCCCGGCATGGCAGTGTGCCCGTGCGCCGGTGGAGAAACCGGCCCAACCTGCTGAAATGCTCCCGAGGGCTCCAGCTCCCAGCCTGGCCCGAAATGGCCACAGCAGCCATGGGCCGAAGCTTCGCTCTGAGAGCAGAGGCTTCACCCCGTCGCCTCGGCCAGGGGAGACCCCAGAGCCACATAGGGCTCCTGATCGTGTAAGTTTGGGGAGTGAGCACCCAGAGCTGGGGCTGTTTCTGTTGGTTTTTTTTAAATTGCCTCTAAAAGACAAGTGCCCCAACCTGCTTTTTAGGAGCACTGAAGCATGTGGAGCAGCCCTGGAGCATGGCAGGGAGGCTGACACAAAACGGGGTGCTGGGGATGGAAATGGGGGTGCTGGCAGGACGGGGTCTCGCTGCGCTCACCATGGAGCCAGCTCGCCACACCAGCAAGGTCACCACGCTCCGGTGCTGCTTCAGCAGGCTGATGGCAGGGTGGGTGATCTCCCGGTACTGGCTCTCGAAGACGATGAAGATGGGTTTCTTGGAAAGCTCCAGCAGCCTCCAAAGCCCTTCCCTGTGGGACAGGCACGTGGCAGGAGGGTGAAGGACCCTCTGGCTCCCCTCTCCCGGCAGCAGGTAGGAGCCGCTCCTACCTGAAGCTGCTGTTGCACCAGTCTTGCTCCAGGTACGCGACAGAGAGGACCACGATGAGACGCCGGCACCGGCTCACGTTCATGATCAGGTCGGCTGAGGGCTCTGCAGACAAAGGGATTTCAAGCCCCCAGGTGCTGGCGTTGCCCCTCTGCCCGTCCCCACCGGGTTCAGTGCCTACCTGAGTTGGGCAGGATGGTTTGCTCGTCCAGGAAGAGTTTGTAGCCGTAGCGGTTCTCCAGCTGCGGCTTCATGATGAAGTGGACAAACTTTCGGTCATCCGGGGCGGTGGCGTGGGAAACGTAGGCGTCGTACAGCTTCCCGTCTGGGGAGAGCCATGGGGAGAGGGGGTGTAACGCCGGGGAGGGCTCTGTGTGTCAGCGAGCCCCCGGCTTGGGGGATGCTTTTCCCCCAAGGGGGGGCACCACCTCTGTGCCCTTCCCCGGTGGCTCACCGTTGATCTCAAGCTCACCATACCGGTTCCGGTACCAGAGGAACATGCTCAGGCGGCATCGGACATAGAGGCCGGCCAGGAGCATCAGGAGCACCAGGACCAGGAGGGCTGCCAGCACCGCGGGCACGTGCCCTGCCGCCTCTGCAAGGACAGGGAAGGTCACGGTGAGCGTGGCCAGTGGCTCCTGGCCCAGGTTTTCTGGGTTTGGTGTAGGTTTGCGCCGCAATACACTGCCATGGGAGAGGCATCAATAATCCCCATGGGGCTGCCATTCCTGCCCTATGCAAGCGGGTCCTCCTTGGAGGTGTCCTGTCTCTGTCCCCGGTGTGTCCCTACCCACTCGCCGCAGGGTGAAGGTGGCCGTGGCATTGCTGACCCAGCAGGCAAACACCCCGAAGTCGGCATCGTGCGTGAGGTTGAGCTGCAGGACGCTGGCGAGGAGCCGCTCCGAGGCATTTTGGCCAAACCTGGGGTGAGATAGGGTCGCCGTGGTTTGGGCCATGTGGCACCGCCCCCGGTAGACAGACAGACAGAGGGATGGACGTGTCGCAGGGCAGGCTCCTTACCAGGCAGTGTCCTGGCTGCTCTCGCTGCCCAGCCACTGCCCGTCTTTGCTCCAGGCAGGGACAGGCTGGCAGTGCTCGGCAGCCGCCCAGCGCACGGTGCAGTTCAGCGCTACCTGGCTCCCCAGCGCCAGCTCCAGTGTCTCATTGGCAGCTGGAACGAGGATTTCGGGAGCCACGCTGCAAAGCTCTGGTGGGGGCACAGCGAGAAGGGGGTTTGGGATGGGAAAGCTGATCCAGCCCGTGGCTGGGCGGGCAGCTGCCATAGCCATCCTGGCTTCCCCAGAAAAACAAGCTCTGCCATGGGGGTCTGGCACCAAGCGGCGCTTGCGGCTGTTTTGCAACAGGCTGAGCCGGTTTTGGGGGCTGGGACGGACCCTTGCCCGCCCTATGAGGCAAAGCTGGAGCAGCGAGCAGGACCCCCGGCCATGCCCGCTGGCGAGGGGTCCTTCCCAGCTGAAAACAGGTGAAAGTCTCCATTTTGCAGCCTACCTGCCATGGCGTGCTCAGGCGACGTGTGGGGGAGCTGCCGGCATCACCATCGGGCCACCGGCGGCAGGAGGGCCCTTGCGGCGCAGTGTCTTCCGGGGGGACAAAGTCCACCTGCCACTGCTGCAGGGCGGGCTGGGCCTGGAATAGATCAGAAATGGCTCCGTGAGCGCTGGCTGCTCCAGGCCAAGCCGGCACAGGGAGCGTCCCGGTGGTCCCCATCACTCCCCACAGCAACTGGGCTCAGGGGACAACAGGTGCCGCTCCAGGGTGAAGCCAAAACCACTTTCCAGCCATGGCTTGGGGGCCACCATGTCACCACTTGGTGGCTTCCCTCCCCGCGCAGCGCCGACTCGCAGCCTGGGTTTCCTGACTGTGAATTTACAGGCGGGAGGTGATTAATGACCAACCGGGGGCTGCAGGGTGTTCAAAACGCAGCTTCGGCTCAAACCAGAGGCCAGCGAGGGGAAACGAGCTGCCGTCGTAGCTCAACTGCAGGGTGTGCAACACCTCCCCATGAAACCCCGGTGAGCTGGCCCTGCCGCTGTGTCTGGGGGGGCTCACGGGACCCCCTTCATGCTACCAACACCCTGTCTTGGCTGCAGCGCTGCTGGCAGCCTGGCCTGCCCATTGAGGTTGCTAATTAAACAGTGGGCGGTTTATTTATAGCAACACGGGCTTCCTACCGCGTGAGCTCTCACAGCATTGAGCTAAGCCCAGTGGGCGCAGCGGTGGGAGGCTCAGCATGTCGCTACCCTGTGGCCGTGCCCAGGAGAGGAGTAGCCACACAGTGTGCCGTGCGTGGGGGCAAGCAGGGAGCGCGGGGACAGTGCGTGGGGTCAATCCCCTGGCTGGCAGTGCACAATGGCCCCGTGGGAAGAGGGGGATGAGGAAAGACACCCCGCACCCTGCCGATACATCGCAGTGGTGCACCGGGGCACTGGGAGCAAACGACGAAGCAGAGCCTGGCGGCGGGGTCAGGCTCCTCTGTCCCCAAACACCTGCAGAGCCCTCAGTGCGGGCGGTGTGCCCGCTGGGGACGATGTGGGAATAACAAGGACGTCATGTTGCCGGTGATGCTGCAAGGCGGCACGACTGTAACCGCTGGGGCCAGGAGGGATAAACATCTCTCTCGGCTGCCTCTTTGCCCCACAGCTTCATCGCTCTCGGTTGCAGCCCGGTTTTGGGCAACAGCGGGGCTGCTGAGGCCGGGCTCGCCCCTGCAGAGCCCGCAGTGCTGCTCTGTGTGAACTGGGATGGAGGGACATTGCTTCCCTTTGGCACAGCAGCCCTGGTGCCAGGGGTGAAACTGCGGGTCAAGGTACGCCCCGGATGCTTCTAACGTGTTCAGCTTGAGCAGCTGGAAAGCGACTTATACCTAAAATATTAACTGGGTTTCTCCACAGCTGATGGAAGAGCAAGGGGCAGAGATGAGCCAGCCCACCTGGCTTTTGCATGGGAAGGGGATGGGAGACGCTACACCAAGGTGGCATGGAGCTTTCTGTGCCCGGTGGGGATGCTCCGGCTCTCGGGAGCATCTCGGGCCGGATGGTCCAGCCCCTATGGGTCACTCGGAAATCGTTTCACTCTGATAGTCAGAAATAAGGAAGCCCCAATGAGACGCAGGCTGGCCGGAGATGCAGGCTGGCTGGAGAGCTCAAGATGCCCTAAATGCCAGCCAGCCAGGGCTCTGGGGCATGAAATGGCGACGGATGCCCAAAGGGCAGCTGGGTGTCAGGGCTGCCACCCGCAAGGGAGGGAGGAGCACGGATTAATGGGCAGCAGCGCAATCCCATTTCCTATGGCTGGGGGTTGGGGACACCCCGGTTTTGTAGCACGGCAGAGGACCCTGCGGTGGTGGGCTATGGGTGGGCTGCACATCCCCCCGGAGCAGGGCCACGGGGGAGCGAGGCGGGCAGGCGGCACAGCTCTGCATGTGCGGAGGGAGCGAGCGGGGCCGGAGGAGAGCAGCAGGGCTGGCGGGGAGAGGGCAAAACCCTCTGGCCCTGGCTGAGACGGCATTGACGCGGAAAGGGAAGCGGAGGAGAGCTGCATTTACCTTTGGAGTTTCCCCCGGTGCCCCGGCCACAGGCTTCCTGCCAGCCGCCTCCTTCATGCGCTGCTCCAGCCGACTGGACCTGCCAGATCAGTGCTTGGTTTTTATCTTTTTTTTTTTTTTAATAATGTATTTATTTTCCCCCTCCCTGGTTCAGCCCCTGCCCTTCAACGGGCTCTCCTGCCGCCCCAATCGCCGGGCGCCAGGCCCGCAGGAGGGGTTGGCCGTCCCTCCCTCCCGCTGCTCCACCTCCGTCTCCACCTGAACCTGTGAGGGGAAAAAAAAATAAATAACTCTGGCTTTAGGGGAGGGGAAAGGAAGAAAAAAAGAAAGGAGAAAATTAAGGTAACCCACCCAACCTGACAGCCCAGCAGCCCCGGGGAGCCCGGCACACACAGGTTGCATGAGGCTCCTGGTGCCAAAGAGGAAATTCTGTGGCTCTCTAGGGCTGGAAAAGCCCATGGAGGTGTCAGGGCAAGATGAAACCCGCACTGAGCACCCACCAGCACCAGTAATACCAGCTCCCCGGGCCACGGCGGCAGCCGGGGGCTTGCACTGGAGGTCTGGGGGTGTCTGCTCAACACAGAGCCCTGGGAAGAGCCCGGGCAGAGCCTGTATTTTGGGACACTGGTTTGCTGAGCACCGGCAAACTCGATACTCTTAGGCTTTGTTAAGGTGAGTTACTGACGGAGGGAGGTGGGGGGAGGCCAGGCAGACCCGGCTGTGCCCACGGGCATCTTGGGGTCTCCCGACTGTTTCTTTCTCCTGTATGATTTTAAAAGCCTCTTTGAAGCCGGTACCGTGGAGTGGCTCCTCTAGCTGGTGCTGGCTGCAGGGGACCGGTCCCCGCTGTGGCCACTCGGAACGGCAGGTGATGGCTTGCAATAGTGACCGAGGAGGCGACCGGAGCCCTCGCACGCCGGGGCATGGGCTGCGTCCATGGCGGTGGCACGGCCTGGCACTGCCCCCAGCGAGAGAAACTCTGACCTGACCCGCAGCTGCTGTGCTGCACAAACATCGGCGTCTTCAGTGAGGTCATCACAGGGTTTGGGGCCAAAAAGGGAAGAAAAGAGGCTGTTTTCCTCCCGCAAGGCCCCAGCTCAAGCAGGGTTAGAGGCTCGGGATGGCGTCAGGGCCCTGGCACCCCATCACACCTCCCCGCTGGGGCCGGGCGGGTGAACGGCCGGCCGGGACGGGGTCTTTCAGCTTTCGCTCCTAATTATTAATTTATTTTTACTTATTTTTTACCGAATCCCGGCCGCCCGACGGCTGTGCCCGGGGCGCGGCCGCCGCCCGCTGTTTCCATGGCAACGCCCCGCTGCCGGGCCGGAAGCGGGCCCCGCGCGGTGCACGCCGGGTGCTGTAGTCCCGCCCCCGGCACTGCAAGATGGCGGCGGCGCCCTCAGCCGCCCCGCGCACCCTGCGGCCGGGGCCGGGCCTGGAAACGGGGGAACCGGGGGCTGAATGCGGCCGGGTCAGCACGGCGACGGGCCTCCCCCGCCCCCGAGGGAAAAGCTGCCCCTGGGTAAAGGGTATATATGTATTTTTAACATAAATATATAGAAATAAACACACAGGTGGCAGGTTAGGTCTGTGGGCCTGTTTGCATGGAGAAACATCCCGTCTCGGACCGTGTCCCCAGCAGCGTGGGCAGCAGGGCGAGGGGGGGATTCTGCCCCTCTGCTCCGCTCTGGGAGACCCCCCTGCAGTGCTGCCCCCAGCGCTGGGGCACCAACAGCAGAAGGACACGGAGCTGTTGGAGCGGGGCCAGAGGAGGGCCCGGAGATGCTGGGAGGGCTGGAGCCCCTCTGCTGTGGGGACAGGCTGAGAGAGCTGGGGGGGTTCAGCCTGGAGAAGAGAAGGCTCCGGGGAGACCTTCCAGCCCCTTCCAGGCCCTAAAGGGGCTCCAGGAAAGCTGGGGAGGGACTCTGGATCAGGGAGGGGAGCCATGGGATGAGGGGGAAGGGTTTTACACTGCAAGAGGGGAGATTTGGATGAGATGTGAGGAAGAAATTCTGTGCTGTGAGGGTGGTGAGCCCCTGGCCCAGGTTGCCCATGGAAGCTGTGGCTGCCCCATCCCTGGAGGGGTTCAAGGCCAGGTCGGACGGGGCTTGGAGCAACCTGGGCTGGTGGGAGGTGTCCCTGCCCAGGGCAGGGGGTGCCACTGGGTGGCCTTTAAGGTCCCTTCCCACCCAAACCATTCTATGATTCTATGGTTGTGTAAAGTACTGGTGCTGTTGACCTATTGTGGGGGGAAAAAAGGGATAGAGGGAACCCTGTTGGAGGGTTGGGGCCTTGGGAATGTCCCCTTGGTCCTCTGCCCTCCAGCGAGGCAGCTGTGTGCATGTTCAGGGTAGCAGTTACTTCAGCAGCTCTCTTGGCGAGTGCTGCTCTGTTGTGCCCAAAGCCATGGTCACTTTGTGCGTGGGCTGTGAATGCCAGTGTAGACAGTTGTCTTTGTGGGATGATAAAGGATCCCCGGGAACAAGCCCAGATCCTGGGGATGGCAAGGGCGTGAGGAGGCTTGGTGGCAAATTGGGAGCTGATAAAATCTTTTTTTGTCCTTTAGGGTTATTCCTGTGGGTAGGTAAGTTAAAAGCAAGAAGGAGCGGAGGCGGTTTTGGTCGCAGTGGTGAAAGGACAAAACAAGCCGGAGGGCTGGAGCACGGCTCATTTCAGCTCCCTGCAAGACAGTTAGTGGCTTTCCATGCTCTTGGCAGTGAAGTTTTGAGGCTGAGTTAACCCTGGTGCCTTTCTCTGCAGTGCTGATTTGGGCATGTCACTGCCGGGAGAGTTGCCTGGTGTCTGTGGCTGGCCTCAGCCATGGGGCACAGCCCCACGGACCCACCGCCTGCAGGGAGCGCCTGTGGTGGGACCCCTGGGGGACGCTGACAGCGTGACGGGTTCAGCAGTGGAAAGGCTGTGCCCCTGCCCTCCGCTTCGGCAGAGCTGTGTCCTGCCAGGCGGGCAGCGGCGGGGGTCGGTGTGGCTGGGGAAGGAGGTGGCTCTCCCCGGCTCTGTGTCTGAGTCCGCCGGCAGAATCCTCTTGCGCTGAGGCTGTCGCCCTCAGACCCTGCGCCGTGCCGGGGCTTGTGACCCCGTCCTGCCTGCTGCCTGGGGTGAGTGCGCTGCTGAGGCACGGATGGCTCCCTGCGGACTAGCAGGTGAGTGGAAATTACTGTGTAACGTGAGCTCGCTAATAGCCAAATCTTGATGCATTTAACAGCTTGAAGCTAATTAAATTTAAGCTACTTAGAGCTGCCAGGCGACTGTGTTCCAAGACCATCAATACAATACGAAACCAGGGTTCGCTTCCAAGTCCCAGAAATGAGAATGTTGCTACAGGATGAGGTGCCACCTGGTGAGAGACCTTTAATCACAATCTCTGCTCCTCTCTGAGGAGGCACAGTGGGTGCTGGCTTTTTGCTCTTAAACCGGGGCTGTCCCGACCCTTCAAGCGAGCTGAAAGCGGTGTGGCTTCTCGCGACACGTGCAGTGCTCAGGGCGCTTTGTACAGTGAGAACTGGTCTAATTACGAGAGGAAACATCACTGCGCGGGTGTCTGTACAGCGGTATGGCTCTAGCCACAGCAGGGGCTTGGAGCAGTCTGGCTTTTATTTACAGAACGAGATAAATCAGCCCTAATGAAATAGTTGTTCATGACCTGTGGTGCTCACGTTTGCTTATCTGCATCTTTCTGTGTTCGCAGGGTGGCTATCACAGCTGTTACATGAGCGCACACACGTTCACGCTGTGGCACCCTTGTAGCTCCCACATTTCGTTCAGTTTATCCCCACAACTCACCTCCAACACAAGGAAGCACCTACTGCCTTTTTATAGAGGAGGGCATGAAAGGGTGGAGCTCGAGGTTAAGCGTACAAACCAATTAAAAGTTTCCAGTTCTTATGAAGAAAAAAGACTCTAAAGCTTTGAAACGCTCTAGTGGATTTGCCCTGGAGTTACCAGAACCATAAGAAAGCTGGAAACTGAGCTGCGGTCACCTGTCCCATGCTACTGCCTTTCTCATTAATTGAAATTAGGAAAAATTAAGAGAAAGGCTTTTTCCCCATACGTTTGCAAACGCAGCTCGGTGAGTTTGCATGGGCCTGGCATAACGGGCGTGGGGAATCTCGGGGCATCAAAGGGCTGTTTCTGCCCTCGATGCCAAGTGAAGAGTCACGTGTTTGAGGGCACGTTATCATTCCTGGGCAGCGATGAACAAAGACTTTGTTCCTTGAGCATAAATAACTCTGCCTCGAGTCGGTAAACAAATTGTTAAAGATAGGTGCGGCAGAGAGCAAGGCTAAGGGGCCGGGAACACGTGTGTCTAAGAGTGGCAGTGGTGGCTGTGAGACCAGTCCAGCCGCGGGATGTCACCCCGGCTCCCCTTCTCCCGCAGCTGTGGGGAGAAGGGGCAGCCCCAGCCAGCCCTGCAGGGCCGCAAGGGAAAAGCTGGAGGAACGTCAGGCTGGCTGGAGGTTGTGTTTTGGGGCAAGAGATAACCCTTGCTAGCCCTATCGCTCAGGATTTCCTGTGCAGCTCAGTATTTCTGTTACCCCAGCACGTTTACCAGGCTGTTTTCCCACTGCGCGTGGTCGAAGCGCCAACCTTTTAAGTGTCTCACCAGCCAGCACCCACACTCAGCCCTAGCCCCCGGCTACGCACGGATGCTTCAGCTCCGGCCTTTTTTGATTATCCAAGTTAAGACAAAAAAGGTTTAGGGGGGGGACGGTTTCTTCGGGTGATGTGGATGGCAAAGGAGGGAGGCAGGAGTGATACTCAGGGTGTGAGTACAGTGACTCAACGGCAGCTGAAATGCGTCTGCTTGTGTCTGCGTGGGTGTTACCTTTATTTACCATTTTGCTCCTGGTAGTTCAGCCGGGCACAGCTGCCGGGAGTGCTTAGGGCAGACGCAGAGGCTCGGCTGAGCCCGGAGCGAAACACAGCCAGGATAATAACTGCATTTTTCCAATGTCCCTGAAAACAGCAGGTGGGAGCTGCAGCCACGCGGAAGTTGTGTCAAGAGGAGAATTGTGGTGAAAGAGGAAGGACTCGAGTTTCTCAGTGGGGCAAGAGACAGGAGATCGCTGAAGGCAGAGGAAAAAGGGGTCAAAGTGCAGAAAAAGAGCTGGAGAGGGAAGCTGGAACGAGGTAACTGGCTTTTCCTGCGATGCCGGGCACATTAAGGCCATGATTGTCGAGGAAGCCAGGTCATCTCCTGCCGACCAGCGTCGCGCTCGCCCGACGGCGGCTGGGTTCTGCACCGCACTTTGTCCCTAGTGCCAAAGCTCTTCCCCGGCTCCTCGGCATGCTGGGAAGGCACCATCCCCGGCTCTGCCACAGCTCCCTTCCTCCTCACGGCCTTGCAAGTGGGAAAGCATCCTGCTCCTGCGAAGCCACCGTCACGTCGTCACTTCCCAGTTCAAGTCCAAGCTCGGACACGTGGCCTGTCTCTGTGGTGGTTCCTCCGGCGCCCGCGGCACTGCTGCCAGGCTGGGGAGGGGGGCTCAAATCTGTGTTTCTCGTTCTCCTCGGTGAGCGGTGGCTACACCTCGGTGGAGTACTCCATCATGCTGGGGGAGAAAGGAGAGGGGCGTCGTGGAAGGGAACTGCCCGAGTCGGGAAGCAATGGGAGGTGTGGAAAAATGTTCAGAGTGGGAACGGGACCTTTTGACAAAAATAAATGGAGAAAGAATGATACCCAGCTTCTGGGAAATCCCTGTTTGTGGAAATCCCTCCGTCAATGGGAGAGCCTGAAAGCTGAGCGGTGGCAGCATGGTGCTTCCTGAGCCCCGCTCGCCTCTGCTCTCGCCGGGATTTTGGGGTGGCAGCTGGGATGAGGTGGCCGTGGAGAGGAGCAGGCTGAGCCCTCCTCCACAGCGGGGCTCAGTCCGTGAAGGGCAGCAGCACTGGGGCGGCCCAGCCTATGGCTCTCGGCTACAGTGCTTCTGTTTCCCGCTCAAATACTTGATTTTTATTTTTTTTTAAACAAAGTTTAAATGGAAAACTTGGGCAAAATTTTCCTCGTTTTAACATGGAGCTTTTCTTTTTCTGAAGGAAAAGCCAAAGCCAAGCAGACCCTTTCTCTGGTGAGCTCCAGTATTGAATTGCCTCAGGTGGGACCCATCTCACTGGCCTCGAGTGCCTGCAAGCACCTGGGCTAGTGAGCGAGGCCTCGGGCATGGGGGGAGCTGGATCCTCGTTTACGGGTAATGCAGCTCATCTTAAAAGGAGCGGTGTCTGCTGGAGGCCCCAGGTAGTGGCTGGGCTGAGAGCTAGGGGAGAAGCTTCCCTGAAAAGCTGATGGAGGAGCTCCCCGAGGGCAGGAGCTCGCAGCCCCGCTGTCCCCACGCCTGTGGTGGCCATTGTTGGCCTGGCCGTGGGGCTCTGGAGGGATGGTCCTGCAGCCCGGCAGGTCTCCCGCTGGAGGAGCACCTCAGCACAGCGGCCCCGGCACCGCTGGGGCATCACCCACCTCAGTTCTTTACGAAGGTTGTTGTGTTTTCTGACTCGAAATTTATTCTTAACCGACTGGGGGACGTCGGGGACGTACCAGGCTGCAATCAGTTTGACGCACAGAGCCACGTGCTGCAGAGAGCAAAGGGAGCCGCCGCGGGCAGTGAGGACCTCCCTGCGCCAGTTAACGTGGCCCGTTCCCCCCTGCCGCCATCCCCCCGACTGCCCCAGCTCCTCCTGCCTCCCCGGGCGCTCACCTCGAAGAGGATGAGGAAGGCCAGCCGGGCTGCGAAGATGTGCCAGAACTGGACGGTGTAGCTGTAGTCGTCGGCGTTCCTGTAATCCCGGTACCTGCAGCACAGCCCCATCGGTGCCAGCCCAGGCTAATTCCATGGGGGTCCGAGAGGAGCCCCGGTGGCCACCTCTGAGCCCTGCCCCACCGCTGCCCGGGGGCAGGCGGGATGGCACGGTGAGGGGCTCGGGGCAGGGGACGTTACTGAGCAATGGCTGCTGTTACCTGCACTCCTTGATCTCAAGGTGCGGCAGCATTTCGGGCACCTTTGTGTGCGGCTCGAAGTCCTGGATGCGGAAGACGGAGAGGCTGTGGTTGATGTAGCCGGTCGAGCAGCTGCGGGGGGGGAAAGATCATGTCACTGGCCTGGCGGTGATGGGGGGCTGCTGGTTCCTGGCCAGGCTGGGGAACCGGGGCATGCCCTGACCAAAAGCTGCAGCTCCGGTGTCTTTCCAGCAGATGCAAAGTCCTCTGATTGCTACAAAGGCTCTCTGCCCGCAGCTTTTCTTTCTAAGGTTTCCCTGGTGCGTGCGTTCTCAGGTGATGGCTAGTACCGTTGAGCACAGGCTGTAGCCTTCCATTCCGGGAAGCCAGCACCCGGCCGGGGCTCTCCCTCCCCTCCCTAGCTACCCACTTCCTCAAAGCCTGGGGGAAATGAAGGTCTCCGAGACTTGCGTCCAGTCCGACTGAACTTGGCCGGGGAGCCCAGGCTCGGAGGAAAAGGGGCAGAGAGCATGGGCAGGCAGCCAGGCAGTCCTCTGGTGCTCTCTCCGCCCAGGGGCACCCATTTACCCACCACGGGAGGATGTGAGGAGGCGGCCAGCTGGGATTCTGGAGATGGTGTCATCTGTAAAACCCTCCCCTGCTCCCCTTTCCCCCCACCCCGCCATGGGGGACTGCTCAGCTGCCTTGCACTTCTGCGCCGGCGGCACCGCGGCCGGCAGGGACACTGCAGGCGGGGCTGCGACAGCCGACCGACGGCACTCACTCCACGCCTGTGCTGTTTTCCATCATGCAGGGGCTGTAGGTGTACTTGTAGACCTGCATGGGAATGAAGTCGGACGTGATGGCGATCACCAGTCCGTTCCCGATGACAGCCAGGATGCCGATGGCCTCCAGGACCTGCAGCCAGATCCCTGCGGGAGAGGAGCGGTCAGTGGGGCCCCGCTGACACTCGCTGCCGCCGCTCGAGGGCTGCGGACCAAGCCCCAGCGCAGGGACGGGTTTGGCATGGCAGAAGAGCTCAAGGGAGGAGAACCTCCGAGCTGCCCCTCAGCCTCTGCAGGGTCTGAAATTGCTTCTCCTTCCCCAGCCCTGTGCTCTCCCACCTCCACGGTGAAGTGATGCCGGTCCCTGGCAAAGGGATGCTCAAGGGCTTCACACCGGGGAAAGGGCTTAACGCCGGCACCGTCCGTGCAAACAGCAGTGCAGGAAGGGGGGGCTCTGTGGGCCCCGTCTCACCGATGTCGTTGGCCTTCCTGGGCACGATGCGCCGGCGCAGACGCATCATCTTGATGGCATCCAGGCGGATCTCAAAGAGGTTGTTGCAGAACGCCAGCAGCGGGGCGAGGGGAAAGGCGGCGACGAAGATGGTGGTGAAGCTGTACTGGATCACTGCGCAAGGGCAAAATGCCGGTGTGAAGCCACCGCAGAGGGGACGTCCCGCAGGGTCCTGACCGCTGTCTGGGTTCGTCCTGCTTTGTGGCTGGTGTCAGAGGGGCTTTGCAGGGGAGATAGACCTGTCTTGGGGACCCCACACCCCCCCAGGGGACAGCCACCCCTCACAGGGCTGTTGGAGAGGGGGGTCTGTGAGGGTCCCACAGGGCACTGGTTGAGCACCGTGGGGTTACAGCCAGCCCCTTACACTCCTGGGAGGAGAGGAAGGTCCCAGGCCAGCGCCGTTCCCTGCCCTCTCTTGTTGTGGGAACGATCTCGGTGCGCCAGCGCTCTTGGAGCGGGGCTGGGCATGGAGCTGGTCTCGGAGCTCCCCTGGCCCGCCTGTGGGCTCCCCAGCGCAGGCTCTCTCCAGCCACGGAGGGCGCGTGGCTCTGCACCCAGCATCCCTCCACCCCCTGCGTACCCATCTCCAGGAACTCGTCAAACAGGCTGAAGGCGTTGACCTCGCTGAGCTGGTAGTTGCTCAGCCACTGCCTTTTGCAGGGGTCCTCGGCCGCCTCCTCCTCGCCCAGCATCACCCTTCTCTTCTTGGGGCGCTGCCACTTCTTGTGCAGCTTGTGGCTTATCCAGCTGCAAGGGGAGGCAGTGACTTGTACCACTGCCTGCAGAGGACAGCAGAGCGGAGCCGCTGCCAGCTCGGCCCTGGAGACCCGAGGCGGAGGAAAGGAGGAAAGGCGGCCCAAGGACCAGGGTTACTCTCTGTAAGAGCTGGGACGCTGCCCTGAGTGCGCAGGAGCACCGGCCAGTGCTCCGCGGGCTGGGGGAAAGCTTACGGGACGAGATACTCCATGACGTTGCTGATGGTCTGCTTGAGCAGCATGATGATGGCCATCTGGATGAAGAGGTCGGTGATGCAGCCGCTGGGGTGGCACTGCGGAGGGAGGAGAGGAGTTGTGCGCCGCAAGCTGGGCTGCCTGGCCCAGGGGCTGTTTGGCCAAGGCGGGTACCGCAGGAGAACGCTGCGATCCCAGAGCCTTGCTGGGCAGCAGGGAAAGGAAGAGTAGGAGTTGGGGCGTGGGGTCAGAGAGCCCCATGGCGAGTCCCTCACCTCCTCCAGCCTCCACCTGCCAGCGATGCGCACGTAGTTCCCTGGGTGGCCGTTGATCCTGAGCAAGGGAGCAACAACGGCGGTGTCTGTTGAGCCCCACTGCTGACCCCCCTTGGATGAACATCCAGGTGCGGGACGGAGGGCACCATCCTCCAGGCACTAGTGCAGAGGCAAGGGGCTTCCCCCACCCGCCGTGCCCACGGGGAAAAGTCACGGCCCTCCCGAGGTCCCAAATGGGACCCCTGTGCCTGGCGGGGAGGGCAGAGGGACTGGGCTGTCCCTCGACCCTGGGGACAGTTGGGGATGTATGTCCCAAACCCAGGCTCCCCTCCGCTCCCCCCCTCTGGCCCCCAGCCACCACTCACCGTCCCAGGAAAAAGGCGATGTAGATGAGTGAAGAGAAGTTTGTGAAGAACTGGAAGGTGAAGATCTTTATGGTGAAGCTGTTCTCATGCTGGGAGAAGGTCCGTGGTTTCTCTGGGGAAGGGAGCAAGGCCCAGGGGCTTGGTCACAGAGCGGTGGGACCTTGCCCTGCTCCCCCTCGGATGCCACCTGAGCTCTTTGAAGGTTGGAAGGGTGTCTCTGCCCCTCATGGGGCCTTCTCTGCCCTTCACCTGAGCCCTTGGATGGAGCTGAGCCCAGCTAAGCAGGGATGTCCCTCAGAGCCATGAGCTGGGGGAGAAGGGGCCCTTCGGCTGGGAGGAAGACCACGTTGTGAGCTCTGCTGCAGCTGTGGGGGCTTCCTGCTCATGCCGGGTCCCAGCCCCGTGGGGTGGCTACCCCTCCAAAGCATGACGTGGCTGTGGGACAGCCAGCTGGCAGCACGTGGGCCACGGGTGTTGGAGGGCTGCTGGCCTCCCACGGGGACCTGCCTGGCAAGAGCTGCCCGGTAGGCGCTTTGTGATGGTGGAGGAAGGGAAGGGGCCAGGACCTGCATTCAGGGACCAAGGCGGGGGCTGCGGTGAGGTCCCTGGGTACTGCTGGGCAGCTCGGCGCTGCGGGGTGCGGGTGGGAGACAGCCCCCCGTTTCCCTTACCCAGCTCACAGAGATAGAGGGCCACGCGCCTGTTGACCTGCAGGACAGAGACATAAAATGAGAGGGGAGGGCTGATGGTGGAAAAGCAACAAGACCCTCTACCCACCCCATGTCTCACTCCGCACCTTGGTCATGATGACAATGGTGATGTAGTGCAACACGGCCCCCGTCATCACCGCCATCGTGTTGGCCTGCTCGCGGAGGAACTCCAAGTCGCTCTGGGTGAAGAGAGCGGTTGCTACCACCCGGTAAATGACAAGCCCGTGGGCAATGCCGATCAGCACGGCGATCTGTGGAGAAGGAGGGCAGCAGAGTGGTGAGAAACCATGCATGGTGGGCACCTGCTCCATCCCACCTGAGGACCACCAGCCCTTCAAACCCCGGCTTCCTTCACCAGAGCTCACCTGGACGTGGCCTCAAATGCAAGCCCGTGCTCTTCAGTTAAGGGTGAGAGGTTCAGAAGGTGGATGTCTCCACCTGAACTAACCATCTAGACTCTCTCTAATGGCCCAGAGAGAAACAAGGGCATCAAGGGTTTGCCTCTTCCTACCCTCTGCGTTACTGCCTTGATCCTCCCTGCATCCCACCATGGAGCAGAGCCTTCAGCCCAGATCCCCAAAGGGTGGTCGGCCTCTCCCATCAGCACAGTGAGGTGTGAGCGTAGGGGGGCCCCTGGATCCTTGTGATGGGCACGGACCTGCCCTGACAACCTGGTTTCTGCCTTTGCTCCGGTAATAGGACACTTTGCTCTGAGGTGCCGTTTGTGTGCCCTTAAACCAGACCTTCCCGCATTCACCTCGGCACGTACCATCACCAGAACCAAGAGGAGTATGATGGTGCTGCGGAAGTAGGAGTGCTGGTACTGCTGGGGTTCGTGCTGCAAATTATTGATCAGCTCCATAGCCAGCTCCTCCTTAAAAAAAAAGAAAAAAAGAAAAAAAAGTCAAAAACTGGGAAAGAAAGGATCCAGCAGAGCCGTGCCCAGGTAGTAGAAAGTCCAGGGGTCGTTGTGTTAACGGACATATGGGATGAGCAGCAGCAGAGAAGGTCAGGGGTGAGCACCCAACCCACAACGCCATGGTCAGTCCTGTTTGAGTTGAAGCCCTTGTGCAGGAGGAGTGGTGACTAGCAATGCAGAGAGATGGCTAGCATCTGCTTCACTCTCTGGAGGGCTCCGTCTCTCCCAGGACATCATCCCAGATGTGGGATTTGCTGTTTGATTAGGTGTCTCCGTTAGGTGTTTACATCTACAGAGAATCAAGCTGGGCACGGGGGTCCCTGCGACGTGTCTTTTCTGTAGGTCCAGCTGAGTCCTGCCCCGACGAGGGAAGCACTAAGCAGGAATGGCGACATCCTCACCTCTTCCTCGTCCCACCTGTACAGGTCCCAGTCGGTGACCACGGTGGCTCTCTGCCTCTTCCACAGCTCCAGGAACACAGTGGCTGTGGGGGCAAGGAGAGAGCGCGGTGACACTCGGGGGTGGCTCAGGAGATGAAGTCACCCCTCCGTCCCACAGAGCGGGACGGACGGTCGCGTTACCGCCCAACCTCGCGGCAAACACCGTGAAGGACGGGCAGCCGCCCCGCACCGCCGCGACCGGGGAGGACCTGGACACGCAGCAGCGAGGGCTCGGCCCCGCGTGGGGATGGGGCTGGAGGGGTGCGGGGGGGTTTCACCGGGAGTCAGGCCGGCTCTAGCGTCTGTAGGGGATTTGGCGTAAACCAGGGTAAGCACCAGGGCTGTCCTGCTGTGGTGGGCACATTTACGTGGCCCCAGCTGGGGGGGGCCCAAGTTATTCTGGATTAATGAAAAATACAGCTTCCAAGTGGAACAGGTGTCCCACACTGCACCCCAGCACGGCTACACCCCTGCAAATCCATTTACAACCACCCCTTAATTGATCCGGATTGCCTTTCCCGAGCTTGCCCCCGCGTAGAGCACCCCACATGACACACAGCAGCGTGTCCGTGATCTGCTCAGACCCTGGTCCCGCGGGCGAAATGCCCGGCGCCTGCCTGCGGTGCTGTTTGTGACCGAGGGCTGTAGTAAAGCCAAGCGAGGTGTGTCGCTGACGTGGTGATGGGGTCCCATCAGCTCAGCCCCGGCTCTGCCGCTCGCTCCTTCCACAGCAGCTGCGAGAGCTGGGAGGGTCGGTGAGGGGCCTGGGGTCCCTCCCTCCTGCAGCTGCGGCCACTTGTGGCAGCTGCTAGAAAAGCCCAGCGAGAGGCTGCGGGTGCTTCGCAGGGGTTGTGGTGGGTGCAGGGGTGGGAGCTCTTGGGTGGGACAGGTAAGGAGTGGCTGGGAGCTGAAGGAGATCGCTGGGGTGATTTTGTCCCTTGCTGGGAGGGGAGCTGGTGGCCCTGGAAGTGGAGGAGAGAAGGGCTAAAACGCCGCTGAATGGTGGAGCTGTGCTGGTGTCCCGCTTTCCTCCACCCGCTCTCCCCCTAAGCCGCAGCGGGCTGCTCCCCCTTCCGAGCCAGGTGTGTTCGGCACCGAGACATCGACACCTACCCCAGATCGCCATGAACATGGCAAACAAAACCGTCCCCTCGTTGTCAATCATGTGAGTGACCTGCGGAAGATGAAGGAAGAGGGTGGCGGGGGGCAGGGGCTGTGGCACGTGGGCTCTGGGAGAGGCTCAGTGGTCCTCTTGCCACCCTGGTGCCCCCCAGGCAGGTAGAGATGCTGCAGGAGGGCGAAATGCAGGAAGGGGATGGACACTGGGACTCGTTAGGGGTAAACTTGGTAATGGTTGGACTTGACGATAGTAACAGTCTTTTCCGAGCTAAACAATTCTATGATTCCAGCTCTTCCTTGGTGGCGATGGAGATCACGACCTGGCTGTACCTCCTCCTCGCCGCAGAGTTAGCAGAGGTTTCCTGCGTCTGGTGGCCAGTTTGCGGGGGTGGCTCTTCCGCCCCGCGGTGTGGGACCAGCCCAGGCCGGGAGCGTCTCCCCATCCCCTGCCCCGAGCCCGTGCTGGGAAGGGGCTGCCTACCTTGGCGTAGGTGCAGGTGTCGGAGAGGAGCCAGAACGGGCACTTCTGGTCACAGAGCGGGCACATGATGGTGTTGGTGGCTTCACAGATCTCCTTGCTGGAGAGAAAGGGGCAGGGGGAAGCAGAGGGGGATGACGGTGGCTCAAAGCCGCGTGCATAGCAAAGGCTCCGGAACGGATTGCGCGTTCGGCATCGCCGAGTGCCTTACCTCACCTGGCTGGAGTTGAAAACGGTGATCCCAGTCACGAAGACCAGCAGCCCAGCCACTGCAGCGAAGCCCAGCAGGTAGGTGTACCAGCCCAGCCAGGCAAAGTACAGGGCCACCTTCTCGCCGAAATAGCACCTGGAAGGGAAGGTGTGGTGTGGTTTGTGGCCGGAGAAGAGGCCGCGTTGTTAGGGGACACCTGAAAACGCTCTTCCAGCCCCAAAGGGACCCCGGGTCCAGGAGGGGCCGTGCTGTCTGGTGCCTGGGGATGGAGAGCAGCAGGAGGCTCTTGGGGGTGGTGGCTCAGTCTACACTACGTGGTGTCCTGCAGGGGTCTGGAGAAGCCCGTGAGAAGGCTTCTCCTGCTCTCAGTCAGCCTGGTGACTAAGATTTTCTATTTTTTTCCTTTTTTTTTTTTTTTTTTTTTTTTCTTCCCCGCCTTGGTTAATGTGCCGCAGGGAGAGGCACCCTGGCCGATGCCCACTTCCACGGGAAGGTGAGAGCGTGGGAGCGGCCGAGAGACCAGGTTGCAACCGGCGCCTGCAGAACCATTTGAGAAACACCGGGCTTGAAGGAGATGCGGGGGCTGCGGGGTCTCTCGGGCCAAAGGAATCTCTACTTCTGGGCTCAGCAACCTCCCTGCAGCGCCCTCGTGTCCCCTTCTTATGGTGGCGATATCTCGGGCTTTCTGGCGTGGGGAAGAGGGCTGGAGGCGTGGGTGAGAAACGATGGTAGCTTCTGCCTGATGGACCTGCCTCCCCTCCTACATTCCGGAGGAATTAACTTCCTACCAGCAGCCAAAGGTAGGTGTGCTCCCTGGCCTTTGTTTCAAACTAAGGAAAACCCCAACAGTGTTCCCCCTTCCCTCAATTTCACGCTCAGCCCCTTAATCCTGGCGCGGCAGCGACAAGGCACGATGCAGTGACCTTAGGGACGTGCACCGCCGGGAGTCCCGCGTGCCTCTGCTGGGCCCGCAGGCTGTACTAAACGTTAAAGGAAGGAGAGCACGTCTCCGTTCTAACGCTTCTTCTCCCCGGGAGCCTGGCGACGACTTTATGAAGTAGCACGTTCTCCTCCTCCTTCCCCTGAGCGCGCAGAGTTCGTTTTCTTCCCCTTTTTAGCGTAGGAGCCGCGCTCTTCCCCGAGGGTTACGGTGGCGGCAGGAGCCCCTCGCCGCCTCTGCCGCCCCAGGCCGGGTGTGCCGCGCTCCGTCCCCACCTCCCCTTCCCCCCGAAGGTGGGAGCGCACACGCGCGCGTGCTCGAAAACGAAGCGGGCTAATTAAAACCTGCGCAGATGCGGGGG
The DNA here is from genome assembly GCF_028500815.1 of Rissa tridactyla. NCBI lineage: Eukaryota > Metazoa > Chordata > Aves > Charadriiformes > Laridae > Rissa > Rissa tridactyla. The sequence goes on from NC_071469.1 coordinate 545,922, forward strand.
TTGTCTCATACGGCAAAATTAGCAGATGGAGCTCGGTGCCGCAGGGATACCCCTCAGGCTAAGAACTCGGCAGGCTTCAGAGGAAGCCCAACGCCTGCGAGAAGAGCCAGGTTCAAACTAATGATCTAAAAGAAAAGAGGAGCCTGGCAAAGGGCACGAAGCTCCCCGGGTTTCGGGTCTCGGTTAGAAGGATGTGCTGTGCCTCTTCTGCCCGTGTTACCTGATCTTCTCAATTGGCTGTTGGGAAAATATATCTCTCCAGCGAGCCCATCTCTCCTTTAGGAATTCCCTTACCTCTTCTTTCTGCAGAGCAGAGAAGTCGGTCGGACACAGGAATATTCGGGCAGCCCTGACCCCCAGCCCAACTCCTGCCCCTCATCCAGAGAGGTCTCGGCGCAGCCCCGGCTGCCCAAAGGTCTCCCCCACCCGGCCTCGCTCCTCCACCTCTCGTGGCGTTTCCTCCCAGGTCCTCGGCCTCACCTCGTGCAGGGGGAACGCTGCCTCGAAGACCCTCTTCTTCCTCAAGTCGTGCAGCTTCTCTGGGGGCAGAGCGGAGCAGAGGGGATTAGTGAAGCTCTGCTCTCTCCCCACACACTCCCTGCCAGGCAGAGTCATCCCAAACCTCTCCTGGAGCCTTTGAGGGGGCAAAACCACCCCGCCTGGGAGCGGCTGAGCTATTCAAGCGGGATCAGTGCTAATCCTGCCCTTGTGCCGCGCTGCCGCGGGCTGCCTTGGGGCTGGCTCTGGGAGCGAGCCAGGCAGGCAGGGCCCCGGGGAGAGCAGAAAGCAGCACCCCACGCTGCCCCGCTCCCCCCGGGGCATCCGGGAGGGCTGAGCTCTGCCGGGGACAGGGGGGGTGGCGGGGGGTGGCCGAGGTCGGGGGCTTGGGGACGGGGAGCAGAGAGAGGGCTGTTGCTGGTTCCTGCGGCCCAAATCTCCCAGCCTCCGGAGGCAGCAGCGAATTTGCTTGTCTGAGCTGCCCCCTCCCGCACCCTCCCGGGGGTGGCGAGGCAGCGGGGGATGCCCGTGCCACCCTGGGGCAGGAGCCTCGCGGCAGATCCAGGCTGAGCATCACCCCGGTCCCTTACCGAGGTCAGACGTCACCGTGTTCTGCAGGATGAAGTTCACGAGCCGTATCCTGAGCAAGGAGAAACTGCGGTTAAAGGCCGCTCTGGGGACACAGACTCGTGTTGCGTGGCCCTGGAAAGCAGGGGAGCGCCGGGGGGAGGAGGCGTGCACCAAAAGCCAGGGAAGGAAGCGGGGGCAGGAATGGGAGCTGGCTGTGGACACTGCGAGGCCGGTAACTTTGCACGTGGTGGGTGGAGGTGGCCTGACGTGGAAAATGAAAAGCCTGGCACGACTGCGAACTGAGCTGGAAAATGGGCGCTGGTGCGGAGAAAGGGGAGTGCAAGGTGCTGGAAGTCAGTAGCCCGGCTCAGCACCCACCTGGTGGTCACTGGTATGTCACGATGGGCGTCGGGGTTCTGCAGCTTGCTGTCGGGGTTCCTCAGGAGCCACTGGTATTTCTGGAAGATCTGTTTTGGGGCACGGACCCCATAAAATAGCTTCTTGTCCTCAATTTTCTGGTGGGTGGAAGAGAAGGGCTGTTAGAACAACGCTGGCAGAGCCAGAGGGGCAGGGGCTGTGAGTCCCGGGGCTGTGAGTCCCGGGGCTGGGCTCTCCCCTGGCTGATGTGGTGATCGGCTCCATGGTTCTGGGTCTCTCCCATCTCCTGGGGTGCAGGAGCCCAAACCGGGCTCGGATCCTGGACACCACAAGCCAGCCAAGTATCCATGAGCTTTCCCTCCTGTAGCCCCTCACCTTGATGGTGAACCCCTTCTTGCTCAGCTCGTCCAGGAACTTCTTCCTCTTGGTCTCCTTCTCGCTGCCCGCTTCATGGATGTCGCTCACCAGCACAAAATCCCACTTCTCTTCAGCCTGCCCAGGGGAAATGCCAGGGGGTTTATGGGGGTGGCGAGCCCAGAGCTCGTGCTCTCGGCTCCAGCTGCTCAGAGGTTTGGACCTTCGTCGAGAGCGTGTAGAGGGTCCCTGGGAGCTGGGAGCGGGCAGCAGAGTGGGGATGGGGAAACTGAGGCAGCCGCTGCCCTCGCACTGCCCCGCTCCCCTCTTTGAGCTGTGCGGAACTCGCTGGGAGCGCGGAGGGGGCGAAGCTTACCGGGGGGGCAAAGGGGTCCGAGTCTTCCACAGGATAATCCCGCCAGGGAGTCAAGAGAATTTCATCCTGCAGAAGAGGAAAGGAGCGAAGGCTTCGTTGGGCTCGCTGGGAGACCTGCCTCCGGGCACGGGGCAAACCTCTCCCTCCGAAGGCTTGGACGGCACCTCGCGGCCCGGGACCGGAGCCTGCGGGGGCACCGGCACCAGGCTGTCCCGGGGCGAGCGCGCGTGGGCAGAGCTCCGCTTGCGGCGCACAGAGACCTTCCCCCCAGCAGAGCCCGCCTGCCCTTCGGGTGCTCCGGGGTGTGTCGTGGGTCCTACTCGCGGTACCCCAGAACGGGCAGAGCCCGTGTCGATCAGATGGTGTTACAACACAGGACCCAGACCCGCCTGGCCCCGTTTTCCTGCCCGCAGCCGCGGGGGGATGCCCAGGGAGGAGGGTACGGGCAGGCTCCTCTGAAACCTCCCCCCACACCCTCCCGCTCCCCGCTCGGGGTCTTCCTGAGCCGGCTACGGCTCGTGCTCAGGGCTCCCGGGGGGCCGCCGCTCCGGGGGAGCGCGCAGCCCCCTCTGGAACTCGTCACGGCCAACGCCTGTGGCACCCTGGGGTCACAAGGGAGCCAGGCAGGAGGGGAAAAACCCACCCCTCCCTCTGCTCTGGAGTTTGCTGCTGCTTGTTTCACCCGACGCCCCGACGTTTGTGCTGGAAGAGAGTCAACGCCGAACTCTCCGTGCTACAGTGGTTTTTACAACCTTTCATCAACCTTTTCCCCGCTTTAGTTGTTCCTTTCAGACAGGGCGCCGTGAGCTTTTTGGCGAGGGTGGGGAAGGTAGTTTTGAACTCTGACGAAGGGAGAGCGGGGCACAGACCATCGGAGGCTCGTGCAGCCCTGTGGGAAAGCGGGTGAGAAACTTGGAAAACACCTCGGATGCTCGGTCTGCGGCCAAGGGACGGAGAGGGGAAGAGGAGCTGCTGGTGTTTGGCTCCTGCCCGCTCCCTCCCCTGTGCTACCGGCGGCGCGGGGGCGAGGGCGGCTGCTCACCTTCGCTGTTTAAGCCTAATTACGCTCAGCCACCCGTGCGGTGCGGTGCGGCTCTGGGGCTGCATGGGGGAAATGAGGCGTCCCTGCGGCAGCAGCCACCCTCTGCCCAGCCTCGACTGCTGGTAGAAAGTAAATGCCTCAGGAACGTAGGAGGGGAGGCAGGTCCATCAGGCAGAAGCTACCATCGTTTCTCACCCACGCCTCCAGCCCTCTTCCCCACGCCAGAAAGCCCGAGATATCGCCACCATAGGAACGGGACACGAGGGTGCTGCAGGGAGGTTGCTGAGCCCAGAAGTAGAGATTCCTTTGGCCTGAGAGACCCCGCAGCCCCCGCATCTCCTTCGAACAGCTTTGTCCCTGTCCTCTGCGCCCGGCTGCCCTACACGTTCTCAGCCTGGTTTTGCGGCCATGGCTCTCTCTTGGGCAGGGGGGTGAGTCCAACCAGGCTTTCAATGGGTCGGCAAGAGCACGCCGGGCTTCAGGTCCCCGTGAATGCCGTGAGTTTGATAATGACACGCTCTGCAGGCCATGCTGGGATGGGGCAGGGAATGGGTCCCGTCTTAGAAACAGCATTTTTGGGGTTTCTGCAGATCTCTGACGTGACTCATGGTGCAGCCCCACGAACAGTTACACCACCTTGTGCCGAGGGCACGGTGACGCCGCACAGAAGCAGGAAGGAGCTGGCAGGGGATGGGGATATCGTCAGTCGGCATTGCCACCGGAGACCTGAAACAGCGCCCAGACGAGTTCCTCCAGCCGCGATCTCGGGAGCAGAGCGGTGGTGGTGCAACCCTGCCCTGATGCAAGACCTGGATCCCCAGCTTTCACTGCAGAATGAGGCCATGGGAGCAGGAGAGACCGGGATGAGGAAAGGGCTGTAGCGCTCTGCCAAATCCTCTCACGTGGAGCTGGGGCCATGGCTTTGCCCAGAGCAAGAGCCGAGAGGAGACTGACCAGCAGAAAGCCTTGAGAAGAGGGACATTGTCCCCCAGAGGTGCTGTTGGAGCAAGAACCAGAGCTTCTCACTGCTGAAAGGTACCCCAACTTAGGACAAGACACAGAGTGGGGGTTACGGTGCTGTCATCTGCTCCGCCAAAGCTCTGAGCAGGCTTTGGGGTGGGAGAATTGGGATTTGGCTGGGGTTGGTGTCCCCAGGTGAGTGAGTTGTCCCCGGCCATGAGCCCATCTCGGGGCACAGAGCGGGAGTCCTGTTGGGGCTCTGCCCCGCGGCTGGTGCTGGGATGCTGGCACAGATCTCGTCTGGCACCACCGCTGCGCAGGGCGCGCTGTCTCATTCCTGCCCCGGCTGGTTTCCCTCCGCCTCATCCTGCACAGATGGCTGGCTGGGGCTGCCGGCCCTCCCGCTCCAACTGGGTCCCCGCGGCGGCGAGGGGTGCGACCTTCGTGGGAAGGAGGGTGTCAAGGTGTTCCTAGGTGCCGGTGGGGTCAGCACCCCCACACAGTGTCCTGCTGGTGTTGACCCTAACAGCGGTGAGGAGGCGGTCAATGGAGCCGGTGGCATCCCAGCGTCTGTCCCCAGGCGGCTCCCGGCCCCGCTGGCCGCGGCCGTGGTCCCCGCTCGCAGATCAGAGCATCCTGACCAGCACATGCGTTCCCTGGGGAAGCAGCTGATGAGATTCCCAAGGCAGGCTCACAAACGGGACGTATCCAGCCATGGGGCTTGGACTGCGTAGCCAGGCTGGGGGGCTGCAGCATCGGAACCCTTCCCCCCAGATCCCTGCTGTGCTACCGGCCCCTGCCTCGGGGCCTCCCCCATCGGGGCAGAGCCTGCAGAGCTTCAGCAGAGCATCCTTCCTCCATCGGCATTCCCAGCCGGAACGTTGATGGTCTCTCTGACCTGACACAGCCAGATCCTGCCCCTGCTTCTCCGTGCTCCCAAAATAGCAAGCACAGACTCTGACGCCGTGAGGGACTCGTTGCTTTGAAATTTTCCAGTTAAACCCTGAGGACGGGTGGGGATGTTCCCAGGCGTACGGTGCTCCGGGCGATAGGGATGTGGTGGGAGCGGGCTCTGGCTGTTCTCCGCGTTCCCATAGCAACGTGATTTACCGCCTGGTACCCGCTCCACGGCACCGCCAGCGCCTCTGCGCAGGACTGAAAAACGGAGAGGAATCGGCGAATTCCTTGCAGATTAGCACAGGCAATTCCCAGCGCCCACCTGCGGGGCCGGAACAGGCGAAAACTACATTCATGGCCCGAGGGGTTGTGTCCCCGCCATGAGGGGGGAGCCCTGGCTGCGGCACGCTCGCCAGGCGAAGGCTGCTGTAAGCCTTGGCTGCTTGTGGGGCCAGATGTGGCTTGTTCGCAGGGACGGTGCAGAGGCAGGGACTTGGCATCTCTCATTCTCCCAGACCTCGCCTTTTTGTCCCGGGGGACGAGCGATGCTGCCAGACGATGCTGTCTGATGACGGCGGCTTTTCTCCGGCAGCACAAGCAGCCACATCAGCCCCGTGCCGGCAAGGCCACCCCGGCTCCCAGGCGGCTGCATAAACCCTGGACTCTAATCCCTGCTATCAAGGAGGACGGTGCCCGTTTCGCTCTTTTCCCGCCCCGCGGTCGGAGCGGGGCTGGAGGCCCACTGGGCAAAGGTGGAGGAGAAGTAACCTGCACGGCGAGAAGCAGGGATTTCAGTGCTAAAAAGGGGTTGTGTGCCCTGGAGCGTGCCTGGATTCTCCCCAGCTGTGTCAGAGGGTCCTCGTCCCCTTGTCGCAGGCCGGGGAACCCGCTGCCCCCAGTGAGGTTGCGGGATCCTTTCGAGCCGGGGACAGGCACCCTGGGGCTGGGGCTGCAGTCACCCGTGCGAGTAACTCGGGCAGAGGACCTGGGCAGGATCCGGCATCCTTGTTTTCCTTTCGAATCGTGGATTGGTGAGGGCTGGGGTGGTTCCCATCACCCACGCTGAGATGATCAAATCGCTCTTATCTGGGGGATGGTTCGTATGAGCGCTTCCCTTAGAGCGCTTAAATCTTACTTCATGGATTCTGAAGAACTGTGACGCTCTTTAATGGGACAGGCAGGTAGTACGCCCGTACGTTTACTAGCTGTCCCAATCCAGAGAGTTTACCCGGCTTTTTGAGTAAAAGAAAGCCGCGTCTTTTTTTCTAAGCTTGAAAAACGACACTTCTCGGCTCCCCTCTCCCCTCGCTTTATTCCAGGTGCTCCCGAAGCCCCTGGGGCTGTCCCCTCGCTGCTGTACGCGGTGCCTGTGCCGGGGTTTATACGAGACCTGGTCTTGCTCCAAACCAAACGGCCCCGCTCTGCCCTGTGCTCCGGCACCTCTGAACCCCAGTACCGACCCTGGGGCCACGTGTCCCCCCAGCCCGACGCTCCCCGGGCTGGTGCGCGGGCTCAGCTCTGCCCCGCTCCCCACCGCGGGAGCTGCGGAGGCGGCAGCGCGCCCCACTTTTGTGACCATGAGCGCGTGGCGGGGATGGCACAGCTCGCTGGGAAGAGGAACTGGAGTTTTGAGGTGCATTTTGAGGGCTTTAAAGGCTGAAAGCACATGAGCGGCACAGCCCCGAGCTCGGAGTGCTCCGTGTTTCCAAGCTGCGGGTGGCCCAGGGGTGCTGAAAAGCAACTTCTCGGAAATAGGTGGGCAGTTTCTGTCTCCTACCTGCATGGTGGAGGGCAGAGCCTTCCTTATCCCCCCTCGCTCCTCTTGCTGCCCCGGGCAGGTCTCTGCGTCGCTGCCTGTCGGGTCGGGCAGAGGGGGAAGCGGCCGCCGGCGGGACGGGCTGCAAGGCTCCCGGGGCTTCTCGCCGAGCGTGGTGTCCTCCTTCCCCCGGCTCCTTCGCCCGAGGTCTCATGTGAAACCAGCAGCGAGTTGACTTCCGTGTGGGACTGCCCGCCTTGGGCGGGAGCAGCCGCCACCTGGCAGCGGGCAGATAGCGAGGAGGAGGCGAGAAAGCTGCCCTTCACCCTCGCTCCGAGGAGTGGCGAGCCCAGAACCGCCCAGCGGAGCCCGGCTCCTCTCGCCCGGGCTCTGCCAGCCCTGCCGCCTCCTCTGCCCCTCCGCGGCCAGCCCTGCGCCCTGCCACCGTCCCCAGAGTGGCGCCACAAACCGGGGCCAAAAGGAGGAAGGATGCGACTGTCCCCAGGAGGAGGAAAGTGCTATTAGCAGAAGCTCTAGAAAGCGTTAAACTGTTTCTTACAAGGAGGGGGAAACCCCATTAAACCTAAAAAGAGAAAATAAAGCTGAGCTGTGTGTAACCCGCCTCACTCTTGGGGTGACGCCTGGGCTCCGCAGAAGAGATTGGATGCGAGAGGCAGGGGATGGGAGCATCCAGGGCTTTGAGAGCGGATGGGATGGGGCCAGGGGTGAGTTTGTTACAGCCAGGACAAGGAAAAGAGGCAAAGCATGAGCTTCCAGAAAAGTGAGCAGCCTGCTCCACAGTTTTTTCTGCTTGAAAGCAGCCCTCTCCCTCCCTGCCTTGGACAGTGGACTGGTTTGCTCTCCACCACTCTGGTTTCCCTCTGTGGCCTTCAGAAACCCTTCCGTGAACCTCAGAGAAACTCTGGCTTCCTGGAAGGATTGGCCAGAGACCGAGAAATCCTCTCTTCGCGCCTCGCCGGCTGGCAGAAACAGCGCTGGAAGCCGAGTGCTTTTGTTCCCCATGTCTAATAGTGCTGATGCACGAGGGGCAGCAGGGTTTGGCATCAACGATTACGGGAACATCTGTAAGTATTTTAAGAGCCCTCAAGAGTAAGTATCCCCTCCCTCCTGGCTGAAGAGGAAAGCATCCCGGTGTGCTCTGAATGTTCCTCCAAACCGCAGAGCCCTCCTGCCTCCCTGCTCCTAAAACCTTCTCGCCCCTAAGCAGATATTTCCTAGAGTGCCACTGCCTCAGCCTCCGCTTTCCTGACGGGATTTGTGTCGGGATGCTCAGCCGGGGGCCACTGGAAATCTGAAACAAATCACGGAGTGCTTTTTTCATTCACAAAGGCTCCGTGCCTCTGGGATGATGGCTTGGAGCAGGGTATAACTCCCTTTTTACAAGAAGAGTGAGCGAAAAGGTTGTTACGCGTAAGCCAGGTCTGGCAGCTCTCCTTATATCTGTTTTCGGGGTCTTTTGGCTGCTTTAGTCCCCAAGGTAAGAAGAGCTGCCTTTCCTGGGGGTAACAGAAGGGCTGGTAACTGCTCTGGATGCCCCTGTGTCCCCAGCAGCGTTGCTGTGGGTGCTCCTCAATGAAGTCAGTCCTGGGAGACAGCCCGGCTGTGTCCCGGCAGGACCGGCAGCCAGCCTTTCCGGAGGGTTGTTCCCCACCGAGCCAGCCTCATTCCGCGGCTTTGCCAAGTGCCTTGAGCAGAATCCTCATCGGACCTGCACATTTAAAAAAAAAAAAAAGAAAAGAAAAAGTCATCTTCCAAATTCCCTGCGGTGTGTGAAATCAAGAGCAGAGCCCGGGGATGGCGGGCGGCCCTTCACCCTCCCAGAGGCGACCCGCAGGGCTGGCCGGGAGGGGAAAACCGCCGTTGTCACCAGCAGCTCCCTGTGGGCGCGGGAGAAGGCGTGCGTGTTTGCCTGGAGAGAGAGCGGAGCCTGGTGCGATAGGATCGGCGGTGCTTTCCACATCTCCTGAGGAGACCGGTGATCTCTGCCACCAGAGCTCGGCTGGGTTCAAGGGGAGCGGGGCTCCGCGTAGGCGGGACAGCCACGTCACTCCGCCGGCGCCTCTGTGCTTCCCCCGGCAAAGGGCCGGGTCGCACCGGGAGGACTTTGCTCTCCAGACAGGCCAGCGGGACACGGGCACCAGCCCCGGGAGCTCCCAGCGGGGAAGGGGAGTCTGTGCCTGCAGATTGGCTTTGTCCAAGGCATCCGACCCCCGCAGGACCCCTCATGGCGCTCCGAGCTTTTCTTCTTCTGTTTAGGAGGAATTTGGCTTTGTCTGGGCAGGATTTAGCTCCTTTTGCAGCAAGGCAGGCGGCCAAATTGATGGTGTTCCTCTTTCAGCACTGTCCTTCCCAGTTAACCCTCCTGCAACGCGTTGTCTCGGCATTTATCACTCTTGGGGGACCGGTGCTGAGGGTGGCAGCGCGGAGAACTAAAATCGGGGGGGGAGGTGGTGTACCTTCCAGTTCATAGGTGAAAAATCTGCTTAAGACACGGAGCGTTGTGGAGCTGTGGCTCAGACATGTGCTGAGGTATCGCAACCGTGCCAGCCCTTTGCAAGCAGCTAGAATTATTGAGGATGTTATCGCCCTCCGCTGTTTGTTGCTGCTGGGGCCGCTCACGTTCTCCCATCCTAATTCACCGTGGCCTCGCATCAGGCCGACAGCCTCCAGGCGCGGCAGGCAGTGGTCTGACCCGTGCTAGAGTGGGCTGGAAGCTCTCCAGGAGCTCTCCCCTGACCTGCAAACCCTGGCGGGATGCGGGGATGGCAACTGCCACCTGGGAAGCGGTACCAAACCGCTGGAGGCTTTCCCGCGCGGGACCCCTGCAGCGAGACGGAGGATGCCTCTGCACCCACCTGACGACAATGCTTTCTGACAGTGAGCTCCTCTTCTGAGTGCGCGAGGGCTACCCGGCATGCAAGCTTCCTTAATTTAGGACAGTACTAAAATATTTATTTGCTCTTTTCAGTCCCCAGGGTCTTGGATTTCTTTCTTTTTTTTTTTTTTTCAGGAGAAGAGTTTAAAGGGTATTGCCTTCCTGCGTTTCTGGCTAGAAGGACATGAAAGAAGCAGGATCCTTCAGAAGAGGTTGTTGAGGTGCTTTTCAGCACCAAACTGCAAGTTTCTGGTTAGCGGGGCTGTGTTTCCCTGAACTCAGGAACTGAGAGGTTCTTCATCCCGCCCAGGTGTGTTCTCGCTCCACCAAAGACAGGAGCTGGCTGCTCCGCTTGGTGTGAGCGCCCAGCACCAGAGGTACCTTAGCTACCCCAGGGAATGGCAATTCAGTTTGTGTGATGACCGGCACAAAGTGGGTGGGGAAAATAAAAAAAAAAAAAATTAAAATAAAAAAGGAATTTCTCTTTCTGTCTTCATTTTGAAGGCATCAGTCAAAAGCAGATAAAGTGTCTGGGAAAAACTGCTAAATGAAGTAGGCTGGAGAAAATTAATGTAAGGCTTGAATCACGGAATCACGGAATCTTCAGAGTTGGAAGGGACCTCTAGAGATCATCTAGTCCAACTCCCCTGCTAGAGCAGGATTGCCTAAAGCACATCCCTCAGGGCTGCATCCAGGCGGGTCTTGAAAATCTCCAGAGAAGGGGACTCCACAACCTCCCTGGGCAGCCTGTTCCAGTGCTCTGTCACCCTCACCGTAAAGAAGTTTTTCCGTGTATTTGAACGGAACTTCCTATGTTCCAGCTTGTGCCCATTGCCCCTTGTCCTGTCGCTGGGAACCATTGAAAAGAGCCTGGCTCCGTCCTCCTTAAACCCACCCTTTAGGTACTTGTAAACATTAATCAGGTCCCCCCTCAACCTTCTCTTCTCCAGGCTAAAGAGTCCCAGCTCTTTCAGCCTTTCCTCATAAGGGAGGTGCTCCAGTCCCAGAATCTCACCTGGTATTGGAGAAGGAGAGGGAAGAGAAGCTTCAAACGGAAGCCAGTGATGCTGAACCGGCGTATGAAGCCTGACTAACACTTGTTGAACCTGTTAGGCTTTGGGATTGCCTCTAGTGTCTATGTTTCTCAGCAGCCAGTAAAAATCCTATCAGAAAACAGGGCTAAAGAGCGAGCTGGCCAGAAACCCAGCCTGGCAAGAGCCATGTGTTGGGCTGCTGTCGTCTAGCACCACCAACCGTGCTTCGCGGATAGTTCAGCGGGAGTGCTTCTGCTTGGAAAAAAACCTTGTTTTGAAACCTGAGGCTCGGGCAGGCAGAGGAGCAGCCCGTGTGCTGTGGAGTGGCTTGTCTGCCGCAGGTTCGGGGGGTGATGGGAGGTTGGGGTGGCCTTTTCCTGGCTGTGCGACGTGCTGCTGCTCTGGGTATGAGTACTGGCCCCACAAGTCACAGAAACGTAGACATGCTGTTGGGAGGACGCGGTCTGGTCCCACCTCCTGCTCAAAGCGGGTGAATTGAGCGCAGCCACAGGTGGAGGGAGGTCATCCTCCTCCTCTGCTCTGCCCTGGGGAGGCCACATCTGCAGTACTGGGTCCAGTTCTGGGCCCCCCGGTTCAAGAAAGACAAGGAACTACTGGAAAGAGTCCAGCGGAGGCTATGAGGATGATCAAGGGACTGGAGCAACTCTGTGCTGAGGAAGGGCTGAGAGCCCTGGGGCTGTTCAGCTGGAAAAGAGCAGGCTGAGAGGGGACCTCATCAATGTTCAGCAAGAGCTAAAGGGTGGGTGTCAGGAGGATGGGGCCAGGCGCTTCTCAGTGGTGCCCAGGGACAGGACAAGAGGCACAAACTGGAACATGGGAAATTCCATCTCGACATGAGGAAAAACTCCTTTCCTGTGAGGGTGGCAGAGCCCTGGCACAGGCTGCCCAGAGAGGTGGGGGAGTCTCCGTCTCTGGAGACGTTCAAACCCGCCTGGACGCGTTCCTGTGCCACCTGCTCTGGGTGACCCTGCTCTGGCAGGGGGCTGGAGGGGATGATCTCCAGAGGTCCCTTCCAACCCCTGCCATTCTGTCATTCTGTGAGTCGCCAGATGAGCTCAGCAGGGCTCTCTCTAGCTGGGTCTCGAGAGCCCCCACTGACAGAGATTTCCCCCTTCCTTGGGTGACCTGCTGCAGCCCCACGCACCCCTCCTCAGAAAAAAGCTTCTCCAAAAGTCCAAACTGCACTTTCCAACTGCGGTTTATGGCCTCTGCTGCAAAATCTGCTCTGCCGGTGCAATTTTGGCCTCTTGTGCCCCACTTCAGGCTGTGCCAGGCCAGTGAGCACCTCTGAAGAGCCAGGTCCCGTCATGCCAAAGGCCATTTTGCTGTCGAGTTGAGTGGCAGTACAGTTGCCTGCGTTCTCTTGTAAAACCGGGGCATTTTCACCCAAACCCTACTCTGTTTAGATGATGGGTATCCCTGGAGCTACAGCTGATAGGTTACAGCAGAGGACGTGGTTTGGGGTGAAGCTCTGCTTGTAATTAAAAAGTACTGGGTGCTTAGGGGAGTAAACCTCCTCTCCAAGCATGAGGAAAGGGCTGCTGGTGCGGGAGGCTCAGAGAGCTCAGGGATGGCTTTCGTGTGCTGACACTGCTCAGCTGAAGCAGCTCCGCTGGACTCCCCTCAACACGTCACTCACGAGGTATCAGCGTTTCCCTCCCTTGGAGAATTTCTACTTGTCCTGCAGGACCAAAGCAACAGCGATGGGCCCATGTCAGCAGCCACAGGGAGACGAGAGGCCGGGAGTGACCAGGGGGTTCCCAGGACACCCGAAAGTGTTTACTCTCATTCCCTTGGTGGGATGTGGTGGATGCTCCCCACTGGGACAGAAAGCGGTGCCACTTCAGCCTTCGCTTTTGCAGCAGGAGGTGGCACCCCTTGGAAGAAGCCAAACGCCTCCAGGTCTCGTAAAACACGGCGAGGTGGCCGGGAGAGAGCCTCTCGGGTTGGCAGGGGGTTGTGCAGCAGCCAGAAGCGTCCTTAGAGAGCTGCAGAATGGCGTTCTGTTCCTCGAGGAGCAGGAGCGTTCACCTTTTCAGGGGATCCTGGGTTAAATCCTTCTCGCCCGGGCGTGGCAGCCGCACGGACCCGAGCTGTCTCTACCGAGGGAGAAGACCCGCAGGAGCGTGGCTTTGCCAGCACAGCAGAGCTCCCTTCCCGAGCAAGCTCCAGCAGCCCCCGGCCGGCGGCCTTGGGCAGCCCCAGCCGCCAGAGCCAGGGTGGCCACCGAGCCGCCCGGTGCCTGGCCCCAGCGCGGCTGGCTGCCGCCATCGCGTGGCCACCTCCGTCCTTTGCAGGCACGGGCGCGTTTCATTTCTTCCCCGGTTTCCTTTCCCGGCTCCTGCGGGGCTTTCTCCTTTCTTCATTGTCCCGCTTTGGGCGACACAGGGCTAATTTCTCTGTCGGTAATTTTGCTTTTCACTAAGGTCTCTTCTAATGCTTGGGAAAACTGCACTTTTAGAAGACTCTAGTGTCTGAACTGGTGAAAATACTTACTTTATAGCCAGCTGTGGTACGTGGGTTTCGAGGTCTCAGTGATTTCGAGCTCCCCAGGTGTGGGGATGAGGAGCAGCGAGACCCGGGCACTTGCCCCAAGCTGCCAACAGGGTTATTTCAGACCATGACCATCACATTCCAGATAAATTAGAAACTTTGCTGAGGAGTTCTCTCTCTCTCTCCCGTGCTGGCTGCCATCCTGAGCCCTCCTCGCCCCGGTGCCGGAGCCCTGAGCCCTTCCCTTCCTCCCGCAGCCGCAGCGCTCGCAGGGTCCCACGATGGCTGTCCCTGCGGGGATGCACGGCTTCTGCTGGGGAAGGGGCTGGGGACAGTCCTCGTGTATTTTGTATTGGTGTCGGGATCAGTATTGGTTCTTTAGTGTTATTGATGTCAATTATTTAGTATTATTCTATTAAATCTTTTTATATTTCAACCCTCGGGTTTCCCCCGATTCCCCCTCTCAAGTGGGGAGGGCTCATCAGGTGAAAGAATAATTATCTAAATGACAATAAATTGTTGTGGGTCCCTCAAACCGTAACATCCATACAGCATCCTCTGACAATGCAGAAAGCACCAGGATGGCTCCAGCATCCACAAAGGTCTCCCCACAGGCCGTGAGCAGTGGGTCGCGTTTGGTTTCATTCTGGTTGAAGAGCCGGTCCTTGATTCCAAAGAATAACTTGGAAAACTCTGCTGTAGGGGAGAGACCCCAGGAGCGGGGGGTGAGGAATTACAGGAATACACAGGAGCACCCAGCACCCTGCGTTTGCCCTCGTCTCTCCAGCATGCACCTCATGAGCGAGTCTGGAAACAAAAACCTCTGCCAGCAAAACACTCTTATCTTTTTGCAAACGCAAAAGTGATCAGTTAATGTTTGGCCACGCAAGGGGGAGTGGGACAGCCCCGGCACCAGGGATGGGACTAACTGGAAAGCCCAGCCTGGGGTACTTGAAAGCCAAACAGCCTGGCAAAGAGTGCTTGTCCCTGAATAATTCAAGTGAGTGCACATAGAATTAAGCTATTTTCTTTAATTAGCATTCTTCGGTTACTTTCGCAAAAAGATACAGAATTTTAGCATCAAATATTGCTACAATGCCGCTACAGTTTGCAAATGCCACGTTTATGTACTCATAGCATAATGCTACCCTATCACAGCTGAAAGGACTGTTCTCTTTAGTCTTTGGGGTTTTTTTTCCCCCTCCTTCATATTTTCTTTGAAAGAGAAAATACCATTCTCCTCTGCTTGTTTTTCCCCTCAGCCAAAGCAAATGCCTGCCACCTCCAACAAAGATATTTCCAGGTTTCGTGAGCTCAGGGCACGTTCACCAAAGATGGTGTTAGCTCTTGGCAGTGGTGGGGACGCAGCTCCTTCCTCCTGGGCCAGGGGAAGGACAACAGGACAAGAGGTAATGGGCACAAACATGACCATAGGAAGCTCCATCTCAAGACGAGGAGGAACTTCTTTGCTGTGAGGGTGGCAGAGCCCTGGCACAGGCTGCCCAGAGAGGTGGGGGAGTCTCCGTCTCTGGAGACGTTCAAACCCGCCTGGACGCGTTCCTGTGCCACCTGCTCTGGGTGACCCTGCTCTGGCAGGGGGTTGGACTGGGTGATCTCCAGAGGTCCCTTCTGACCCCCACCACTGATTCTGTGACTCTGTGAAGTGGTCACCTCGGTGTCAGGGCCAATGTCGCCGAAGCCCTGCTGTGTTCGGGTTAGCCGTGCATCCCCTCTGTCCTGCAGTGATGGTTCGTGTCATCAACGCACTCCTTGAGCCGCCAGCTCCGGGGCTGCTGGGCTTTTGGCCGTGGGGATGCTCAGCAGACCAAGTCTTGAGGGGTGTTAATGTGTCTCAGCGCCCGGGCCCTGGGCCTGGGCTCAGCTCCCCCTGCCGGGGGCACCCACGGCCCCGTGGGGATGCTGTGGGTGCTCTTCCCCCGGGACGGGGCCTTTGCTTCGGCCTCAGCCTGTACCTGGGGCGGCTCCTTCGCGGCAGCGGGGGAGCGCCGGGCTCGGGGGAGACATGGCTGCGGTGTGCCGTGAGGGAGGAGGCCGCGTCCCCTCAGCGAGGGAGCTATGGCGGCCGGCGGGGCTCCCGTCACCGGGGAGGATGGAACACAGGGGTGGTGAGGCTCCCTCCACTGAGGGTGGGACGGCGGGGCTCCCTCGGGTGAGGCGGGGGATACGGCGTGGTTCCCTCCCGTTAAACGCGGCGGGGGGCGGCGGGGCTCCCTCCGGTGAGGCGGCGCCTGGCGCGCTCCCGCCGACGGCCGCGCGGTTGCCACGGCAACGGGAGACGCCCCTGCTCCCGCCGCCCCCGCCCGCCCGTCCCTCTGCGCCTGCGCCGACGTGGGGTCGCGTCGGGGGCGTGCCCCGCGCGCGCGGCGGAGCGGCGCGAGCGCCCGCCTCCCCCCGGTGCCGCCATGAGGCGCGGCGAGCGGCGGGGCCCCGGCGCGGCCCTGGGCAAGGCCGCCCTGGAGGAGCAGCCGCCCCCGCAGCCCAACGGCGGCGCCAACCCCGCCGACAACCCCGCCGACGCGGCGGGAGAGCGGCCCCCGCCGCCCGGCGCCGAGAGGGACGGCCCCGGCCTGCGCCGCAGCACCGAGTCCGAGGTCTACGACGACGGCACCAACACCTTCTTCTGGTGAGAGCCGCCCCCTCACGGCCCGCTTCTCCCCCGGCCCGCTCCTCGTATTCGCCCCCGCCGGTTGTCCGGCCGGGCAGCGCGGCTCCGCCGGCCGCGGGGAGCTGCCGAGCGCGGCGGGCACCGGGCTGGGAGAGAGATCCGCGTTATCCGCGATTCACCTGGCTCTTGCTTCGCTGCCACGGCTACCGGCGCCGAGAAACCGCAGGCTGTGTCTAAGGGTGTTTCTCCTGGTACGGCGGTACTATTAATTATTGCTTCCTAATTATTTAACAGTGATTTAGAGCAGAGTCCTGGCAGCGGCGCCGCCTTTCGCAGCCCCTCGGTGAGCACTGCGGGTGGCCTGTCCCCCCGGCTGTCCCCGGGTGCTGGGGACGCCCCGTCTGGGCACAGCTCCTGCCGGATTCCGGGTGTTCTCTCAACATCGCTTGTACGAGCTCCTCCACCTTCCTCCCCTCCATCAGCCTTGCAAGGGGCCTTTTCTCTCCGTGTTCTTTCCTGTTGGGAAGCCAGAGTTGCTATGCCCAAGTTCTGCTGGTCCGGTATTTCATAGAATAGAGTCTTGTAGGCTGGGAAAGACCTTTGGGATCATCGAGTCCAACCGTTAACCTAGCGCTGACAAGTCCACCACTAAACCGGAATTTCATATGGTTTTGTGGCATGCTCAGTCCAGAAGATCGGTGCAGAAAGCCACGACTGTCTATGTTAGGCCAGTAGGGCACATCGTTTTTTTGTCAAATTCAGTCCTTGCAAAAGAGATGCGTTTGTACCTAGAAAAGTGCTTCTAAATCCCATCTCTGATGGAGTTGTTCCAGAAACCCACTTCAGTGCACGTGTGTACATCCATGGTTTTTCTCTGTGTGTTAAATGCATGTCCCTCTTGATGAAGGAAACCACGCTGATGCTGGAGTCCCCCGTTTGGAACATGAGCCGAGGGTGATGTGATTTGGCTGGAGTTTGACATTAAGGAGTCAGAGGGGGAGGGCGCTTGGCTCTCACCCTGCCAGTCTGGGCAGTGGCAGAGCGGAGGGTGTTGATCTTGATGAAGCCGCCGATTCTGGGTGATATTTCTGCCAGTACCAACAGCAAAGAGACACGCCGATGCTGCCGGGCGGCAGGGTGGTCTCTGCAGAAGCCTGACACAGGCAAGCGTAGCCGAGGGAAGCTGTCGTCTTGAGGGCAAGAGGAACTTTCTTGGAGAGCACGTTGGTGTTGCCACATGTAGGCTGAGCGAGCGATTGAATAACTGGAGCCTGCTGAGGTCTGCAGAGTAGTGCCGTCTTATAAATGGAAAATGGGTAAAGCTGTCATTTTCTTACTGTCTACTTAAGGTGGCTCTTGCCAGGCGTTTTGTAATGCCTTAAAAACGCCCATTGCTGCTGTTATTGTATAATCTCACCCTGTTGCACCTTTTTCCTGTGGTGGGGGTGTGGGGCCAGCGTGCAGCCTGCCACTGGTACAGGATTGTTGTCGTCGTAAAACAAAGGCTGTAATTGCAGTTAATTTATCCACATGAATTCTTTTTTTGAAAGTCTGAATGTGCCACCATTCTTTGAGGAGCTTCCCTTTGTTGGCTAGTTGGCTACTCCCTTCCAGGAGGGCAGTCGAATTGTTCTTTAACTTATATATTTACTTTATTTTATTTTCCCTAGTAGTTAAGCTGCTTGCGCTGGCAGCCAGGAGTTTAAATGCTTGTAAAAGTTTCAAGGTTTTTCCTACTGTTCCGTTTGACCTGTGCATGACGGCGTGTTAGCATACCCTTTGGGAATGACTCGCTGTAAGAAGCGGCTCAGAACAAAGATTATACAGAACGATTTTCTTCCTGTGAGACCCTTGGAACTCTTCTTGCCCTGTCTGTTATGGAGGTGGTCACAGAAAATGGAAATTTAGGAGCGTAGGTGCCCTCTGTCTTTGCCCGTGTGGAAAAGTATGGAAAGTACCTTTTCTCCTTGAAGTTCAGAAGGTAGTGGACACGGTTACCCACCTGGCCTGCTCGGTTTGGAAAAATTCAAGAATTTGGGCCTTGTGGACACCATCAGAAATCATTCTAGAAGTAAAGTAGTTCAGTTTGCAAAGTTAATTTTACTGCTCTAAATGTGATCCCTGGGAAAGGTGGTACTTTCTAGCTGGCTGCCTGCTCTTTTCAAATCTTTTTAAAACTTTGAAAAAAAGTCACGTGCGGTATAATACTTCTATTCTTATTCAATCTTAACTTGAAACGGGGAAATACTGTATTTTAATTGCATTGTGGGAACCTGCTTGGTCTTGTCGTTGGAAAACGTCAAGGAAAGGAAACGGGAAGCAGCTTTACGAAACAGATTATCCCTGAGCGAATGTCAAACAGCCATTGCTGCTCGCAGAGAGCTGGGAATGTCAGGCCTGCCTGGCAAATGTGTTCGCTGTTGTTTCCAGTACCTTTGATTGTTTCTTGCCGGTCTGCTTACAGAATTAGCTTTCTGAATACAAACAAAGGAGCTCTTTGTGGCTGAGACTGACTTTTGTGTTTTGTACAGTGTGAAGCACTGTAGATCTGATATTTTTACTGAGCTAGCATGGAAAAACCACTGGGTTTGTTAGTTGTTTTTTTTTTTTTTTAAATAGCCCCACGTAGAGCTTTCTACATCTCTGGTGTCGTTTCTGTAACCTGTGGAAGAGCGAGTGCTGATGTGTCTTACAGGCTTGTGCTACTGGGACTTTGTTCTGTGCGGGAAAAGGTGAATCCCACAGAAACTGTTTTTTTGTTACCAGAGAGCAGTAACTGTGACAGATGCCTAAAGATGATTGGAGATGCGTGTCTTTCTGAGGGGGAGCAAAAAAGCTCAGTGAAATAGTAAATTGATTTATCTCCACCAAATAAAATAAATGATAAGAGTAGAGGTGTGCAGCAACTTTTTTGAAGAGAGAACTAAACCTTCCTCCCCATCCTAGTAGATAGTGATGGGCGGTGGAAGGTGGTGCGGCGTTGAGTCTGTTCATGCCAGCCCAGCCTGGTTGTGGATTACCAGTTTGGGAGCATCTGATTAGAAAATGTGTATAACTGGCTCCTAAAATTTCAGCAATACCCCGATTTCTGTATCTATTTCATAACTTGCATTTAACCAAAGCATATCTTCCAGGAACGCTTCTTGATTTGAAGATGTTGAGAGGTGCCAGATACATATTTGCCGCCACATTACATTGTGGCTCTGTGGGTTAATTGCTTTTGCTAAGCCTTACTTTAATTTGAATTTAATTAGCTTTAATGTCCTCTGTTGGATATTGATGTTTTGGGTTTTTTTTTTCTCTCACACTAAATAGTTCTGTATTGCCATCACATGGAGATGATATCAGTTACTAAGGTCATAGTGTAGCAGCAGATCTCTCAAGCTCAGGGAGCTTAGATATTAAAAAAAAAAAAAGGAAAAAGAAAAAAGAAAAAAAAAAAGGAAAAGAAGAAAAAAGAAGGAAGCGATGGGTAGAAGACTCTGTGGGCTAATACAGCTTTTGTAGGAATTAATTCAGCCTGTTTGGTGCAAAAAGCATAGAAATTGCAGCTCAGGGAAAGGTAGCCTGGAGATGCCTTTGCCTGGACGTTTCTCATTTTGCTCTGTATTGTGAGAAATCTTTGCCGGTGGCCAGCACGGGGCCAGCTCTTGGGAAACGAGGATACGTGTGTGCAGACCAGCAGTTCTGGAGATACAGGGTCGGTATGCAAAAGAAGGTGTAACGTAGCCCCTCCTTGCACATGGTTCCTATCTCTGCACAACCGACCTCACAGCAGGGTGAGACTTCTGACAGGCTGGCTGGAGGGAGGGTGATGGTTTATCGCAAAGAGAGATTAGGGAGAGGGAAGATCTGCAAATTGGCAGGAACTTTTTTCTGTGCCCTCTGGTGAGGGTTGGTGCGGCACTTGCAAGGCAACATTCCGCAAGCTCCTTGAAAACTTAATGTTTGCTGGATTTTTATGTTTTTGCCCTATGAAATCTTGCTACCTTAAAGCGGGCCCAGGTGAGGTTCTGTATTTGCTGACCCACTCTTCCGATTCTCTGCCTGCTCAGAATTGACCACGTTTGAGCATATTATTTTACTTGAGCAGAGAAATCTTGCATCAGGCCACTGAGGTGTCACCCCGCCCCTAGTTTTGGGTGTTGGCGTGTCCCTGGCAGTGTCCTTTGCTGGAACGTCCAGGAGGCCGCGGTGCCATGCGAGGCCGGGTGTGTTGACTCGTGTGGCAGAGGAGGAGGGCTGGCTCCCAAGAACTGCATTACGGGAACGTCATTGCCCTTTCCTGGAAGGAAGGGATGGCACAGATTGCGCAGGGCAAGTGTCTGGGGTGGCGAGCTCTCTGCATGCTGCTGCTGCCACCCTGGGGGTGGGACCCATCCGAGCACTGTCACAAACAGTTCACTGCAGTTCACGAAACAGGGCATCACCCCGAAAAATGAGCTCCGGGCTTTTATGCCATTAGACCTGGCATCAGGGCTCCTTCCTCCCATTCCTTTTTATTGCCTGTTTTTAAAAAAGACCTGCTTAAAGTGTGTCTTATCTGTAATGCAAAGTCACGCTGGCTCAGTGGAACCGTCTTACACTAAAACCTGAGACAAAGATTTCAGTAGGTATAAACATACAAAAATGTTTAATATTTAAAATAGATCATCTTGGGAACCTTGATAAACTTGGGGACTCTGTAGAACCGATGAACGGAGACTGTCTTTTCTCTCTTTCCATTCAAAGGAAAACGACTAATTTGCTGAAGCGCACTTTGCTTTTTAATGCATCGTTGTGGTTCCTCTGTGGAGGTGTGTGCCTTCCCGCTTCTCTTCCCGAGCGATCGGTTCTGAGAGGCACCAGCTTATGGCAAGGAGAATGAAGGTTACTATTTTGGAGTGTCACAAGTATGTACAGAAATTTAATCAGTGTTGTGTACCTTTATAGATGTGCTGAAGACTTCTTACTGGTCTAAGAATAGGTACGTTTTTATTATCCCCGAGAGTTTAAACAGACTTTAAACCGCAGCCTACAGCTTCAAACCAACAGCCACCTTTCTGTTGTGTTACGGATGGAGGTGCTTGGACCCTTCAGGCAGTGGCACGTACAAAGTACCTACTTTGCTTTGGTTGCCACTGATGATTTTTTTGTGGTTTAGGTGGATGAGAGAGATTCGTGTCACAAACTGGCAGTTAACTGCTTATTTTTGAAATGTTGAGGCCTGAGAGCTTGCTTCGTCCCTGTGCAACGTGAGCGTCTCTGTTTCATGTCTCTAATTTGGGATGTATTGCCGAGATTATGACCAAGGCTGGTTTTTTTTGGTGAAGGTTCCAAAAACCTCTCTATATCCAAACAGGATTATTTCCCTTTTAATTACGATTTTGATTTTGAAGGTAAAAATATTGGTCAGTTTTAGATTGTTACTAATTATTGCTGTATTTTCCTGTACCTTATTCTTCACAATAACTCTACTGCTGTTGAAGTAACAGCTTTGTTGTACTGTCTGTTTGTCATACTTTCCTAGAATTCCCAGTGTGCGTCAGATGATGGGTTGGTATATGGAGGGCAGAGAGCTTTGACGTTCTTTTAAAATCTCTTTTAGAAATGCTTTTATGACTTTACCATTATTTGGAATCAAGGAAAAAATTATTTCTTTGTGAAAAAGTTGATGATAGGCTAAGATGGGACTACCTGGTTTTGTTGACAGATCTTTCTCTAGCAGGAGCTGTTAATGTAACCCTTTAAACCAAAGGGGCAAACCATGCTGGGCGTTCTTCGGGATTTTGTTTTGCTTAGAGAATTGACAAAATGATTAATAAACACTCTGCAGGTTGTTCTCAATGATTGCTATTGTTTTCAATGCAGTTATTGCATCATTTCTGACAAACAAGAACCCTAGTGCACAGCAGCGGATAATTAGGGTGTGGCCCCCCCATTAAGCTAATTGTCCTTTGTGCTGGTGATGGAAGGAGGTCACTGCCACCCGCTCTGCTCCCCTGGGTATCGCTGCTCCTGTCCGCCCAGCGGCTCCTCCATCCCAGTCCCCCCCCCCCAAAAGATACATACAAATCGCCGTAGGTCATTTTTGTCATATACTTTATTTGGAAAATAAAAGCTCTGATAGTAATTTCCTTGAAAACGCCGCAGTTTCTAGATGCGAGAGGAGGAAAAGAGAAGTTAGACTTGAATTGAGTCCCATTCCCTGTAAAAGCCCACTCTGTGAGCTGTGGAGAGGTGGAGGGACTGCTGGAGACCCTGAATTGCTCTGGCTTGGTGTTTAACTAAGTCAGCAGGGCAAGTATTTTTATAAAAACAACTTGAATTATTTCCCTTAAATGCCCCAGTGTTTAAATAGGGAAAGAGCTAGGTGTAAGATACAGAAAGTCAGAAAAATGCTAGTGCAGAAAAATAAGCTACTTAAAGTTATGGCTTTTTAATAGTTTGGGATTTGTTGTGAATTCTCTGTGACCTTCCTGGCCTTGCGTATTTCTGTATGTATATGCTCTTAGGCACTGCTTTCTCAGATTTTTGGATGTAAAACCTCCTAGAACCGTCTGTGGCCTGTCCCCCCCTTGCTGCTGGTGCGTGGCCAAGCTCTGGTGTAATTGGGAGGGGAAGATGCTCAGCTTAGCTCCTGTCAGCCCCCCAGGCTCTGCTGAGGAGAACATAAGCCTTCCTGCATAATTCCTGCAGTGCTTACCTTGCTGGGATCTTCTTAGCTCTGCTGTCTTTCTCTGGCTGTATTATTTTAAAGAGTGTGTGGAGACTAAAATAATCCCTTGTTATGCAGTTAAATTAGTCCAGGCCGACTTCACCAGTACAAGTACGTCTGGTCTATGCTGTTCATTTTTCTGGACACTGTAAATGCTTCATATTTAGTCTTGTTCCACGTGACTGTGAATTTCTATTTTCTTTTTTTAACTCTCAAGCTGTGGAAGGATATGGTGTATATCTGTGTGTGATTATTTGGTTTTTTGCGCTGACAGGGGGGTTTGCAGGATGCTCTGCTGCCTCTAGCAGCTGCCATCGCTTTGTCGCTACTCGGCAATTTTCTGGTCAAAGCTGCCAACTTGCTCTTTGCAGAAGACGACCCAATCTGAAAGCCTTCCATCCTGGTTTCTGGGTTTCGTGCTAGGCTGACAGTACGTTTACAGGACTAACCACCTTGAAAACTTGCTACAGGAAAATCTGGCTTCAGTCAGAGGGGAAAACGGAGCTGAAAGGGAACTGATGAGCTATACAGCCTCTTGGCTGTCATTACACAGGCGAGCGTGGGGAACTTCAAGTTGAAGGTTGTGGCACCAAAAATAAACCAAAAGCAGGTTTGTGCACAAAGCTCTCAGACGCTGACCGTTCACTGCTGCAGACTCCACGGGGTGAATGAAACCAGCCCATCCTTGTTCTAGCCGAGGAGTTTCTCGAGGCGTTTATCTGCATGAGGACATGCTAGTAACTGATTTTTTGGCAATTTACGTGACACTCAACGCACGGAAAAAGTAATTGATGTCATAGAGATGTTCAGATGGTGAAATGGTAAGGCGGAAGACAGCATTTCCAGGTTTATTTTAATAGCCTCTTAGGTATTAGTTTCAAAAAAGTAAACAATAAAACAAGGTATAAAATACAATGCATAGCTTTGCAGTTAACGTAACCTTCTTCTATGATCAAAATATAAGTTGGTTTTGTGTTAATTATATACATATATAAATGCAGCGAACAAGACCGTGGTCTGATTTAAGTGAACTGGAGCATTTAATTCAGTCCCCTGCTGTACCGCCTCCTTTGAGAGGGCTGTATTTAGTTTTTTAACTGCTGTAGGTTACAAAATCGGCCCGGGTCAGGTGAGCGCCAGCTGAATGTGAGGTATGTACTGTCTGAATCAGCCGGGGAGGCGAGGAGAAGGAAGATGCTGCTGTTGACAGGGAGCTTGCTGCTGCCAGCCTTTGCCTATTTTTCTTGACATGTTGATTCCCGGCTGATTTTGAAAATACTCCTGGGTCCTTCTCTTTATTATTTTTTTTTTCCTGGAGCTGGTTAGTCTGTCCCCTCTGGGCAGCAAGGAAGGATAGCGTTAAAGACTGAACACCATTTTAGCAGTGGCAGAAGAGGATTGCATCTGCTTATGAGGTATTGCATGTGTTTTCCAGTGGGATTAAAAGGATGCTGTGAGAAGTGGCTGTGTTTTGGATTAGGATGAAACTGTAGTTCAAAATAACGCCTACCTTAACTTTCAGAGCAATGTTCGGTAGGTTACTGGCTTTGATGTTTAAAGGTATGTCAGTGGACTTCATAGAAATCCATGGCGATCTCCGGTTTATCATGCACTGTGCGACTTGGGTATATACAAACTTTGGTCTTTTGGCATAAAATGGAAATGTAATGCTAGCTTGTATTACAGTATAATGTAAAAAGAAAATGTAAAAAGAGCCAGTGTGTACAAATACTTGTCATGATGTACTTTACGCATGTACACATACAGCATGTACATATACAGTCACTTCCACTCGGTTTTTCTGTTCTCTAAAGTTGGTGCTTTATACCTGCGTTATTTTAATTGTTTGTATTGAGAGCTGTTGTGTAGTCCTCTAAAACAGAACTTGTGTCTCTGTGGTTTGATCTTCAGTGGCCAGACTTCCCATGCTTCTGAGCTGAGGTCAGATAAGTTTTCCAGTGAAAACAATAAATGGTTTCTCACTAGGAAAGGAATTTTCAACTTGAAAGAATGCAGCCAGTGCAATGTAGGAGTATTATATATCTCGTAACCAGTAGGCGTACGTGTATGGATGTCACCTCACTGCAGTATGTTCCTCTCCAGCTCCCGGCTCTGTCTGTGTGTTCTCAGCTCTTTTTTTCTTTCACACACAAGTGCTTTACCAAAATCGGCATAAGCCGACGGACCCTGATGGGTGGGGAAGCGAGAGCTTGTGACTCCACATGCACCAGCAGTGCCCTGCCTGGACCAGCTCCTTACCCCAGCAAGGTCGCACGTTTCAGCAGCGTGGAGGAGCGCCCACCCAGCTGGACTGTGCGGCTCTGGCACGGCTGGTCCGGCAGAAAGCCCTCGTGTTGAGATGGCTGCACATCGCTCTGCAGGCGCAAACCTCTGGCCGTCGCTCTGGACCTGCTCTGCAGATCTAGGATGAAATGAAACTGTAAGAATTACCGGGAGTAAGGTGTCTAGAGGAGCATCATAATTCTTACAATTGCAACTCTTCTCATTCAGAGATTTTTTTTTTTTAATGACTAGTTTTCCTGGTAATGTGTAATTCCCATGTCTGGAGTCAGTTCCCTTCTGTTTAGTCTTAAGAGACTGTTCTGTCTGCTGCAGTTTTTGTTGAGACAGAGCTGGTGGCAGCACCGTCAAGTACGTACCCAACTAACCAGGAGGGAAATCAGGGAGTTTTTAGATCTCAGTATTAGCACAGTTGGTGCTAATTTTTTCTCAAGTTGCTGCTGTTCACTTGGCAGTGTTTGTCCAAATCTTCCTTAACTCAAAGCTTGGGTGGGGAAACGAGCAAGACTTGTTCTTTGGCAGGCTTCTGTGGCATGCTGGCGCACAGCGGACTGACAGCTCAATGTAGTGCCATCGTGAATGCTGCTGTACCATGCGTAAAATGTCTTCAGCATTATTGACCGCTGTCTGTCTATCAGACTCCTGAGGCTTTGCTGACAGGTGGAGATACAGGCTTTTCTGCTTTCTGATGTCAGTTTTCTCTCTTCTGAATTTTAGGAGAGCTCATACCTTGACAGTCTTGTTCATCCTCACCTGTGCGCTGGGCTACGTAACCTTGCTTGAAGAAACACCACAAGATACAGCCTACAATACAAAGAGGTAAATATTTGAGAGCGCCTTTCTGCAAGGTGTCTGTTAGAAAAGGGTAGCTGTATGACCAAGTTACTGTGTGCACTTTTACTGGTGAATAAGCTACCTCAAATGACCTTCGCATTAACTCCTTTAAATGCCCGAACCCTTAGAAAGTGACAAAACCAAGCCTAAGTCTGTGAGCTCCTCTGCTGGCCGCTGAATTTAATTTCTAATCGATTTAGTGTCACTCACTGTCATACCGGGCGGCTGCTGTGTGTCTGATTTAAAACAAAATACAAAACTCTTTTAAAGCCTCGAAGTACTGGCTGTGTTTCTCTGGCAATGCTTCTGCCTCTTTTTCTTAAAATAACCTAACTGCTAAATTACTTGAGCTGTGACTACATTTTTCTGACTTAAGTGCTTTTTGTAAAATGATTTTCAAGGTTCCAATACAGATCATTATTTGTTGTTGAAAATTAACACGGGAACTTGTAGCCCAAAGGGAAACTCTCGGAAAATAAGAATGAGATGAGTCTTACATGTGTGGTCCATTTCTACCACAATTTAAACTGATTAAATGTAGTTGAATTTCTCCTCTTTTTAAAGAAATACAGTAGGGAACAAAAAGAGGGAAGAAAAGTGATCTTTTAAAAATCTAAGTATGTTTTAAAAATCAAGGAGGTGCTTACAGACTGCAAAGCATCCTTGCTAGGTGTGTGAAAATCATTCTGGTTTCTACCGGTCTGGTTTCGTAAATATAATGCTATTTTTTCCCCCTTGCAATTAAAGGGTTTCTTCCTGTTTTTTTTACATCTTTTTTAAAAGTGACTCAGGACCTAGTATTCATTGTCATGGAGATGCAGGAATCAGGGTATTTCCTGAGATAATGGTGGTTGTTGTTTGGTCAGGTACACAATAGCTGTAGCTAATGTAATTCACTCGCACATGGGGGTGAAATGGAACAAGTTGGAACACAGTGGCCTGTCTGGAGCTGGGAAAACTTCTGCAAGGCTTTGTTTCTGGTTATTATCTATATTTCTGGTTATTCCTGGTTATTACGAGAGAGGGTAGGGAACGGATGGAGGCCTGACATCCCCTGGAATGGCAGCTCAAAATAGAGAAGGGGAAAAGCTGAAAAGAGAAGTGATGACACATCGTTAGGGAGTAATACAGATTTAAGGTGACTCAGTGGAATATCTTATTATTGAGATTAGAGCCTTTACTGCTTTAATATGAACAAACCCGAAGAAGATTAATCAGCAGATTAACCTTTCTTTCATGAAATAGAAGTTGCTTTCTGCATATTCAGTGCAGGGAATAATGTGACCAGTTGTTAAAAACAATTTAACAGCACCTTAACGGGCAACGAGCAGCAAATGTTCTTTGATCACTTCTGCATCTCTGCTTGTGGAATACTGCCTGCAATATCTAGATGCAAAAATACGGGAAAAGCACCATCCTGGGAATTGTATATGGTCTTCCAAATTGGCTCTTGTTACTGGTTTTGAAGGGTGCATCTCTGTTTCCACTCATGCTGCACCATTATGTTATTGCCATAGTCATCCAAGCTATGTGCCAAATTCTGAGACAGTAGTTAACTCCGCCAAATCATTACTTTTTCCAAGCTGAAGACGGATGCAGACAAAGTGCACGAGTCCTGTGGGCCTTTCCTAAGCTTCACCTCTGTTGCCTTGTCCCCGATTTCCAGAAGGGATGGAGGTGTCTGTGATGTTCAGCACGTTCCTTATGCTGAGTCAGTTTTCTGTGAGCTCCTCTCTGGTCTCAATTAAATCTCTTTTCAAAGGTCTTTGAGGTAAGTGCCATGCCAAGTTTAGCACCAGTAAGCATGAAGGATTCCAGCTCAATTCACGTCCCAGCCGTTCTTCTTAACCTTCTTTAGCATCCGTGTGCCTGCCGCTCTCGTACGTCTCATTGCTCCTGACCTTAAGCGTGTATTTGAACAAAAAGAGACATTTCAGAGCAGGAGTAAGATAGTCACAACATGCATCAGTATATCCGTATCCCAAATTTTCACAATTTTTTTTTTTCTTCCATAACTTAAAGTACCTTATCCTACCCTGAGATCTTTTTCAGTCTTAATATAGAGCTGTTGTGTGTTTTGGTCTGAAATTTTGGCCTGCATGAGGCTCTCACTGCGTGCAGGTTCTTCATGGGAACCCTTGCCTGCTTAATGAACAGCAGTAGTTTAGTTACCAATGAGCAGTGTCTCTAGCTGTCATGCTTTTTTATTTCCAACTGCTGCACAACGACAGTGGAGCAGTGTTTTGCTGCTTAGGTGCAAACAGTTAAACCCCTTTGTTTTCAAGCTCTTGCTGAGAGGTGCCAGACTGCCTGTGAAGGGTATGAGGTGCTTAGAGCAGAACTTTGAAGCAAAATAGTCAAGTTGCTGCATTAGCTGATGCTGCTGTGTTTCCTGCACTAACAAAGCAAGAGTAACCCATCTGAGGCTCCCTTGTCCCCTGTGAAAGTGTGTCCTTCATCCCGTCCCTCAGAGAAGGCGCTCCGGGCAGGGCGAGGGGCTGGATTCATGCAATAAGTCACCAGGAGAAACAATGGACAGAAAACAACATCATGAACCCATGAGATCATGGGGTGTGGTATCTATAGCTAAGATTTATATTTGCATCTGTTTAGATGCTGACATTTCAGTGCCATTTTCCTTCCTGCGACACGTTAGGGCAATAAAAGGAGATTATTTTCTTTAAGGTAAGGCTTATAGAAATGTTCTATATGTAAATCTAGTTGAAGTTCATTAGGGTCATACACACAGATGTTGACGTGATCATGTGAGATCTGGGATCAGATTGCCTCTGTTGTAAACGTTGAAAATTTACTTAGCCAAAGAGATGTTGCACTGCGAAGCCTGTCTGGTCAATGGGGCTCTTCATTCAGGGTTCCTACAGCATTCACAGCAGCCGTGAAATAGTCCATCCTGGCTGACAACTGGCCGTGAAGCCCCCAGGAGGAGCTGACAGGACCCAGCTCCAGCCCTGAGGGTAGCTAGAGACATATTCAGCGGCCTCCATTGTATGCAATGGCTGTGGAAAAAGTCCACATCTCCCGATTTGAATGCTGAGCAGGGGTTCTTGGGGGGGGGGAAAAAGTTAATATATTTTTCATACAAAGAACACATTCAGGTTTAAAAAATCCTGTATGCGTCAGGGTTGTACATTGACTTTCAAGCCATGAAACAGTCTCTCTTCTAAGATGCCTTTCTGCAGTAGTGTTTGGCAGTAGCTGATCACGGCTCAGCCATGGTGACAAGTCGGGGGGGGTGTTGGCAAGCTGATGGTCTTCAACTCCTGGGGCTGAACACCCGCAGGGAACACAAGGTAAGGAGGAGGCTCGACCTCCATCTGCCGGGTCTCGGCCTGGGATGGCGGCGAGGGGCTGGTACCAGTCACGCTGCTCAGATACAGCCGGGGAAGGGGCACGGCGTGGGAGCTGGCTCGCTCAAAGCCTGGCACAAAGGACGATACACAGACACTCACAGACAAGCTTCGTTGTCTCGTGCCTCCAAATCGACTCTTCAAATGAGGCAAACAATAACTTGTTTGTACAAATGGAACAGTTGCCGTGTTCTCCCTATCTTATTTGGTTAAGTGCTAAAATCATTTTTGTAGGCACGCTTTGCCATTTGGTGTCTTCCTGATCTGCTGCTCAAGAAAATACGTTAGCTGAAGAAAATACATTAACCCTGGCCCGCCAGGCTGGCTGCTGGGGGGGTGGGTGGAAGAAGCCCCTCTCAAAGCCTAGAGAAGCTCTTACCTGGAGCCACGGTAGGGCAGCGGCCCAGCTGCTGGTTGGGCTTTGCAGGCTTCATACGGAGGCAGTGTGGTGGGGTTAAGGAGAGAGATTTAGTGATTGCAGGAAAAAAAAATGGAGCTTGTATGGTTATTATGCAAATTTTTTATTTTCTTCAAAACTTCCCATGGTGAACTTGAAGTAAGATAATACAGCTGAAACTCCAGCTATTTCAGCCCAGCTCCTGCAGCTGCGGTTTGGCTGAGAGTGGATTTTAGGAAAAGGAACATAAGTGCAGGTTCCCATGGTGACTTATCTTCAGGGCATCTCCAGCTTGGGAAAAATCACCCTTCCATGGCCTAAATCAATGATCGTGGGCATCCTGGTTCATGGCTGAGCGTAGTGATAGGAAACAGAGGTGTGTATCATTACATGGTACAGAATGCAAACTATTTGGTGTAAATGTGAATTTGTAGTACTGGTGTTTCCAAATACAAACTAGTGACTCAAAATGCAGAATATTCTCACTTTAGATCAGTTGAAAACTTTTTTAGCATCTCCGTCCTTGAAAAGTGTGATGGAACTATCTATTCACTCTTTCATTCAGTAGCTAATTCTGGTGTGCTTCCCAGTGTCACAAAGCAAGCAAGACAACTGAGTTCCACCTGTTCGGTAAAACCCATTCTTATTTTCAGATGCACAAACGTTTTATACTCAGAGGTGAATGTCGCAAAACAGTTTGCATAAATCCTTCTGCTTTCTATTTTGAAAGAAGATTTTGAAATGTTTAAAGCACGAATAGTCTACTAATGCTTCTGGTATGTAACATTTTCTCAATAAAAGAAAAAATTATTAGGTATTTTCTCTGGCTCCTGCAAACAGCCGTTTTATTTACAGTCAGGGGTTGCATCATTTACTGCAAACGTGGCCTGTGCTCACCCTGCAGTGCAGTGAGGGATTTCTCAATTATCTGTCTCTTCAGCCAGCTCTTAAGCAGGTAATGAAGGCTCTGTTGGGAGTTTGGATGTAGAAAAAAGAGCATTTTTGGGCTGCATTGCACCATTCCATCCATTAAGAGTGAAGGAGCATGCCCAAGTATAGACCGTGGGCTCCCGTCTTCATGAAAAACAAGTACCAACCCTGAAAAAGAAGTGCTGTTCTGTGCACGTGAGATGGTTAAAACCTCAGGAGAATTTGAAGTTGATGTTCAGTACTTTGAAGTGAAATGCCAGCCCTCGCCCCCCAGCTGGCACCTCAGTCTTGGGTCTGGTCCGCCTGCTGGAGCGGTGTCCCCAGCAGGGAGGGTCTGGCATTCAGACACCAGGATGTGCATTTTCTCGTTTTTTCTTTTACTTGTGAAACAAAATTTTCTTCAAAAACATACAGCATGGAATTGGTGGGCCTCAAATCATGGATCTTGACTGCTGCTTGCTTCACTTAGTGGTGGTCAGTGGGGGTCTCTTCCCGGAGTTGTCTGCCCGCCCTTAGGGGTCCGGTTCCACGTTGGCTTGAGCTGACGGCTCAGCCTTGAGTGGGGGCTGCCGCATCCCTCCCCGGGGAGAGCGGTGAGCTGAGCCAGCTCAACACGAGGTGAGTTTTCAGCCAGATCAGTCCTTGCACCGTCTCGGTCTGGGAACGTGCAGGAATGCTGCTCCTGCAAGGAGGCAGATGGCAGGACGATGGCCGTCCTTAGTTAGGCCCTTCCTTGCTGGGGATGAGAGGTACCGGGTGGGTCTTCAGTGTACTTGGGCTCGTGGTCTGATAATTCTTAGCATTTCTTTAATGTCTGTTAGGCTCTGTATTATAGTTCGAGCTTTTGAAATAGAACTGGTGCTGGTTTGGTCTTAAAAGCTCCTCCATGTCTTTAGTTGACTAAGAAAATGTTTTGGAGCGGTGGCAAGTTCAACAGTTCGTTTTTAAATGTCATTGAAATTTTACTGGAGCAATGGGAAGCCCTCTAACTTGGGAGCTTTCTCACTGCGAAATTTTAAGTGCCTTTCTGACAAAGTGGGCATAAAAGCTTCTCAAAGGCATAGGGAAGTGTTTGACTCATGGTGGATCTCATGATGACCTGGCGGCTGAGGCTCCTCGTGTGGGTCAAGGAGCTGCTCCGTTTGTCGTGGTTTTGCTGGATGAGTTCTCAGGCAGATCCGGCTCCTCGGCTGGCTGGAGCAAAGTGGGAGGACTGGCAGCATGTCGTTAGTGGGGAGGGAGGGGGAAGGATGGACGGGTAGACTTTGGGGTTTGAGAGCGTCTGTCATGAAACCATGCTTAAAAGTATAGGAATTCATACATGTTTCCCTGAAATATCTCCAAAAGGCATCTATTTACGATTGACATGTTAAGAAAGTAGTTAAGAAACGAAGATTGGATATTTTTTTACACCAAAGAATATAATTTACAAATTCATTAGGAAGATGAAGCAATATAAACCATTCTGCTTTTCACTTTCAGAGGTATTGTTGCCAGTATCCTGGTTTTCTTATGTTTTGGAGTTACACAAGCTAAAGATGGACCATTTTCAAGACCTCATCCAGGTAATTTCAGTTGTTTAAGTCACTCACGTATTTCTGGTAAATTACACGGTTTATGGTGAACGTAAATATCTGTGTTACTTCTAGAGAAGGTAAGTTGTAATTTAAATAATAACAATACGGGTTTGTTAGCACTGCACGCTTATCACATAGCTTCCCAGCTTCCAGCCAGCCTCCGAACAGCACAGTGATCCTTCCGTGCGTTCCATCTGCAGGTACCAGAGGATTTTTATTTCTTTTTTTTATCTCCCTGTTCTGGCTTCCTGTTGCTAGTAAAAAGCTTTGTGTGAACTGCCAGATTCTTGAAACCTTAAATTCCCTTGTTTATCCCTTCTTTTCCCCCTCCTTTCTGTAATGGGGCTGCACTCCTGACCACGAATCCGGGTGCTGGAGCACTACGCTCCCTTTGCTCTCCATTAGCCACAGTAACTGCTGGATCAGTAGCCCTTGATTATGATTTTAAAGATTTCTCCTAAGACTGTAAGTCTTGAAAGCACAACACAAAACCTCTCCCATGTAGTGTTATATCAGGTGAAGTATGAAAATATTTTAATATCTTTGATTTTTTTGCCTATCTTTAGATGTGAATCACTGAGAAAGAATTAAGGGAATTTATATAGGCTTACATAATATTCCTGAAAGCATTAGGCTCTCTTACAGTCAAATAAAGCTATAAGTATGTCTTGTGCCAAAAAATTAATTTTCCAGTTTAGGAATGCTGCTCTATATGAGAAACAGCAGACGCGTTAAAAACCTCGATCAAAGCAGACTTTGTTCTAGAGCAGTGCCAACAGCACACCTCTGCAAACTTACGGTTTTATTCAGAACTCTGCATTTCTGAGATCTTCTTAAATAGCAGGTTTTAGTCTCTCTGTTACAGTTAATTCTGGTTCCTCCTATAAGACAAATTGCTCCTTTTAAGGACAGCAGTGATATTTGGGTGCTTTTAGTTTTAGAACATCCAGTGGCTTTGTCTGGCAGGGAAGTTGTTTTTCTTCCCTAGAACAAAGTGGTACAAATTGGATGGGGAAAGTCCAAAGGTCAGAGACCTCCGCAGGCAACTGCTAGCGTAGATGGAGCCAACTTCTAGTGTAGAGACTGTGGCTTGAGCATCCCTCAGCAGAATCAAATCCATGATTCAAATCCATGTCTGTGAACAGGGTGATTGAAGAAGCTCCCATGTATTCAGTCACTTCAAACACTGAGTGTATTCATGTCATCTTTTGTATTAACTTCACCTTTCCTCTAGCTTGTGTGATGGTTTGATCCTCTGAAGAGAGGTTTTCAGGGGCTAGAGGGGTTTGGTAGCACAGCGGACACGTGCAGAGTCGCAGCAGGACATCTGGGTGCCTGTTCAAAGGAGAATGGCAGTCCTTCTCCGCGCCTCTCCCGCGGGAAGGCTCCTGTGGCAGCAGAGGACGTGGCACTGCAACCCGGTGAGATTCCATGTCAGCTCTCCAGTTACAGAGGGTGCACCGGGGAGTTCAGACGAGGCAGCCGAGTCTCTGACCTTAGCTTCGCCATGCTGTTCCTGGAGAAAGACCTCATCTCAAAGGAACTGACAGCACCGGCCGCCGCTGTGCACTGCTTCCATTTATAGGGCTGAAGGAAGCCCTGGGTCAGCCAGGGCACTACGGTCACAACAGCCACCGTTGAGCTGTCACACGAACTCTTCAAGCTGTACCTTAGCAGTAGCCAGGTTTCCTGCCCAGCTTCTGTCCGGTGATACTTGGAGCCCTATTATTCAGTTTGTGTCTACCTATTTATGGCCAGCTCGGAGATGCTTTGTTTTTTTGTCTGTTCTTTGTGCCTAATGTTGTCGTTCTGTTTAAATAGCTCTTCTTGGTCAGTGTTTATCCACCTGATTTATTTATACACAGCTCACCTATGCCAACTCACCATTGGTTTTGCTAAAGCAAATGAATTTTGCTAAAGCAATAAGTTTTGCTTTTAGTCTCCCCCCTCAGTGTAAGTTTTTTCTTTCCTTCGAATTTTGTTTCTTACTCATTTAGCCTTTCGGGTGGCATAGGTCAGACGCAAGCCGCTGTTGATGGGTGGGGTAAGTGGTGGTTGTGTGCTCAGCCAGGCAGCGCGCTCTTGTGAAGTGTTGGTCTTGTGTTCTCCAGCCTCTCCGCAACGGCACCACTTCAGTGTTTGAGCATAGTAATTACTAAACTATCAGGTATGTAATGATTAGGTGAAGCCTACTTAATCAGGAAGATAGTCCTAATTTGAGGGAGGTTCACGGTGACAAGTGCATTTAAGGAAAACAAATATTAGGCATGCCAAAAATAACTTTATAGCTAAAGCTGAGGGCAGTCCAGGAAGAGAGAGAACACGATGTTTGTACAGCTTTGAAAACATCTTGTTTCTGGTGTACGTGTTCAGATGTAAAGTAGGCTTCAAAACCTCTTGGGCACTTATGTCAGCCGGGGAGAAAGCACAGTAAATTACAACCAGATCTTTTTTTTTATTATGAAGTATTGCTGAGTGTGTTCAGCAGCTGCAGATCATCTGCTGCCAGAGCCCTGTGTATATAGGAGAACAGAAGCTCAGCTAAGGATTTAGGTTGTTCTGCACTCTGAACTGTCTGTACATCAGCTTCAGAACTAGCCTGGGCAGAGGTTCCTCTCTTCCAGGTGACCCTTTGGCCACTGGAGGGGTTTTTTTTCGGCTTGTTTGGTTTTCCTAAGCTGCATTCTAGGAAGAAAAGAGGGTGTGCGCGCACTCTCGGTCAGCCCTGCCAAGAGAAATGGGCAAGTGGATTTGAAAGTTAATCAAATGGGAAGGAAGGACAGAAGTCTCAAGTCCTGGTTTCTACAGCTTTTGTGTAAGGAAGCTGCACAAGGGACACTGGCTGTTGCCTCGACTGGGAGAAGGTAGGCTGAACTCTGCTTCTCCTTCCCTCGAGGAGACCGAGGGGCAAAACCACCTCATAATGGTTTTTTTAATGACTGACCCCTAAGACGACACTTCTTCGTATTGCATAATTAAGAAATGACAATTATGTTTGTGGACTTTAAGTAAAAATCTTAAAAGTTCCAAATTTCCAGTGAAAGGTGTTACAGAGCTTCCTGTTCTCCAGGCCACACCTGCCTGTTTTATTTTTCTTTTTTTTTTTTTCCCCCTGGAAGTGTAAAGTAGGCTGTTTTGATGAAATTAATTTAGCAGTTTTGCTGAAAAAAGGCCACACCTTCTCACATTTCAGTCTATTTTAATGATGGTGTCAGAAACAGGCTGTTAGAGACTTCTTTTAAAAATGCATAAATTCCCCCCCCCACTGAATTGGATAAAGACGGCATTTATTTTTGTTTCGGGGGCAGACGAGCCTCTCTGAAGCTCTGCCACACCATGGCTAGCTGATTGCAGCTTCTGAGCTGATAAAACAAGTCTGTTAGCAAGCCTGGAGTTTATGCTTAGTTCTTGCATTATTTATGTCACGATCCTGCTTTTAAGCATTAACATATCAAAGTTGCCTTGGACTTAATAGAGATAAATGCCCAAATCAGGCCTGAAGGTGGTTCTTAGTTTTTTCACTTGATGCAAACGATGTCCATGCAGGTGGAACGGCTGCTGCCTCCACTCAACCTTCGGAACAACTCTGTTGGCTCCTCTTTGCCCCAGTCCAATTCTGTCACCTAGACATAGCCATGGAGGGAGAGCGCTGGTTTATACGTGTAAACAGGAAGCACCTGAAGGAAAGTCTATTAAAATCATTCCAGAGTGATTAGTATGTGGCGTTACCGAGAGATTTAAATGTCCCCTTGGACTGAGTCAACTTTTGCTGAATTACCTTGTGTAAATTTTTGGATGTGGTTAGGAAAAAATACTGGAGTCTGTGCACGGCCTGGCTCTGCATTAACCTCCTTCCTCCCGTACGGGAGTTAACAGAGTCGCCGGGTGAGATTTCGGAGCCCAGGAATCGCTTCAGAAGGCCCCTCTGGCTGGATTAGGCTGAGTTCGGGGCATGAATGCGGCCCGTGGACCACAAAGCTTGTACCCAGGGCAGTCAGAGAGCCCACTCCCTGGGGACTGAGTCCTTCAGGAGAACTGAGGTGAGGAGGATGGAGCTGGAAGCGGACAAGTACTGTAATTTGTGTGCCTTTTGGAGTCGGGTGTTACTTCAGTGTGGGAAGAGCTGTAATCACACCTCTTGGGAAGGTGAATAATGACTGCAGACTCTGAAGCAGGCGAGCTTTGTGTGGTGTTTCTCTCGTTACGAAGAGTTCAGATATCTCATAGGTCTCGCAGGTAGCACCTGCTAAACCTCTGGTACTCTTCTTTTTTTTTTTTTTTTAATTTAATTCCTAGTAAAAGTGAAAATATATTTGGTATTTTGAAATGCTTTCTGCCCCTTGAGGAAAGAACCTTGCCTTCAGGGAAAAAGGTGGGCTTGCAGAAGGAAAGGCAGCGGTTCCTCCTGCCAGTCTCAGTCGTGCCGGTTCTAGCAGTTCACAGGCAGCAGCTGCAAAGCGCATTAGCGGGGATAGGGATGGGAAAACCAAAATTGGACAGGTTGGCTTATGTGAGGTGGTGAAGAAAGAAATTGGACTAGTTCAGGAAGGATATAGTCCTCTTCCAAGGACTCCTGGAAAGTATTGCGAGTGGCACGTACCTTTCCTTCTCACTCTTAAATATTTAGTTCATTGGGTTGAAGCGTTGTGATGGATCCTGGTCTGTTCTCACAGACGTGGGTCATCACCTGAGCAATGCTGGGAATGTCCATAGTGGCCAGGCTGGCAGCTGAGGAGCGTCTCTGGCCGGGCTCTTTGGGAAGCGTGGTGAGCACTTTACCCGAATGCTGGGCTTTATCGTTTCTTGGTGGGAGCGTCTCTTCTTGAAGTGTTTGCTTATATTACAGTAAACGAACAGTTGACTGCTGTTCTGCTTGAAAGCTTCCTAACATCCCGTTTTGTTTCTTTCTGTAGCTTACTGGAGATTTTGGCTGTGTGTCAGCGTTGTGTATGAGCTCTTCCTCATCTTCATACTCTTTCAGGTAAGTAACAGACCTCTAGTTACTGAACGCCAGTTTAATAGTCCTTTGTGGTGTTCTTTAGGTTTTGCGCTGACTACAGGAGATGCACTTCGTTTCTGTGAAATCAAATCATTGTGCTATTTAACGAGACTTCTAGGTTGAGGAAAAATTATGATATTATAAAAAAATATTTCACCTTGTTGTCTAACTTCTGGTTCATCTCAGCCAAGGTTAGATACTGCAGCGAAGTGTTCTTAAATGAGCTGATAAGAAGTCAGAGTTCTTCTTGAGGTCAACCCATCAGGAGTTGGTGCTTCTTGTGTTTAGTCTCTGCTCTGCTGGGCTTGGTGTGCCTTGCTGAAGTTGCGTTCCAGCCGTTAGTTTCTTAGGTTCTACAGATTGTGGGGTGAATTCATCTTCTTTCGTCTTCTGAAATACTTTTTACCTGGAATGATAGGTGCTTTGAACTTTTTTTTTTGCAATAAACCAAAACTTCATACACAACTCTGTAGTGGCAGCAAAGTGAGGGTGCTGTTTGTTCTAGAAGAACGTGCTATTGGTACTTCCAAATAAAGCACATTATTTTTTACCATATTCTTGTCTTCAGTACACTGAGAATTTTTCCCTGGCTTTTGCAATTCTGTGACTTCTCGGAAATGCAGCAGTTGAGGTAAAACATCTTGAGGTAGCAAGAGCAGTAAGGCTGACGCTGTTAACAAAGCCGTTGTGTTCCTGTATGTACCTGCACCACTGCAAATCCCGTCGGAGTGCCGGGAAAGAGCTCGAGATTTTGCCAGAGACTCGCTTTTGCTCCATTGTGCAATCCAATTATTGGTGTCATCTCCTCAGGCAACAGCATGGTTTGAAAGCACAAACAAACGTGGAGTTACGGAGCTGTGAGGGGCAG
Source organism: Rissa tridactyla (assembly GCF_028500815.1). Classification (NCBI taxonomy): domain Eukaryota; kingdom Metazoa; phylum Chordata; class Aves; order Charadriiformes; family Laridae; genus Rissa; species Rissa tridactyla. The sequence goes on from NC_071469.1 coordinate 583,794, forward strand.
CTCTCCTCTTGGGTCAGATGGCTGGCTGCCTCTCGGGTTTAGATTCCAGTCAGTCCCCCGTTGCTCACGTTCAGATCCGTCCTTCGTGCTGACGTCTTAGTAGTGCTTGGCGCTCTGCAGTTTAAAAGCGTTGTGGAAGTACCACCACATACTTGTCAGGATGCTTGAAAAAAATCATTTTAGATGAGAGAAGGACAAGAAGCACGTTTTAAAAAAATGCTTTGCTTCTAGAGACCAAGTGAGCTGGAAGAAGTGGGGCTGGAATTGAGGTGTTGGGATCTGTCGTCTCTCTTCTGTTGGAGTAGGGCATTTGCTTTGCAAACAAGTTTTTAATATTGATCGAACCCTTTCCAGCTAATCAAAGATTTCCTTTGGCTCCAGCAGTTCTTGTTCTGCTTGGCTTTCCGGGAGCCTTCCCAAAACTTGGTGCCAAGCTCTCTTAAGAACACAAAACTGGGCTTTTTTTTTTCCTTTTTTTTCTTTCCCTGGTTTGTTTTGGGGGGCAGCTGGAGCGTGTCTGCAGCAGGCCAGTAAGCAGCAATGTGAGTTTGTGCCATGGACATCACTTGGGGGTTCTGTGTGAACCCTTACGCAGGGCCCTGGTGTCTCAGGAGGGTTTCTTTCAGGCCGCCTGTCCCGCTGGGAGGGAGCGGAGTTCTGACCCCTTCACAGGCGTGAACAGCTCTGTCCTGCCTTGTTTGTTGTGCTCCTCACCGCTGAGGAGTACTTACTCACTTGCGGTTTATTCTTATATTCTTCCTGTTTCAGGTCACCCTGTTTTTTCTTCCAGGCATCCTTGTAAACGATGCTCCTGACTGGCTGCAGTCAGGCTGAATAACGCGGTTCGTTTGTATTTGATAGTGCCGTTGGAGTTCTGAGCTCTGATAGGAAAGCCTGGAAATGGGCTGAAGCTGCGGCAGGGGAGGTTTAGGTTAGATATTAGGAAGAAATACTTTACTGCAAGAGTGGTCAGGCACTGGACCAGCCTGCCCAGGGAGGGGGTTGAGTCACCATCCCTGAAGGTGTTTAAGGAACGTCTAGATGTGGCACTTCAGGGCATGCTCTAGTGGCAGAGATTGTAGGTTGTTGGGGTGGTCTTGGTTTTTTGGGGGGTTTTTTTGTGTGTGTGGGTCTATGGTTGGACTCGATGATTTCAAAGGTCCTTTCCAACTGTGAAGATCCTATGATTGTATGAAATGCTTTGCTTCCTCTGGCGGTGTGTTACGTTACCAGCTGGTTCGCTGTTAAGGACACTCACTAGCTGTTGCTCAGCTCTTTACTAAAAATACTTTGTTACTTTGCACAGGTTTAAATGAGGATAAAATTATGCTGAGTCTGTAGGGGACTAAACTTCCTTAAAAGCAAATACAAGCTCGCTCGTAGCTGAAACTTGTCTTACAGTTAATGTGACTTTAGTAGTTTTATTCTATAATTTTATTGTTATTGCGACTAACGAATTTCGCCCTTGCCCTGCTTTTACTGTCTGCCCGTCTGTCATAGACCTTACGTTGCTTCTGGTGTGAAACACTGACCACAACAGTGAGCAACGTCATTGGGAAGTGCTTCCTCAGCAAATGCGTGCGTGAGTTACCAGTCAATTAGTTCAGGTTTTGCTCGCTGTTTGTAACTAATACTTTGATCATTTCTTCCTTGCTGTTTGCTTCAAGTTTATAACCCGTGCTGCTAGCGGGACCTTAGTTGAAGTGACAGTTTATTCCCTGAGCTGCACTCGGTTTTCCCTGCCATGAAGTGCAGGGCAGTTCCTGATTTGTGTGGCTGAAGTGAGCTGAGCCCGGGGACACGACTGATCCGGGGCATGTTGTCCGTGGGCTCGGTCCGCCGGTGTCTGCACATGCCGTATTTCCTTCGAGCTGCTGGTTCCAGTGCTGCCGGCTCTTTCCCATTCTAGGAGACCTGAAGGCCATTGAGATGGGAGATGCAGAGTTAAATGAGCCTTTCCTGAGCCCCCGCCTGCTCTGGCTTTGCCCTGGCCATGCCGGGGGAGGGAGGGGAAGGGCTGGGGGAAGGACCGTGAGCCCGCTGGGGTGCTGAGCTCCTGGGAGGGAGGGGGCATCAAGGGGCGGCTGAGGAGGCAGAGCTAAAGACCTCTGACTTTTCATCCTTAAGAAATCTTAAGTTCATTCTGTAGTCATTTTTTTCCTTAATATTTAGCATTAGAGGCCTGGAAGGTCATGTATATATGCTGTGTGATGCTCTGGGGTCTGGATATTATTTCAAGAGTTGTTCTGCAACACACGTTTAAAAACCACCCATTTGAGGATACAATGTTGATCTTAGTTATCTTTGTACTTTCCTGTGCATTACATACTTGTGAAGAGGGAAACGTGTTTTGTGTTCTTTTGCAGACTGTGCAGGACGGCAGGCAGTTCATGAAGTACATCGACCCACACCTAGGTGTTCCTTTGCCGGAAAGAGACTACGGTGGCAACTGCCTTATTTATGATCCTGGCAATGAAACGGATCCATTTCACAACATCTGGGTAAGGAACAAATAAAGTTACTTGCTAATGAGTATGACTGTTTTTTTGGTGAAAGGTTGCTTAATTGAACTCTCCAAAGCACAGTCGTGAGTCTTTCTGAGTGTTGAATGGGAGAACGGGTCACGACTGACTCTTTAGCTTTCTTCTTTCTCTTCTCTTGACCTTTCCTGTCGATCAGAGGGAGATGTGTCTCGTTGTGCCTAATTACGTTGCCCAGGAGAGAGAGTAAACTGTTTAACAATCCTTGTTTCTCAGATTATTGATGTATACCTTTTCCACTAGGAGTTTGGGTTTATTTGTGTGCCTGAAGAGGCTTCTACTTGCAGTCACCTTGAGGCACAAAGTTCAAAAGTTGCATGTTGCCGAGCAAGCCATAAGTTGCGCTTTTCTGAATACCAGAAATGGTCAGGTTACTGTTCCTCATTGGCAAACAGAAGACTTGGGATTCAAGGGCAAAGGAGTTCTGGTTATTTACGGCTCCCTGGCTGGCTGGAGCTGTTGGCGCTTGGGTAGCGAGGGGCGCTGCATGCCTTGGGTCTGTCACGTGAGCCTTCGGTGCATCAGGAACCGGAATAACTGGGAGCCGTTGCAGCTGCCTTTCCTCGTTCAGCCCCAAAACCGGGAGGAGGGAAGGCTCTCTGCCGGGGGTTGTGGGGGCAGGACTGGTGAGACTTAGGAAGCCCTGCTAGATACAACCTGGGGGGCTGATGAAGAAATGCACGCTCTTGCTCTGGCTTGAACCTGTTCTGCTTCTGTCCCCTCGGAAGGCAAGGAACGTGACATTTAGTGTTCAGAAGGTAGTCTCTGCTTTATCAATATCATCCGAATTCCAGTTTCTGCCCCTTAAAATTGTGACTGCGCTTTGAAGATACACTTATAAGATGCATCTAGTATTTATGTGGGAAACTACTGAAGTTTATTGCTGCAGTTTTCTTTTAAAAAAAGTACGCCTTAATGGGTTATTGTTTGTAGTGCAAAGTGACCTACACTCTCTTCTTGCTTTATAGGACAAACTGGATGGATTTGTTCCTGCTCACTTTTTTGGCTGGTACCTGAAAGTAAGAATGGGTCTTCTGTTACGTTTCTGTTACAGTGCTGTTCTGCTTTTAAAGCTTGACTGCTTCTGTGTCAGTGGTGCCAGTCTTCGTGATCAATTACATTAGGCAGTCATCTGTGAACTAGACAACTAGACTAACTGTTTGTAAGACATGAAAAGCTCTTTTCTTTTTTCTATTTTTTTTTTCTCCTGACCATGTCAGGTCACCTCATTTCTCTCCAAAGTAACACTACACTGGCAAGCTCCCTCCTCCACCATCATTCATTCTCAGGTCAGATCAATGAAAGGAAAAACCTTTACTCCTGTCGCAAGATAAATACTTGAATGAACTTTAATGCAGAGCATGGGGAAGACAGCGTTGAAAGAAGGCAGTGAAAGCATGCTGCCGCCCAAGCATAGGTGCGTGAGGATACACTAGTGCTGTCCCACGGCAGGCTTTTCCCAGTGGCATCCAGATCAGGACTTTAAATCATTAAATGGGTGGTGGTTTAATTCCTGTTACTCTTTAGTCAACATCAACCCGCTGTGGAAGGAATTCCAGTTGTGCTTGTCTCTGGCAGAACACATTCAGCGTGTGTTTTGCTGATTATTTGGGTTTAAATATTAGCTTTTTTTAAACCTGAGCAAACTCACTAGCGAACTTTATTTTGCCCTGCAGACCTTGTTTGTTTTTATTTTTTTACCTGCAAGACCACCATATATATAATAAACCAAAAAAGCTCAGGCCGTTTTAAAAATAAGCTATGGCTGTTGTTTTGGTTTTCCTTTTCAAAAGTGCGGCTGTATTCCTATCAGTGTTTTGTCGTCCTCTGTGTCTTTTCCCTGTAACCAAAAGATGAGTATGGTAGGCACAGGGAGACTTTGACTTCGGATCAACTTGTCTGTGGCTTGCTCTGTTAGCAAACAGAATTAAATTTGGAGAAACTTGGATCTTGCTCACCCAAGAGACTTGCATTAGATACTTAGATATCAAAATAGCATTTCAGTTACATTCTGTATTTATTTTTACAAGTAATGTCATACTGAGGACAAAATGCCTAAATAGTGAGAGCCTGGTACCAAGACCTAAGGGGAGTAGTACCGCGTTCCTGAGGAACTAGAATGGGATGGAAATCAATATGCCGGTTCGCTCAATCCAGCTATTCCCTGGCTTGGTCTGGAAGAAGCCTCCTGTTTATTAGAGGCTGTTTCTGCCGAGATGCCGGCCCATCCGTCAGCCTGCATGCTGCTTTGGAGCCCCGCACACGCCATGGGGCGTTTGTTCCTCTGCCGCTCAGCCTGAAGGAAACCGGCTGCTGTATTTCTTATTTGTCACTTAACATATTTTTCTATAAAAAGCTGGAAGTCAAATGTGTTGTCTTCATAGACAGAGATGAGCATGTGTTTGGGGTTTTCCCGTTTGGGTTTGGTGTTGGTTGTTATTTTTGTGGTCTGGTTTGAGTAACAGACTCTTCAGCTGTATCTCAGATACTCAATATTGCTCAGAATGGCAGTATTGAAAACAAATGTGCCTCGGTCATCAGAAACTGTTGTGGGCCTCCCCGCTTGCTTTGGGGTCCTGTAGATCACGTGTTGCCAGACTAAGGTGTGATAACGCATGTCTGATATTTTTCCATCTTCTGGTTGAGGCAGTCAAGGCCAAGCTGCGTTTACTTTTCCGGAATCGGTATGAGCACATTTGGGGTTGCCACCTTCTGTCTAGGCACCGGATCAGGTGTACAGGCTCTTACCCACTTACAGATAGGAAATAAAGTGTTACTGCAAATCTCTTCCCTTGTTTGGACAGTAGGCTGAGCCGATGCCTGCGTTCTAGGACGGTGGCTCAGCCGACTCCTCTGCTGCCTGGGGGAGAAGATACGGCTCTCCATCGCTCTCCCGACAAGCTGCTGGCTGGTGTAAAGTAGACTCGGGTGCCCCCACACAGCCAGGGCTGAGATTTAGTGCAGGCGACTTGGGAAAAGTTCACATTAAGCAGGCTGTGAAAAGCCTTTTTTGAGCAGTGTTAGAACGATGCCACCTGTGGTGGTGGAGCACCCAGGAATGCCGTTCCTTTACCTGACTGCCTTCCTTCTGAATCCCAGCTCCCTGCCGTTGTTCTCCCACGTGATGGCGTTAGTGGCGTCATCTGGACTCTTCAGTGTCTGTCTTGTCTGTTGTGCGGCATGCTTGATAGATTTAGAGATCCGTGAGCATTTGGCTTTACTGGACAATCACAGGAGAAAAATAAGGTTGTCATGAGTTTCCTCATCCTTTTATGGACACTGGAGACAAGATACTCCACTGCAGAAATAACTGGTACACAAAGCACACCGTGTGTGTCCTCTGTGTTCAGAGTCCGTAAGGCGTAATCTCTCATTCCTTAAGTGATGAGTTTTGAAATTAAAAAAAAAAAGGGAATAATTTTTCCATACACTGTTGCAAAGCTGTAAACCTGAGCAGTGTATTTATGGAGTTCTCCTTTATTTAGATTTCTAAGGGGCATTACGTAGGTGGTGTCTGGTTCTGCTCAGTTTGGTGTGCCAGCATTCATTTTTGTAATGGTTTTTAGTCTGTTGTGCAACTGCTGTGGATATTGGAAAGACTTTTTTTTTCTCCCTTTGCATAGACTTTGATGATTCGAGACTGGTGGATGTGTATGATCATCAGTGTAATGTTTGAGTTCCTGGAGTACAGCCTGGAGCACCAGCTTCCGAACTTCAGTGAATGTTGGTGGGATCACGTACGTACCGCTCTGCTCGTGCTGTATCTGTCGCAATGGGAGGTTGTATTTTGAAGGGAGGGGGCAGGAGGTGGTGAGAACTAACTGACGCCGTGTGCGTGTGGCCACGGGGGGGTGTGTGTAACTGCTGCGGCTCAGGAGCAGCCGTGCTTCTCCCTCTTGAGTTTGTAATAGGTTTGTCATAATTTTGTGGGTTTTCAAACTGGGTAAATATTTGTTTTGGCTCATTTCGTACCAAAGGAAGTATCTGAAGCTTTACCTGATCACTTTCAAATATTTGGTGATGGTACAAACCGTACAATCTGAAATTCAGAGAAAAGTTAAAAACTTTGTGTGTAACGTTTCGGATGATGATTTTTCTGGCCTGTTAAAAAACGAAACAAAACAAACCAGGCTCAGTGCAATTTGTGTCCAGCTCTTCCTTCTGTGCAAACCTATCTTCGCTGTTTTCTGAAAACAGTAAATATTGCTGTGGTGAGAATTTCTGGTGTGGTTTATAAAAAGCTTTTAAAAGCTGAAAGTTTGGCCTTACTGAACAGCTGTATGGTCTCTGCAGGTGATAGTCTGTAACCGTTCTTCTTCGAACGGGCTGCTTGTCAGTATTTTTTCAAGCCAGAGGGACCACAGTGATCTAGTTTCTCTGTGGAAAAAACAAGATCTATAGCTTAAAATGGCACTCTTTTTTCTTTTTTCTTTTTTTTTTTTTTTAAATTTTCCTATGAAACGTAAATTGGTTACCAGAGCGATCAAAATTACCTACATTCAGGGCACACAGCTGCGGTTCTTTGGTTATTTTGGCTTATTTTATTCTTACAGTACAAGCTCTTTCCCAAGCTTGTAATGATTTGCTACATGGTTGTATTTATAAAAGTAAATGCATTATGTATAAAGACATCAAGCAAAGCTATTTTGACTTCAAAAAAACTTCTTATGAAGTTAACTCTGTGCCCGGCTCCTTTGAACGTGGAGGGCAGCCAGGAGCTGCATCTCCAGAATTAACGCTTGGCAGTAAGGCAGAGCATGGGGAGAAATCACCTCTTTGATTTCACATCTCGGGCCCGGAGACAAGTCCTTTCTGTGGGAGGCAGCCTGAAGCTTCGGGAGTATGTCAAGTGACGGGGCACAGTAAAATCCAGCCCATAGGAACAGGTTCAGAATTTTTGGGGTGTGTTTCTGAAGTTCTTGCGTAACAGCGTGGAGTTGAGCTGATAGCAGGTGGGAAGAGGGCTGTTGCGTGGCAGAGTGAATACAGCGAAAGAGACACTACAGCCATGGTCTGTTGGACGCTCCTGCTTTATCTGAGTGGGCTTGGGCCGCCAAGATTCCTTCTCCTGGGAGTTCTTGCACCCCCCTTCTGTGGGGATGTGCAGTCCTGGTGACAGAGTGTGTCCGTGTGCCTGTACCTGTAATAGTTCCCTCTTGCAGCCTTTAGTGCTTCCTCTCCAGCGTCACTGTGGTTTTTCTCCTTTCAGTGGATAATGGACGTGATCCTGTGTAATGGATTAGGAATTTACTGTGGGATGAAGACTCTGTCTTGGCTTTCTTTGAAGACATACAAATGGCAAGGGCTGTGGAACATTCCTACGTACAAGTAAGTTGGTGCAGAAGGTAACCCCACAAGCAGTTTGGGAACACCTTAAACATCTTGGCTGTTGAAGGGTTGCTCTGTTAGAGTTAATGTGAATTAAAGAGTTCGTGTGTGTTTAGATGATTCAAGTATCTAGTACCTTATTACCGCATGGAAGCTGCTTTATGAGATTTAACTTGCGAATGAAATTGTTGAAAATATACCTGTCTGTCATGAGCATCGCCCGATGTCTAGGAATGAGGGCATCTTGTGGAAATGGGCGTATTTACTGAAATTGGTAAGGGAGATGCAGGAATCCAAGTCAGGACCTTACTCTTTCATTCACAGCAGGGATCTCTTTGGTCCTTGTGCAAATAATGCATTGCCTAGTAATCAGAACTTCCTAGTAATTGGGACACTGAAACTTAAAATTTAATAAATCCCCTGTAGTCTTGTACCAGTAATGAGCTATCCTTTTCTGTAATGGGTCTTTGCTGAGCAAAGCAGAACTGAGGAACTGCTTACTACAATGGCTGTAGTATATTAAAGTTTAAAATGATAGTCCAAATAACAGGCTTCTCTTTAACTCAGCATGTTAATCTCATTAAGTAGTAATTTTAATGGAGTAAGTGGAGGTATTTTGCATATGTGAATTGGTGTCTCAAATGGAAGTGTTAGTTGATGTCTCTTATGTGCTGTTTCTTAATATTACAAGAATGTGTTCTGCTTTTTTTTCAGAGGTAAAATGAAGAGAATTGTCTTCCAGTTCACCCCGTATAGCTGGGTCAAATTTGAGTGGAAGCCAGCATCCAGCTTACGCAGATGGCTAGCAGTTTGCGGCATCATCTTTGTAGTAAGGAAACTTCTCTGGCTTTTCTTTTCTCTATTGTTTGATGTAATATTTTGTAGCGCTTAAGCAACTGTACCAACGGTAACTTAGGCTGGAACTCTGATGTGGTGGTGTTTCTGTAGTCGAGGCTGGAAGAGATCACTTGCGAATCCTGCAGGAAAGGTGTCTGTGTCCGTGTCTCTGGCACAGTTTACACATTCATTGCATAAATATTTGTTCCCTCTTGCTGAACAAGGTTGATTGGCAGTGCCAGCAATATAAACTACCATCCATGCGTAACGCAGCAAGTAACTGCTGCTACCAAAAGCATTGGCTTTGATGGAAGGGGCTTGTTTCTCTCAGCCATGATACGCATCACGTTACAGCTGTAACCGAAGCCTCAGGCTCCCATGTGTTAGCCTTGGGCAGCACGGCTCCTCAAGCGCACAGTTCTGCCTCATAATGTTTTTATACAGGCTTAAATAATTCAATTATCCTAGATTATTTTTTTCTTATGTTTCACTGAACACATAGCACGTGAGGATGTCAACAGTGTCCAGCTTGACCAGTTCAGGTGAGGTAGCTCCCCCATTCAGAGAAAAGCGAAAGCTGGCTTCCCCAGCAGTCGCAGCAAAGTGCCCGTCTGCCTGCCCCACCGAGCCATCCCAGCGGCTGGAGCTGTGTTACGGGAGGCACCGTCTTCAGCTCGCAGCTCCCATGCCACAGTCACAGGTTGCCCAGACACTGCTGGGGAGGGTAAACTTGGCAGTTTCAGTGGTTTTGCCCAACTCCTTCCTCTGGTCATCTGGGGGACTTTGGCGTTTGTGCCCTCTGTGGGGTGTCACTTGGCTCTGGTTTGAGCAACTCAAACTTACTTCAGTTCAGCAACTGTGAAGTTTAACTAAAAAACCCCTCATGACCCTGTAGTGAATCCAGAGACAATGGGCATTAGCCAGTTTCTGTGACTGCTGTGGGACAGGACACAACTGTTTTTCCAGGGTTGCTAGAACAGCATGCCTTTAAGCATCTTGAAATGCGGAATATGAAATCTGGTGGTGGTTTATTTTGGGGTCTGTCCGGCGAAGTTCCCCATTACGCTTTGCAGAGTGGGACACATCAGTCAGGTTGGCAGCCCCCCCCCTCACAGTACCATTGCGTGTTATGCTGCTGTCGGATCGCAGGGCCGGCTGTGCTTCAGGAACAGCGTGCTGTCTGCGAGGGAGCAAGCGGCGGGCAGCCGCACCAGCAGCCGGGGCCAGGCAGTCTGCAGACTCGGTCGCTTGAATGCAAGTTCACATCACCTCATTTCTGGTACATAAAACGTTTTCCAGGTTCACACAGCACCACAGGCTTGCTTGAGGTTCCCTTAGTTTACGGGAGAAGCAAAGTCGATGTGTCTGCGCAAATAAAATACCTGTTTCTCCAAATGGTTGCTGTGTGCGTGCTCCCGACTTTTTGCACCCTGGAGGATTTTGGGTGTTAGGTGCTGAGCAGATTTTGCAACTGAGAGACTCCATTGAATTTATACTAGTCTTCGGTATAATAATGTTTCTTTTGGCAAAGCCTAGCTTCAGCTGGCAGTTTATAAGCTCAGGTATTGGCTCACTCTTTTGGATTAAACAATGCTTAATGCCATTTGTTACCACTTCTTTTGAAGTGAGAAGCTTGTGTCTACTTGCTCACTTTATCCATTGCCAGGGCAGCTCACTCAAGAACATTTTGCTATAAACGTGTAAGCAATTCTCCTAAGTTGGCTTTGGCAGTGATGCTTGCATAATGGCGTAAAAAAACCAAAAATCAAAAAACAAAACCAAAAAAAAACCCCTGATGTACTGCTTGTGCCTCTTGTTATTTCGGGGTTCCCTCAGTCAGATTTTAAATGATAGTGAAAGGAGGAGTTGTTGCTTTTAGGATTTGTTATCAGTAGTTCTGCAAGTACTTTAAACTCCCGATAACCTTGTTCAGAATTCGAGGCAGCGCTTGTCCAGTTTTCTTTTGTGTTTGTTTAATACCTCTTCCAACGTGCAGAAAACATCTGAAAACCCAGCTGTTTTTGGTGATTATGGCAACTGATGATGGAGCGCTCAGTAATACTGAGTAGGTCCTTGTGGCATTAGAGAAATGGGGGAGGAACATGTCATGCAGGGAGAGAGAGGGAGATTCTAGGCTTCATTCAGTGAAGTCATAGAATCTTCATGGTTGGAAAGGACCTTTGAGATCATCGAGTCCAACCATACACACAAAAAACCCCCCCTGCAATCTCTGTCTTCTGAATGTAATTAAAATGTCCTTTTTCTCAGTTTTTATTGGCAGAGCTGAACACATTTTACTTGAAGTTTGTCCTTTGGATGCCACCAGAACACTACTTGGTCCTGTTACGACTTGTCTTTTTTGTCAATGTGGGAGGTGTGGCTATGAGGGAGATCTACGACTTCATGGACGACCCGTAAGCCAGTCCTCTTCTGTATATACCATGTCAAGCTGCACTTGCTTTGTTTTGAATTTGCTCCAGCGTGTTGGCATCCATCTCGGGGCAATAGTTCAGCTTGTTGGGGACAAAAAGACCTAATCCCAAAGCATCTGCTTTGTGTTCTTTTGTTTTGGAGGTAAAATGCTGGCTACATCTGGTTAGAGAACAGCTGTTGTTAAGGGCACTGTTTTTAACCTCGGTTTTTAATAAATGATCGCTCTTTTGAAAATGTAATGCGTAAACTGTGGGCAGAGGAGTACTGGACTCCACTTCCAGATTGGTAGCCAGGGACTACAGTCCTTAGACGTACCTTTTAAGGACAACAGGGCCCAAATGAAAAAAAAATGTGTTTCTTAAAGGCACTTCTTTTCTTGAGCTGTCTTCCAGCTGGTCCCCGGTCCTCCCGAGCTCTCGTGGCTCTTGCAGATCAGAGGACCCTTCAGAGCAAAGCGCGCTGGAGGTGGCGTGCACCCATACACAGCACTGCATGTACTTTCAGGCTGTTCCTCCTTAAGCATCATATTTGTCCTTGCTGCTTTTGTTTCTGTAGACCATGTAAGGCCTCAAAAGCTTTGTTCTCAAAATCACGTTTTCTTTTAAGCTTTATTAGTAATGTCACAAGTTGCCTGAGCCCACATCTTAAGTCTAAGACAACATCTGGCTTCAAGGGGTGTCCATTGTCTGTCACTGACCAACGCGAAAAGTGTCTGTGTTCAGAATTTAGGGTTCCAACATTCTGTGAAGATCAGTTTCCCTTGCAAGGCTTTGACTCCTAGAGCTGGGAAGAAGGGTCAACCCACATTGCTTAGTCGGATTTCAGGAATTCAGCAGTGGCAGGCTGCCCCTGCCTTTGGTGTTGGACCTGCTGGTTTGGGACGTGCCTCCAGCTCAAAGGTAAGAAGAGGTCTCTGCCTCTCACTGGTGAGCTCCTCTCCTTAGCACCATTCCCAATCTTCTGGTCCCTGTGTTTGGGTTGGAAAAACTCCTTTGCCCTCTGTTCAACCATGTGGCATAACATTGAAATTTAGGAGAATCATCAGTCACCGGCGCCTCATTGCTGATTCAGCTTGTTGCCATTCTTTCGATGATCTGGAGAAGTTCATCCAGCGAGCAGAGACTTTCATCCTGAACTGCATGTCTTCAGCATTGCTACCACCACCCGCTGCTGTGCTTCTCTTGCTGGGCAAGGTGACTGGTCCCCGCACTTCTGAGGTTCGTGGCTCTGCTTGATGCACCACAGAGCGGACCTCATCGGAGCGGTCCTGCAGAACGGCAGAACCTAGCGTCTGGTCTTACCTAATATCTTCTCTGCGGAGGTTTTTGCAACTGGACTTTGATTCCTCCATGCATTTCGGGTCATCTGAGCAGAGAGAATCTACCCCCATTTTATCAGCTCTATGTGGTGTATTTTCACTTGCATATCATTTTGAGCCAAGGAATCGGTTTGGATTCTTCCTGTTGTGTTGTAAGGAGAAGCTCCTGGGGAAAAGCGGGCTGCACCAGAGGCTCCCAGCTAACAGCACAGGAGAAGCCTTCCTGACCTCTTCCTTTTGGAAACTCGCTCAACTTTTTGATGGACAAAGGTTGGAATATTCCATTGACCTTCCTTCCTTGTCAGAAACATGGCGCATTGCCTTGTCTAGTAGTGACAGGTTTGTCTGAGATAAGCGACTAGATCTCTTTAGCCAACCTTGCAATATTTAGTCTGGAAAGTAGTGACGTTCAAATATGAAGACTCTCTTCTTCTCACTCAGGATTCTTTGTATCTGCAGACAGTTCCAGGGCTTTGCTTTCAGGAACTTGGTTGGAGGATGGTGACAATAAAGTATCTAGAATTGAAATAGTCCGAGAAGAAGAGGGGGGCGGTCTTGAAGCTTTCTCCAGCTCTTACATACCATGCTCCTGTTGTGGTCCACATGCTGCCTCGCAGTTCTTGAGGACTGGCTATGTGAAATGTTCCTGAGCAGAAATGTCTTGATGCAGACCTGTAGCATTTGACCTTGCTCTATCTTCCTGGTTTCTAGTCTTCAGGTCTCTTCCCAGGAGTCTGCAGTGGGGCCATGAATCTCATTCATCAAATAAAAGAAGGACTTTTCTGCAAAATCTTTCATGAGTAGAAGGGCAGGAAAGCAACTCTCTTCCTCAGCAGCATTAGGTTCTGCACAGCTCTTCTGTTAGGGTTACCTTTAATTCTTTGCTCAGTGTGCTGTCACGCTGGTGAGAGGAAACGGTGGCAGATCGGCAAAGCAGAAAGCTGACCTCGTCATCTGAACAGCTTGAGTTCACAGTGAGAGATTTGCTGTCTCTTTTTCTCTCTATCCATGTGTTAAGGCTCGTTTCTGCCCATTTAATCTGTCGCACCAGATGAACCACCTGGAGCAGTTTCTGAAGTCCTTTCATCTGAGGTGGTCCAGGCAGCATAGTTCTTGAAATGGAATGCACTCATCCCATCTGCATCAGCATAACCTACACTGGATTCACTGCATCATATTTTTTTTTTCCCCAGCGTATTTAGACAATTTTGTGTAGCTTGAACTTGTGCATTGGGGTCAAATATGACTCTCAGGCCTCATGTTCAATAAACTGTGTGCTTTGTGTGCCTGACTTGCAATGACTCCCCTGGATTCAGGAGAGGGAGGAGAAGCTGTTTGCTCTCCGTGCTTAGATCCCTTCCCAGATAGCAAGAATCCAAGGGCGTGCGGTGGAGCGGCTTTGTCTGAGCAACAGGAAAACACCTGCTAAAGGGAGGGTGCTCTCCCAGAGCCGCTGCTGGCCTCGGGTGAGAAGAGGGGAAGAGAAACTGGGACGAAATGCAGTCCCAGCTCCCTCTGCCCCAGCACCACCGGAGGTGCCCGGGGCCCGTTCTGAAGCGGGCACGTCCCTGCGGCGTGTTGGGCAGGCTTGTTTTTCTGCCTGGCAGAGGAAGGCATTAGCAGAGGAAATCCTAATCGGGGATTTGTAAGGTGGCTTCTGTTTCATCCCCTGCATGGTGAAACAGCCAAGAAAATACGGCTCAGCGAGCTCCCGTGCCTGCCGCATGTCACAGCGCTTGCTAAGCCGGTGCCACAGCCAGGCAGGGCTGTACCTCACCGCACTCACAGGCCAGCCTAGGGCTGCCCACCGCTGCAATGCCCCAGAAGTGCTGCAGAGGTCAGCTTAACATCTCCATCCCGCTCCCCAGCCCTCTCTGGGCTTCTTGTATCACTTTGCTCCCCATCTCCTCTGTCCTGCCCCAGTAGTTCTGCCCCTTCACACGGAATTCTTCCTGGATGCGTCTCGCTTCACCTCTTAGGCTGTGGAAGGAGTGGAATAAGGCAGTAAGGTGGACAAAAGAGGAAGGACCTGGTAGGAAAATGTGCTTCAGAATGCACTGTGGTTCGGTGAGAGGGCAAGGGCCTCTGCAGAATAGATGTTCCCTGTGATTAAAGCAGAGACCTAGAGAACAAAGGCAGGATAAGGAATAACAAGGCAAGAAGACGAGCCACCTTTAAATTTAGTTGGTGGCGCTTCTGTTTGCACGGTTTGTCTCGGGCATCTTCAGAGACTTAGTGTCAGTTAAGGTAGTAGGTTTAGGGCTAACAGGAAAGTGCACCAAAATGCCCCTTCGTGCATTTTTTGGGGTAGAAGTTACCATCCAAAGGCTGTTGAGAAAAGTTAATTGTGTGTGCTTGCTAGTGAAACGGTGATCGTGGTGGTTGAGGGTGTCGCTTTTCTCAAGTTCAGTCTTCCTTGATTCAAATCACTTGCGTTTGAGGAAATGTTTGATTAAATCATGCCTCTGGAGAAAAAAAAAAATACGTACAACTTCTAGTGGCTTTTTCTTTCCCCTGATGGGAATAAAACCCCATTTTAGACACAGAAGATGGGTGATGGAAGAGCAAACTTTAGCCTACCAAGTGTTGAGTAGCACATCCGCATGCCCCAGCGGTGCTGCGGCGGGCAGGATTTCAGTGCAGTCCAGTGCATAAAAAATGGGCTTGTTCTGTTGCCCAGACAGAACGCTGTTTGATTCTTGACGTCTGAGTCATCTGGTCTGTCAGGTCAGGAAGCTGTAAAAACATCAGGTCTGGAAAGGACGTGGCCAGACAAGGTCAAGAAGCGGGGGATCAAGCACTTACCCAGGTTTCTTGCAATAGGCGAGAAATGACCTGCGAGGGTAGTGAGGTTTCCTGCAAGGCAGCCTTGGAGGTGTTTCGGCTCTACGTGTTTCCCATGCAGGAACAGGTGACCCAAACGATGGTGTACTGCCAGTCTCTCCCTCTGAATAGGTGTCTTGATTCCACGGCAGTTTAATTTCTAGCACTGCTGATTGACGGGTCCGGAGCACTGCCGCTTCCCGTTGACTTGGCTGGTACAGTGTACAAACAAACCCCGGGGATTAGGTATTAATCCCGTGTTTGCCCCAAGGTTGTGTTGTCCTAGAAGTGAAACGCTGTCCTTGTGTCTTCCAGGATCTTGCCTGTTTCTTTTTAAGCTTTCTTCTTTTAAAATCCGTTTGGAGATCAATAGTGGCAGCTCATTGAATACCTTTTTGGGAAGGGAGTGAGTTTCAGAATGCAGTTATTTAGGGGTTAAATATATTTCCAGCTCTGTGGCTTGTCATTTGCAGAGGAAAGCTAGGAGTAGAGCTCCTATTTCTTACTGTACCCTGAACCTCAGCTGACCTCAAGCTGGTCAGATAACTGTTTTATGTGGACTTACCAATGCCCTGAAAATGGGGCTAGTTCCTTGCATCACGTGATGATGAAATTTAACTTTTCGTGTGTTTTCAGAGCCTCTGAGAGGAAACCTAAGTCGTCAGCCTGCATAGGCTTAGTACACGTGTAATCCAAACGAGACTTTTAGAACTTCAAAGCTGAATGAAAGTATTACCCCAGCTGTCTTCTTTTGAATATTTCTCTGAATGCTTAATTTTCTAGCAATAGCTTTGTTTTATCTGTGCCTTTATTTTGCAGGAAGTTCCATAAGAAGTTGGGTCAGCAGGCATGGCTGGTGGCTGCTATTACTGCCACGGAGTTTCTGATAGTCGTGAAGTACGATCCCTATACGCTCACGCTCTCTCTTCCTTTCTACATTACCCAGTGCTGGATCCTGGGAATCATACTCGTGCTCACCTGGACAGCCTGGCGCTTCTTCATCCGGTAAGCAGTGCTCCGTGTGCTGCGCTCGGCTCTGGCCCGGGTCTTACGGGGTGGGTTGTTCTGGACATCCATTCAACAGCGTGTCTTCAGGTGTACTTGGTGTCAGCCTTCGGTGCCCCCTGAAGGTGGATTACAGCTCTTCTGGATGGCTAGAGCCCCAGGGGTTTTGTGTAAGAATTGTTAAACAAACGGGGAGTTTTCTGTGCCTGATGCAGTTCTTCTTTCTGGATCCAGCCTCTGGTAGCTTTGGTCTTGGTGGGGCTGCTTGCGGTAGTGTTGCTGTAGAAGCAGGTGAACCATTAAGTGCCTGACTGCGCCTGGTCTTCCCGGATGAGGGAGATGGCAGAGGAGAGCAGCGTTTTCAGAGGAGGGCGGCGGTTTGGTTTTCCTGTGCTCTGGGTTAAACAAGACTAAGATGTTTTAGGGCTTCATCGCAAGAAGAATCTGCTGTGTGGCAATTGGCTGGGCTGTCCCAGTGTCAGGGACAAGTGAGGCAAGTTAAGGGTGTTTGGTTTGGGTGCTGCTCTCAGCAAGTCAGTGAAAGGCAGCTACATAGGCTGGAAGAACCACGCTAATCCATGGAGGAGACCCTCCGCAACAGCAGCGCGTGCTCCTGTTGTGTTATGCCCCTGACAGAGGTGGTGACAGCCAGGCTACTAGCAAGAAACACCTTTCAAGTCAATCAGTGCCATCAGCAACTTTAGAAGCTTACAGCCAAAAGGCTGAAGTGGGTTGTTATCCCAAGGGCACTTGCATCCAGAGCAGACTGGTCGTATTCTTTTTAGTGCATATTGAAGTTGTTCCTTGACGTCTCTGGCTCACGTCTGTGTGTTTTTTCTTTCTAGTGACATCACTCTGCGGTATAAGGAGATAAGGCGACAGAAGCAAGAACACAAATACGAAAAGGACAAATGCTTGAGCAATGGTGATGGACACTCGTCAATGCTGGAGGAACAAAATGGGAACAAACTAAGGGAGAGGAAACTTTGAGCAACAGACAAAGGGCTAAAAGGAACTTGTAGTGCTCAAGGTGGCCTGGTGGACAGTTTCAACCTTATCCTACCTAACGTGTAATTGTCATTGTTAGCTTTCCAGTGTGTGAAAATCCTCTCGGGGAAGAGATGTCCCTTTGGCGTACACACCCTTTCTCCTCATGTGCACCGGGGCAGGGTCGGAGAGAGTCTGTGCAGAGGGAAGTCAGAACCAACAGCGGTGCGACAAGGTGGGATCTCCGTTCCAGCGTGTTGTATGCCTTCCTTCAGAACAAGGGCTGGAGACAAGGGGCTCTAAAACAAAGCGCAAAGGGAATCTAGCTGATTATTTCCAGTAAACTGTGAGGTTTCGATGTCGACGTTTGGGCATTAGGAACACTTGTTTGGGAGTGTACAGGTACCAGACACAGGAAATGAATTCTTTTTTTTTTTTTTTCCTGCTGAACCTACCTTGAGCTGTGGAGTAAGACTGTTTAAAGTGTGTGGCCACCGATTAACAGGACTGCAGTGAGACAAACGTAGATAAACCGAAGCTTGTGAACAAGTTGCGTAACTTGCACAGAATGTATTACAGAACACTACTGTTACAGCCCCTCTAACGCGGGGGCTGCCGCCTTTCGCTAAACTGACTTCCGACATCCTGCAATAGCCTACAGTAGCTTTGTGTTGTGTCACAGCTCTAGGGAGACAGACAGCTTCTCCTTAGTTCCTTTCTCTTTTTTTTTTTTTTTCTTTTAATTTCTCTTTTAGTCTTGGTCATCTCTTAAATGTAAGGGAAGGCGAAATAAGAAAGGTCAGCCTGCCTTTCCTTCGCTTCGTGGAGTAAAATGTATTACAAGCAGAAAGCTGGGAGCTGCTCCATCAGTCTTAAGTTATTTGCCTTATTCTCAGCTCTTTTACGTCGCTTACCAAGAGCGGTTCGTTCTTGGTGTCTGCAGGATGGGACGCGTCCGGCTCTGCCCCGTTCCTCCCAAGGCAGCTCCCGACTGAGCGACCCCCGGAGCGGGGCTGGGAGCCGCGTTCTCTGTGCTCATGCACAAAACAGCTGTTACCGGCCCTGCCCAAACAGCAAACCCGGGCAAAGCGCGTGGTTCTCCCCCAGCACGGCGGAGGTCTGCCGGCCAGGCTAGACAGCGCTTTTACTGGTGACTCAGCAGCTAGCAAAAGAAATTGGAAACCTGGGCTGCGTTTTTTTATTTGTTTTCCAGGTCATTATTCCAAAATGTAAGTGCTGCACTAAGCATCAGTTGTGTAACCTCTGCTCTAAGCCTTTGCACGGGCATCAGAGGCACTGACGTAACCATGTCACTTTTTCAACACTGGGCTCTAATCTGGCTGTTAAAGGGTGTTTTTCAGGGAAGCGTGTATCTGAAAGAAAATGACATAAACGCCACCAGTAAAATTTCACCAGTGCAACCCCAAACTCTTTAACTGGCAGGAGACTTGCGGAGCTGCAGGCTAGCAGGCATCCACATTTTTGATCCGTCTTGGTCTTGTACATGAACGACAACCAAAATCTGCATTTCTCCCGTGTTTAAGGAGTGACCCAAATACTTCCCCCTGCTAAAGAATGGGCGTGTAGCAGTAGGGCAGTCTTAATCGATGCATTAATGGGGCGGTCTGGTTGCAGCTGAAGAGCTCAGCAGCGGAGGCGGAGTCGCTGTGCCGGGGCTGCCCCGTGGCTTGGCGTGCGGGGAGGAGGGTGACCGGCGGGAGAGCGTGTCCCTGGCGCTGTGCGTGGGCGCCCAACGGTGGTGTTTGCTGCGGCGGGGCGGTGAGGAGGCCAGGCTGTGTAATTAGATGTGATGAGTTTGTCAGTGGGCAGAGCGCTGAGCTGAGCAAGTATTTATTTCTGTGCCTGTCCACCCGGAGTCGTTCTGGTTCCATCTTTAGGCCAGCCTTGGGAGCTGTAGCTGTTGGGTCGCTCGTGCCCCTGTGCTGTGCTTGTGTCGTCCCCCCTGAGCCACGCTCAGGCCCGTCTGTCCCCGTGCTGTTGTGCGGATTAACACTGTGCCCCCCCCCCCGCCCCGATCCCTTGGCAATACGGCCCCCAGGTCTGCCCCACGGCTTGGGGGCAGCAGGTGCCCCCAGGGGGCATCGGCTCTGTCCCCCCCCAGCTCCCCTCCCCGCCAAAGACCCCCTCGGGTACATTTGGAAGAGCTGCTGAGGAATGGCAGTGCCCTGCTCGTTCTGGAGCTTGGACCTGCTACACAAAACACTGACTTGTTTGTCTGCGTCCGTCTGAACGGCTTTTATGGTTAGTCTGGGTAACTGAACCGGTGTAATAAAGCGATGTGTGCTGGTGTGTTCTTTGGTACAAGGTGTGCGTGCTCCTGGTTTATCTTTCGCTGCGTGGGGGAGGACAGGGGGGCTGAGGGGGCTTGGTCCGGGTCCCTGATGCGTTGGCACTGTCTGTGGTGGACGCTGGGCCTTAACGTCATGAACTTGTCCAGATTTTCAGAGAACCGGCTGTTACAAGCCCTTGGTGAACTGCCGTAATCTGGAAAGGCTCCTTACAGTGCATTTACCAGGGTGATCTCCCGCTGGGAGAGACCTGGGCTGTGCACAGCCCCCGGAGAAGGGCCCTCGGCCGTGCAGGTGGGCTCTCATCAGCGCAGTCCTCCCTGCTTTTAGGAGACCTTCTGCGATCAGCTCTCAGAAGTCCTGCAGAGCAGCCTCATGCAGAGAAGATGAAAGGACAGCTGATAAGCCTCACTTAAATAACGTTTAGGGTGGCACAGGAGGAGACCATCCCAGTGGAGATGAAAGAGGCGGCAGCCTCCCCCTTCTACACCCATCTGTATCTCACCGCGCGTTTCCTACCTTACCTTCCTTGGCAGAAAACGGGAACAAGATGATCTTCCTGCTGTGGGCCTGCCCTAATGTTTGTGGTGAGATTTACCAAAGTAAGTTGTTGGCTTTCAAAAGGAGAGATGCGGGGGGGGTGGGGGGGTCTGCTCGGCCGCCGCCGCTGTGACGGTGTTCTCGGAGTGGTTTCCCCCGGGGTTTGGAGATGGGCTGGCAGGGGGGACGCTGCCTTTGTGTACGTGGCTTTGGTGTCCCTCAAGCCCACTTGTGCGGATTAAGGCAGCATTTTAGGTGGCGGGGGGTGCCACCGTGGGTTCCAGGTACACCGTGCTGGAGGAATGTCAAGGGGGAGCGCTGCTCCAGAGCATCCTAAGGTAGTCAGCAATTGGCTTTGCTTAATTGCTGCAGAGAGGAGTGCCCGCTGCCCGGGCTCGCAGTGAGAGCCTGCTGGCTTGGGCAGGCAGAAACGGCTCCACGAGAGCAGCCTGCGGTCTCTAAAGCTCTGATTCTCCCCCATGTGGGGGTCCATCCTGCCCCCCGTCCTGCTGCCTGGGGTGCTGGGGAGGCAGCAAGAGCAGCCAGGGCTGCAGAGGGGCTTCTGGACCGCCTTTTTTGTTTCCTTGTGAATTTTTGGTCCTGTTGCTGGCCTTCAAGGGCCCGTATGATGCTCTTGCAATCATCGGCTTCTGACAAGTATCGTCAGGGAGCTTTTCCAGGAGTATTTTGACCAAGAATAAATAGCTTTTTCCTGCGCAGTGGGCTGGCTGAGTGTGCCCAGAAACAGGAGCCAGACGAGGTACCTCTGCTGCATCCCTGGGGTAAAAAACCCCACCAAAAACCTGGCCATGAACTGAACTGCTCCTGTGTTGGTCATTGGAAGGGTTTGTCTATCAGTCTGCATTGTCAAACCACTTACTTAATTATCCTCAGCGTTATCTAAGGTCCGACCTAAGCACAAGGTGGTAATGAGCTCGCACCGTCTGTTGGCAACATGAAACTGGTGTTTAACAGGTTAGTTGGTACCTGTGGGAGGCTGCATAAACCTTCAGGTGCCAAACTTGGGCCGTCGGAGGTTACCCAAACTCGGCCAGCCCAGCCCCATTGAAAGCAGCCCCGTGGGGTGGCAGCCGGAGTCTTGAGGTGGCCCCGGGAGGCTGCGGTGGCCAGGCAGAGGGACGGGCTGGCACGTCCCTCGGGGCACAATCAGCCTCTGCTGTGGGTGATGCTCCGGAGCTGGGGTGGAACCCGGGGGTCACTCTCTTTCCAGCCGCGTTTAACACCCCTAGAGGAGGGGCTGCGCTTGGGGAAAGCCCCGTCCTGGGGGGCGGGAAGCCCAGTGCCCTGGGAAGGGACCCTTGGCTGCCGGAGGAGGCTCCTCTCCCACCCCAGCAGCGGCTCTGGGTTACAGTCACCGCTTGGGCTGTTTTCTCCCTGAAAATTAATCTGCCAGGAAAATCGTGGGCCCGTCTCCTGGTGCTGGCCCTCCCCAGCAGGAGGAGAGGGGTGAGCTGGCCCTGCTGCGGGATGTGTGGATGTGTTTTCCTGGGAATTAGAGGTCCTCTGGAGCGTGCTGCTGCTCTGTGCCCGGCTGAGACCGCCTTTGCTTGGGGTGCGTGGGGTTTTTTTTTTTCCCCTCGCACAAAATTGCGATTATTCTGTTTTGTCCCCATTCAGGCAAAGCGAATCTCTTGCTGTTGGAATTCTCGGTGGCCTGGCCTCGGAGGAGGTGGCACCGGGGCCGGGTAAGAAAAGCAAAGCTCTCCCTCCCCCACGCGTGACAGCACCTGTGGGAGGCTTTGGCTGGTGCCCCCTGTCACAGAAGGCTCCTGCCGGCGGGCGCTGAGCTTTTTTTGCCGAAAGGGCTTTTTGGGCCAAGTCCCGTGTAAATGCCACTTGGCGCTTCGCGAAGGCGCTTCGCCTTCTGCTGTGCGCGGGGAGAGGAGACGGGATGGATCTTCCTCACCAAGAGGCAGAGCCAAGACCTCGCCGCCGGGCCCCCGTTACCCCCCGTTCCCCCCAGGAGCTGCTGGGGGGGATGGAGGGGGCCGGCGTTCCCCTTCCCATCCCTGCGGGAGTGGGGAGCCTCCTGGGAGCCTGCGGCGCCGAGAGCTTGGATCTGGGGTGAGGAGCCACGGACCACAACTGGCTTTGGGGGAGGAGCGGCACCTCTGGGGGGACAAGAGGAGGGGACGCGGGTCCTGACGGAGAGAAATGGGTCCATGGGGTGGTCCTGGGTGAGGGGGGAAGAGTCCGAAGGCGCTGGGGTGCTGCGAGAGGCAGCAGGGGAGGTCAGAAGGGGGCGAGAGGGGGGTCCCCGGGCAGCAGGAGGTGGGATTTGGGGCAGTAACGGGTTGGGGCTGCGGGTGCCCTGAAGCTGGAGCGTGGCTGCGCTGGGCTTGGGGACCCCCGAGCTCACGGGAAGGGGGGGTGGGGGGGGGCAGAAGCCGTGCCCGGTTCTCCCCAGCGGGACTGGGGGGGCTCCGCCCCCCCCCCCCCCCTCAACCCCGGTGGATCCCGGGCGGCCCCGCCCGCAGTCCCCGCTCCGGCGGCCGCGTCCGTCCCCCCCCCCGCCATCGACCGGAAAATGCACCTTTTTCTCCCAAAGGAGCGGTGAGTCGGAGGCTGCCAGCGCGGGGAGGGGGCGGGCGGCTCTGCCCGGGGGGGGCACGGGGGCGACGGGACAAGGGGTGGCGGTGCAGCCGCGGGGCATGCGACACGGGTGACGATGCGGGGAGGGATGCGGGGGCGGTTCGCGTTCGCCTTTGTGTGCCCGGGGCTGCCCGCACCCAGCGGGGGCTCCGGGGGGGCGGCAGCGGCCCTGCTCCGCCCTGGGGGGTTGGATTTGGGGTGGGGTTTTTTTTGGGGGGGGGGGGCGGGGGGAGGGTTGGTTTACGGCAACTTCCCGCGGAAAGTTGGCAGCTTGCGGGGCCCCGCACTCCCCCCCGCAGTCCCCGGCCGCCCCGGCGGGCGAGCGGAGCCGCCCCCTCGCCAGCCCCGGGCCATGGCGGTGCCGGTGCCCGCCCGGCAGCGGCGGTAGGCGGGGAGCGGCGGCCGCTCTGTCCCTCCGCCGGCCCCCGGCGGCACAACCAGGTGGGAAACGCTTCCCGGGGGTGTGGGGGGGGGGGCGCTTCTCCTCCCCGGCTTTGCCAGGGGCTTTGGGCTGGGATAGAGCAAAACCCCGGGGGGGGATCTGGCCAGCTCGGAGAGCCCGGGGGGTGCAGAGACCGGCCGGCTCATTGCAGCAGTGAGCGGGAGGCGCCGCCGCGGCTCCGGGGGAAAGGAGGGGGCAGAGCCTGGCAGCCGAGCCCGGATCCCCAGCCTCCTGCGGCGGAGCATCCCGGCCCGGCCCCCATCGCGGCGGGGGGGGGCGCTGCTGGGATCCAGGAGCCGCGCTCGGGCGCTGCGGCCCCCCCCCCCCCCCGCTCGGGACCGGCTGCCGCCCCCGGCCGGGGTCGCTCGGGGATCGCTGCGTTTCTCCCCCGTCGGGGCCGGCCCGGAGCGAAGGCGCTGCCGCTGCTCGGCCAATGCCGGGGGGCTCGGGGGGGGCCCCCTCCCGGTCGCCGCCTTCGTCGCCCGCCCAGGTAAAGCGCAGCCGGGAGCCTCGGGGAGCATCCGGGGGGGGTGCGGGGGTTCCCCGGGCCCGGCCTCCGCCGTGGGAGGTGCGGGACGGTGCGGGGGCTTTGGGTGGAAATCGGGGGGGATCGGGGCATCGCTTAGTGCCCGCGCTGTGCGTCTGCGGGGCGGGGGGGGGGGGGGGGGGGGCGGCCGCTTCGTCCCTGCGGCTCGGCTGGCAGGACGGGGAGGGCGAGGGGCGAGCGTAGATGGGGGACAGAGCCCCGACCCTCGTCCTCTGTCAAGTTTTGGATGTTTTATTTGGTTTGGGGTGGTTTTGGGGGGGCTTTTGAGCGTGGTTGGTGTTTTGGTTTTTTTTTTGACGAAGCCGCCAGCAGCAGGCTCCATCCCGCCTCTCTGCCTGGCGGATGGAGGGGCTTTTCCCCTCCGGCAGGGAGGAGAGGGATGGGGAAGGCTGGGAAAGCCCCGCTGGGAGCCGGGATGGTGCGTGCCGGTGCCGGGGGAGCGGGGGGGTACTGCTGGAGGCCGGGCTCACCAGTGGGAAGAGTTGTGCCCGGTCTCAGGTACCTGGTGAATCCAGGCGTTGGTGTCCGGGTTAGGGCGAGAAGGAAGGGATGGACACGGAGATCGCTGCTGGGCTTTATGACTTGCACTGGGACATTTGGGGGTTGCAGCGTGCCCGGGGGGGGGGGGGTCAGCATGGCGGGGGCCGTACCCGCGTCTGTCCGGGTGCTCTGGGACCGGCAGCCGGGGTTTCTGTGTGAGCTGCTTCGGGCCCCTGACGGTCACGATGCCAAAAGCAGCATCGAGGTGTCAACCCCCCCCTAAGCCTGGGGGGAGCCCCCCGTCTTCCAGAGGGGCTGCGGGGCTTCGTGGCTGTTTCTCTCCCCACATCGAGCTGTTTTATCCCCTCGGCAGGGGGACGCTGCGGGGGCGGAGGGGGCTCAGCACCCTCCGAGCGGGGCTCGGCCGGGCCTCCAGGTCTCCCTGGGGAAAAAGCAGCGTCCCTGTGTCACCGGTGCCTGTCCCCTCCTCATCCCTCACGTTTGACTTCCCAGGGAGGGATCTGACAGGCGGGTCGGGGGGATGACGGAGCATCCCAGCGGAACGCTGGCAGGGAAGAGCTTAGTTAACATCGAGTGCAAGAACTCCCTTCCCCAAGCGCCTCGCGCCTTCCCTGCTCGCTGGGGAAAGGCTGGCGTTATTTTGCTCGTAGGAAAACGCCGCCTAATTCCATTCCTGCGCCGAGCACTGCGGTCGCTCCGTATCTCTTGGGGTGATGCCTTGGAGATCTGGGGAAGCTGCTGCTTAGAGCTCCTTGGAAAAGGATGTTTTGGGGGGGAAAAGCTTTGGAAGAAACGGAAAACTGGAAATTCCTTCTAATTTCCAAACAAGATTGGAAAGAAATGGAGGGTTTTTAAAAGGGACGTTTGCCCTGCTGCAGAGGAAGTTGGTCCTGAAAACTTCTCTATTTTCATCCTAAAAAACCCCAGCAGGAAACATGGAAAGAAATGGAGCCCCTCAGTCAGGCGGGTGTTTTTTCAGGACATGAAGAGGCTGGTTTGGGTAAATCTCTGTAATGTCGCGCTATTAAGATGTCAGTGGGGATTTCCGGCACTAAACAGCAAAGTGTCCCTTAAGCTGAGCTCAGTCCGTACATGACACGAGTTTAGCACGTTCTCAGCCAAGATTTTAGTGAGTGTTTCTGTGTTGCACGCAGAGGTTTATGTCTGCGGAAAGAGGCTGGGGCGAGATGGGCACGTCCCAGCCCCGTCACAGCCTTGCTGCCGTTTCGGGGTAGTGACCCCATTACATTTAGGAAAAAACCTTCCTCCTGCAGTTCCCCCAAGGGTGGACCGTGTGGCCCTCGCAGAGGGGTCCCCCAGCCACATCGGGCCGGTGTGGCTGGTATTTTATGCTCTAACGCCCTGCGTTGTCCACCTCTGCCTATTAAAATCCGAGGCTGGATGGTTCTGGGGGGGTCGATCGCCTCCACAGTGCCTGAGTCTGGGAGCGCCCGAGGTGAGCTGGAAGGTGGTACCCAAATATCCAGCGTCCGTCCAGCCCAGGCAAGTCCCGCTCTTCCTCCCCCGTCGCAGCTGGGCTCTGGGGGGCGCGAGTTTTGCTTTGGGGGGGTTTGGGGGAGCTCCCATGGGGACAGCGGGGCATTTTCAGTGCGGCGCTGAAGGCGTGTCTGTGGGATCCCAGCAGTGGAGTGTGGTCCGTGATCTCCCGGCACAGACGCCGGGTACCACGGAGGGGGTGCTGGCCCGGTTCCCATTGGATTTGCTCGCTGGGAGCTTGCGGGGGATCCCAGACCCCATCTGCACAGCGGGGACTACCTGGCTGGGATGAATCCCCTCTGGCATCGCGCGCCGGGAGGGCTGGGATGAGCAGCCTCCTCGCCTCGAGGATGGATCTTGCGTCCGACTCACCCGGGAAAAGCCCTGCGGGGAGGAGGGTGGCGGAGCTTCCCCACGGCAGGAATCGATTCTCAGGGAGCGGCATCATCCAAACCCCGCAGCGACCCAGACACCGGGCTGCTCTGCAAGCCGCGGGCACTGAGCGGCCCCTGGGTCAGGCTGGGGGACGCCGCGGAAGGCAAAGGCACGATTTCAGCTGGAAAAGAGATTAGAAATGCAGCAAAGGGCTTAAAGGACTCCTGGAGGGGAGACGTCCACACAGAGAGCGATAGAAAATGTCACCCCTTAAGTACTGTCGAGGTAAATCGTGCGGCTCTGCGTCTCGGTGTGGTGACTCTCCCGTGTCCCGGGGGGGCTCAGTCCCTGCTGCAGCCCCGCTGTCGGTGCCTGAGGTGCTTTAGTCAGGGGTTGGGATGCTGTGGCCACGTTTGCCCTGTGCCCGGGAGAGCAGCCGAGGCTGGGAGCCATGGAGGGGCAGCGGCTCTTCGGCGTCCCCGCTAAAACCATCAGAAGGCAGCTATTGTTCGAATGTTCCCCCTTCGTCCTAACTCGCTGTCTCACGCATTGCAGGCTGTCCCGCTAGCGGGGAGCGTTTGCCATGGACGACGGCCACGTCAGCAGGTACCGCGCGAGCGGTGAGTACCCCCGAGGGAGCTCGGGGACGGGTCTGGGGGGCTGAGCTGGTGGGGTCACGCCGAGCTGCTCTCGGGGGGGAGACGCCGATCTGAGCTGCTTTCTGCAGGAGCCCCCCTCTGCGGCATGGCCAGGCGGGTTCAATTTCCCAACGCAAGGGTAAAACCCTTAAAAACCCTGGGCTTTCCAACAGTCTTCCTAGAAAATGGGCAGGTATGAGTTGGGTGCGGGTTTCCAGCAGAGCTGGGGTTTGTACCTGGAGTTGTTCAGAAGTAGGAGCCAGTAAAGGGCTATTTTGCCCCCATTTTGCCCCCCTGCCGCAGCAGGAGCGCGTGAACTCCTTGGAGCGGGACGCACCGAGAGCCTCTGTGTGCGGGAGCGCCCCGGAGAGCGGCAGCACCTCCCCGGCGCCCTTCGCCGGGGCTGCGGGGACGAATCGCCCAAATCGCAGCCCTTTGCTGAATCGCCCAAATCGCAGCCCTTTGCTGAATCGCCCAAATCGCAGCCCTTTGCTGACCTGGGACGAATCGCCCAAATCGCAGCCCTTTGCTGACCGTCAGGGGTTGGGCTGGGGGGTGGAAGCAGGACCTGGCTCCTGCCCCGAGGCTTTAACCCTCGGGATCCCTCTGGGCTGCCGGTGGCCCTGGGAAGGGATTAAAATGAGGCGTTTTGGCTGCGAACGGTTGGTTCTGTCTGACGCGTCCCTTCGCTGGGTGCTGCCGGGGTGGGGGGCAGCGGGATGTCCCCCTGCTCCGATGGGTGGTCGGAGCTCTCCCGCCTTGGGCTGCTTCTGGCCTCCGGCGCCGCTGCTGAAGCGGGGAGCGCGGCGGCGTGACGAGGGGGGGCTCCTGGCGACGCGCTGCCATGAGAAACCTTTTTCTTTTTCGTTTGTTCTCCTCCCCTTTTCGGCGCGTTCCGCTGCGCGGCCGGCGCTGGGGCCGTGGCTGCTCGATGGAGGCTGGCGCAATGCAGCAGCCGCCGCTCACCGAACCATCGCGGGGCTGCGGCGTCCCCCCCGCTCCCCGGGCTCCCCCCACGCCGCGCCGCCTCGGCAGCGCCCTGGGGGGGGTTCCCCTGTTTCCACAGGCTTTTGCTTTGGGTTTTGGGGTGGTTTGTTTTGGTTTTTTTTTTCCTCCCTGTTTCTGGATTTTCCTGGCGTCCCCAGCCCGCGGGGAGCCCGGCGGCAGCGGGGGGTTCCGGGGGGTGGGAGAGGGCGATGCGGATGCACGGAGAGCCTTGGGGAGCGGGATGGATCCGCA
This sequence comes from Rissa tridactyla, assembly GCF_028500815.1. Classification (NCBI taxonomy): domain Eukaryota; kingdom Metazoa; phylum Chordata; class Aves; order Charadriiformes; family Laridae; genus Rissa; species Rissa tridactyla. The sequence goes on from NC_071469.1 coordinate 611,766, forward strand.
GCTGGGGAAGGGACTCCCCAGCACCCCAGGGGTGACGCAGCCACTCTCTGATTTTCCATGTTTGCTGGGGAACAGGGGCTGAAATCCGTGCGCGCTTCACCCCCCAGGGCAGCAAAGCGAGGGCTCTCCTATTTTTTGTCTCGCAAAGCTGCTGCCTGACGCCGCTCGCCCCCTGCCCAAGTGGGACGCTGGGGTTATATCCATATCCCCCCCCTTTGGCCCATCCTCATCGCTTAGAGCTGAGGTTTTGGCAGCAGAGGATGGAGCCTGTGCCCTGGGCCCGCGGCCGGCTGACGGTGGCTCTCGTCCCCTCGCAGTGGCCACCAGCCCGCCGCGCTGGGAGATGGGCATCTACGCCGCCGGCGCCCTGGCGCTGCTGGGCATCGCCGCCGTCAACCTCTGGAAGCTCTGGCGCTCCGGCGGCTACCCCGCGCCTTCCCCCTTCCCCAACTACGACTACCGGTACCTGGAGCAAAAGTACGGGGCGGCGTATTCCGACGTCAAACACAAGGTAAAAGGGCAAAAGTTTGGCTCGCCTCCTTTCCCTTGGTGAAATGAGGGGCAAAAACGTCACCAGCATCCTCTCGCTGCGGGGGACAAGCCCCCGGTGGTGACCTGGTGCTGCGGGAGGGTTTGGGGGGATCCGTGCAGGGGGCTGGGGAGCGCGGGAGGCGCGGGGTTGGTGACAGAGCCCTGGAACAGGCTGCCCAGGGAGGGTGTGGAGTCCCCTTCTCTGGGGACTTTCAAGACCCGCCTGGATGCAGCCCTGAGGGATGTGCTTTAGGCAATCCTGCTCTAGCAGGGGAGTGGGACTAGATGATCTCTAGAGGTCCCTCCCAACTCTGAAGTTTCTGTGATTCTGTGGGGTTTGCTGCCGCGGCAGCTCGAGGCCGAGCGGGGGCTCTACGGCGGCCAGAAAGGTGCTGGTGAATCCCAGCTGTCCCCCACGGAGCTCGGGGGCGGCACCACCTGGTTTTCCTTTCCCTGTTGGCAGCGGGGGCTGGCCGCGGGCTCGCAGAAGGCGCCGGATAAAACCTCACCCATCCGCAAGAGCAGCCTGCGGGCGGACGAGACCTTCGAGAGCATCACGGAGCTGGGCAGCCTGGAGCTGATGGGCAGGGACCTGGGCCTGGCCCACTACGGCCCCTTGAAGAAATCCATCTCGGCCGACTCCCTCAGCTCCATCTCCTCCATCGGGAACAACTTCGGGCAGGATTTCACGGTGGGGCAGGTGGAGGTCTCCATGGAGTACGACGGGAAGGCGGCCACCCTGCACGTGACGCTGCTGCAGGGCAAGGACCTGCTGGAGAAGGAGGACACTCGCTTCGAGTCCTGCTTCATGCGCATCAGCCTGCTCCCGGCCGAGCAGATCGTCGGCATCTCCCGGGTGAGCCCCTCGCACCCCCATGGCACGAAACCCCCGCGTGCTCCTGGCGTCGCTTTGGGCATCAGCGTCCCTTGGCCGAGCTCCCAGGGCAGTGGGGGGCTCCGGGAGTCGGGGGCTCCGCACGCGTCGGGGCGGGTGCTGTTGGCTCGGCATTTGTGGAGCCCTGGGCGGGGGGTTCAGCGTTCTGTGGTGTCGGGGGAGTCCCAGGTGGGTTTGTCCATCGGAGGCCCAGCAGAGGCAGAAATTTCTCCCTCTTGACTGGGACGTGTGATGGCTTTGTTGTCCCTGAGCGTGGCTTGAGGCAAGTTTTGCCCAGGTGGCCAAGGCCAGCAGCACCCTGGCCTGTGTTGGGAAGTGTGGCCAGCAGGAATGGGGCAGGGACCGTCCCCCTGTACTGGGCACTGGGGAGGCCCCCTCTCGAGGGCTGTGTCCAGTTTTGGGGCCCTCACCACAAAAAACGACCTTGAGGGGCTGGAGCGTGTCCAGAGAAGGGCAGAGGAGCTGGTGAGGGGTCTGGAGCAGGAGTCTGGTGAGGAGCGGCTGAGGGAGCTGGGGGTGTTCAGCCTGGAGAGGAGGAGGCTGAGGGGAGACCTTCTCGCTCTCTACAGCTCCCTGAAAGGAGGGGACAGCCAGGGGGAGTCGGTCTCTTCTCCCAAGGAACAGGCCATGGGACAAGAGGAGACGGCCTCAAGTTGCGCCAGGGGAGGTTTAGGACGGATGTTAGGAACAATTTTGACACCGAAAGGGTTGTCGAGCATTGGAAGAGGCTGCCCAGGGCAGTGGTGGAGTTGCCATCCCTGGAGGGATTTCAAAGCCGGGCAGACGCGGTGCTGAGGGACGTGGGGTCGTGGTGGGTTTGGCAGCGTTGGGTTGGTGGTTGGACCCGACGGTCTGAAAGGTCCCTCCCAGCCTGGGCAGCTCCATGACTCTCTGATTCCCGCTCTCCTCTCCCTGCGGCGGGGCCGGGGACGCTGTGGGAGGTGGAGGGAACGCTCTGGGGCAGGATTTGGGGAGAAGGCGGCGTTTTGGGCACAGGTTGCCGGCGTCAGGATGTGTCCCCACGCGCTCGACTCGCCCTAACGAAGCCTGACGGCAGCACCCACCGTCATCTCCCCCGCGGTGGCCACCACGATTCCCCTCCCCACCAAAGGTGCAGGCGCTGCCCTGGCACCGGAGGGCCAGAACCAGGGGTGGTTTGGGGGAAAAACCTCCCTTTTTGAGCACCGTAAAAGCTGCTCTCGGAAAGCAGGAGCCTCAGTTTTCCTTCAGCAGCTGCTTTTTGCAAAGCTCGGGGGCAGCCGGGTTGATTTAATCAGGATATTCCGGAGAGGAGCAGGAAGCTTCATCCCACCGGTGAAACCTTTCCCTGGGGGCGCGGGTAGCGCTCCAGCCAGCACAAAAACCGCTGCCTTTACAGTATTTCCACAGCGCCCTTTTAAGACCATTTTTCTATCCAAAGATCAGGCTCTTTATTTATGCTCTGGAGATATCTATTATTTAGCATCATTATTTATAATTCACCAGCGCTATTTACCCTCTTTTGCTGTTCTGAGACGAGTCGTAAAGACCCATTCGCCTCTTTTCCTTTAGTGCTTTACAGCCCTTGCGCAGGTTTGGGGTTGTACCCAGCAGGTAGCGTTTCTGTTGTACCAGAGAGCCCCCAAAATCTGACGTCGGCTGCAGGCGGACAGACAGACTGGGGTGCTGTGAGGCAGAGAGCTGAAAATCCGCTTTTCCCATGGAGGTGCTCTGATCCCGTGGGGACTCGGGGGGTGGGAGGTGTCCGACGGCAGAGCCTGGGAAGGGGGTGATGGAAGGTCCCGCCGGGTGAGCGGCTTCGTCTCCTTCATCCCTTCATCATCACCTGCTGTGGGTGACCTGCTCTGGCAGGGGGTTGGGTGGGATGGTCTCCAGAGGGCCCTTCCAACCCCGGACAGTCTGGGATTCTGTGATGGAGCACGTGGGGGAGCGGACGGACAGATGTGAGAGGGATGAGACGAACCGTCTCCCCACCGCTCCCGGGGCGTCCGGGTGCTCTGGGGGTGCCGAAGCCCGTTGGGTTCAGGACTGAGCCCCGACTCCCGCCGCAGGGTCCCTTTCCTTCCGCCAGGATGGGGAGCGGGGAGCTGGCGGCTCCGCTTTGCCCCACGCCGTCCAAGGCTGCAGCTTCCATCCCACGGGGGCACCAGGCTTCCTTGCAGGACACAACCCTGACTTGTGGGTGGTACCTTGGATGCCGAAAGAAATGGGGCTGGAGTAGGAAAAATCCCGGTCTCTACAGCCGTGATTTCGGAGCAGTTCCCCTCACCGGCACTTTGGGAGCGGGCGGCGACCGGCACCCTGCGGGATGGGCCCCGGGAGCTGCTCCCGCCTGGGCTCCCGGTGGATGGCGTGACGTGGAGACGGCGTCTGGCAAAAACCGTCGTCCCCGTTTGTCGCGCTGGGGGGCTGTGGAGCCCTTCGGCTCGGCACGGGGCTGGGGGCAACACCTTGGCCGAGTCCTGCAGCCCGCAGCGGCGGAGCTGGCGTCCGAGAGCACCGGACCAGCCTGAAATTTGGAATTAAAAGAATTAACGGGCAAAGTGCAGGTCGTGGCTCCTCTTTCCTGCCCCAGCTGCTGAGCGGCTGCTGCGCTCAGGTGGGAAACAACCTTCCTCCCCGCGGGGGCCGGGGGACGCCCTGCCCTCGCCACCCCAAAGCCACGCGCTCCCTGCAGTTCCCACAAGAGGAACAGGGCCGATCTTGGACATGGCCCCCAAAGCCCGGGGGGTACCGAGGCAATTCCCCCCCTCTTCCCCGCGGCAGATTCAGCGGAGCGCCTACGCCGTGGCCTTCGACGAGCGCTTCTCCATCCCGCTGGACCCGGCGGCGCTGGAGGAGAACAGCCTGCGCTTCTCCGTCTTCGGCATCGACGAGGACGAGAGGAGCGTCAGCACCGGCGTGGCCGAGCTCAAGCTCTCCGACCTGGACCTGGCCACGCGTCCCTTCAACGCCTGGCTCTACCTGCAGGACACGAACAAGGTGAGCGGGGGGGGGGGTCCGTCTCCCACCCAGGTTTTCAGGGTTTCTCCTCCCTCCGGGCTGGGGCCGATGGGTGACGGGAGGTTGTGTGCCGCAGGCGGTGGACACGGTGGGGGAGATCCTGCTCTCCCTGAGCTACCTGCCCACGGCCGAGCGCCTGACGGTGGTGGTGGTCAAAGCCAAGAACCTCGTGTGGACCAACGGCAAAGTGACGGCAGGTGAACGGGGGATGCCGGGCGGGCACAGGGGACTCCTGGTCTCCTGCGGGCTGGAGGTGGGCTTCCATCCCGGTTTACCCTACCACCCTACGCGGGTATTTGTTGGAGCGGCTCCCATGGGGGACAGACCCTCCCGGGAAGGTCCCCACAGGTGGTTTCCCCCGCTTTCTCCATGTCGCAGGGGGAAACGCAGGACTGACCCCTGTTTTTTTTCTCCCCCCCCACCCCGAGCAGATCCCTTTGTCAAGGTGTACCTGCTGCAGGACGGGAGGAAGATCAGCAAGAAGAAGACGGCGGTGAAGAGGGACGACACCAACCCCGTGTTCAACGAGGCCATGATTTTCTCGGTGCCGGCCATCGTGCTCCAGGTCTGTCCCGGCTTCGGGGGCACATCCCTGCTGCGGGGGGGGTGCACATCCCATCGCTCCTCCAGATCCCCAAGTCCCTGCGCTAGTGGGGGCTCCCTGGGTGTGAGGGGCTCTGGGGGACCGTAGGAGCTGTGGGGTGGGGGCCGTATGTGTGTATGTATGGTTTGGGGGATGGGTGGGGGGTGCACGTACGGGGGATGGCTGTTGGGGGGGGGATGCGTACGCGTGGGTTGGGGGCTATGGGGGACGCATGCGCGTGGGGCGTGGTTGTGTGCGCAGACGGGTGCGTATGTGGGTTTGGGGGACGTGGGGAAAGCGGGGGCATGTGTAAGTACGGTGGGGGGTGCCGCAGACGTACGCGCACGGGGTATGGTTCTGTATGGGGGTGGGCGTGCAGAGTTTCCAGGTGCGGGGGGTGGCTGTGGGGGGATGTGTATTTGTGGGGTGGGGGTATAGGGGATGTGTGCGTATGGGGCACAGCTGTTCTGGTGGGTGTGTATTGGGGGGGTGGGGGCTGTAGGGGGGGTGCAGTATGGGTTGGTACTGGGGGCACGTCTGTGTGCGCGTGGCTGGGCGGGGGGGGATACGTATATATGGGGGGTCGGCGCCAGCAGTGCAGCGACTGCTCTGAGCAGGACGGTCGTGACGGCCCCGCGCTCCCCGGCAGGACCTGTCCCTGCGGGTGACGGTGGCCGAGTGCGGCGAGGACGGCCGCGCCGACAACACGGGCCACGTCCTCATCGGCCCGGCAACCAGCGGGATGGGCATCACCCACTGGAACCAGATGCTGGCCACGCTGAGGAAGCCCGTCTCCATGTGGCACCCGCTCCGCAGAAACTGAGCTGCCGTCGGGGGGAGCCCAGGGTGCTGCGCCCCGGCACCGGCTCTGCCCCGGGGACAGCGGGGGCTTGGCCGAAGCAGCCACGACACGCGGCGTTGGCGGCCGGGTGGGGGCTGAGCCGGACTTCGCAGCGCAGGACGGGCACCGGCCGCAGCGTCGTGCTGCCGAAACACGCGGCGGACGGAGCAGCTCCTCGGCCGCGGCTCTGCCCACCCCGGGTCGCCCTCGCATGCGCTGGGGGCTGCAAAACGCGCCTTTCCCCCCCACCCCGAGAAAGGAGCCCTCCCCTCAAATGGACCGAAACCAGCAGCAACCTCCCCAAAACGCTGCCCGGCCGCCAGCCGTGCTCCCGAGCATCCCGCCCGCTCTCCGGCGGCACCCGGAGTGGGTGCTGCCTCCAACGGGGACCTGCAGAGCTCCCGGCGAGGGAGGGGGTGGGTTTCTTTGGAAGGCGGTTTTTGCTCAAACGGGGGTGGAAAATGGAGAGGGGGGACGATAAAATGCCAGGGTGGAAAATGGAGAGGGGGACGATAAAGTGCTGGCACGGCGTGGTTTCTCTCGGCGTGTGTGGTTTTTCTGTTGGGTTTCGGAGGGATTTTGGTTATATTGCACCGGGGCTGAAACGTTTCCGATGAGAAGGAAAAAGGGAGAAATAACAGGAGAAAAAGAAATTGTTATTATATATGGGTTTTTTCCTTCCATCTTTTTTCGCGCAGAGTAAATCTCTGCCCGTCTCTCTGCTGCCTGCGCAGGGGCCTGGACTGGGCGAGTGGTTTTTCAGCCAGGTCAGATCTGGGGTGAGAGTCCTCCCCGAAAGGTCCAACGTGGTCGGGGGCAGCTTCTTCCCGCCCTGCCCCCGGCCCCTTTGCCCAGCTGAAGGGACCCTCAGGGCTGCTGGTAACGGCGCGGCAAATTCCTGCTCCCTCGACACAAATCCCGCGCCTGGGGACTGGTTCTTACAGCCCCCGGCGTCACGCTGTGACCTGCTCACCCCAAAGCTCACTCGTTGTTTCCGAAATCCGGGCGCAGAAGGGAACGCCTTGGCCCCGTGGCCGAAGGCAGCCATGAACGAGCCCCAGTTTAATAATTTTTAAGCCCAACTCCTGTTTCAGGGGGAAGGGAGGGGAAGAAGCTCTTTGGCTCCTGTCAGCTCGTGGGAGCAAGGCCCAGCCCCCGGGGGAGGTTTGGGGTTTGTGGGGGAGCCGAGGGCTCCCGGAGGGTGACGGAGGGCGGGTGCGATGGAGCTCCCCGGCGGCACGGGCTGCCGGGCAGAGGATGCCCCGGGGACGCATCCCTCGCTCGCACGGGAGCCTTGGCTTTCCTCTGCCCGCAGCGTGCTGGTGGAAAGCCAGGCAGGGAAATCTGGGGCTGTTTGGGGCTGGTTGGGTGTTTGCCGGAGCGCCGGTGCCACGGGGTGAGCACGGTCGGGGATGTGCTCGCTTGAAGGATTTGAGAAGGGAAAAAACCATGAACGAGCCGTTTATCCCTGAGGAAAGGTGGCGCCGTGGCGGTACCCCCAGCTGGGGTTCTCCTTTCTGCGCATCTGCCTTCTCTGCCCGGCCTTCGTTTGGGGAGGAAACCGCCATTTCTGGTGCGTCCCCCCCTCCGCAGCCCCCGCTCTGGCTCTTCCCCTGCAGACGCCCAGCCGCTCGCCCAGGCACAGGTTTTCTCCTCCCGTGTTCCATCTCCTCCTGCTCCCCACCTTCCCTCCAGGAGCCCTGACGTCCCATCTGCTGCGGTGCGAGCCGGTGCCATGGCTCCGCGGGCTGACGTGCGGCCGGCCCCGGGCCCGGAGGCAGGAGCCAAGCGATGCCGGGAGCGGTGGAAGCGGCAGACAGGCCGGGTTTGCCCGGGAGCGGGGCTGCAAATGGAGGGGTTTTGAAGGACGAGGTTTGCTGAAGGGCGAGGAAGGGTTTTTGTGAAGGTGTCCGCAGTCTGTACTGACACACGCTGAGACCTGGGGGAAAATTTGCTTCTTGGCTCCCTCATCTACTGTTTGGGAAGAGGTCGCTGGGCTGTCGTGCGGCCCCTGCAAACTGCTGAGGGGGTTGAGGAGGAGGAGGGTGAGGAGGAGGGGGGTGAGGAGGAGGGGGGTGCCTTCCACTGCTGCTGGAATCACCGGTGGGCAAGGTCTGCGGCGCTCAGCCCCAGAACGATGGGCCACGTGTGGTTTGGGGCTTTTTACCGTGCCCCTCTCCAGCCATTCCCCTGTGGAGGCATCTCAGCACCTTTTCCTTCATCCTGGGGCCTGCGTGTCCCACCCTGGGCACAAAACGTGGCTGCTTGAGGTATTGCTCGGGGGGTTACGGGTACTGTGCGATGCATCGGTGCCTCTTGGAGCCGGCAAGCGGAGGATGGGGCAGGGGGCTGGGGATGGCTGGGGAGGTGCTTTGGAGAGGAGCATCAGCAGGCAGAAGACACCGTGGGAGACGGATGAGCAGGGGGGTATGGGAGCAGGGAGAGGCTCCAGGAGGGACGGGCGATGCTCAGCACCCACCTCCCCCTGCCTGGGGAGCTGCGCAAAGCTCGTACGGCCGTACCCTGTCCTCGCTGCTGTGGACACCGGCCTCCAAGGAGCTGGGCGGGACGGGGAAGAGAGGGGCATCTCCTCGGGGGATGGGAGGAGAGGAGCGTCTCCTCGGCGGGATGGGAAGAGAGGAGCGTCTCCTCCGTGGGATGGGGAGAGAGGAGCGTCTCCTCCGTGGGATGGGGAGGAGAGGAGCGTCTCCTCGGGGGATGGGGAGGAGAGGGGCATCTCCTCGGTGGGATGGGAAGAGAGGAGCATCTCCTCCGTGGGATGGGGAGGAGAGGAGCGTCTCCTCCGTGGGATGGGGAGGAGAGGAGCGTCTCCTCCGTGGGATGGGAAGAGAGGAGCGTCTCCTCCGTGGGATGGGAAGAGAGGAGCGTCTCCTTCGTGGGATGGGGAGGAGAGGAGCGTCTCCTCCGTGGGATGGGGAGGAGAGGAGCGTCTCCTCCGGGGATGGGGAGGAGAGGGGCATCTCCTCGGTGGGATGGGAAGAGAGGGGAGTCTCCTCGGCGGGATGGGAGGAGAGGGGAGTCTCCTCGGCGGGATGGGAGGAGAGGAGCGTCTCCCCCGTGGGATGGGGAGGAGAGGAGCGTCTCCTCGGCAGGATGGGAGGGGAGTCTCCTCGGGGGGATGGGAAGAGAGGGGAGTCTCCTCGGCGGGATGGGAGGAGAGGAGCGTCTCCTCGGGGGATGGGAAGAGAGGGGAGTCTCCTGGGGGGATGGGAAGAGATCTCCTCGGCGGGACGGGGAGGTGCCGGGGAAGGGAAGGGCACAGCGGAGCCCTCACCAGCGCTACCCAGCAGGGTGGTGACCAAGGCAGCGGATGCGGCTCTCCCAGAGAGCGGGTGGGTGTTCTGAGCAGCTCACCGGGGTATCAGCCAGGTGAGGACCCGAGGGCTCGCCCTCCCCACGACGCCCCGGAGCAGGGCCACGTCCTGCAGTGGGGCTGAGCCCACCCCCGGCAGCCCCTTTGCGTGGTGGGGAGGGGACCCAGCCCAGGACTTTGGGTCTTGCTGGCTGCTGTGAGGACATGCCAATCCACTCCAACTCCGAGCCGTGCCGGGAGGATTGCCGGACTGGGAAAACGGAGCTGGAGGCATCCATTTTCTTAGTCATCCTCCCTGGAGGAGAGGGTCACCCGGGGTTCTCGGTTCCTCCCACCTTCCTGCTCGCAGACATTTATCTTTTTACTGGAGCAGGCAGAAATGTGACAGTGACAGCTGATGGCTTTAGGGGCTTTAATATCCGTCTGCTGGTGTTCTCCAGCCTCTCTGGGTACATCCATTACTCTGTCAATAAGGATAACCAGGACAAATAAAGCTGCTCTCCCGCCTCCCTCAGCTCTGTGGTTTAGGGAGCCCCAGCGACTATTTATTCAGGCACGCTGGCTCCAAGCTGTCTACCACCCAAAACCGAGAGCTCCCATGTTCCTCTCGGGCTCAGCACAGCCCGGTAGCTTTAATAGCATCTTTGGTTTACGTAGGCTGACCTGCGACTTCAAGGTTAAAAAAAGAAGTATTCAGATCCTTCATTTCTCCTTGTCTTTCTTTTTGCTCTTTCTCTGGCTGGTGAGTTCGCTGAGCTTCTTGTCCAGGCGCCGCTGGAGCTGGGCTCTCCTGGCGGCGTCCAGGGACTTGTCTTTGGAGCCGCTCCCGGGATAGAGAACCCCTTCCCGGCTGATCCTCTGCCGCGCCTGGGCCTTCGCCTTCTCCCCGCAGCCGTGAACCTGCCGAGAGAGACCAGACACCGGTGGCAGCCGGGAAACGGGGCAGCGATTGTGTGTACGGGAATCAGGTGATTTTACTCCCAGAGCCTGGAATTCCTCTTCCACCTGCTTTGCACCCCTCTAAAACCATCTCCCATTTATTTGTAGCTCCTCTAGCAGGGAACAAAATATAATTTTTCTCCTCCTGGAATCCACACAGCAGGTAAATCATCCTTTTGGACGGTTTAAGTGCTTCCTTCCGAAACTTTAAACACCTGGGGGAAAGGCGGGTTCGGCGTGTGAAGAGCTGGATCTTACACGGCTCTCGCCTGAGCGAGAAATAAACCGGAGCTCCCGGTTCTGCTCTCTGCTAATACCGCGTGACGCGGGGGGAACGGCGTGAACAAGAAAGGTGACTTGGGAGGTAAGGAGAGACCTTTTTAGCCGTATTTCTGCTTCTTTAGTGTAATTAGATCTGTCTGCTGTATTGGAGTAAAAAAAGCTTCATAATGCTAATTTTGTGCAGGCAAACCTTTTCCAAAACCCATCTGCGGAGCTGACAGACCCTCCAGACCAACTTGAGACCGGGCAGTAGGTGCTGTGCTGTACGGGATGGAGGGGATTTCGGCAGCTGGGGGCTGTGAAGGGGGGGCATGAGCTCTTTCTGAACAGGGACCCTCCCTGCGCAGGGGCTCCAGCCACCCTGAGATGGCTCCAGGCATGTGCTGGCCCCTCTTAGGGCCAGGCACGGGCAGGAGGTCCCGGGCTATTTCACATCATGGCATAATCGTATCTGGAAAAAAAATGAACTTTAAAAAAACAAGAAAAACTCGTTGATGTGCATTTTTATCCTTCTAATTGTTTCTCACTGGAGTTCTCATTACAATTCAGCAGGGAGAGGCGATTCTGCAGGAAATAAATTTATATCCCAACGGGATTGTGAATGACCATAAATACAACTATTCTTTGCCATGGAAACAGATAGGACTTGACAAGGGGAAAATCTGTGCTGAGGATTTATAGGTCAGCTCGCTAAACGTTGCTAAGCTCCGGGAGACTCCATGCAGCGAAGAGCGATGCCTGGGTGATGCAGGACGAGGGACGATGGGCGCAGGAGGCTGCGGCTGAATGGGAAATCGTCACCTCTCAGCCTGCGCACTCGTCACAGCCACCACCCCGCCACGTCAGCTCTGCCCGCAGGACTCCATCCCCGAGGCCAGCTTCCCATGAAGCGTCTCCCTGCCAGCCCTGGAGGCTTAAACTTACCTGCGTGCCTCTGCACACAAACAGAAAGATGAAGCCTGACACCGGTTTAAGCTTAGTTTCCTTCTTTCCCCGACCTGGGGAGGAAAGGGCTGCCAAGCGGCTACGACGAACAGCAAGGAAGAAGCAGTCGGTTCAGTGGCCACCGCACTGCCGCTCCCGCGGAGGCGCAGGACGGCACGGGGCTGCTGTGATGCCCGCTGGAGGGTCCTCTGCCGCAAGAAAGCAGAGCGGAGGAGGCCGCGGGACTGCTGTCCCCCAGGCATGCAGGGGACCGAAAGCTGGGGCTGCACAGAGTGGAGCAGCTCAGCTCCAAGCCAGCTTAAGGAAGCGCCTAATTGCTAACCAGGCACACAGCACTGCTCTGTGCGGGCTCCGGCCTTGACTTGTCCCCAGCTTCCAGAGGGAATCGAGTGGCCAGGCTCCCTCAAGTCACTGCCTTAAGCTCGTGCCTCTTCATTTCTCCTCTCCGCCTTGCTTTATCTGCACGACCCGGGAGCGTAAATGCCAGAGAACGGTAAAGAAGGGCACAAAGCGAGAGGGGAAGGAAGAAAAAGCTCTCAGGAGGAGGTGTGCAGAGCCCATGCGGTAACGCCTGGCAGCCCTTTCGACCCGCAGCCCCAGCAAAAGCTCTGACAGAGAGGGTTCTGCTTTAAACTCCTTGCAAGGAAATCCTGCCTGGGGAGCTCGATGGGGAAAATTCCCACGTTAGAGCCATGCTGCTTGGCACATCCTCCTCCTCTCCAGCCCCTGCAGCGCTCAAACCCCTGGGCAGGCTGCCCGGCCCCACGCGTACCTCCGGGATGTGATGGCTGAGGCAGTAGCGCCTGTTGCAGTGGAGGCAAAGCTGTCCCAGGGTTGTAACGCTGGCTTTGCAACGGAGGAAGCCGCAGGTGTTGTCAGCTTTAATGGCAGCAGAAATCAGAGCATCGATATCTTCTTCTGCCACGCCGCCTGCTCCGCTCTTAACCGCTGGCTTTCCTGGGGAGAAGACAGGGGAAGAGACCCGGCCGTTTAACCCCCTGCTTAGAAGGGGAGAGCAAACCCCAGCAACCCGCGGCTACAGCCCCGGCTGGCGAGAAGCAGCACAGGGCCAGGGAGTTGCCGGTTGCAGCAACTGGGATTTCAGCTCCCACCAGCCCCATCGTGCCAGTAAACTCTGGCCCACGTTCAAAGAGGTCGAGGCTCCCCCCCGCAGCACACCTGGGTGCCTCCCCCTGCTAGGAGAGGGCTGGGGAAGAGGAAGGGGCCGTGTCTGGCAGGGAGGACGGCTGCTCCCGCCGCTGTTTTCCCCTGCCTCCACGTTTAGGAGGCAGCCACGTCGTTCAATGCCCGCCAGGTACCCCCCTCAGTCCCTCTGCCTACATTTGGGAGCCTACAATCTCACTCCTGAGCTCCTCTTCCTGGGAAAGGGTCCCCAGTGTTTTTCTTTCGACTTAAGAAACGTGCCTCCAGGCATCCAAACCCCCTCTCCCCCAGATGCCGCAGCCAACTGCCGCACGCTCCTGCACATTTCTGCAGCGCCGAGCATCAGAGAGCCCTCCAAGAGCCGCATCCCATGCTCCACGCACACAGACAAATCCCAAGGCCTGGAGGCAAAAACATTGGGCTTGAAAAACATTCAGGGAAGACCATTAATTGTGCTGGTTACAAAGACAGCGACCTACCTTTGGCTTGGCTTTTGTCTTTTTTCCTGCTGCTGCCCTGGAGGCTGGCACTGGGCTCCTGAGCCTTCCTCGCTGCCTCCTCCCGTCTGGCTTTCTCCCTCTGAACTCTCTCCAGGTGCAGGGTTTTCAGGTCCACTTTCCCTGAGCCCTCGCTGTGTCCTTCGGGCTCAGCAGGGACGGGAGTTTCCCTGTGGGGATGCTGCGGCTGAGGAAGGGGGAGCTGCTTGCCGGGGGGGGCGGCGGCAGGGAGCGAAGGCTCGGCAGGCTCTTTCTTGCGAACGCTGATGTACCGGTCCCTCCCTTCCCCGGTGCTCAGGTGCTGCAGCCCGTACTCCTCCGCCATCAGGTGAACCAGCATCCGATCGTGAGAATTGAGGGATGGGGGGAAATCCAACTGCGTCTCGCTGCTCTCCAGGAAGGCCACCAGCGTGGCCTTGAATCTGTCGGCACCGTCTTTTGTCCCCGGGCGCTCTCTCCCAGGTCCGCTTGTGTTCGGGGAGAAACGCGCTTCTGCCTTCTGACACTCTGGTTTGGTTGCTGCTGCTTTGAGTTTCCTCCCCGGAGGCGGCTGTGTTTTGAGGCCAGATGCTGCGGGGAGCTTTGCACCCTGCTGCCGCTCGCCGCGGCTCTCCTGAGCGTAGTTTTCGGGCACGAGGTTGTCGAGGTACTCGAAGGCGGTGCGTACCTCCCCGTGCTGGCTGAAATAATCCACCAGCCGCTTCAGAAAGGCCTGGTTGCTGACAGTGCGGGTGTCGCAGATGACAGCCACGTGGCGCCGGGCGCGGGTCACCGCTACGTTTATCCGCCGGTCTTCTGCAAGAAAGCCCACCTCACCTGCGAGAAAGAAAGCAAGGGGCTGAGGACTGCCAGCGGGTTGGCTCCAGGTCTAGATTTGGCCCAAAGGACCGGAGGGTTGCTTAGCCGAAGGGTGGGAGTCAGTGCCTACTGTACTCTGGTCCCTGACTCACGCCGTCACCTTCCTCTTTCTGCCTCTGTTTCCCCCCCCGAAGCCAGAGGGAGGGCTCCCCGCTGAGCTCCCAGGGTCCGGAGGGGGAGGGATGGCGCGTGGAGAGGAGAAACCTTTTCCTGGGTGGCCCACGACACAAGACCAGGCTGGGACCTGGGAGCAAACGCAATAGGGAGCAACACGGAGGAGGCTCACCTTGCAGCAGAAGAGGAACTGCAGGAAAAGCAATACCCCTGCCCTGCGCACCTGCCCCCAGACTCTCGAGGGGTTTAAAGTAACAGCCACTCAGGCAACGCTGCAGGGTTTGCTTCTGCTCTCTGGCTGTTTTCTCAAAGAAACGCAGTAAGAGCCAGCGAACGCCAGGATGACTCAGTGAGGATCAGCTAGCGAGACGGGTAGCGTGGGTGGCTTTTGAGTTTCCAGCTCCCGGGGCTAAAGAAGAGGCCAGTCGGGAAGAAATTAACATCTCCGCCGGTGCGGTGACCAGCCTGCCTCTGCTTCTGCCTTGCCTTGCCGCGGCTGAGCAGTCTTAGCTTGAGCTGCCTTTGAGGAGCAGGGGGTGGGCGATCCCTTCCCTGTGCTCTGCAGCTTAAGGACAGATTTCCAGTTTCTCTGATGTGGTTTTGCCCGACGGCGGGGGCAAGTCCAACGCCTCTCGTCCGGCAAGAGGGTTATCTGCTAGAGCGGGACTGGCTGCAGAAGGGATGGGCGCTGCTGGTCGAGGTCCCTGGCCACCTCTGAGCCAAGAAATGCAGCCGTAAAAAGGGTATGGATTTCTCTCAAGGGTCTCCGAGGGCACTAACAACATCTCTCATGCCCCGTGCAGAGCAGAGCTGTGCCCAGGCACCAGGAGCAGCCGCCTTGTGCCCCCAGGAAGGCGAGTGGTTCCTGCACCGCGTCTGAGCTGTGGCTGCTGGCTGCGTGCAGGAAGGGGGCCGGGGGCCACCAGCTCCCACTCAGCCAGGGCGAGGTGAGTCACTCATGAATAGGGACTATTCTTAGTCCTGCCCCCCACCTCCATTCTCCCCCCAACGCTGCTTTTCTTGCTCTAGGCTTTCTTAAAAAAAAAGAAAAAAAGAGCACCTCCTCCTTCCATGCATCCTTTCCCCCTTTTTTTTTTTTCCTTCTAGATATCAGCGCTCCCGGCACACACAGTGTTCCATCTTCAGCAGCAAGGGATGTGTCTCACCACGGGTTTGAAAAGGGCAGAGATCCCCGCACGGAGAGAGGTGTTTCACGGAGGGTGCCACTCCGCTCGAGCTGGCTGCCACAAAACCCTTCAGCGCGGGCCGGTGGCTCTGCCGAAGGAGCCTCGTGGCTCCAGGGCAGCAGCTTTTTTCCAGCTATTAACTTTTGCTGCAGCTGCTGATAGGAAAGAACTCGATTTTCCGCTCTAGATTTTGCTCCCAAAAGAAGCATTTTCTGTGCGTGACTTGTAATGCCAGCTCCTGCTTGCTTTCTTTGGGGAAGTGACACAAAATAGGTTCCAAACCCAAGTAATAAACTCCCAAATTTTCGCCTTTTGCAGGAAGTGCTCGGCACGCCAGTTAACGTGGTGCTAACCTGACACGTGCCATTCTTAGGACCCCGCGTTAAATAACTTCTGAGACCTCGATAGCCAGGAAACCTTCAAACTAAGCGGTCCTGGCTTCCTTTGTACCCGCTGCCTAGCATGGGAGCCTTCCTCTGCAACCGTGACAGCAAGTGTATTCGGTCATTAAAAAAAAAAAAAAAAGGCTTAAAAGGAAGGTTCTTGCCAGTAAAATCATTCCGAGCAAAGTGCTAGAGACCATCAGAACTGCAATTAAACCACAGCACTTGGCAACACGACAAGCGACCTTTGCGCAATCAGACGGTTCCCATTTCTTTCTCATTCCCCAGGGAGTAACTCTCCAGCAGCGACCTCTCACCTTTCCTGTTGGATCTCACGAAGGACAGGATCACTGCCTCTTTCTCTCTTCCTTGGAAACCATCAACTGATTTAATTTCCAGCTCTGGGTACCTGTGGCACAGGTGCTCTCTTAGCATGTCCACCTGGAACACATGCGAGAGATACCTTTTAAAGAAAAGTGCAAGGTGAAAAGCATTAAAATAGCACTATTTTGGTAAAGTCCCTTCCCCTCAAACCCACAAGGATGAACGCTCGCGTCTCCCAAAGCTCAAGCACTGACTCCTCAGGCTGGGAGTGGAAAATACCCAGCGAACAGCTCTTCCCCCCCAGCCTCAAGCTGCTTAGATGTGGAGAAGCTGGCCACAAATGCTGATGATACAGTTCAGCTCTGCTGATTTCCACCTTCATCTCTCCCAGGACGTTCTGGTAATTGCTCCTGGAGACGTCAAGGTTTGAATCCACGTCTGCGTGCATGAGGAAAGAGGGAGGAGAGGCCAGGCGCGGATCATCTCACCTGCAGGTTGTAGGGGGCTACAACAGCGATGTCTTGTGCCTTCACACCGGCTTCCACCAAGGCTTGGATGTGCAGAGCGGCCAGCTGCACCTCGCCTAGGGCAGAGAGCAGAAGGATGGTGGGAACAGGCTGCCGGAGGCCGAAGCCAACAGCTTGGACATGCTGCGGGTTGGAGAAATTTGCCCACCTCCCCTTAGGCAGTCTGGAAAGGCTAAGGGAAGTCCTGCCTGCAGTCCGGCGTGGCGCGGGGCTAACGATTCCCAACCCGGCTCGCTTGGCTCCCACTCCCAGAGCCACACAGCACTTGCTTCTTGCCGTTCCAAGTCACCAGCTCGCTTAAGCTTAAGAAGAGCTTTCTGACCAGCACTTGGCTTTCTCTGGCCTTCCCGCATTAATCCAAGAGATCAACGATAATCCAGGCAATAGATTATTCTCTCTCTGAAGCGAGACCCTCACTGAAAACTCAATTCTCTATCCTGCAAGGGAAAAAGCTCCACCTTTCCTTTTTAGTCTGCTTTTTCAAGTCCCTGCATTTCTAAATCCCCATGACCCGATAAACACGCTTCATGCTCAGATCCGTGTGCTCAGACCTTCCAGAGGCTGCAGCCACGAACAACGGGCTGCTCACGATGGTGCCTGGTTTGGAGAGATCTAATGAGGGCAAGTTAAATACAAACGTGAACTATTTCACGGGTTTATTGGCTGGACTGACTTTACCCTCTATTTTGCAGCAAAACGTAGGTTTAAAAATGCAGAATCTGCAGTACGCTGCTCCAAAAGGCTGCATCCCAAATTTTGGGAGACAAGCGTTTAATCTCCTGCTCCACATCCCTGAGTTCTCTTAGACATGTCTTTTTGTCTCTCCATTTGGGGACAAGAGCCTTTCTCTGTCCAGAAGGGCCACGGGGACTGGTGCATGGAAAAACGAGAGGCACTTAAATGCTGGTGTTCTTTTTTTAAAAGAAAGAAGGCAAAAGATATTTAAACTGGTAAAAAACGTCCTTGTATTTTACAGTCCATTGTCCCCGCCTTGCCAGAGACAGACTTGAAGCCTCAGAAATCTGTTGCTGGCAGGAGACCTGCGCTGGTGAGCAAATTGACCCCTGAAGCAAGCAGCCGCGTTGCCAAATAAGCTCTTTGGCCACGTGAGAGCGAAGGGCTAGAAAAGCCTGTGGCTCGGCCATCAGGAAAAGTGCCGGCAGCAGGCAGGCGGTGGCCGCAGGCGAGGTGGCAGGGCACAGGCACCGCACACGGAGACCGGTCCCCCCCGGGCACTGCGGAGCCAAACTGGGCAGCGAATTTCCAGTCTAGGGGAAGATGTTGTCCTGAAAGAGGAGTCTCGCCTTCCCCAAAGCCAAGGCTCACTGTGACCTCCCAGCAAGCCTTCTGCCGCCAGCTTGCTGGGCTAAAAGCTCTCCCTAATGCTTTCAGGAGCGCCAGCTCCATAACAATGTTGGGACATGTGGACTGTCAGAGGAAGCCCTGGATTTTGGAAGCCCATGTGCAGCACATCCTGGCAAAGGCCCTCTGTGAGCCTCTAAAGAGCCAGCTCGCGGGTGTGGAGATGCCAGGCTACATCTCGAGGAGCCCGAGCAGCACCCCTGGGCAGCAAACGACAGCCACCCACCCTGCTGTGGAAGCGAGGACACAAGGGAGGTAGCATCACCATTTTTGAAGTTTCCCCACTTTATTACAATGGCTGTGGCACCTGACTTTACACTCCATCTGTAATGAAACTGATTTTTTAAGTCAGAAAACCAGCAGGAAACTCAATGTCTTGAGAAAATTCATGGAGAGGAGCCATACAGGACTTCACGGAAGGAGCAGGGGACCGGGTTACAAATCTGAGCCCCGTCTACAGCCTCTCCAAGACAGGCTTGTGCCCTGCCTGATACCATTTGCCCCGCCAACTTGTGTAAAGCGTCCGTCACGGGAATCCTCCACCCTGTCCCAGTCCAGCACCGAGGAATGTCTCTGCAAGGGAACAAGGCAGCCAGCGTGGCCACCCACAAACTGCACACCATCATCATGGCCCCGTGGCCACTCTGCTCTCACTCCGAGTCCTTTGAGCTTGGGGATTTATGGAGGAAATGATCTCCCAAATAAGCAAGGCTCCCTGGGGACCCCACCTTCCCCCTGCTGCCTGCTCTGGACAGGACGTCTTCGGCCGTGGCTCAGCTGGTGCAGTGGCCAAGCCCGCGGGAGGCTGAGGACCTCAGATAATCAATTCCCGCCAACAAAATTTTCCCAACGACAGTACCTGGATTCCCCTTAGACTGTTCATCTTCCACTTCCAGCTCAAACAGGCCGCAGCCAGCAGTGTCTATAAGCAACAGGGGAACTGTAGTCTCTTCTGTAGAGGCGACGCCCGGCAGGTCCCTGCACAAGGGATTGGGAAAGGGCCAGTTAACAGGGCTGAAATGATGCCAAAGGGCCGATCAGTTGTGCTGTTGCTTACTCCTCCCAGCAACGCTGCACGGACAGAGGGAGAACACAGCTGGGTATTGCTCCTGAGGGACAAGGCTACGGACCAACAGCGGTGTCCCGCGGGGCCAAACGCAGGGAGATTGGCTCTGGAGGTGGTGAAGAACGACGGAAGCTGAGAACTGAGATTCCCACCTTTGGGCTCCACCCAGCTTTGGTCCCCTTCGCCTGCAGCGCCGCTGCTGCGGAGCGTGTCCTGCAGAGCAGTACCTAAGCAGGGCCCTTTGGCTCCGGTGGGCTCCTGCGGCTCTCAGCCCCAGGCTTCGGGGGTCAGTGCCAGGACGGCAGCCACGACCAGCGGCACAGCGGGTCCCCAGAGACCCAGGGGAGTTTGGCAGCGCCAGAAAGCCATAGCTGAAAAGCCGTTACTGCTCTGCGCCGTGGGATTGACACTTAAATGCTCTCCCAAAATGCAAACAAAGAGCTGAGAGCCCCGGAGGGTCCCAGAGGGTCAGCTAGCAGCGCGGAGAGCTTTCTCACCAACTACACAGCCCAGTTTCTGCAAGACATGGGTACAGTGCGTGGGTGTCTCGCTTAAATGGTCTCAAACAGAAAAGCTATGCAGACCTAGGGAGATGTGGCAGCTGCTTTCTGTTTTTTACGGCGTTGAGCAGGAGAAGGAGTGCCTGAAGTATTACCAGAGATTTGACAGCGGTGCTGTCGGGCAAGAGAAGGAAGTGCAGCCCAAGGAACCACAGAGGAATTGGGTTTTCACATCATTCCTACATCTAAAGCTGCTGCGTTCAAAAGAAATATTAATAAACCGTATTTTAATACCCAAGGCAGTTGCCAGCCGAATTCACAGCCTAGGAAGAGGACGGGTGATGCAGGGCAGGAAGGGAAAGCCGGGAGATGGCAGGAGAGCTCTGAAACGACGACATGTTACTGTACGTCACGTACAAATCACGGAGAGCTGTGTCTCCAGAGGGTCTGCACACAAACAAGGCAGATGGCAAGCCACCAAAAAGGAGGATTACCTCCAAATGACAGGCAGGGAAGTGGGGGCAGTTCCCAGTTCAAGACAAGCCCCGGCTGCAGCCTCTCCTGCCCAGCACTCCCGGCACTGCGTGTCTGTTCCTCGGCATCCGTATGCCACCGACCACCCTCGCTTCCCGGGGGCTCTGGACATTGCTCACTCCACTGAAAACAGAACTCTCCTCTCTTGACTGAAACTCATTTTTCTCCTGTCTGAGGCTACTGCTGTTGTAATGATAGAATCATGGAATCTTCATGGTTGGAAAGGACCTTTGAGATCATCAAGTCCAACCATACACACACAAAAAAACCCCTGCAATCTCTGTCACTAGAGCATGCCCTGAAGTGCCACATCTAGACGTTCCTTAAACACCTCCAGGGATGGTGACTCAACCCCCTCCCTGGGCAGGCTGTCCCAGTGCCTGACCACTCTTGCAGTAAAGTATTTCTTCCTAATATCTAACCTAAACCTCCCCTGCCGCAGCTTCAGCCCATTTCCTCTGGTCCTGTCATTATTCCCCTGGGAGAAGAGGCCAACCCCCACCTCTCTGCACCCTCCTTTCAGGTAGTTGTAGAGGGCAATGAGGTCTCCCCTCAGCCTCCTCTTCTCCAAGCTAAACATGCCCAGCTCCCCCAGCCTCTCCTCATGTGACCTGGTCTCCAGACCCCTCACCAGCCTGGTCGCTCTCCTCTGGACACGCTCCAGCACCTCAACGTCCCTCTTGTACAGAGGGGCCCAGAACTGAACACAGCACTCAAGGTAACGCACGGCTGGGAGGTTACGGAGATCAGTGCATCTAGGACAGGGAGCCACAGCCCCTGCGAAGAAGCCAAGGATGCACCTTCCCCAGTCCTATGGCCAAGCAGAGCCCAAGGGAAGAGCTCTTCCCCCAGCTTTGGGACTGGCTCCTTCAGCCTGGCAACTGCGTTCAGAGGCACAAGGTACCTGCCCCATTTCCAAGGACTGCAGGGACCAACAACCAACTTTACCTTCCGTGATCTCCTCTGGAACGGGGCCACCTCGAGGTCCCTATTAGAGTGTTTCCCTCCCCTGTGAAGGGTACGACAGGTTTATCTCCCTCTCTTTGTAACATCAAACCCAAGAGGCTTCCCATCTCCTTTATACCTGCCTGCATGCTCTCCTGCCACTGTCCACGTCTGCGCAGACAAAAGACTTTGAGCAAGAGCCAAGTTCTCCATGTAGATAATCCTGATTGTCTGACTGCTCGCAGTGGCCACGGAAAGCCCTTGCAGCATCTCCCAGTGCCAGGAAAAATCTCGTTCCCAGGAATGTTGCTTTAGAGGAGAAATTGTCTACATAAATCTTTCAGGTGAGAGAAGAATTCATGCTCTTCTAAGGCAGTGAGAGTGCAGCAGAACTGGCTGTTACCTTGGGGAAAAGCTGCCCCGTGCTTTGCTGTCCCTTCAGGATAAGGGGAAGGCAGTCCTCCCGCCTGCTGCAAACTAGCCCGAGCTGCAGAGGTGGATTTTTGGTCCTGCAGAGATTCTTGGTCCGTGATGACAAACCAGGTTGTTCCTGCAACCGGACACTGGATCCAGGCTCACCGCAATGCCCCGGGGCACCCGGGCACCCTGTGCTTCTCTGGGAGGTGGCGATCCTGGCTGGGTGAGCCGCACATCGCAACCGAGGGGCTATTCTGGCTTCTGAGCATCTCCCAGGTCTCACACGACTGGGGGAGTTCCGCCGCATCCCCCATCAGCAGGGGGGTGTTTGCCCAAAAAAAAAGGTGCTAAGAGAAGGGACACCTAGCACCCTACTGAGGTAAAAACCGACAGCAGAAACGGCCGGTGATTTTCAAACCATCTTCTCACAGACTGAGTCACAAATTCTGAATGTGACAAGTACTGCTTGCAGCCTCCCCAGCTTAATTCTGGAGATGCGTGGGGGTTTCTGATGTGCTTCGTCACCCATTTCAGAAGGAAGGGAGATTTGGGAAGAAGGTTTTGCTCCCTTGGAAATCCTCTGGCCCTGAAAAGGTATCGCAGGAAACCAAAGTTTCCTTTTTTTTGAGACAAGATGGTGCTGCAGAGGTCTCTAACAGATCCCAGACCAAGCGTTTCTCAGTGCCTCCCAGGTCAGAGCAGAAGTGAGTAAGGAAATATGAAGTTGTTGGGAGCAGAACCACACTTCTCCCAAAGACCAGTCTCTGTGCTTCAGGTAAGGGAGGTGAGACTTGCATCCACAACCCTGTTCAGGGAAAGGCCGTGGTGGGAGCGCAGCCTTACTGTCAGGCATTGGCGGCTATACCCTGGAGAGCTGTTCTGAAGGAAAGCCCACAGGTATCAGGCTTTACCTGGTCAGCTGGACCAAAAACTCCCTGCCACAGTTTGTAGCACAAGGTGTTTGTGCCTGCGCCTCTTCCCAGTCTCAAGATCGGGGCACGCTTCTTCAAGCTTCGCGCCTCAAAGCGGCATGGAGGTGACTGTAAATTGAAGGCCAGAATGCAACGGTGTGGGCTGGCTTTGCCTGTGCCGGGGCGTGGTGGGGGCCACGGTCCGGATCACTCCTGTCAGAGCTTTCTGCAAAGGAAGACCTCAAACTACTTTCAGCAGAGATGGAGATCCCCCTCCTCGCACTGTGCTTTGGGGCTCCTCAGGTCCCTCGCCACCACCCACCAGCCGCCAGGAGGGAGGTAACAAACAGCTCCAGCCCCGGCGTTTGCCCAGTGCTGCTGCTGCAATTGCTTTGGCTGCTCTCCAGTAGGAGCAGGCAACTCCTGCGGGCGCTCGCCAGCCTTCCCCTTCCCTGGGACACGTCAGTGCAGAGGAGAGCTTTCCCCACAGCTATCAGAGAATAAAACTTTCTTATTTCTTGCTCAGGTAAGGGATTCAGCAAATCATTTGGCCTAAGCCAAGAAAAGACACGAGATGCTGGCAAGTATCATGAAGGCATTTGCACTAGCGACCTGAACAGGAGAAGATCGTGGTCCTGTACCAAGCCCCTGCATTACCTGGTCTTCTACAGAGGCAGAGAAACTTCACGTGGTGCAGTGCCTGAATGGAGGGTCGCTGTATTCATGCGGTACGTCAGCAGGGCTGCGGACGGGCGGATTTGATTACTGGTTTAGACAGCGGTGTCTGCAGGAAGAAAGGCCCTGAGCAGGGGACTGAACTGCACTGGGGACTGGAGAGAAAAACATCCACTCCTTCAGCAGCTGCAAAAATAAACCAGCTCATCAGAATAACCAAGTCGCCCAGCTTCAGCTTTTCTGTTGGTTTCCTATTTTAATGATTTCAAACCATTTTGCCTGGGGTTCTTCACTAGTTGCTATTTCTAATTTGCAAATTTAGATGGGAAAAAAAAAGCGTGGCAAGGAACAAGAACAATTGAGAAGAGGGTTTTGTACAACACCGGTCCTGGAATTAGACCCGTATGGCGAAAACCTTGCTGAAGGAGTCCCATCCAGCCCAGCCGAGCTCCTCCTGGCACTGAGGAACCAGCCTTGCCTCCTCTCACCTACAGAGCCCACCATGGGCACCCGCAAAATTGCAGAGGTGTACACAAACGTGTATATAGAGCGGGACAGACGCCAGCACAGCTTCACTGATGTACGTTGAACCGAAGCCTCGATAGCCCTGGAGCTGTAGGACAGAGCGTGCTGACACAAGCAGAAATCCCCGTGCTGGCTGCAGCGGGTGCAGAGGAGGGCGCCGGGGCTGTCTCGAGCACAAAGCTTGCCCTTCCCAGCCAGGCAGTAGCCATGCTGTTCACAAGTAAGATTATTTTGAAAAAAGTATGATAAAATGGCCTCTCTAGCTATCTCTGTCCAAACCTGCATGTACTGTGAAATGGAGAGATGATGGGGGAATATCAATTTTTCCAACTCCTAAATATTTGTGTTTAAAAAAGAAAAAGTATTGCTAAAAATACAAGAGCCCCATGCAGACAAGCACTGTGATATTTCACGCTTCTCCAAGTCCAACAGAGAGAATTAATGTTTTCCCACCCGCCTCCCAGAAGTGCACTGACTGCAATTTTTAAAAGCACCAATTATTGACAGTCACAGCGTGTGTTGTCAAACAACTGCCTGTCCCAGGCTGCAACGGAATGAAATAATAGTCACTTCCTCTGAATCACAACGAAGGGGAAACCACTGCAGACAAGGAACGGATCCGATGCCATCAGACCTGCCTCAGGTGCTGCCCCGGCTGTAAGGGGAATCTCGCTTTCTGATCTTTCCGATGTCGATGCTGGGACCAAAGACGGGACACACGCTGGCCCTTGTAATCACGTGGACGTGTGGAAACACAATAAAAGACCGGTCCTACCCTCAGCGAGAGCCTGAGAGAGAGAAACACAGCTTGGGCTATGCCCGCTGGGCTTCAGACAGTCTCACCAGCTGCGAGGGGATTTTATTTTCTTGCTCGTCGTACCAAAGGAGGAAACAGAAGATAACTCTCCATGATTTCTTGTTACATAGGAAAAAGGACAACCCCCCCTAGTTAATGTTTCCTCGATGAAATAAAGGACAGAACAGAAACACTCTCACAGGGCCAGGAGGAATGGAAAACCCCATCATAGGGAAGGGAGAAACCTTGCACACAGCGGGAGGAAAAAGGCAGCTCTGCTCATACACCAGTGAAGAGCGAGGCACTTACCTGAGCAAATGCTGGGCCACTGATGGGTGAGCAGTGAGCCGGCCGCTGTACATCTCCGAGGAAGCCCACTGCATGATGGCCTGGTGCATTCGGTACTGCACCGTCAGCATCTTCACGATCTGCTCCCCGTACCTCTCGATGAGGCGCTCCATCAGGCTGAGCGCAAGGCCCTTGGCAGCAGCCCTGCGTGGGAACAGCAAGGCACAAGTGGAGTCTAGCAGTCTGGTCTGAAGAGATGACCTAAGGGCCAGGTGTCACCCTCTTTGGAGTAAAGAATCGGTGAGCACCTCCCTGCAGACCCCTCCCGGCAGCGCGTTATCTCCCTGGCCTCCTGCTCGGCTTCACTCGGGTACCAGCAGGCGCTGGAAAGGCAGCAGGAGCAGGCTGCAGGCAGCCAAGCGTTCTCTCTCAGCGCAGGCTCCCCAAGAAGGTGAAGACCCTCAGGGACAGAGTTCTGCCCTGCAGGGAGATCAGATCAGCTGGAACACGTCAGGGTGGAGAGATGCCTGCTCCCCTTTCCCGCGGGGAAATGCCTAGGGGTGTTGCCCCCGCAATGCAAGAGGCGCAGACGGTACAGCCATCCCTGCCTGCAGCAGTCGCTTCTCCACCCAGGTGTGCTCAGTTGGAATGAGATGAGTGAGGATGCCCAGGACCTCGGCTTGGGGAAACACCTGCGGAACAAAACCCTCTTAACCTGCACGCTCACCCCCTCAACAGCCTTAGTTGCGGTGCTCACAGCGAGCTCTAGGTACCGCATCTGTCAGCGTAACCTGCACTCACGTTACTGCAACCTCAGCAGCAGCATCGGAGTCACCTAACGCATTAGTGTCAGAGCTCGACCCCAAATCTTGGTGTCGACACAGCCAGACCTTGCTAATGTTTTACCGAGACACCCGCCGCTCCAGCATTCTCATTACTCCTCGGCCGCTCAGCCCGGACTAACGCTCTAATGCATTTCAGTGCTTATTATTACCCATTAAGGAAACCAACACTCCATCACTTCTGGCCAAGGTGCCGTGCTTACATCTGGGATACAAATTAATAAAGCTCCTAATGAAATAAGCCTTTCAGGAGCCTAATCGGTTTCTCTTCGCCATACAGAAAGGGTTTGTCAGCAGCATCACCCAACGGTACCGTCTGAGGAAGAAGGACAAGAATCCTTGTACTTTGATTCTGTGTTTTAAGCATTTCAGAGCACAAAGAGTTTTTCTTATACTGTGCGTCCTGCGCCTTGTACAATACTGTGGTTCATGGTGAGGGGCTCTGCTGGCTACCAGAACACAAAGAACAAGCACAAAGGTGATGAAATGATGACAGAGAACAGCTCGGGCAAATTATTTCCGTGGAGGCTAAGGGGCACAGCACGCCTCCAATTACTGCCCCGGGCAGCATTACACTGCTACACAGCACCACAGCGAGCGTCTCGTTTGCTGTCCTGGCCAGCCCTGTCGTCTTAACACCACCGCACTTGGTAAATAGAACAAGAGACTGCAAATTCATTAAAACTGCAGAAGAGAAAATTGAGGGTAGATCTCTCCAAGAAGCCGAGTCTCACTAGCCCTCCTTCTCCTAAATCCCTCCTTCCCGCTAAATCACAGAATGCAGCGCTCAGGGGGAAAAAAGGGGTCACAGACCGTGAAGGGAGGCAACAGCAGGACTTTGGCTGCTTCTTCACAGCCTGTTGTAACGCTAACGAGCGCTGAACACCACATACGGGGCGCAGGAGCCAGGAGAAGGGCCGGCAGGCTTGCAATAAGGATATTGCGCTCTACCCAACAGAGGTTTCCAGCTGTGCTGTGCGTTTTGCTGCTGACCATGAACCGCCCGGAGGCTGGCCATGGAGCCGCACAGCTCCACGTGTGCTTAGAGGTCCTTGTGTCCCCGCTGAGAGCACGGGTGGCAGCAGCCTGTCAGAGCCGGGCTGGGGATCAGCTGGGGCAAGGGGAAAGAGCAGGACATGGGGCTGGGGAGTGCAATCCCATTATCAGGAATTATCTTTTCTCCTTCCAGGCTGACAGTGGAATGAGCCGGTGCTGACAGCCCGACCCTTCCAGCTCTGCTCTGCCCCACGGGTGTGCTGAAAGGCGGCCTCAGCCCCCGGGCAAGGAGGGAAGGAAGCGGCTTCACCGGGAGAGCTGGCTGCACTCCGGCACGAGCACCGACCGAACAGCCCTTCCCTTAGGAACAGCCCTTCCTCCTGCCTCACCGGGGAATCTGGGGACTCAGAGCCTGCCTCTTACTTGGTCTTTGCCCACAGCACGACCGCTATCACCACGATAAAAACGCTTCTGGTCCCTTGCACCAGCCACGTCCTCCCGACAGGCTAATGAAAAAGCAGATGACATGCTGAGGCACCCATGGGTGATCTGGCTCTCGGGGCCAAGAAGGCCCCATGAGGCTTTAATTGCCCTGCCCAGCCTCACCTGGCACACACCCCCTCTGCCCGTGGGCCCTTTTAAGCTCAGCACTGGCCCCTCAGCCCCTGCCTGAGATATCCCCCAGCTCTGCCCCCTGGGTGGAGGGATCTACGGACCTCGGATCTACGTTGCAGGTCGCTTTGATCCTGTCTTTAGCTGTATCTTCTAGATGGATCCTGGACCAATGTCGTGGCTTTGTTTCTAGCCCCGCTCTGATGGGACCCCCGGGACGGACCCAGGAGCTGGTTCCTGGCTTGCTGGAGCTGTTGGTGGACCCCGTTGCCAGCCCTGTGCTCTGCCGGCTGGGCTCTGCCCCACGGGGCCGTGTCCTGGTGATGATGATGCTGCCAGAGGTGGGCTGTGGAAGTCGCATGGGGCAGCTCAGGTGAGAAGCGAGGGATACCCACGGGAGACAAACTCAAAGTCTTAAAGGGACGCAGCAGGCTCAGCAGCCTTACCCGCCAAAGGTCTCCCCTTTTGCTTTCGTCCTTCGCCTCCCTCGCCTCACAAATTCTTGCAAATCCAAGAGCAAGCCTAAAACTGATTTTCAAGCAGAATTGCCAAGAAAACCCTGGTGTTTTTAACAACAAATATTCTGAAGTGTTTCTTGTAATGATATACAATAAAGCACGGGGGAGGCATTAAACCTCACAGCAAGCCTCAGAAATAGTGCTCTTCTATACAGTAACAGCGCAGTTTCCACCGCAGGGATCTACATGAGGTTACATGGTGAATTAATAATGAGGATATTAAACTGCTCGCGAATATTTCACCTGTTAATAAATGTCCTATTATTTTACCGCTCAATTAATTCCTACAATGGTTGATTTCTATGCCAACAAAGTCATAAGAGCACTGAGCAAAAGCTTTTTAAGTATCAATTGCTTTAGAGAAATTAAATTGGGACCGGAGGTTGGACAGACAGAATCACGCACCTGATGCTGAGGAGCATCTACTTTGAAGTAAAGCTAGGAAAGCTAAAATTACCCAAATAAGCCCACAGCAGCCAGTATTTGCTGCTAACCTGGGTTCACCTTGCTCCAGGCTGTACTTCGCTTGAATGCACCTTCCCGGGGCAGGTGCCGGGATGGATCCCAGTGAGGGAGGATGAGGCCCTGCTGCTCCTCACGGGTGATGCTCCCTCCTCCAGCCCTTGGAAGAAATGTATAGCACATACACGTTAACAGAGATAGCTGTAGCCAAGCGGAACCAAATATTTCAAAGGCTTTTGTGCCCACTGCGGTGTGAAATATCCTTTACGGGCTGGGTGTGAGAGTCAGCCTGCCGCGTAGCTGTCAAGAATGTTCACTACAAGGGGGAACAAAAGGGAAGTGTTTCCCACGAGGGATGGAGCTGTGCCCGCAGGCACGGTATGGCTTTCCTTAGCCATCCTCTGGATAGCTGGTCTCCTCCCTAAGCGACAGAAGGAGACGTTGGTGTGACTCCGATCTCCGCTGTACACCCCGGAATTCGGAGAGCAGAGCCTGGAGGAGGATGTCGCTGTGTTTGCCCACCTCATGAACCCCGCATGACGCTCCTGGATGGCAGAGCCAGGCTGAGCCTGACGTGGGCATGTGAAGTATTACCGTGCTTTGCTTCGTGCCCTGGACTCTTCTGTCCCGGGACGGGTTGAAGAGGTTTCCCACACAGGCACGTAGTGCGGCTGTGCAGAACTCCCCTTTCTCTGGAACTGTGGATTTGTTTAATCCTTGCAAACAGGGAGGAGGAGGGCAGCTTGTTCTTCCCAGCTGTGGAGGCTACCAAAGAAAAAACCAAGGCCTGACACTCGCTCTTCAGTGACAAAGCGAAAGCGACTCCATTTGGAGCTGACAGGCAAATCAGGGAGCTGCGGAGCAGGGAGGACCTGCGCGTGGATTTGGGATGGGGGAGACAGCCAGATGACTGCTGACAAACAGGGCAGCAAAATATTCCTGGGCTCGTCTAAGCACCTAGTTGAGAGCAAGAGGTCTGATAAGGATCTGCAGCTATCTGAAGCGCGCAAAAACAAATTAATAAATCAAAGCCCTGACGTGGAGACAAATTAATTAGGATGTCAGAAAAGGACGGAACGAGGACTAAAATGAAAACAGGGAAAATAAATGTTCCTGTCAGACAGCTGAAAGCATCCTGGCGTTGAGATGCGCACTGGGATGGGGCCAACACCCAGCAGGAGGCTCGAAGCCGATGTCTGGGAGCTTTGGGGTGGGCTGCTGAGAGCGGAACGGCGCGGGGCTGGCATTGCCATCGCTGGGAGCCCTTCCACGAGAAACACATCAGCACAAACGAGACGTAGGTGAACGTGCTGTAAGGCGTGGGGGGAAACGCCCTCTGCATCCCGAGGCAACGCCGGGAATGTCAAAAGGCAAGAAAGAGGAGCACCCTTCAGACTGGCCACCAAAACTCCCTTAGCCTCAAGTGGGTACGAGCTGATGATAATAACTGACAGAGGCTGAGCCTGTGGAGGAAAAAGCAGGTAAGATGAAGGCAGTTCTACCAGCCCGGGCCTGGCTCCCCGAGCGGAGCACAAGCTGCGTGGAAGCCTTTGTCTGCTCGTGCCTGCAGCATGGCTCCTACCAGGTGTCGAAGTATTGCTCTTTAACAGAGGCTTCCCGCTCCAGCAGGACTGACTTCCCGTACCGTAGTAACAGCCGATCCTTCTGGCAGCCCAGATTCATCCCAGCTAACTTTAGACCCTTCGCTGAGGCCCCAAAAATAGGAGTCCACCCACTTCAGGTCTGCTGCCATCAATGGAGGAGAAGGGGGAGGTAGGCGGAAGGGTTTGAGTCCTCCGCGTGAATCATCCCTGGAAATAGCTTATCGTTTTCCATTAACCAAAAAGGAGCCGGCAGGTGACTCGGTGCCGTAATGAGATCTCTGGAGATACCTAACAAGGCGGAGGTAAAGGATTCTGCCTTTGTGTTGCACCTTGCAGCCTGCAGGGACTGTGAGAAGCGCAAAGCGGTGCTCTCCAGCCCCGGCTTCATTTGCACGGTGCCGGGGACGGTGCTGTGGAGGGGAAACCCCTGTTATCTGCCGTCTTCGATAAAGCAAATGCTTTTACTGGGGCAGCAATTAAAAACAAGGCCAGAGTTCAGATCTGTAAGGAAAAGAGCTAATAATTTTTTTAAAAGCATTTATCTGAAATGTAATTGGATTTCTCAAAATAAGTTCTAATTGATCAAAAATTATTAGCTTTTGTATTTAATTAGGAGGCTATTGAGCCAAACGCTGTCAGCTGCTCCGGCTGGACCTCACCGCACGCCTTCTCCGGCACAAGCTGCCTGCGGGGCTCAACTAGACAACAAGAGAGCCTGAAAGAAAGGAACTCTCTTCTTTCAGCATCAGACAGTTTTGCTTTCTACCCGGATAAAACGTGTCATCCCGGATTTTTTCTACAGGACAAACGCTGTGCATTGTGCTATTTCAAGCCCCTGCAGATTCAAATGTCTGTCCAAGAGCCCTCTGCTCGACGGAGCTGCAGAGCTGAGGGACACGCTGGTCATCTGGAAAGAGGAGAGGGGATTTTTGCTGCTCCCAGCCGGAGGCGAGGACTGGAGGGGAAGGCTCCAGATCAGCGCCTGCCTGATGAGCACCCCATTCCGATTCCTGTATGTACCGCTAACGCCGACCAGTGTACCCGTCTGCCATTAATACCTGTGGGGCTGCTACCCAGGGCTCCCGCTGAGATGAAAGGTAAAGCCGTAAATAGCTCAAAAAGCTTTATTTTTCCACTTGTTTTTCTGCATGCTCAGTCTTGCAACAGGCATCCACCTGAGCAACGGGCAAAGCTTGAAAACACTCAATTTAGAATAACTTTGCATAACAAGATGCCAGCCCTTAGCGGTGAGGGGAAAGACAAGAAAAACGGACTCGCAGACGAACGCCAGGCTGGGGTTCAAGACACCTCGCTCAGTCGCTGAAGCCATCACAGGTTTCCTGTATGACGTGGGGTGAGATGGGGACAATAATCCCTCTTGCCCCTTCACTCTGTTTATTGAGATGGTAACAGGGACCATCTCACACTATATACACCATGCCTTCCACAACGGGTATTAGCTGGAGTTTTCCAGTGCTAAACTAACATACCTCAATAACAAATACTGAAAGCTGGGCTTCCTCCGCTTCCCTCCTGTGCGGCTTCTGCTGTGGCCATCACGTGATGGCTTTCCCCGGGTTGCAGGAGCAAACTCAGCTCTTGGCTTTGTCATCTATTCTTACGGAGTTGCAGATTTCCCAGACTTTCACACCGTGACGGATTTGCTTCACGGCAGCTAACAGGTTTCCAGAGTTAGTCGGGGAACTGGGAGCCGGGCTGGCATGGGCAGCAGCATCACGGCAGCTTTGCCTTGGGGGCGAACCCAGAGAGACTTGCCCGGCGAGCGGCAGCGTCGGAGAGCAGAGCCCATACTTCTCCCAAGGACGCTGAAGTCAGCTCAGCTTCTTGCACTTTGTCTTCCAAACGGCGACCGTCTGCGCGGCTGAGCTCTGGTGACTGGTGGCTTCTCTGACCAGCACCTGGGTCATGGACGTGCTGATGCCTGGAGCAATAACTCTGTTTAATGGAGCAAGCTTTCGGATCATAATTTACTGGTAAGCCAGGCTGAGATATAAATCTGTTAACACTATTGATTCACTGCTCTATTTTATTTTAAATCTATTGAACTGTAGGAAGGGCACGGAGTGACACAGTGTTTAAATATCCCCAAGGTTTCTTGCCCAAAAGGGACCGCCCCACAAGAGATGGGAGCTGACCTCACGACTGACCTCCCTGCACAGCTGCTCGCCCTGCCGAGGCTGAAGATGTGACTCCCACCCACTCTCTCTCTTAATTTACAAAGACCAGTTCTTTGTGCAGCTGGGATTTTAAAGACACGGAAAGAAAACATGCAAAATGCACAACAAAACTGTCAAGCTCTTTTAAAAGAAAAACAATGGGAACGGCAAGGCCAAACAGCTTGGTCCAAGTCACGCCCATAGGGTCTAAGGAGCAAACCAGCGGTTCTGAGGGAGAAAGAGGACATTATGACCACCTGTGACCACAGCGGAGATGCAAACTAGTGGCAGTTTTCCACTGCAAAGTCAAACGAACTCAAAACCGAGGGAGAGAGAAGCGCAACTGCTCAAGCAGGGCCAGGAGGAGACCCAGGGGATCTGCAGCAGATGGGTCCTACCGACAAGGAGCTCTCTGCTGTCGTCTCCACGGTGCAGCACCCGCGAAGGTTCCCACCTCAGCCATCAGGAGGGAGCAGCGGAGAGGAGCGGGGCAGGTGATGTAACGCTCTTCTGAAGAAAGTCTGCCTCATTTCAAAGAGGGGCCAAAACTGACACCAGCTGAGCGTTCACCCATAGTAACAGAGTTGGCGTTTCTACCACACTTTGCCCTCAATCTGACAGTCTTGGGACAATAAGTCTCTAGGCTCTGTTCCTGGGGCTGGCCAGCCCTGTCTGCCTCACTAGGACGCCGCTGCTGGCTTAGGACCACGGCGACGGGTGAGCATCTTCATCCCCCTACAGCTGCTGATCGCGCAAATCAGCATTGCTGTGGGAAGGGCTCTGGGCCCCAGAGATGAGCAACTGTGCTTCCACAACCAGAAGCGTCTGCAGGCGAAGGGCATCCAGCTCCTCCTTCTCTGTTTATTCATAATTTGGAACAACTTACTGGCCCGAGCAGAGAGAGGCATGAAAATCTCAAACCAGTGCCACCGCTCAGAATGGCAGCCGGGATGAATCCTGCCGGCCGAGCACAGCACAAAGACGGGGGCATTATGCACCGACGGCACAGTTTCCCTGGTGGAGACGACCAGCCTCACGCATCACTTAAGGAAAAGAATGATAACCTGAAATTAGAAGGACTGAAGTGCAAATTTCTTCTTGCTAGTAACCAGGTGCTTACTCCAAAAAGTACCTTGCGCATCAGGCGAGGAGCTCTTCTCTCCTGGGAACGGCTTTGTTACCTGACTCCAGATTAAAGCAATTCCCTACCGGTGCAAGCAAGGGAGGCTCCAGCCCCCAGCTAGCCCGCCTGCCACTTCCCCCCCCGGGCTAATAACATCTGCCGGCTCCGCAGACAGTACAGCCCCTCCAGCTCCCCAGCCACGGCCAGCCGCTTGGCTTCTGCGTGGAGATAAAATTATTTACTCCCAATTTACAGATGGGGAAAACCTGGGCCCAGAGACGCAGCCCGCACCTCCCAGGGAATAGCCAGCGAGACGGACGGAAGGGGGTTGGGACGGGCTGCTCCTGCGCTTCCCCAGCCCAGGCACAGCCGCCGGGCAGCGGAGGAGTGAGCGAGCTTATCACCTGCCCGGCTCCGCAACGCAACACGCGTTTGTGCATCTGATAAGGGTAAAACGAGGAGACGACACCGTGCCTTAACGTTATTTGCGCCGTCTCTCAGCCACCTGCCGTGAGCCGCTGCCTCCCCTGGATTTCTCATTTCCCTTGTTCAAAATTCAAGTGAGATTATAGATATGTACCTTGCTCATTATTTTTTTGGAAGCAGGAGAGAAAGATTATGAAGTCAGGCCTATTTCTCTGCTTCTGCACAATAACGGTTCAGGAATTGCAGCTCTAGAGCTAGATAAACATGCGCACATTTATATTTTAAACTACGGGCAGGCTCCCCGGTCCTATGCGGAGTATCCCCTCGAAGCCCAGGCAATTTCCACTAGCCACAGATTTCTGCCACAGACTAATTGCTCTTAATGAGCATGTTGTAGGTATTGTGAGGTTTTATAATCACTGTGGTGCGTGTGATAACGCGTTGCAGCATCTCAGTGGGCCAACTCCCACATTAATGTAATAAATAAATGTGGAACCACAGAAGCAGAATTTAATAAAGGGAAGACAAGACTTGGATTAAACTAAGTGTAAGCCTGAACTCACTCTACAGAGCCTGCAGTCGGCCAAGAGGAGGTAAACCAGGCCACCCTTCTTGCCAGGCGCAAGGAAACCTCATGTAGAAAAACAGATTATCTTTCTTAAAAACAAACACTTAAAAGTTTATATATAAATACTGGTCAGAACATATAACAGAATACATAAATACTGGTCAGACACAGAATTTGTGTCTCTGTTTTGTTCACCTTCACCTTGCTTACCGTTTTTCTAGCTGGAATGGCTGACGTGATTGTTTTAAACTGTTTTTTGAACAACCTTTCTAACCAGTCTGAAAATTACTTTGCATGACAGAGAGAAAGCGAAGAATTCAAACCAAGTGCTGCTAAGCAAGCAGAATTGAACAAATATCTCTGCTGAAGATACGTCTCTCAGGAAGAACATCTCTTAGAATATACGCAATTTTGAGTAATCCAATAGAAGCGCGTAGCGTAAGTACTCCTTCTCACGTAAGAGAAAAAGCAGAGCACACAACACAAGCTCAGCACGTTGAATTCTCTGGAGCCGGGGCACGTTTCAGGTGATGGATGGAAGGATGCAGACAAGTCCACAGAGAGCACCCGCCAGTCCCCCAGCAGAAGCAGCAGCACCTGCCCCGGTACAGGGGCCGTGGCAGGCAGGGGAAGGCCCCACATCATTCCAGAGGCTTTTTGAGCAGAGCTGTCTCCCTGATGCTGCAGAGCTACCTCTGACCTTCCCAGTGTGACACATCTCCCTGAAACACGGCTTGGTGTGAGCTCCTGCGCATTCCTCCTGCCTCGTTGCACCCCACCTCCCCCTCTGCCCTGCTTTTTCTGCAGAGGATCCTCTCCGCTGCAGGCACACAGCTCCTAAGAAAGTGTGGGACAAGGGCAAAAGGCAATCTCAGAGAAGGCTGGGAATTTGGCTACTGGACTGTGCCCCTGGTGCAGCTCAAAGGACCTGTGCGGAGTGAGCGCAGCAGCATTTGAAAGGCAGACAGCTCCCTGTCGTGGTGTGAGCAAGTATTCCCGCTGAGAATGGCCAGGATCCCGTACGGAATCACCTCTGTTTCTGGGGTTTGCTTTAGCAGCTCTACCAAGGTAACCCGCCTAAAGTTGCTCCCACAAAACTGGATGCAACGTGTGGACTCCTGCAGGCACCGTCTCCGCTCCCGCACGGATGAGAGCCCCACGGGCAAGCGCCACACGCCTTTGAGAATTCCCAGCAACTCCAGAGCGGGGCAAAGGCTGCCTGTCGGATTGCTCTCCCTCTCTGCGAACTCCAAACCCTGGCAAGCCCTGGAGCAGGCGCCCAGCAGGCGCTCAGCAGCACACGAGGCGACTCTCCAGCGCCGTGCTGACCACGTGCACTTCGCTATTACGTGGCTCGCTCAGCAGCAGGTAAAGCGACCGAGCGTCACGTCCTGGTGCGATAGGAAAGCCCGCTCAGACGGAGCGCGTTAAACTTGAAGCAGTGGCTATCAGCAAAACAGGTGTGAGGCAATTCTGGCAGTGTGACCAAACCCAGCTCACGGGACATACCGATAAATAATCCACATTAATGAAAAGTCTTGACACTTGAGGCATTGGGAAGCATTTGGCTGCATAAATAAGGGACCGCGAAGCGCTCCTTACTTGTGAGAGAGGATGGTGGGGGGAAGCTGCTTGTGATCCCCGGCCAGGACGCACTTGGGAGCCCTCAGCAGAGGCACCCAGCAGCCGGCTTCCAGCGCCTGCGCGCACTCGTCTATCACCACCAGGTCAAAGTGATCTTCAGGAAGCAGCTTCAGTGGGCCGTCGGAGGAAGCACCTGATTAAAGGAGAGGGTGCAGAGCTTAGCCGGGGAGCACAGAAGAGGAGCAACCTCTTTTTTAAAATAAACCGCACACACTTTAATTGTGACTGAGGGAGGCGGGTAAAATAATGTTTCTTTGCAGAGATTTAGAAATGCAGCTCTGTAGTCCATGCCAAACACACATACATTGATATGTATACGTCAGAATTGGTTTTGCCAATTTCTGTTTGGCCTTCTTTCCCCCGGCATCTGGGCCCAAAAGCTTCCAAGTATCTTTGAAAACCACAGCAAAACCAAGATGGCAAACAGAACAATATGCTCCGATACTTCACCCAGAGCAGGAGCAGAGCAAAGGCACTAATGAACACCCACTCCCCTTCTGCCCTCAAACGCAAACACAGCTTCTCACCGACTAAAACTGAACGGATGATGGACCGGGGATTCGCCTTGCCTGAGGCACGCAGGGGCACCCCCAGGGAACGATGAGCCGAGCCCCGGCTGTGCAGCTCTGTCCGTGCTGGTGGCAGCCGGAGAAGGGAAAGCACAGGAGACTTCCTCAGACAACCACCGCAAGGGCTATTTTTTTACATCAGACTCCCATCTGTAATGTCAGCCAAATAACCCTTACACAGGTCCTACCACAATCCAGACGTGAGCCGACAGTGACCCACACACTGATCAGCACTCTGAGTTTCAGAGGCATCAAAAATCTCACTGCGCTTCGTGAGAAAAGGGATGCAAAAGGAGGAGAGGAGGGTTAAGCATGCCAGACAAGGAGATTTTTCTTCATGGTGTTCACAGAAATGTTTTCTCAAGAGCTTCCGTGCTGTTGCAGCGCGGCTCCGAAAGCAGCTCTGATGAGAGGGGATTTGGCTTTGCCGCTGTAAATCCTGCTGCCTCTCCAGCTTTGCATCACTTCAGTCAACTGACACACCGTGTCTGCCTTTGAAAAATTTTTTGCCAGCCTATACGAACCCACTCTGGTAACAAGGGACGTACAGCTTGCAATTTTGCCGTGCCGAAGGTGAAAGGAAAAAGAAGTAGAAAGGTCCTCTCTATCTAAAAAGCCTGTGCCAAGGTGGCAGGCAGCGGGGCGGACGGTCTCCTTCCCTCACAGCCCTGCAGCTCGACTTGAGCTTATCGAGCGCCCATTAACTAAAGGTCACCAGTGCCCCTCTGTTGCCATGATTAAATTCTCTCGCAGCTGAACCTAGCAACAGAGCACTTTGGCTTGCATAAATACTAATTCCCATCAAACTACGCGGTTTCAGACAAATACCAAGATTGCTTAACTGGGAAAAACACAAAATCCCACCCCCTTGTTTGCCCGCCACCTCCCGCTGAAGCAGAACTGCTCAGAGCTCACGCTGGCTAGCGAGCCCCGGAGCGCCGGGAGAAAATCACATCCGATCAACGCAACGGCCAGCAAAAAATATCAGTTTTACTGAAAAAAGGAAACCTCCCCCTGCTTTTCCAGGCAAAGTTAAAAGAAGTGAGGGGCCAATTCCCAGCAAATAATGCACTGGAAGGATTTACCTTTCCTTTAATGTTCACACAAGTAACTTGTGAATGCCCCATGAGATTCCTTTTTGTGACCTAAAATCATTGATGTTTCACTTCAGAAAACAATCCCTGAGCAACCAAATCTGAAGAATATAAGTGGGCCCTGGGGCATCACACATCTGATCTAGAAAAGTGCTTCAGCAGGTGTTAAACTCGAAGCACTTAACGCTCCCCTTCGATCGCGAGGGTGTTACTTCCCCCTTGTAGCTGTGCCTACACGTGCTGCCTGACGGATACCGGGAACCGTTCCCTAAATCCCATGTCGCTTACACCACTTGGTGACTTACAGAACTAACCAAATACATGCAGCCTGAGACCAGGCTATGGGAACATGTGCCGTATTCCATCACCCATGGAAATTATCCAAGCAGGAAAGCAATTCCATGTGACTTAGGAAATCAATAAGCAGATTGCACACCTCCGCTAGCACTTGTTTACTCACTGGAAGCTCAGCTCCTACTCAGAGCTAACGAAGGTGGGCCACGCTGGCTCACACCAAAGGCCATTCTAGACCTTCTTTGCCAAACAACAACATCACGTGCTGGAGTGCGAGCAGGGAGAATCCCACTGGGGATGCAGCAAAGCTCACCGAACTCCCAGGATCCTGGAGTGGGAAGACTAAGGCTCCCTCCTGTCCTGGCAGGATGCTGCACTGCGGGGCACAAGGTTCACCTGAGCCCTGGCAAGTGAGGTAAAATACAGCAAAGAAACAGAAGATCTCGCACCTGTATTAGTAGCAAGGACAACACTGGCACGGGTGAGGGCTGCAGCCATGGCACTTTCTTCTCGTTCTTTCAGCTCCTTTCTCAGCGCCTTAATCTCATGGAGAAAGTGGCTCCGCTCTCCCCTGTCTTGAGCCTTTTTGGATTTTGCCTATGAAATAGAAAAATCAAGATAGAACAAACTGTTTCTAGCCCTCGAGGTAAGTTCAGCTTCTCAGATAACCGAAGAACCCAGGTACAGTGTGGCTTTTCTGTGTCCACCATGAAACATGGGCTCATCGTAATCGGCCCCATGAAACGTTGGTTTCTCTTCCCTCTCCCTGCCATAGCCCCTTCCTCCACCAGCGCTGCCTGAAGCATACGGAGTATTTCTGTCTGTGCAAGAGACGGACCGCATCAATACAGCCCCAGGCCCTGAGCATGACGCAGCACAATGAGAACACTGCTGCCCGTCAGGCCACCCGGGAGCACCAGGAGTAACACCAGGACTCAGGGCGCAGACAGTGATTTCTCAGACTCAGTCCACGCTTAACCTCCTCTGGCTGCACATTTCGATAGTCTTGAATTATGAGCATAAAGCGTTGCGGAGTTACTCGCTGCCCTTAAATCCTCTGTCCAGTCTTCCTGCTCTGCCCTGTGCTTTTTGGGCACTTTCCCGGTGCCCCAAAGACCAGCAGGGAGAAGGTCAGATGCTTCAGTCCATCTGACGTCCGAATCTATGCACCAGCCAAAGCACCTGGGCACAAAGCAGGGAGTAATGTCTGATGGTGATTAGGCTTAAGGGGAAGAAGGGTCTCGCGCCTTTGCTGGCTGAGGAACCTGGACTTCCTATCCCATTCTGCTCCGTCGCTCGGGGGAAGCAGGGACCCTCTGCCTCCCAGTGACCTTGAAGCAGCAGGGCTCCCCAAGCCGACTGCACCGCGTCCAGCCAAAGCAGCAGCTCTGCGTTGTTAAAAAGGCGCCTCGGAGCCGCTCTAAATGATTCACAGCAATATCTAGACAGGCTCATGGCTTTTTTTAGCAACGCCTCTTAACTATATCTAACACATCAAATCATCACCACTCGTTGCTAGCGCTTCCCCAGCGACAGACCAGCAGCTACAGGAACAATGGCCAAGCTACTGTTCACCGCAAGTCACCTTGAGAAAGCTACCTGTGCTTTGGATTATGGAAATCTGGACTATTTCCTTGGAGGTAAGGCTGATGACTTGAGAAAGCTGAAACGGCTGCAGACAGAAGCTCTTCTAAGCAGCCAAACCAATAAGACCTGATGGTTCCTGTGATCATCCTCTGTATGGATGGATTCGCCGCTGTCTAACGTGGTTCAGCTCGTATTGCAGCCTTTTCCCTAGGAAAGACGTTCATGCGTCTCGCCCCTCTACTCAGCCACCTGTCTGGGTTAAACCTGTAGGTATTTAACACCCGTGAAACCTCTGCATGTCTGCCAAGTGTAGTCAAAACGGGCTGACAGGCCCAGAAGTTAGCGGGGAGGGATCACAGACAGACACGCAGGTAACGGGATCCCACAGGCATCTTTTCCTGAGCCTGATCTAAAGGGCCAGGGCAGGCGCCAGTCCTGAGCGCCACTGAGCCGGGGGCCAGAGCAGACCGGCATCGACTCCCTCTCTGCCGGAAAGAGAGGAAGATTAGAGAGCAAAACTGATGGTGCCAGTAGGGCCAAGTTCAACGTCTGTTCTGCAAAGAGATCTAGTTAGCAAATTAACAACGGCAACTGCGCTCTGACGTTGGCTGGTGACATTAGGATCCAAACGCCCGGCCGACTCAGCTCCGAGAACCCTGCGGGCGCAGGGAGCCCCGTCCCCAGGGAATGGAGCAGGACAGCCAGCCCCGAGGATAGCGCTTGGCACGCGGGGGCCTGGATCCCACCCACCCCTCGTTAGCACTCTGTGGGTGCCAGCAGGCTCTAATTGTCCTGACCTGCCTCATCTGAGTGCCTCCCCCCCGCCCCGCGTTGGTCTGGGAGCTGCATTTAAGGTGGGACCTTGCCCCTGCCCTGAGCTATAGGGTTGTGTCCTGACCCTGGTGGCCTGGCCACCTTCCAGAGTTGATGGTCTCATCACTCCAGACCTGTCTGGTGATCTGGACTGGATGTGCTGGCTGACCCTGCTCACCACCACTGCACCCGTGCTGCCTTTCTCGCTCAGGTGCTGGGGGACTGCACCCTTGTTGGTGCAAAGAGCAGCCAGAAGCTGATGTCCTGGAAAGCTTGAAGCCTGAACAGGTGAGAGAAGGAGACACAAAGGGGCAGAAAATGTGCAAAGAGAGCACAGGTTTCCATTTATATTACTAGTTCTCTTGTGGTTGGGGGTAGTGGTGAAGGAAAGGCGTGAGAAGAGTCAAAATGTGGAGTGGATGAAGAAATTATTACAGGGGCAAGTAGGGGATGTTGCAGGGGAGAAACTGAGGCAGAATGAGGGGAAGATGGGCCAGGACCTCAGAGGAGGGCTCTCCGCAGCCCAGAAGGAAGGAGATACTAATGCATCAGGTGCATCTTCTGTGAAAGACCTGGTCATGAGCAGCTTAAAGCACTGCTATGCAAGCTGGACTGCAGCAGTACGTCAGCTCTTGGGGCTTTGCTTGGTATCTCGAGGCAGAACGAGCCTTGGTGGCCAGTCCCTATCTCCCACCACCACGCACCCCTTGCTCTACAGAGGCAGCAGATGGAGACCTCCGTGCTGAAGGCTCTGCTTTCTCCCTGATCTCTCTTCTACTATGGAAATCAGCAGTGAAAAAACCTCCTCCCACCTTTCAAAGTGCCTCACAAGGAGAGGAAAGAGGAAAAATAACCATGGTTGGGAAAACTGGAGCCACTGCCTAGTGGTGGCTGCAGACTGATGTTCCTGGAGCTGAAAGCCACGTTTGCTCTGCGTCGCTTCATACAGTGACTGTGCAGTGCCTTACTGAAGGGCAGGGCCAGCTACGTCCCAACATGTGCAGGGGTACGAGATGCCCTCCTGCACCTCTGATGGAGACAGGCTCGCTCTTGAGCCAGATACATCTGCAAAACGGCTGCGGACGATGCTGCTACTGGAAGGGGAAGCGGGGGGGAAATGTAATTAGTACCAAAGCCTATCATCTCACATAAAAGAGCGACTTTGTAAATTAAGTTTAGGAAAATTAGGTTGGGAAGGAAGAAATTAAGGATGAATTTTTATAGTGTGTACTCTGCTTTCTACTTGAGGTGGCTGAGAGTGGGAGGGAGTGTCAGGACAGCCAGACATCTCGTTAGGAAGTGAATTAATGATGTGAATGTTTCTCTCGCTCTCTGGTGAAGAGGACTGCATGAACGATGCTAGACAGATAATCTGGAGAGCAGGGCACTGCAGCATCTCCCCACGCAGCAGCAATGACTATGATTTTGCCACTTCAGTGAGGAAATCGGATAGCAGGAGTTTTGCCCTCGGCTCTTTCTCCAGCAGATGAAGACGAGCCCTGGTGGCGAGTGCCCGAGGAGGCTCAGGCAGCCCCTGGCAGAGAGGTTTTCTCTGAGACACCTTCTCAGGCCAGAAGCCTTCCCCAGTTCCCTTCCTCCAAGGCCAGGTAAAATGCTTCCCAACCAGAGCAAATGGGATTAATCAAGGCCGCGCGTATCTCCAGCTGTCACTGTTAGCCCCCTGCACTACGCTATTTTTCCTTTCCCCTGAAGCAGCCTTCCTCCTGCTGACTGACCGCAGAGAGATGCTCGTGCCCACCAGTGCTCCACCCCTGCCTGCAGGCAGCAAGATCCAGACTGGGAGCATCACTGCGGGCTCCTGGTGCCCTGAACCCACAGACACCAGGTTCAGTCAGGCTGCAGGCTGGCAGCACGCTGCCTGTGGCTCGCATGTGACTAGTCACTGTGACTTGCCTCTGGCCACTGATTTTTTTGGGGCAACCTGGCTGCAGTGATTGTCTTCTAAGAACATCCAAGAAGCGGCAGGGTTGTTGTTCCCTGGTTTTAGAGGCAAAGTAGCCTGCCTGGCTAGCAGATCGGGTATCACTAATCTAGAGAGCTGGCACTCAGGTAACCCCCACAGGGTATGTTGCAGGGACACGTACAAAGGCCTGGTCGATGTCCTTCCTGATGTCCGCCACTATCTGGGCATTGTCACCACGGGCCAAGACGGCATCCAAGGAATGCTGCTGGATGGGCTCCAGCAGGCGAGCAGGGTGCCCGAGCCGCAGGATGCGGGCTTTGTAGCCAGCCAGCCTTTCCACCAGGTTGTCCACAGCAACGTTGGAAGGGGCACAACACAGGACCTGCAGGGGAGAAACCAAGTGCTTGTTACGGCCAAGGACAGCAAAGCGCTGGCACAACAGTGTCCAGGCAGCAAGACCCTCAGCAGAGAGAGGGAGACCAACACTGATCTATGGGGAATAAATCACTGACATCTCCACAGGCTCCAGACACCAAAGGCAATTCTCACCCTGCTTTGAAGCACTAGTGCAGGGTCCTCAATAAAGAGCAAACCTGAGCTTTTGAAGCCCCTATTTGCACCTAATTTTAGCTGACAGGGGAAACTCCCGTGTCCTTGCAATCCCAGACAGACTCTGCAGTGTAACACAGCTATTGCTGGATCTGCTCCAGCTGCCTGGGAGCCCAATGAGTTTCCAAAATCAACCAAGGGGATCACTGTCACTACCGTCCGGCCACTGGTACTCACTTTCAGGCCTTGCTGTACAGCTTGCAAGATGATCTCCACTAGTGTTGTGGTCTTCCCTGTGCCAGGTGGTCCATGGACGATGGCAAGCTCCCTCTGCGCCAGTGAGAAGGAGACGGCCTCCCTCTGCGATGCATCCAGCGACTCATTGTAAAGCTTTAGAGGCTCTGAGGAGACAGCAGGAGATTCACTCGGACTCAGCCCTAACCCGGGGGCTTGCGGAGCAGCACAGACCCAGCAATACAAATAAGAAGCTCTCAGTAGCTGGCCCAAATCAATTCGATAAGGAGAACAGCGTTCCTGGGGAGGAAGGTATACTGTGTCCCACCCAGGTGGCTAAACGAGCCCAGGCTGGTAAAAGTAAGGCTTGTTCTGCTTTCAGACCGAGCAGGGGACCCATCCTGCAGCTGCGTCTCCCACCCCGCTATTTCTCAGAAGGAGCGAGCATTTGTGAGCACAACTAGTCTGTATCGCAACTTCGCAGCATTTAGAGAGGCATTTACTTGCTGTAACATCAAACATGTAGGATCTCCTGGGTGTGGAGGGTGTCTGGGTTTATTTTAAAGGTGAGCCAACATATTTAGTAAACTTTCAATAAAAAGAGGGAAGTAATTGATCTTGCAAAGAAATCGCTCCCGTTGCAGTTAACAAACCCAACACAGCACTAGAGCCAAAGCAGCAGAAAAGAGCAGTCCTATATTGCTCAACAATGCCCGAAAAAGAAGGCGGGAAAAAGATACAAACCGGCGATATAAATGCTGAAAACTAAAATTAGTTTGGGCTTTAATGATCAGAAAGGAAAAAAGAGAAAAGATATGCAAATTGCATTACAAGAGAATTGGTTTCACTGCAGAAGACTGAATTCTCAAAAGCTGCTTTTTACCTCCCAGATTTATCTAATTTAAACCCATATTTATTCTCATCCCCCATAATCCTGCTGCTAATCTCCTTGTTCATTATGGAAGTTAATTACAGCAGGGAT
The DNA here is from genome assembly GCF_028500815.1 of Rissa tridactyla. Classification (NCBI taxonomy): domain Eukaryota; kingdom Metazoa; phylum Chordata; class Aves; order Charadriiformes; family Laridae; genus Rissa; species Rissa tridactyla. The sequence goes on from NC_071469.1 coordinate 655,210, forward strand.
GATGACTCATTATTACACTGAGGTTTACTGAAAATAATGTTCCCACGAAAGCTTATGTAAGACCAATCTCTGGGCATCGTTCCCTGCTGGGCATCATGTGCTTTATCACTATCTTTGCATTAAGAGCTGGATTACAAGCACGCAAGTTTCCCCTGGTCTATGGCAGGTTAACTTGTGTGCAACTCCCGTGCAGCCTCTGGCTCTGACTTTTGAAGCAGCGCAACTAAATGAGGGGTCAGAGTTAAACAAATAACACTTGTTAAAAAGATGCTTGGCGAGGAGGAGAGAAACAGCACTACGGGTACTTTTTCCTGTTAACCCGCCTCTCGCTTTATACGTAGCTTTTGAGTTAGTGTGCTAATGACTAAGAGAAGACTAGGAAGCATCCCGTGGGCCTGGGGAAAAAAGAAAGAATAGCTTAAAAACTGCAAGGCATTTCCCACAATGAGGAACAGCTGGGACGTAGGAGTCATTGATATTTCCTTGCCCAAGGAATGAGATCAGAAACAGGCTTCTCCACACGCACGCCCTCTTCCCTTTTAATCACAGGCTGCCGAGCGTCGCTGTGTGGGCAGGTGGGAGATGGGCTCTTCTGGGCTGGGCACCGCAGCGGGGAGGAGGGGGCAGAGCCTCTGGGGGGATGCTGTGGCTCCTCTCAACTCTTCTCCATCCACTAGCTGGGCTCTACGTCGGCTCACCTGAAGAAATGCAGTTTATCCACTCCAGCAGGGCTGGCCCGAGAGCTCTTTGTAAGTATCAGTTCGGATTTGCACACACGCTCCCAGAAGACACCCGTTAGCCCTGCTCTAGCCCTGTGGCGTCAGCTCTGCATCGCTGCCTCCTGCTCTGCGCAAGGGTCCCCATCTCAGCCCCCAGCAGAGACCGCGGAGGGGATGAATGTCAATCTGCATCCTTGGGTCTCGTTGCTGGTCAGGTAATTCAGCCTCTGATGTGCAACTTGATTGAGGAGCGCAGCGTTGAAAAAATAAAAACCAATCACCCTGTCCATCAAGATTGTCCCTCCGGCAACAGTTCCAGGAATCGAGACACTTTTCTGCGTGGTACCGGCGGTCCAGGTGAAGAGGTGGGCTGGAGGGTGATATTCAAGTCCAGGAAAGGAACCAAACACAGCTCCTGGGAGGAAGAGCTCACGTTCTCCAGAGCTGGAGGCCTCTCACTTCTCCATGTACCTTCCAAAGCCTATTCCTCACCGTCAGCGTGTACAGGCACCAAGAGCAAAGCGGACCCCATGACCAGCTCCTCCACTGTACTACCTAACTGCAGCCAAACACGGATGGACAAAATCTAGGTGGGTAATTAAGCCTGAAGCAAGGAACTTTCCCTGCTCTCCCTGTGAAGGATGTGGCAGCCGAGTTGTCTGGACTGCTTAGTTTTCCCCATGGATCCCAAGGGCCTCTTCGTGGCCCCTGTGATGACAAGAGGTATCAGGCAGCAGAGGGAGAAGGAGCATTTAAGATTTTTGCAAGTGACTTGTCACATGCACTCGACTCATGCCAAGAAGTCGAGGAAGTTTTGCTAGAAATCCCTGGTGCTTCCCCCGTGCTCTGCCTACTGGCTCAGCTTTTACTGGGGACAACCCTGCCTTTTAACTAGGCTTTTTTTTCTCCCTTCTTTTTCTTTTCCAATGTCTTTTTACAGCCATAGGCATAAGTAGATATAAGCCATGCCTTTTGAGCTCCACGTGAGCCAGCTAACGTGTGGGCGCAGAAACGAGCACTCCCTCGCTTTTTCTAGACCAGGACTACAGGAGAGAGCGGGTGGCTATTGGCTATCTGCACAGGATTATGCCTACAATAAAGCATAACCTTATTTCTGAAAGCAAAGGGAATGGCCCAGCCGGCAAGCAGAGCAATGCTGGCCTCTGCTGGCAAGCAAAGCCTCTCTCTACATCCACCAGGATGGGCAGGGGGCCCTGCGGACGTGCCGTCAGCAGGGAAGGGGTTCTTGTAGGAGACCTCTGGTGTGAAAGCTCCAAATGCTTCTGGGCCATGAGCGGAGGTTAAAGTGGAAGAGAGCCAAGCAGAGCATTTCTTATGGATGGGCTTCTGGATTTTGCGTCCTGGAGAGCCTGAGAAGAGCAGAAATCCTGTTCAGTTCAGAGTCTGCCTTTTAGAGAACTCATTCTCCCACTTGGTTTCCTTTCTGGAGGCAGAAGGTTAGGGCTGGAAACACTTTGTGGTGGGAACCAGTCCCATTCTTAGCTGCAGATCCCATCTACCCACTGGTGATACCTTCACATGCTCCTTTCCACTACTCCATGGGTTATTCCTCCCAGAGCCTGTCTAGTGTTTTTGTGTTATGCCAAGGATATTTATTCTGAGTTGCATTTTTAAGTGTATTGAAAGGACTTAGGCTTTGGTGTGCAGTGCTATAGGTAACGCCTCAACCTATACACAACCCCAGCAGCTCAGGAGGAGAGATGAAAAGCACAGATTCAGCGCGCAACTTCAGCAAATACAATTCTTCTGGCCATGCAAGGGGAGGAGGCTTGTGAGAGTGCTCTGAGGTTTTTCGTGACCTCCACTAGCATTTCAGCTGTGCCCTTTGCGTAGGAGAGACAGCCTCCAACACACCCTGCCACGCACCAGCCACGGGGGAGCCGCTTTCTGAACCACAGACAGCCCCTGGCTGTCCCTCACAGTTCAGATCCCAAAACGTCTATCAATCAGCCCTGGCCCTGCTCAACCCTGAGGCCAAACATGCTCCTGGCTACACCCAGAGGGACAACCCAAGCATCCTGCAGTAGCAATGGTGCGACATTTCCTCTTCCCTGTAGAGGCCATGGGATGAGAAGGCTGGTACAAATTAACTTCAGGCTTCTTAGGGTCGAAAGTCTGGCGGTTTTTTTCCCCAATTACTGACAAACATCTTATACAAGCCCACCCCCAAAATCCGTGCTGCAGGACATTGCTGCAGTGGGAGCTGAGCCTGTACCCATTGCTACTGGGAGGGATTCATCCCCCACTACTGAGCAGGATTTTCCTGACAGCCTGGGAAATAGCTGTGTGCAAATTAGCGTAGGAGCAGCCACTCTGCCAGTCGTCGGGAGCTGGGTAAAAGGGCACTACATTGTTTTTGTCATTATTACCCTTCTGTGCATACTGGTGTTGTGTTTTTAACTAAGCCAGTATCATGCACTGGTCAGACGCCAGCAGCCACTAACTACTTCAAAACCATGTTTCCATTGGCTTTATCAGACTCCTTCTCAACCTAATCGGTTGGCAACTGGATTTAGGCACCCTCCTGGGATGACACAGACTTTAATATAGATGCTCCAGGCACAGCATTTGGCAGCCTGCTCTCCCAAGATAACCCCAGCAGCTGCGATCCGGTCAGGAGAAGATCACAACGCAGCACAGCAAAAAATAAGGAACTAAAAGCTATTTGCTAGATAGGCCAGAAGGCTAAGGTAAGTCTTTTTGGGTATGCCCTAAAGAGGCCCTGTATAACCAACTTTTTGGAAAATTAAAAAAAAAAAAAACAACAAAAAACCCCAGCAAACAGATGCTTTTCCCTTTTCCCTCCAGGTTCCGAGGCTCCATGTTGGGAAAAAGCCACCAGCAGAAAGCACGGAGGGAGCAGAGCGTGGCGCTGAGTCTCCACTAGCTTTGCTGCTGGAAAGAACCACCGCGTCCCGCATCTTTCATCGGTACTGGTGAGTGCTGCGTTTGAACTCTGCAGGGTGTGCTGCAGCCCGGGTACCTACAGCCCGCCTTTTTGGGGATGCGAAGCTCACACAGCCTGCTGGCTGTCTGCTGCCCTTTCCGTTCACACCCCAGTAAAGCTTGAACTTGCTGACCAGTTTCTAAGCAGTTTGATATCAAGTCTCTACATGCTTTATGAAAATGCACAGCGGTATCAGAACCCACCTAAAGACTCCCATGGTTGAAAAATTAGGCTTCTAATTTTTTCCTCACACTTAAAAAAATCAGATTTAGCATTCTGCTGCTCCACGTATCACTTGCTGGAGCCTATTTTGCTCTTGTGAGAACACCCTTGAACATCCAAGCACAGAGCTGGGTGCTTATGATTTCCACAGACCCTCTACTTCTCAATCTCCTTGCAGTTTGGTTCTTCCCCACCTTTTGTACAGCAGACAGTGACAAATGCTCCCCCTCCAGGTACGGATCCGATCTGCTCTGGGCCTTCCTCTTCTGCAGACGTGTCAGGGCTAGCTTTTTCTCCGGTGGGTGTTCACGTGGTCTCACTCCTACCCCTGGCTTTCTGGGCTTCTGACTGGAGTGGAGCTTATATTACATCCTGGAATGGTGTTAATATAGATGTGTGTCTAGACAGCCAGTTTTATGAGATATACAGAACTTATTAACGCAGAGTCCTGACGGGTTTGTCTGAGATCAGATAATGGATGGGATGAGATAGATACAGGAAAGCATCTCCCTAAGAAACCCGGCTAAAAGATGCTTGGTCACGACAGGAGATGCTGCGCCATGGAGGAGAGGCAGCCTGAAATGCTGTGGGGTTTTTCTGTCCTTCTATCTCAGAGCACGCTCCTGGGAAACACTTGCTGCCTTTTGCAGACAGTCCACACATCTATGAGTTTCTGTACTATTTGCAGAGACACGTTCCTGTGTCCTAAGACATGGGGTATCTGGGGAACTGCACGTGCCATCGTGTAAGTGTAAGAGACAAGACTTATCCAGCCAGCTGCTAAGTGCCCTCCCCGTCAACCCAGTGGAGGCTGGCCGTTCAAGGCACCTTGCAGGACCTATTTAAAGTTAAAGTCATTATTATTTAATTCCTGGCTAGTATAACATCTTTCTAGTTCAGGAGAAAGAGCTATAAATTGAGAAGGTAAATGGAAGGCCTTTCCGCTCTGCCAGAGCATTTTGCTGTTCTCAGGTTATATGCTGCCTTCTCATATTGCATCTCCTCTCTCTGGCTAATGTGGCTGAATGTTTCTATCTATCAATATTCCCAGTGCTGGGGAGATTAAAATTCATCTCTCTGCTTAGTTTGGCACATCTGAGCAATTTGGTGAAATGGAATTTTTCTTCATTAGAAAGGCACTTCTGCTACCATAAGGGAAAAAGCAGAGTTGAAGCTGCTAAGAAAGTTAGTTCATTAAAATTTAATTATTTTATCCAATATTAAAAACCTGAGTACAGCAAGGTCCCTAGGTAGCCAAAAGGCTAAGAGGTTTGACTCAGACTAAGCACTGACTGGCACTAACATGAATTCTTGACCCTGGGTACGCAGTCTCAGGACCCAGCCTGAAGGTACACCGCAGGAATGGGAGTGGGTGTGTGAAAGAGGCGAACCGCTGTGGGCAACCAAAGCAAAGGGAGCGACAAGCCACGACAGCAAGCACAGAGCACACGGAGCTGTGGTGGGGAGGGAACCGAGCAGAGCCCCGGCCAGCACGGCGCCAGGCAGGGACGCATGGTATCACCCATGTCACGCTGCTGAGTGGCGAGAGCTGAGCTCTCTGCATGGCTTAGAGACAGACTGCCAGCTCCATCCACCCTCCGCCTTCGCTCCCTGATTTCTGCGGCCCAGATGATATTTCCTTTCTGCCAAGGGACAATACTCATTAGTAGCTGCCGAGCACTCAGATATCCTGGTGATCAGAGGCTTTTGTTTCCCCGTGGTTTCTCTCAAAGGGTAAGCTGTGTAACTTTGTCTTTCACTTTTCCAAAGACTCACATCAAAAAAGATGTGAGTAAAAGGGGATTCTACTTATACACAATTTTTTGACAGCTGTTCGTAAAACCAAGTTGCGAGGTTTTAAGTATTTGATAAAACCAAAGCAGCCTGCGCATCTCCAACTTGACTGAACACAATCAGAAGGCTGTAAAAATAAAAATACAAGTGTTCTCATGCCGTTTCAAACCGAAGTAGTTCCGCAGTCACTTAATTCCCATGAAGGCAGAGTTATTGGATTTTCAATATAGAAGTAGCACTGGCAGTTTCTGATCTTTGAAGTTTATGGATGGGATTGGGGCAGGAAGCAAATAAGAAATGCATCATAAACTAAACTGAATTTCAGATTCATGAATGTGTGCAAACAAATTCCCTCATCGCAAATCTTGCCTGTTTTATGCCAGAGTTCAGCTTTACTTGGTACGCTCTGAGAGGTGAGCACTAGCTAGCTAAATAGTCTCTCCGCCAGCAATGACAAGTGTCTTTCCATGAGCAAAGTGTGTCCAGTGACCCATAAACCAGTATGGAAGGCGTTCAATGCTGCCAGTTGCAACCCCACTTATTGCTCACGTTCAATGCTCGGGTCTTTCCTGGAGCTAAGCAAGCTGCGTGTTTGGTGTGGATAAATCTTCACAAAGATCCAAGGTATTTGTGTTCCCATGGGCAATATCAAAGAACTGGTCTTGAAGTGAGAGACCACAAGCACCCTTCTCAGCTGGCCAGCCCCAGAGACAGGGCTGGGAGGACTGGAAGAGGAGTAATGGCAGCACAGTGTGGGAAGTGCCTGCACAGCCATCACTCAGGGCTCTGGCTCTTTGCCTCTGTCAGATGTGACATCTGAAGAGGGAAGCGTCCTCCTAACTGGGCAGGGACAGAGTGCAGAGCCCTTATCCTGTAGGTTGGGAACTTCAGGCTTCACTGATTGCTCTGGAGAGGGAATATTTCCCCCCACTTTCCCTACAATAACTTTCTATATCTTTGCTTAAAACCAGCACGATAACAGCGACATCGCTGCTCTTGCCAGTCCATCTGAAAGAGCTCTCCACTGCCTAACTCTCCGCTTCACACACCGAGGCAGACTAAAACCAGTAGCGGTCTCAGTGCAGGTGCTTGGCTGTGAAGCTCCAGGGGCTCTGACGCTAAGCGTGCAGAAAATTTCTCTAGAAAGATCAATTCAGCACCTGCCATCAGTCTGGCATACAATCTGACAAAGCAGCATCCTTACTTGTTTCACTGAATGCGCTCGGCTCAGAAGAAAAGAAGAGGACGTCGATCAGAGCAGAGGCTGGACCGCCGTGATACTGCTTTAGTGCATTTAAAGCTCTGTCAAAGAAAAAAACAGCCAGGTTACACGCACAGCATGAATTCCTTCAGAGATCCCTGCGCACCTTAGAGCCCAGTGACAGAAGACTTTGGGCACAGATGCAACTCTTCCAAAGCTGAAAAACGTAACTCCACAACAGACTAATCCTATCTAACTGCTGCATCCCCCAACCCTCACACGCACATCCCTTATGCTGGCCAGACTTCCACTTTCTACCCTCACTCCAGTTTGATACAGTCAGACCCTGTGCTGAGCCTTGTCGGCACACTAATTCAGCAAAGAGCTATTCGCTTCTCCTGCCAGGATGGAAAAGGCTCTGCACAGAATCCAGTGAGTACCAGAGGTGATACAACACAGGACCAAAATACATCACTGAGTGTGGGATGAGGGGTGGGAGAGGAAGAGGGAAGAGCAGGACCAGCCAGCAGGTAGATACATTTAGGCTGTTGTGATGCTGTAGGATAACGTGTCCCATTAAGTTATTGCAGTGTGGGTTCCCTCAGTGGTGAGCAGAAAAAGCAAGGCATGTCCACCTGCCCTAGGTGGAGCTGCTCTAGGAGTAAGAGGAATGGGACAAGAAAGGAGAGAAACCAAACCGAGTGAAGTAAACCGGGATCTGTCTCAGAAGAGCTTTTCCAGAACAAACTGGACAATTTTCAATTGCCTTTTGCACTCCTGAGCAGAGTGACTGGAGGTGAACTGCAGCCCCGTGGCCCTTACTTTTTCAGCCTGTTGTAGGTGACATCGTTGGCTAATTTCAGCAGGCGGTAAGAGCTCTCTCGGTCCAAGCTCAGCATGCCATCTCGAGATTCCTCAAAGGCTACAGTCACGGCTTTGGAGGTGACCCGTGTTACAATGCCGGTGGAGAGCGGGTCACCCTGGCCAGCTGACTCATAAAGGCCCACAATGTCCCCTGCAAAAACAAGTTTGAAGAGAGAGCACGAAGCAGGGCAAACATTTTGAAAAGAAGCTCTTTTGGGGAGACCAGCAACCAAGCGTGGTTCAGTGCAGACAGCAGGACCACCATCCCCAACCACAGCTTGTTTCCTGCCAAGGTCAGAATTTGTGTCCAGCCCACAACGAAGGAGAATATCCTTCCCTCAGCTGACAGCACGGAGCAAGAGGACAATTCGCAGTGAGAAGACACCAGACAGCAACTAACCAGCCACCTTCAGACCTCCACACACCGCAGGACTTGGGGTGGAGACCAGCAGTGCTCCCTACAGCCAGCGTGCTTCCACACAGACCTTGGGAGAACCTGACTTCTCCGAACTCTCAGACAAACCATTTTATATCCATTTTATCTTTTCATAGTAGCCAAGGAGTCTGCACGACAATACGTGCCTCCCAGGTGACTGCTATGTGCCAGTCAGCAGAACTAAGAAAGACCAGGGGTTTTTAAGGACTTGCTACAGCTTTTCAGTCACTGTGAGATGATGAGACTGGAATTACACAGTGTCGTGGTGAAATAGAGATTCTGAGTAGGATGTCTGACTAAATTTGTAACTTAGCTGGGGCTCACGTTCATTGAGGATTACATTTGAGATTTACGAATTATGGGAAGCTTTCCTCTGTAAGGTCCACCAGCTCTTACATTAAAGTGCTTACATCCCAGGAATAATTTACAGCTACAGCAATGTTATTTGTCTTTGAAGAGCCCTGGCAGATGCGGTCAAGGCGGGACCCCAATCTGCGTTGAGTCATTTATTTCAAAGGTCAGCAGCTTGGAGGCCTGAGGGACAAAATGCATCAACGAACTGAACTTCAACACACTATGAAACAGTGCCATGGTGTGACCAGGGTCAGAAACAGTCTGGTTCCCCGTAATGCATCTGCTTAGCAAAGGACCTAGCAAACTAAACCAGAAAATCATCTGGTGCAGCCAGCTTCTCTCTCGTGGACCAGTGTTGGAGAGTACAAGGCAATACCCTCACTGCCTAAGGAAAAGAGAAGGGTCTCGGCAGGGAAAAAACAGAGAGCATACTGCAGACTCCCTTGGAACTACTTCACAGTCAAACCCAAGCCCTTCCGAGGGGCAAGCCCGCGCAGCTGCTTACGGCATGGCAGACAGCGTCCTCACCTTCCTCAGACACCTGCACCAGAGGCAACAGCCCAGCTCTTATACTCCTGGTCAGGTTTTCATGGAAGTGATGGCAGAGGATGAGATAAAAAGGGCACTGGCTGATGTGCTGGTGAGTCTTTATTTCCAACAGAAATCCATGTGTGTCAACTAGTAATGGTACCTAATTCACTTCTTCCTCTTCCTTGCCAAAAATAACAGCACAGGGAAGGGTGGAAATATGGCAACTCAGGAAGGAAAAGGAAAATCCACTTTCCGTTTTGCAATTAAAGCCTAAGTAACAAAAGCTCCTTACCTACTGCAAGACATAAGCGTGAACACTTTGGCTTGTACAAAGAATGTCGTGAAATCTTTAATGACAAGGGACCAGGGCTTTGTTTTTGATTCAGGAGGAAAACCAGCACTTTAATCACTGGCAGTATGACCTGCTGCAACATACATGTCTGTAACAAGCCAAGGGAAAAAGAGGCTGGTTTTCTCTAGATTCATCCTGTAGCCATAACATTTTCCCCCTTTCTTTTTTATATCAAATGCTCAGTCTTTATAAATATCACATTAGAAAGATGTTAGGAAGAAGACATTGGTCATCTCTTACTTTACCTACTTTACACCGACAGGAATATCACTTACCAGGCCCAAAACTGTTACAGGGCAGCTCGGCGTCTGAATCGTATTTTCTAGGCTGAAAGGTGATGAGCAGCCGTCCGTAGAGGCCGGTTCTCTGGTTGGCAGCCTGGAGTTTCAGCAAGCAGACGCCTCTGCGCTGCAGTTCCTTCAGGGAGACGCTTTCCTGCCATGCCCTGGAAATCACACACAGGCGTGAAAACCACTTGCTGGACTGAAGCTGAGATTTAAAGCTTCAGAAGATGAAAAAGAGGGAGGAGATGGGCAGAGGATAATGGCAAAAGGGACATCAGCTGGTTGAAGCGTTAGTTTATGTGATCACTTTGTAGTGACGTAACTAGATTGGCTTCCACAGGCTCATTTTGGGAAACAGGGTGATGCTTGCAGAGCCTGGAGAAAAGGTAACATCTGGTTATGTGTATTTTCCTCTCTCCTGTCTGGATGTGAAAAGAAAGGACCTGCCCAGTTACCCACTCTCCTGGTTTCAGCTGGGACAGAGTTAATTTTCCTCCTAGTGGCTGCTGTGTTTTGGGTTTAGTATGAGAGGAGAAGGGGAGCCCCAAGGTGTTGCTGACCTTAGCTTGGATCCTACAGGTGACAGCACGCCCTAAAGGGTGCATCCAAGAGGGATCCCTCCAGGGTGTGCTGGGCCTATAGGGGTGAGTCCAGCAGGGATTGCCGTGGATTGGAGCAGGCCCTATAGCGTGGGGTTTCTATTGGGAGGTGCTGGTTATATAGCAGTGAGTATCGCGATATTTCCTACAGGTGACAGGAGGTCCTATAGGAGTGAGTCAGCAGTGTTTCCTATAGGTGACAGCAAGTCCCTATATGGGTGACAGCAGGGTTTCCCATAGGTGACAGTAGGTCCCAAGGGAGGGCTTATCGGGGTTTCCTATAGGTGACAGAGGATTTCCTATAGGTGACAGTAGGTCCCAGGGGGATGGCCTGTCGGGGTTTCCCCATAGGTGAGAGTAGGTCCTGGGGGAGGGCCTGTCACGGTTTCCTATAGATGACAGCAGGGTTTCCCATAAGTGACAGTAGGTCCCGGGGGGAAGGGTCTATCAGGGTTTCCTATAGGTGATGGAGAGTTTCCTACAGGAGGTGACAGCAGGTCCCAGGGTGATGGCCTGTCGGGGTTTCCCCATAGGTGACAGCAGGTCCTGGGGGAGGGCCCGTCACGGTTTCTTATAGGTGACAGAGGATTTCCTATAGGTGACAGTAGGTCCCAGGGTGATGGCCTGTCGGGGTTTCCCCATAGGTGACAGTAGGTCCTGGGGGAGGGCCCGTCACGGTTTCTTATAGGTGACAGAGGATTTCCTATAGGTGACAGTAGGTCCCAGGGGGATGGCCTGTTGGGGTTTCCCCATAGGTGACAGTAGGTCCTGGGGGAGGGCCCGTCACGGTTTCCTATAGATGACAGCAGGGTTTCCCATAAGTGACAGTAGGTCCCGGGAGGGAGGGTCTATCAGGGTTTCCTATAGGTGATGGAGAGTTTCCTACAGGAGGTGACAGCAGGTCCCAGGGGAGGGCCCATCAGGGTTTCCCACAGGTGACAGCAGGTCCCAGGGGAGGGTCCATCAGGGTTTCCCACAGGTGACAGCAGGTCCCAGGGGAGGGCCCATCAGGGTTTCCCACAGGTGACAGCAGGTCCCAGGGGAGGGCCCATCAGGGTTTCCTATAGGTGACAGCAGGCCCTACAGGGGTGAGTCCGGCAGCGTTTCCCACCGGTGACCCCAGGCCCCGCCAGGACGGGCGCGCCAGGGCCGCTACAGGCGACAGCAGGCTCTACAGGGGCAAGCCAGCAGGGAGTGCCCACCCCCGGCGGTACCTGCTCTGGGCGAGCTCGGCCTCCCGCTCCTCCCGCAGCAGCTCCAGGTGCCGCTCCGCCGCCTCCGCCGCCATCCACCCGCCCCCGCGCCCCGCCGGCCACTTCCGCTTCCGGGGCGGGGGTCGGGGTCACCGCGATGGCGGCGGCAGTGGCGGCGGCGGCCCGGCGGCAGGTGACAGGTGAGGCGGGACGTGACGGCTCCGCTCCGCTCCGGCCGGGGGAAGGAAGGAGCGGGGCGGCGGGGCAAGTCGCCGCCGCCGGCAGTTTGAACGGCGCGGCCCGGCCCCCCGGCGAGCCCCCGCGGCCTCCCCGCGCACGGCCCCTGGCATCCACGGCGGTGGGGGAAAGCTGTGAGAGGGGCACAGGAGGAGTGACTCGGGTCGTACCAGCGTCGGCCTCGGAGCAGCCAGAAAGCTGTTGGGAGGCGGGGGACACACGTTAACAAAAAGGAGAATCAACTTTGCGCCCTTTTTTTTTTTCTGTCCTGCCGTGAACCTTCCAACAAAATCCAGGGGCTGGGGGGTGTGTAGGGACCCATCAGCCCCCTCCCCGGGCCGGGGAGCCGGCCGGGTGTTTGTCGTGGGCTCGGGGGCTCTGCATTTACAGCTGGGTTGGGTTCTGTGCCGGGCGAGCCTGGCCGCAGTGAGCTGTGGCCGCAACAGGGAGGTGGGTCAGTAGGACTGGCCTTCAGAGGTCCTTCCAGTCCCTTGAGTTGTCGTGCTTTGGCTGGTGGGTGGAAAAGGTAATGCTCCTGCAAAGAGGCTGTGCGCAATCTGTCTTTTAATTAAGCAAATTGCTCCAGAAAGTGTATCGTTATCCCTGAGATAACATAGGGATAAATCTCTGAACGTGTGGGTTTAGATCTTCATCTCTTTCTGCTAATTAACATTGCATGCAAGTCCAGCTCCTTTGCCAGAAATGCTGAAGCTATACTCAAAGTGTAATTTAAGTTGTAGTAAACCACTCATTCTTTGGAGATTTGTGTATCGTATGGTAACGCAGCCTCGCTGGGTGAATGTTAGCTCGTGTGTATGTAGCTCTGAAAAGCCTGAATGCGTTTTTCTGATTCCCACATTCCATTGTTGTTACATGATTAGCTACGTAGCTCCTCCACTCCTCTTGCCTAGAAGGAACAGGCATGGCTGGGACAGTGATAACGCAGACACACGAGTCCTAAAACGAAATCTGCTAAATCTTCCAGTTCCCTGTGTTTCGCTGGCGTTGCGGTGTCAGCTTGGGAGCTCCAGGGCCAGTGAGTTACTGGCGCCTTGTCTTCCTGCTCTCTTTTCAGAGTGGAAACTCTGTAAGGCTTAGCAGAAGTCTCTGCGAATCACCTGGTAAATGTGTAATAGCTGCCCTCCCCTTTTTGGAGGGCCCGGAGGGCTGGAAGGGATCCTTCTAGCATCAGTGCTCAGAATTGAGAGTGCGCCACAGCGTTCTTCAGACCACCTGTTCCTCCCCTCTGCCTTTCAGTCACATTGTTTTCCAAGAGAGGTGGGATGCTCCGAGTGTATCTATATTAAATTGTTGAGTCTAGCTGGAAGTGTCACTTGAATTAAATGTGTTTGCAGTGGGAAGCCTTTCTCCTGCCCTCTGACAGCGCTGCACACAACTGATGGGTCCTTTCTCTTATTGTGTATCTTCTTTTGCTTCCCTCTCTACCTTTGCCTGTCGTGATAAAGCTGAACAAAGCTTTTACAGGCAGAAAAATGGTACCACGAAGCTGACCAGCGCTGTGACGCTTCAGCATTGCAGTGATGCTGCCTCACCAGGAATAAAAGCCCAGCAGTTGCTACTTACTTTTAATTATTTTTCCTTCTCTCCCTTTTAGCCTTGTTCCTTTCATCTGCGGTTCGGCACCAGAGTTCCCAGAGCACGTCACTGCAGCAAGGGTAATGTCAAATGACTTTCTGCTTTGCTTTCCACCCCTTGAAATGCTGACTGTCCTTGGTGGGGATGGGGAGGACAGCTTGTTTTTCCTTTGGAAAGGAGACTTGTCTGACCCCTTTGTTGCTTCCCAATAAGTGTTGGACTCTCTGCTTACCTTCACCTTTGCCAGCAGGATGCTTCTGTTGATTTGTGGGGCAGAGTCTAGAGGCAGGTGGTTAGATCCTCCACGGAGGAAAGGGCTGCAGTGTGGGCTCAGCCTGTAGTAGACAGTAGAGAAGCCACTCAAGTCAGGACATTGAAATGCCTCAACTGCAGAGTGGGCTTCAGCTGCCACTCGTCTTTCTAGGTACAGGTGGTCTTCTGAGACAAGGTTTGTCTTCTGCCTGGAGTCTCTGATACCTGATAAATACTGAACTTGCACAGCAGTCTTCATAAAATATGAATATGAGCCAGCAGTGTGCCTGGGTGGCCAACAGCACCCTGGCCTGTGTCGGGAACAGTGTGGCCAGCAAGACTGGGGCAGCGACCGTCCCCCCGTACTGGGCACTGGGGAGGCCCCCTCTCGAGGACTGTGTCCAGTTTTGGGGCCCTCACCACAAAAAACGACCTTGAGGGGCTGGAGCGTGTCCAGAGAAGGGCAGAGGAGCTGGTGAGGGGTCTGGAGCAGGAGTCTGGTGAGGAGCGGCTGAGGGAGCTGGGGGTGTTCAGCCTGGAGAGGAGGAGGCTGAGGGGAGACCTTCTCGCTCTCTACAGCTCCCTGAGAGGAGCGGGCAGCCAGGGGGAGTCGGTCTCTTCTCCCAAGGAACAGGTGATGGGCCAAGAGGGGACAGCCTCAAGTTGCGCCAGGGGAGGTTTAGGATGGACATTAGGAACAATTTCTTCACTGAAAGGGTTATTAAGCATTGGAAGAGGCTGCCCAGGGCAGTGGTGGAGGCACTATTCCTGGAACGGTTTAAAAGACGGGTAGATGTGGCACTTAGGGACGTGGTGCAGTGGTGGACTCGGCAGTGTCAGATTGAAGGTTGGACTTGATGATCTTAAAGGTCTTTTCCAACCTAAACGAGTCTATGATTCTACGAAATGTGGTTAACAGCCCAAGCACAGGACACCGAGCCAGGAGACTTCAGGCTTCATTTGCTTCAATCCTTTGAGAGCTACTTCTTTGCGCCTTTACTTTGTTTGCTGTGTTGGAATCTCCCGCAGAGGAACCTGGCAGAGCTGCAGGCTGTGCTGCTCCTTGCTTTAACCAGAAGGGGACACTGCGGAAAGAGAGAGCTCCTGTGAGCGGCAGCGGGGAGAAATGGCAAGATCTGCTCATTCCGTCTGTGCTGCTGAAGGGTGCAGGGGGGTGGCCTCTTCCCGCTGCTCCTCAAGTGTGTGGGAACACAGTTTGGATCTCTGCCCTGGGACACGTTGCCCGTCATTATTACTAAACCCTGCAACAGACCCACGGAGCCTTGGTCCTTGTGGTTATGTACTTGCTCGCAATTGCTTTGGGTTTCTGTTAAATTAAAGCCCTTTGAAGGGCATTGCTGGCTATTACAGAGTAAATTGATCAAACGCAACTACTGTTGTGTTAATTTTGCCTTCTTTCACTAGCATCTGATATCCTTCCCTGAATATTTTATGCAGTTTGTGCATCCTGTGTTATTTATAGGAAGTGTGGATCTCAGCGCGCAGGAAATTCTGGACTTCCCATTCGTGATGGAGTCAGTATTTACTGAGCAGCACGTTTCTCTTCCAGTTTCAGAAACCGGATACCTTTCTGGCCATGTCATCAAGATCCAGGGTGAATCTCCCTCCTCTTTAAGTCCAAGGTTGTCTTCGTGGTATTGTAGATTCCTGCTTAATAAGGAACAATAATCTGGTGCCTTTTGGTCATGTGTCTCTTTCTGAGTAAAGGCATTTGGCACCTCTCAGGATAATCCCTGAAAGCTGCAGGATGGGCTTGTGCCTCCTTTCCCTGCCCCCTGAAGCGTGTTCCGCAGCTCTAATGAAAGCACTGCATGTGCAAAGTACTGTCCCTCGTTAAAGTGCTGCTTTTCTCGCCAGTTCCTTGGGAACAAATCAACAGTTTGTGTAACTGGCTCTTACGCAGCGATGTAAACAGCTGCCTCTGGTCCTCCTTGTTGCTCCTTGTCCTAGAGATCTTGAAAAACAGCTAATTATAAGCAAGTGCTATTTGCATTTTTTCCGCTCAAACTCACACTGTGAGTTTTGCATAGTGTTTCATTTTTGAATTAACACCCTGTGGCACATTTGAGCAGAGTTAATTGTCGTTTAGCTCTGATATTTTAAGCAGGGTTCTCGTGGTTTGGTGCTGTCTGCACCACTGTCGGAAAGGCAGTGTAAATACCTGCGGTACTGATGGTACAGAGCGTGAGGCACTCACGAGTGAGTTCGGTTTTGAGGCAGAGGATCCCTCCAGTGATAAATTTGAGAAAAGCAGAAAGAATCCACCACGCCAGCTACTGAGAAGATGTTGCTGGCTGAAACGCCGCTGGCAGTTCGCAGTCTTTTGTTGTGCATCGATACTGTAGGCTGCTTGCCTTCAGACCCCTAGTTTATTCACTGAACGGAAGGCGTCGCGTGTTGCGACAGCCATGTACCATTCTCAGTAAGTAAGAAAGCAACATCTAAGTGTAAAAAGTAGAGCAGGCTTCAGGTAGATGTCTTCTGCACAGAGTTTGTCATTCAGGTGCTGGTGCAGTTTGAGCTGTGGTGGTTCTGCGATTGTGTTGGTGCTGAACGATCCTAAAGGGATGTGTCTGTGATGCTCAGGAGTCCCTGGGCTGGTCACCAGGAAGGTCTTTGGAGACTGATGCAACATTTTGAAATGGAGAGGCTCTTGTCTCAGCGCTACAGTGGCAGAGTGTTTGAAGAGAGATGTTATTAAAGCAGTTCTCTTTCACAACAGTGGAAATTACCCTTTCAAGAAGAATAAGGATTTAATTTGCACCTTTTAGCACAATATCTTGGTGCTCAAAGTCATCACGAGGTGCGGTGCTTGTGCTTGGCTGGATGGCAGTGGGACGGTGCATGCTCCTGCTCCCTTCTGTGCTCAACCTGAACCCAGATAGGCACGCTCTGAGAAGTCCTGTTAGACGCCTCTGCTCGTCCCTCCCCTGGTGCTGTCGATTGTAGAGAGACGTGGTGATGGCACAGGAGAGGCTTTTGGGCTAAATGTTTGTGGTATTAAACGCTGAATCGCGGTGGGCGTGGGAGAAGCCGTTATCATTGCCATTCAGGGAATGCAGCTGTAAGTGACAAAAGAAGAGCAGCCTCATAACTCTCCTGTAAAGAACCCAGCTGTGGTCTTAAGGCCCTCTCTAAACTATCTATTTAACAGAGAAGCGCTTCAAAATGTAGAGGAAAAAAGGATGCCTGTGAGTCATTCATGTGTAGCACTCAAGGCTGGCTTAGGAATGCTCATTAGCCCTTCTTCCCCATCACAGGCACATTTCCTCCTCCCGGATGCTCCCCGCTATCCGGGAACTTCAGGGTTTTGTACTTGGTGCTGAAGTGGGCTGCGGAGCGGAGCATTAGTGTGCAGCCTCTCAGCTGTGGGGGAGGTAGAACTCACGTGTAAGCAAGGCTTAAGGTAGGTCTGTTCCCATTGCAGTTGGTGGCAAAATTTCAGTCTGTAAAAACAAGGCGGTGGGAAGTCACTGGCGGTCACTGAGCATGAACACCACTAGCACGTCCGGCTGCAGATCTCCACATCAGGAACAAGTGATAGCCCAGCCTGGGCAAATTTTCAGTTAATTTTCAGTCTGCCATCCTCTGTCCCTAACACTTAAGACCGGAATAGAAAAACCTCTCCTCGCTCATGAGCTGCTACAAAGTGAAACGTGATCTGGGGGAAATTGCATTCTGGCCCAAGTGGGCTTTGGGTTGAGCCCTTCACACTGACAGCCATGAAGTCTCCTGGACAACTTCTGCTCCCCCAGTGGAAAAGCACTTTTTACTTTATCTCCAGCTTCTTTTGCCTTTTTTCTTCTCTTCGTGTTTTATATCTCTTGACGATATCTGTTTGCTACGAGTGAATCTTATCTTATCATTCACAGACTTGTGGCCAAAACGTCTCTAACTTCACCGCCATGGCCTGAAGTGAAACTTCCAGATCCAGTAGAAGAAGCAAAGTATCATACAGGTAAAGGTCTCAAGCCTCAGGTGAAGCCCAGCACTCCAGTATTGCCATTGATGGTTTGATTGAGCATAAATAAGTATCTTCAGTGACTGGAGCTGGTTTTTGTTCTTTGCATTTTTGTTTTTGTTTCATTTCTGGCACGTGTTAGTGTCACTGGATTTGTGCTCCAGCTGCTGCTGTTGGAGGTTTGGGTAGAATATGAGGTTTTGGGTAGAATACAAGGTCTCCTTGGTTTCTGACAGCATGACAGGTTGTAAGTGCCCCTGAGGGATCTTACCTGCTGTCAGGTGTTGCTTTCTAAAGCATGAAACAAGCCTTTTGGAAAGGAGAAAACAATTATTTTTCGTTTAATGGATAAATCAAAAAGCTAAAGCCAGCATAAGCAGTTGGATGGTGGGCACGTCAGAGAGCTGGTGTATTTTAGTGCACAAAACGGAACACTAGAGCCAGCATAAGCACTTGGATGGTGGGCACGTGACATTGCTGCAGAGGTGTGACATAAGGCAGTGAGCAGCTGGGAAGCAGAATAATGTTAGGGAAGGCATTTTGGGCCCCACATCTAGTCATCACCGTTGAACGCAGGCAGTGGTCTCCTGAAAGGAGCACGTGGATCGTCCAGCGGTAGCCTCACCAGTCAGCGAGTGGCCATAGCTGTTTAGCAGCCACCCTCCCTGCTTAGCCTTACTAGGATGTGGCAGCCTTCCACGGGTACTCAGGCACAGGGTCCCCTGGCAGGTGGGGAGGTGAAAATCAAATGCAGAGAAGGTGTGTGCGTCTAGCCTCCTGTTGCCCCGGTGGGGCTGTTGTCATCCGGAGAGGGCTAGGGATGGGAGTGGGGAAGCCGACACGGGTTCGGGGTGTTTCTCAGAACTAGGCAGTAATGAGGCCCAGCGGGTGAATTTCCTTTACACTTGTGGTGGCAATTAGCAGTTGTGTACTTCGTGCAAGCAACGAGCTCCTGTGTTTATTAAGAGGCAGTCTCACTGTCTCCTTGCCTTAGCCTCTGGGACATCTGGGAAGGGCACCTGACTTCTCTGCTTTAGGTGGAGGAGACCCAGGAAGTAAAGGAGAAGAGTCGCTTTACAAGGAGAGAGTGAGAGGGGAGGAGCTGAGTTGTGTCCACCTTGTTGCAGATAGTCAGCTCTCATCTGGCTGAGGGTGCCAATAACTCTGTGTGATGTGCTTTGGAGAGAGCCTCCTGCTCCGGCTCTCGGCTCTGGCTGGTTTTCATCCTGCTCTTTATCTCCTTCATGCTCCTGGGATTGCTGAAGTGACAGATGAGCGTTCTGTCCCTGAGCGTGATTTGACCCAGCAGTGAACCGAAAGCTGCGGGGTCTGCTTTGCCGAAGCCCTGTGGTGAGCAGGGTCCCATGTTGCCCTGTCTGATTCACTTGGGATCCTTGGGCCCGCTGTGATTTCCGTGCCTTGTACCCTCCTACTGTTTATGAGCCTGCATCATTATCTCCTGGCTGTGCTTATCCAAAGCAAACAGCAGCGAGAACATTTGAATTCTGCCTTCTGTTCTCCTGCTGGCAATGGAAACAGCCATGGATATTTTAGGAAGGGTCGCTCCACATGGTGCTGAGATACAAGCCATGCTAGCAATCGAACGCTAACATCGCTTGATGTTTGCTGTCGCTAGAGGTGTTTGGAAGAGTTATCAACAGCTTTCAGAGCCCAGAGCAAAGAAAACGTACCTTTTCTGGTTACAAAAAGATGAGAAAGCCCTGTGGGTAGAAAGTTGAAATTTGACAAGGAAGTAACCCTTGTTAGAGCGTGACTTTACATGGATTTTGTTAAGAGAAAATTGTAAGCCAGCACTTGGAAATTTTGGTTTTGAAACGTTGACCACAGGACTACTGATAGACCTAGATCAGCACTGTAGAGCTGTGAGAAATTTATTGTAGTCGTTGTGCAGTCGAGGGCATACCAAAGAGAAGGGGGTTGTATTTTTTCTCTGGACTTTGTATTAGACCACTCTAAATCAGAGAGAAGGGCTCACAGTGGATTTTTCTTCTGGGACTGCAGTTGCAGCAACACAGAAGCTAAACTCTTCATTGTAGTGGGAACTGCAGCAACTAGTGCCTTGCGAATAATTTCTGTTCTTACCTCTACCTTTAATAGTTGGCATCTGCTGGCTTGAAACTTGGACACTTTCAGAGTGTTCCTGTAAGGGCTGGGTTTGGTTTGACTGGCTGCTAGATTCTTGTCTGTCCCGAATGGCTGTTGTTTTGTTTACATTCCAAGAAAAAAATGATTCAGACGCTTTTGAGGACAGAGAAAAAAAATATCTATTTTTCCAGTTATAGGAAAGTTGCTCTTTTTTCTGAACAGCTGAAGAGGGTGGAAAGCTACTATTTGGCAGGGGAATGGCACTCATTAAGCAATACCTTTTGATGTTCCCATCAAAATTGGGCTTGGCCTCGCTGCGCAGGAGGCTGGTCACAGAAAGCTGGGTTGGGTCACGTGTAGGACCTCGTCCCTGGGATCTGTACTGCTGCTGGCACCCGCGCTGCAGGCAGGTGCGTGTGGGAAGAGAGTTTCTGGAAAAGAATGAGGGAAAGGTCTGTCTTGTCTCTGCCACAGGTGGGGTTCTCAGGCCAGGCGTGGGTAGTTGGGAGCCCTTTTTCCTGTGCACGGTGCCAAACTGCTCCTGATGCTCTGTCCGCCTTAGGCGGTGTTCAGACTCCTGCGCCTTCTGCGTATTACTTGGAAATTGAGGGGAGCTGCCTTCCAAAAGTAGGATGCATGGACAAGCGCTCTTTTCTGGAATGCTTTATATCTGAATACAGTGCATGTTAGGATGCCTGAGAAACAGGCTGAGAAGTCAAGTCTTAGATTAGCTACACGATATATATATTAGGTGTTTACTTATGCATGGGTTTGCCAGCAACTAATATACAAATAGGTCATTAAGTTTACGAAAGGGAGGCTCACATGTCGTAGGAAACAACATTGCTGTTGATCTTTGCTTAAAACTTCCCAGGAGAGCAGGGTTTTGGTGGGAGAGCAGCGTGGCTGAATGGCTTTTGAACAGCTCTTCGCTGCTTGCTGGGTTTTCTCCCCTGATTCCTTCCCTGCTGTTTGCCAACAGAAGTGGTACAAAAGGTGAACAAGATGATCGCAACGGGGCAGTACGGAAGGCTCTTTGCTGTGGTCCACTTTGCCAGCAAGCAGTGGAAAATAACCAGCGAAGACTTGATTATGATGGACAACGTGCTGGAGGCTGAATGTGGAGACCGAATCCGGATGGAAAAGGTGACGTGCCTGTGATGCCATGCTGTGTATGGGGCCAGAGCAAATTGCCTGCGAACATTCCCTGAGGCAAAACCCATAACTGGTTTTTAAAAACAAGTCCTGCAGAGCTCCTGTTGGATCTTCTGCTCCCACTCCAGCTATGTGCTTTGCCTGAGTTTTGTTCCAATTTCAGCTACTCTGTTAGTGATAATGTTATTGTGATTTCTGTGAAACAGGGTTGGAATGAGTCGTGCCAGACTCTGTTAGGAGACAGATTTCTGTTGTACTAACTTCATCCAAAACCGAAAAATTACAGTTGTTGTTTCTAGAGACGGCAGCTAAAGACTGTGTTTACCTTAAGCCTCTAACACCCAAAATACTTGCAGTGCTCCCAGAGGGACTGTCACTGCTCAGTGCTTTGCAAGATCCTTATCGCACTGAGTGCGTTGGGTGGAGGGAGAGGGATGGTGCGTGAAGGGGAGGCGTGCCAAGATGCAATTCCGTATCTTTGTCCTTAGCCTTGGTTAACTAGCAGGAACTTGTAGAGGCTCATTAATCCAAATCTTAAATGAAAGGTTATGAAGCGGGATTCTGTTGGCTAAACGTTTGTTGTTAGAGCCCAGTGAGCAGCAAAGGAGAGCTGGGCAGTTCTACTCATCCGTTGCTTTGAAGCCCAGTTTTGAGGCAGCTTTTCTGGCATGCTTTCGGCTGTGTCCTGCATCCTTGTGTACAACAGAGAGAGCAGCGATTTGCACGGAGAGGCAGCTAGGAAGGCAAAGGTCTAGGTGGGAGTGAAGAAGGTGAAAAATTTGCCTAACCACCATAACCCTTCGGGGACTTCACTGGCAAGTATCTGTCTAAAACAAAAGTCAGAACATCTCATGGCCATTTGTGTGTTGCTTTTGACTGCTGCCATACAGTCAGCGTGGGGAAGGAGGCAGTCTGTAAGAGATGCTGCCTCTTCTCCCCATACCCTCTCTCTTACCCTGCCTGCTCCTTTAGATAGGCTGAAGTGCCCTGAAACAAAGGGGCTAGAACCTGGGGTGGTGCATCCCCCCCGATGTTCATTTATTGCCTGCCTTGAGGCCTCATGGAGGAGAATGAGGAAAGTGGTTTTTTTACTGGGATACATAGCAATTGCTATAAAAATCCAAGGATTCTAGGAGCTGCCATTCATCCGGATCCCACGCAAGGCATATTATTCTTCTGCCCTGTATTGCCTGTCATATCCTTTACAACTGCTGGCGAGCCAGAACAGAGAGGTTCAGCGTGTTCTGATCAGCGTGAAAGATACTTGTAAAGCATGTTTCCGTAGGATAAGCTGTCCTGGAGACTGTCTGTTTAGTGAACCTTTTTCTCACTCGTTAGCTGCCTTTCCCCACCATTCCTCTCCAGTAACAGTGTCAGGTTTGAAACTTGTAAAGGCCTATTTTTAAGCAGTTTGACTCCTTTGTGGTGACTGTAGAATTTGGAAGATATTGCTTGCATTTCTCCTGGGACAATGAGCCATATGCCTGATTTATTTTCCATAGGTTTTGCTGGTTGGTGCTGATGACTTCACGCTTATTGGAAGGCCTCTCCTGGGGTAAGATGTCTCATACAAGAATTATTTTCAGGACAATTCTTGTACTTAATTGTAGCTTCAGGGCTCCTACAGTTCCTGAAACTGAACAGAAACCTGGATTTATCAGCACTAGCTTTTTTCGCAGCCCTGTGGCTTTTGAAAGCATCACCAGTAAACCAAGCTCGTCAGCCCCTGCTGACTCTAACCATTGCCACGGTGCCAGGACAGAGCAGCAGCACCCATTGCTAAGGTAACTGCAGGATATTCACCTCTGTTGGCTTGGATCTTTTTTTCATAAGTTTTGCACAAACTAGCAGTAAATCTTGCCCTTCGACATCTTTACTCCCGTAACCTAATTCCAGTGATAGTCATCTCAGAATAAGCCAGAAATCCTTGCCCATCTCTTAATCTCTTAATTTGACTTGGGTTTTCTAAGCGATTTCCTTCTGCCCTTGTCTTAACCTAGCAGGCCTTAATCTTAATTTTAGAGTTCCTAATTTTCCCTTCCTCCTAGTCACATAGTCCAGCAGTCACAGAGCTGAGGAGAAGGAGTTTACCTGCTTGGCACCCTCTCCATCCCAGTGCTGTAGCAGCTGCTATGCACGCTGGCAGAACACCTGGTCCTTCCTTTTCTTTACCCAAAGGACGTGGTGCGTGGCCCAGGTGTTACTGCTCAGCTCTTAGCACTAGCCAGGAGCAAAGTCAGGGACTACTTTTCTCCCCAGGGCAAGGGGTTTTAGTGGTAAAACGCAAGTCAAGATAAGGTGGGTTGTGAGTGCCCGAAGTGTCCTGAAGCCCTGGCTGTGGGCTGGCTGCAGCCTAAGCCGCGCCTTTAGGCCTTGGCTTCAACCGCAGCAACTTTGGCAGAGGGTGGTCAGGTAAAGAGGAGCTTGCACATCTGAGACATTTCTTGGTGGCTTGTGGATTCAGGTTAGAAATACCACGTGGTGTGAGATTGGTCTTACTTCTGAGTGTTTTCTGTGCTACCAGGGGGCTGTTGGTATCTAAGAGTTACTTGGGACACGCTCGCCTGGTTGGTAACGTGTGCAGTTGTACCGGTGGTAACTGCCTCGGGTTCCCAGTGTTAGGCGGGATTTTGAGGGCCGCCAGTCCTTTTAACAGCACTGCAAAGAGATCTGGAATAGCAGATCGTCGGGAGTCTCTGAATTACTGCAGATACTGCACTTGTGGAAGATTTTAGGAAGGGGAATTTCACTATTAGGACTAGAAATGCCATCTTGCAGAAATTCAAATAAGAGCCCAAGTTCTGCAGACAGGGATGTGCCACGTCAGGCAGTTCAGGAGCACCGTCCTTCACCTGGCTCCCTTAACTAGCGGCCCTGGGGGGGTTCTTTGCAGCTCCCAGTTTGTGTGCGGGACCTGGCATGCAGCCTGAGAGCCAGGAGCTCTGGGGCAGGAAGAAAAACAGCCGCTTGGTTCCTGCAGGTGCTCCAAGTGCCTGGGAAGCGGTGGCACTTGTTTAAGGCCGACCAAACTGCACCTCTGCAGTGTTAGCCTGAACCCCGGTGACTTTGGCAGAGGAGGATCAGGAGGAGGAGGAGGCGGCTGCCCAGGCAGGATGAAGGGCTGGTGGGGAGGTGCCATCCTCCCTCCGAGCCACAGGGAACCCTCCTGGTCCCAGCTCTCCGACACGGGCTGAGGAGAGGAAAGCAGAACACAGCGTGGCACAGGCAACGGGGACTGCAGTTCCTTCACATAGTTCCCAGTTGTGCCTAAACCACAAACATTTTGGAGGGGAGATAAGAGCTTGGATGCGAACAAAGGCGGTTTTGTTTTTTCTGCTGTTTTAAAAATAAACACATCAGTGAATGCTTGCACCAGTGTCTGCGTAAGTCCATTGCAGCTGCACTCCCTGTTCAAACTCGGAGGCCGGTAGGAACTTGGCCTGTTTTGGACAGATGGTCATGTTTTAATTTTCTGTAGCAGTCAGATACCTCCCAAGATGACTCTCCTCTAAAGCCTTAAAAAAAACCCAACAGTGCAACAAAACATATCTGCGTGGCAGAGGCTATTCTGGGAACTTCGAGCTGGCTTCTGCTCTGGAGTCTGTTGGGGTTTGTGTTTGTTCAAGTAACTTGCTGCCTGGTCGGCTGGCAGAAGGGTATCGAGCAGTCTGCAGTCGGACTGTAGCCGTTAGTTTAGCCATATAATGCAGGAATTATTGTGCGATTTTAAAGCTGTGATTGGAAGTGAGCATAACCTGGGGCAGGTTTGCATTTCAGGGCACGGGTTGAGTGGCCTCAGCTGTTTTAGACCTGAGTGAAATGAATGGTGCCTCTGTGAGAAAGTTTAGCTTGTTTCTAGGGCAAGTACAACTGACGGGAATTGTTTCCTCTGGCTGAACCCTGCTCTTTCTCCTGCCACCTGCCCGTTTTTGCAATGGCTTCAGTGGAAATGACACCGAAGAAATGGCTGTTCCTTTCCCAGCCAGCCAGCCTGGGATTCGGTTACCTTCTGCAGGGAGCGAGCGAGCTTGGCAGTTGGAAGTTATTACCTCTAAGAGTTATGATGCTTTGGCGTTATAGGTTGTCTGGATCTTTTTCACTGCTTAATGACAATAGCTTTCAGCACAGCTTAGATCTATGAGATTTCAGTGTGAATTTTTCTTGCCTCCTGCAAAAATCTCATCGATGTGCTTTGTCATGAAACAGTTTGCTGCTGAAAGCAGCGGGCCTGGCTGTCCCTGTCAGACTCTGGGAAACGCGTGACCCCCTTTTTATTTTTATGGACATTCCAGTCATACCTAAAACATTTGATAAAGATGGTTGGTTGTTGGGTTTTTTTTTTCTTGGGCTCTATTTTGCTGAGAACTTTTCTGTTCATGTGCACTTCAGCAGCAAGTTGGTTTGTGCTGGGCTTCAGCCCATCAGCCAGCAGGTCCTGGTGCTCAGTGCAGCGGAGGAGGACTCACCAGAGCTCATTGACTTGCAATGTCATATGTCCAACTATGTCTCGACAACACCCTTTAAGATTTGCCTGAAAGCATGCCAACACCTACGAGCAATGTGGGGGGACACTTACCTACAGATCTGCGTCAGTGTTTCTCCCTCTGGCTGGGTGCTGCCCGAGGCCTCGGACAGCTGGTGTGGTCCAGTGGCGAGAGCTGTGTCAGGGACAGCTCGGCTGAGCTACTGCAAACCCCGGCTCTCCTGAGAGCGCACGGAGATTTCAGTGGCCGGGTCACTCTGTCTGGCCTGGCCGCTTTCCAGTTTTCCCATGTGATCGTCTTTACTGAGTTTCTGACGTGCCTTTACAGTCCCAGCCTGTGAGAAGTCAGTGGGAGTTGAGCTTTGCCTTCAGTGGGCCGGCATCAGCCCCAGAAAGTCTAGCTCCCTAATTAGAGAAAGTCTAGCTCCCTAATTGGAGTGGTAAAGCACGGCCAGCCCCTGGAGGGCAGCTCGCTTTTTGGGTTCTTCCCTAGCGTTGCAGGGCTTGCTGTGTATTCCAGTGGTGCTGCTGGGTCCTGTCACTGGGCTGAGTGTGGGCAACAGCCTGTAGCTGGGATGTCAGGGTCACCCAGTGGCCTCTTAAAAGCTAGATTATCTTACGTCTGTTTTCTTCTGGGCTAGTCGCTAAATGCAGATGTGTCCGTTTTCTCCTCTGGCTGTCCTTCCCTCCTGCCTCAAGGATTCAGTCTCTGACATATATATTGCACCCCAGAGAGCGGATGTTAAGAGAGATGGTAAATGTCTCCAAGCCTTTGGCCTCCTGGTGACCTTGCTGGAACAGTTGGGCTAGATGGCCTGCCCCCCTTAAGTGCAGACAGAGTCGTTTGTCAGGAAAATGTTCTTTAAATGTCTTCCAGCGGCGAAGTGAGCATGCTAATGAGTTTTTAATGGTATTCTGCAGTGATGCTGCATGAAAGAGTGTCTCTTCCCCCTCCATCGTGGCTGCTGATTAAAACCACACTTTCCAAAGCTTCAGTCTGGCTCTTGTCTGGAGGCACTTTCCGTCCCCAAGAGGAGTGGTGTGCAGACAGGTAGCCGGTCCTCCAGCGCCTGCTTCAGACCGCCTTTTTTTCCAGCTCTGGCATTTTTCACATAGCAGCTGGAAATCCCAGCGCTCTTTTCCTAACTTCATCAAGACTTCTCTCGGAGCTCCGCAGAGTCGCTGGGTGGGCGGGCGGTGTGTTTGTGTGTGTCAGGAAGGTAATGTGGAAGGACAAGTCAACCTGTGATTTTACTCACCTGCGAAGGGACTACAGGCCATATTCTTCTCTTCATCTCATCTCCGCTCTCGGGGAGGGAGGATGTTTACTTGCTGAGAACTTCCCCGTGTAGAAATGAGATCTAGAAATAATTTGAGTCTTTGAGTGGTCTCACCGCTCAGCCTGAGCTCCCCCAGCTGCGGGGCGGGGAGCAGTCCCTGAAATCCTCGGTGAGTCGCCGTCTTCTCTGCCAGTTTGGGGTAAACAAGCAGGACAGACCCAGAGTGGGAGGCAGGAGAGGTGCGTGTGGGAGGAGAAGTGACTTGCTGCAGCAGCCCATTAGCTGTGCTTCCTGCTACAAACAGTGGGCCAGAGCTCCTTTCACCGAGCCTTTGCCAGGACTTATCTAGCGGAGCAAGGTGAGAAGAGTTTCTTCCAGCTGCCTGTGATGCTTTAGGAGGAGGAAGGACTTTTGTGGTGACCAGCATAGCACAGGAGAAGGGGCTACGGGGCGTTTAGCCTGTACTATGAGCAAAGACACGAGCACATAAGATCATGTGAACGTGCCAGGGGAATTTATCTTACTCTAATCCTACAAGTTCCTGCAGGTTTGTCATCTCCCGCTGCCTCCATAGCTGTTTCTGATCTTATCCCTCACCTGACAGAGAGGTGCCGCCCTGCAGACCCTCCCGTCGCTTGGCTGATGCGCGTACAGCACCTTGAGGCTTTTGGTTTCGCACCAGGAAGCCAACAGCCTGGCAGGGTTCCCTCCTTCCTTCGTGACTTTGTAGGGTCTGGGCCCTGTGAGGCAGGATGTGTTCCTCTGCTTGAAACCTCCTCACCGATAGGAGGAGAATGTAAATAATTAAAAAGTGATACTTTTAAAATTTATTTTTAAGGAAAGATCTCGTCCGTGTGGAGGCTACTGTGATTGAAAAGACGGAGTCATGGCCAAAAATTAACATGCGCTTTTGGAGGAGGCACAACTATCAAAGGAAGAAAAGTAAGATGAAAGGAATCCAGGGCTTCCTTCCCTGCTGTGTTGTTGCTGGGTCCGGGAGGGGGATGTATCGTGACGCGAGGCAGCGCCTGGGGAGGGAGCCTCATTCGCCGTGTCCCCGGGGCCCCTCCTGGCATGGCACCTCTTCCCCAGCCCACTGTATTCGGAGCACGGCGCCTTAATATTCCCCTGGGCCGGCACCCTTCGTTAGGTGGCCTTGCAAAAGACCTTGCTGAGAAAACAAAAATAGCCTGGGCAGAAAAGCAGTCTTGTTCCCTTTCCAAAGCCTTAAATAATGGAAATGTCGTCACAGATATTAGCATGTCTGAACAGTGTCCTGTGCCAGGCTCCTGGACTCCCCACTGACTGCCCCTTCTCAGGTGCGACCGAGAGGCAGAATTGTGACCGCTTTTTTACAGAAGGGATGCTGAAACCTTGGCCAGCCTGACACAGTCCCACGGGAGCTCTGCCTGGCCCTCCCGTTCCTGCCACGGCAGTGGTGTCCCGCCGTCCCGCCAGCATCGCCGGCACCCCTGGGAGCCCTCCCGCCCGGGCATGCCTTAGGCTCACGGAGCTGAGCCAGCAGCAGCCTTCTGACAGGTACGCAACAGGATTTTGTGCTGTCATCTCATCTTTTGTTTCTTTTTTCTCTTTTCATTCTTTTTCAGTCATCGTGAACCCGCAGACTGTCCTCCGGATAAACACCATAGAAATTTTCCCCTGTTTGTCATGATTGATTGATCGGGTGTTGCGTGTCTCGCGTTTATTATTGCTTTAGGCAATTATGGAAATAAAACTGCCTTGTCATTGGAAAGTTCTGGACTTCTTGCTGTTGTCGGAAATGGAAATCTAGATGTAATTTCTTTTTTAAAAAAACGAAATGAAATATTCTTTTTAAACTATTATTCCAGCCTTGATGGTGTTTATTTCTCAGGAGTTTTAAACAGCCCAGGACCCACTAGCAGCTGTCAAGCTGTTCCGCCCCAGCTGGGTCTGCCTTCGCCTGCACCTCTCTGTACTGTAGGAATCCGGGCTCTCGGCTGTGTCTTAGAAATACCTTGGGCTTTGCTGGTTGTGGAAGAAAAGGGCCGTCTGCCTGCCCGCTCCCAGAGGTAAGGCTCTGAGCTGCAAGGCACGACCCGTGTGTAGAATTAGTCGATGGAAAGAGCCCGTTGCTGTGCGTAGACATCGGTGTCCTCGCGAGCGTCCCTACCCTGGGCCTGCGAGCACATGCGGTTCCAGCAGAGCGCCAGGCGGGTTCGGGGGAGCTGATGTGCCCTCTGGAAACGCTCATTGCTCTCCACAGACTGCAGTTACGTGGCTGTAAGTAGGTGAGGTGGTTTTAAGGGTGCTAAGTGTAATTTTGCCCCCTGCCCCTTCTCCTCTCCTGACAAAAGCCCTGCTGCTCTGTGCCTATAATTCCTGGCATCATATGGCTTCAGGGAATATCCTGGGGCATGGTGTGGCCCGCTGAAGAGAGCAGTGAAACAAGGTGACTGCAGGATCCCAAATCTACTCCCAGCTCATGTTAGGTGGTGAAAATCCTTAAAGCTTAGCAACAGGAGATGCAGCTGAGAAGCTACCCTCCGAAAGGTGAGCCAGAGCATCTACTGCATAGCAATAAATTGTGTGTATTAACACCATCAAAAGAACAGGTATCAGTGGCTCAGGAGTGATTTCATGCCCACTTGCTTGACCTACTGAGTATATTTTCATGGCTAGATCTTGGTATTTTCTCTCCACTTCGGCTGCGAGTGGAGCGCGGTGACTTGCTGAGCAGCGTGTGGAAGGCCAGATTGAGCAGGGTGGTTCGGCCAGCGGCTGCCTGTGTTCCTGGGCTGTCATAACCACCGGGAAGTTTCCTAGAGCTTTCGGCAGGCTCTCAGGGTAGCTATGAGATTCCCTACGGCTCCCATGGAAGCGATAAGTGGGCCCTGCTCACCTTGTGACTTGTAGGGAATGCCTTGCTGCGAATGAGTCGGGAGGGAAGGCCGCACATGGGCGTCCCTGCGCGCCCCTGCTGTCACCCTTCACAGGAGCGAGCTTGCCCGCAGCCCTGTGCTCAGGGACACGCTGGTTTTGAACGCACCTCTGGCTGGGGCTTGGCCTGTCTCTCAAATCTCACAGGTGTGCCTAAAGCCTCAGGAGATGGCTCTAGGTGCCTTATGGCAAGCTTGGTGGCGCAGGCTGCCTTTCGTCTTGCCTGAGCAGCCGCAGACAGACACGGGTGCGCCTGGTTGAGGCAGTTCTCCAGTGGCTGGGAGATGGTCACCGGCAGCGGGGACTCGGCTCTTCCCCTCCGGGATCGCCCGGCACGAGCAGCCCCAGGGAGATGCTCGTCCTTCTCTGCTGACTCTACGAGGAGGCTGGACTCCTGGATTTTAAACAGCTGAGGGTAACATGAAGGCAGGGACCTTCCTGCGACCAGCTTTGATCCTTGCGTGCTTGGTTCCACGCTCTCGCACGGGGACGGCAGCGGGGACACCTCTGCTCCCCTCTCCCAACGGTGGCTCCGGTGCTGCGCTGGGACCACAGGTCCCAGGAGTGGCGGTGGGTGGCAGAGCGGCGCGGGCTGGCACGAGGACTATTGCGGCGACCGCCTTCCAGTTACAGCTTGTTCGGAGTCCGCAGCGGAAGCGGCGCTGCCAGCTGAAGCGGGTTTACTGGAAACCTCGCAGTCCCTCTGTTCCCTAAGCACGTGAGTGCTGGGCTGAGCGGCAGCGTGTGCGTCTTGGCTTCAGGAGGATGCAGGGGGAATTTTCTGTCCCTCCCGGTTCTGGAGAGACACTTGAAAATAACAAGAGAGACTCCGAGGCTCAGAAATGTGGAAGGAAGAGCCCAGCGTTGATCCAAAAGAAAAAAAATATGAAATGTCTTAAGGCAATCTGTAAAACTGGTCCCCTCAAAAAGAACCCTTGGGAAATGTAATTCTAATCCAAGTGAGATGGTACATGAGATTAGGAGGCTTTCACAGCATTTTGCGGGGAGGAAAATGCAGGAAGGTAAGATTCAACCAATAGTAGGAACTCCTAGGTTTTGTTTTGAAAACTTTATGGTATAAAATTAGAGCAAAATATTCAGTTGGGTTGGTTTTTTTTTTTAAGTAATGCATTCAGACTAAGGCAAAAGGGGATTACTTTTGACATTTTCTTCATGGGAATGTAAAAAAAAAAAAAAAAAAAGCTTTCAGCATTCCAAGTGGGAGCAGAAATCCCCAGCTCTCTGTAGTGAAGTCGCAAGTCTCCGTTTGGCTTCACGTGTTGGGGGGCGGCCGCTTGTGATCCCCTTCCTGGCAGCTGAGTGTGGTTTGCCACGCTTAAATAGTTTAAGAGCAGAAATTTCTCAACAAAGCAGGCTGTTTTTTTCTTCCAGCCCCCCCCCCCCCCCCCCCCCCCCCCAGCACTGATTCATCGTGGAAATTTATTTGTTAGGACAAAACATCTCGTTGGGTGGAATCTAGAGGTGCCTTGCCCAGGGATGGAAGATGAGGCATCCGCAGGGTTAGAGGAGAACCAGGCCCGAGCTGCTGCTGTGGCGGGGTTTGTCCCCCGCAGCGTCCCCCCGGGGCTGTCTGTCTGTCCGTGTGTCCGCACGGGGCCTGTGCCCGGGGAGGCGGCGGAGCGAGGGGCAGCTCTGCTCTGAGTCAGACCCCGCTTCCAGCGCCCGCTCCCTGCCCGCGGCCTGTCCTGCCCGCTCTCTCCTGCTGTCGAAGAATGTCGGCAGGACTCCGCGTCGTTCCCTGGCAGGAGGACAACGGGCTTTGCAACGCTGACGTTTTTCCGCAGTCAGGAAGCGTTGTTTTCTCGCCAGCCGGGCTGCCGGGAGCTCTGCCGGGAGGGCGCTGTCGGCAGGTGCCACCGCTGCTCTGCCAGCCCCGCTTTGCCCTCGCCTCCCCCATTCCGAGCGCCGACGCCTGGGTGCAGCAGTCGGGATTCCGGCTCTGCTGCTCTCCGGATCCCAGACGGACCGTCCATTCCCCCAGTCCCCCTTCCCGCTGCCTCCCGGCGGAGCGCAGGGAGGTGTTCAGCCAAGCCCAGTTAAGCGCGGGGTGCTGCCCGGGCGGTCGATGGGCTGCTGGCCTGGCCGAGCATCGTCCTTCGCCCTCCGGAGAGCAATGGACCGTGGCACCTTACTGCACTTGTGGCTGCGTTGGTTTTTTGCTCCCCCGCAGATACAGATGCTTTCAAGGGTAGAATTGGTAGTAGGTCGAAGGAGGTCATTCTCCCCCTCTACTCTGCACTGGTGAGGCCACAACTGGAGTACTGTGTCCAGTTCTGGGCTCCCCAGTTCAAGAGGGACAGGGAACTGCTGGAGCAGGTCCAGCGTAGGGCAACCAAGATGATTGTGGGACTGGAGCATCTCCCTTACGAGGAAAGGCTGAAAGAGCTGGGACTCTTTAGCCTGGAGAAGAGAAGGTTGAGGGGGGACCTGATTAATGTTTACAAGTATCTAAAGGGTGGGTTTAAGGAGGACGGAGCCAGGCTCTTTTCAATGGTTCCCAGCGACAGGACAAGGGGCAATGGGCACAAGCTAGAACATAGGAAGTTCCGTTTAAATACAGGGAAAAACTTCTTTACAGTGAGGGTGACAGAGCCCTGGGACAGGCTGCCCAGGGAGGGTGTGGAGTCCCCTTCTCTGGAGACTTTCAAGACCCGCCTGGATGCAGCCCTGAGGGATGTGCTTTAGGCAACCCTGCTCTAGCAGGGGAGTGGGACTAGATGATCTCTAGAGGTCCCTTCCAACTCTGAAGTTTCTGTGATTCTGTGAAGGGCTGGTTTGGAGAGAGGTTTCAATCATTAAAAGGCTAACGCTGTTCTAAACCCTCCAGCGGGATGGGACGGTCACAGCTGCTCGGGTGCAAAGTCCGCAGCTTTGAGGAGCTTGAATTTGGGTTTCGCGTCCTGACAACAGTAAGATCATCATCACGATTGAAGGGGAAGCAGCCCGTGTTGGTCGTCCTACAGGGCAGCTTTCTGCAGCCTGCCTCCAGGGCCCTGTCTGGGCAAGTTTTAAATTACCTACGTGGTGGGGTTCCTCTTCCTTCCCTTGGCAAGTTGCTCTGTGTTCTAAAATAAGCTTCACGAGCCAAGCCGTTCCTCGCAGCGTGAAGGCTCCCCGTTGTGCGGATCCATTACTTGCGCAGCCTAATGAAGTGTGAGAGACGTGGTAAGCGCCGGCGTCCCGTCTTCCCCACGGCCGGCTTCTGCGGAGGAACAAAACTGCACGAACCTCTCTGGGAGCCGAGGGCCGGGAAAG
The DNA here is from genome assembly GCF_028500815.1 of Rissa tridactyla. NCBI lineage: Eukaryota > Metazoa > Chordata > Aves > Charadriiformes > Laridae > Rissa > Rissa tridactyla. The sequence goes on from NC_071469.1 coordinate 688,013, forward strand.
GGGTTTAGCGACTTGGTTCTGATATTTGGGTGTGCTTAACGTTCACGTGCTCCGCCGTGTCGTGAGCTGCAGGTGTTTTTCCTGTGGAAGCCGCGAGGCAGCTTGAAAAGGTCTTGGGACCTCCGGGGTGGGAGGGAAATGCTGTTAATATGCCCCTTGGGTGTGTTTTTTTTCCCCTGTCAGCTTTGCAAAGGAGTCTTTGAACTCTTGTGTGGAGCCAGATTTATTTTCTCAGCATGATGTGGACACGTTTTGGCTGCGCGTCGAAATACGCTCTAGCGGTCAGAAATCAGCAACAGACAGAATGTGACACGAGGAAACTGCGCCGGTTTGACTTCTCTTGCGCTAGAGGTTTTCTTTCAGGTCTCTTGTGACCTGAAAAACAGCCCCTTCACGAAGAAGAGAAAGGGAACGCTTCACCCCGGGTCCGGCCTGGCACAAAGCCCCCGCGGAGAAGTCGGAGAGTGGCCAGACCCGGGCTGAGCAGGCCCTGGGGGTGGGTGCCTTTCCTCTGCTTTCTCTCTCCCTGTTCATGGGACATGGAGAAGCCACCGGGCTCCATGTCTCCGCTCCTGCCGCCCCTCTGCCCGGCCGCCAATGCGGCATTCGCAGGGCTCGAGCAAAGGCAGGAGCTGGTTTCGGTAGGAACCAAGCGAGTCCCCAAAGCCGCCGAGAAAGGAGAGGGCCCTGAAGCCTGAGAGCACGTTTTTAATTGCACGCTGGCTTTGCTATAGCAACCCCAAATATGTTTATTGACAGGGCGGCGTGGCTTTGGTTATGCTCTTGGAGAGCATTCCCCGGTGGCCCCGTGCGACGTTAACTCTCAAGAGGCGTGCTGGCAGCGGAGCTCGCTTGTCCCAGTTGGAACAACGTTGGTGCAGTCATTAATGAGGGACAATTAAATGTGACACGTGAGTTGGAAACGTGGGGTTTGAGCCCTTCCAGCGGATGCTCAGGAGATGAGCTAAGCGTTGGGGGACCAAAGCTTTGAAATAAATAACCTTGGTCCTTTTTGAAAACGGGGTGCAGGCTTCAAAGCCGGCTTGGAATGGGGTTGGTTTCTGTGCAGGTCTTCGAGCATCCCCCACCTTCCGATCGTCCAATGGAGAGAAAGGGGACCGGCTTTTCCTTTACCTTCCTTTTCTAAATACAAACACACCACTCCTCCTCCTTTCAGAAGCAGCAAAATCCAGTTTTGGGGGGAGCTCTCAAAACCGGTGATGATCCGGACGGGGTTTAGTTTGGACCACGGTACGGGACTGCCGTGATCCAGGGCTACGGCCCGAGGGGATTTGGTTCTTTGTCTGCTTTAGGACAACTTTTTATTTCTGCTGGATTTTTGTTTGCAGGGACGTGATTCATGGGTGCTTTGGCCTCTTTCCCGGTGCAGACTCTGCTTCTTTTTTTAAAAAAAAAAAAAAAAAAAGGCAAGTATGGAATAGCCTGACCACAAATATTTCGACAGAAAACAATATCTACTCCACCTACTTCCACCTGGCTCCGCCGCAGGTGCTCTGTTACACCGGAGGTGGCTTATTCAGCGATTGCCGATGATAAAGTCGTGTTCCCGTTGTCGTCCGGCTGAAAGGTCCCGGGGAGGTGGGACGGCGCGGGTGGCAGTGCCGGGGGCACGCCTGGGAGGACACGTGTGGCTTTCCCCACACAAGGAGAGCTGGGAGGTGAGCAGACCTTGCTCCGGGCGTCCCCAGGTGTGCTGTCACGGATACAAACCCACCCGCTCCGGGGCCAAGCCAGCCCTGTCCGAAGGAAGTCAAGGGTGTGTTTTTCTGCGGCGTCTCTGCAGCAGCCGGTGTTGGAGTGGAGGGTCCCAGCGGCCCAATCCAGCCTGGCCGCGGGACATGGCTTTGGAGGGGGTTAGAGCTGTTTTCTCTCCGAGCTTTCAGCTCCGCGCCTCGGCAGGAGGGTCCGCAGCGGTGCGGGGTTATCCCGGGATCCCCGTGGCCAGCCCTTCGCCGGCTGGAGGGGAGCGTGACACTGAACTGCAGCACCCGGAGGTTTGTGGACTTGGATCGCGGATGAAGAAGAAGCAAGTTTACCCAAGTGCTGGTCTAGGTCGGTCTACTCCTGTCTCTGCTTTTGAGAGGAGTGAAACACCACCGAGTTTCGGAGGGAGAGGAGGGAGCCGGATGCAGGCTGGCCAGGGACCTTTCTCCTTCAAAGCTCTGCCGTGGGCTGTCCGAGCATTTCATCACTCTACGTTGGCTGAATTTAAACACTTGCCACCAAAAAGAGTTTTAGGTGGATTCTGCTGAACGTTATAGTCTGTCCCCAGGTACAGGAGCTCATCTGAATGGAAATCCCACCTCTCCTGCACCTCCTCCCCGGGCTCTGCTGGAGGAACAGCATCTGTCCCAATAACGCTTCTGCCTCGCAGGGCTGGTTTGGTGAGAGCTGCCCTTGGGGCTCCGGGGAAGTGTCGACATGTGCCGTGGGGTCTCCAGCAGGAGCCTTTGGAGGTTTAGAGAAGGAGGTCAGCGAGGGTGGAAGGACAGAAGATCGGTTGTTGCCTCAGACTCTGTTTCTTGAGCTTGAGGGACTTTGCGTAAGGTCACCCCAGAGCTGAAGGGTGCCTTCTGCATGCTGGGAGATGTCCCGTGCGTCTCCTGTGTGCTTTCTCCTGTGTAGGGTAAGGCTGAGCCTTCTCTGCCTTCAGTCCGCTTCCCTGGAACCTTGTTGGGCTGTGGGATGGCTTTGGAACGCTTCATTGTGCCGCGGCTGGTCAGAAGTCACCAAAGATGGGACCTGGGTGGGCAAAGGAGGACGCCCGCTCCCTGACTGCTAAGGCCAGTCTAAAGGTGAGGGTCTCCCAGTCCAGGCTGGGATCCCATTGCTTGCTGGGCATCGTAGCGGGGCCACCTACGTTTTCCCTGGGGGTAGATCTTGGGTCTTTTCCTCGGCACTGGAAGAAGACGACGAGACGGCATCGTTTCCTCTGCCATTGCTGAGGCCGCTCAGTGGAACAGCTCTGCGGGGGGGAGGGTTGGGGTTTGGGGGTTTTTGGAGTTCTGAATGCGTGCAACTGGAAACAGCTCTGGACTGTGAGGGACCTGCATCCCTCTCCCTACCCATGGAGACGTGTCCAGCTTTGGAGTCCTCAGCACAGGAAGAACATGGACCTGTTGGAGTGGGGCCAGAGGAGGCCCCGGAGATGCTGGGAGGGCTGGAGCCCCTCTGCTGTGGGGACAGGCTGAGAGAGCTGGGGGGGTTCAGCCTGGAGAAGAGAAGGCTCCGGGGAGACCTTCCAGCCCCTTCCAGGCCCTCAAGGGGCTCCAGGAAAGCTGGGGAGGGACTCTGGATCAGGGAGGGGAGCCATGGGACGAGGGGGAAGGGTTTTCCACTGAAAGAGGGGAGATTTGGATGAGATATTGGGAAGAAATTCTTGGCTGTGAGGGTGGTGAGCCCCTGGCCCAGGTTGCCCAGAGAAGCTGTGGCTGCCCCATCCCTGGAGGGGTTCAAGGCCAGGTTGGACGGGGCTTGGAGCAACCCGGGCTGGTGGGAGGTGTCCCTGCCCAGGGCAGGGGGTGGCACTGGGTGGGCTTTAAGGTCCCTTCCCACCCAAACCATTCCGTGATTCTATGTGTCTGGGAACTGACGGGCCACCGGAGTGGCGATGGTTCAGCTCTGCAGAAGAACAGAGGAGGTGAAGTGTTTTTCCCAAGGTGATACTCGACGCCTGTGGCAGGGCTGGCACGCGAATACTGATGCTGCGCTTCAATTTGAAGTCCATCCTTCTTGTACGCTCGTTCCCACATCCCTGCCATTCCGTGCCACTCTCATAATCAGAATTAAGGCAGGTGGGACGTGTTGGCTGGCACCGCTCGGCTGCCGGCGTGGCACAGGGCCGCGGTGCCCCTTGCTGTACGTGAGGTGAGGGCAGCGCGGGGGTCCCTCCTGCTGCAAGGGACCTCCATAGCCCCTGGGAGCAGTGGAAATAGTCGTTCTGGATTCCTCCAGCCGGGAACCTGCCAGATGGATTCTGCCTTCCAAACTGCAAGGGTTGATTTTTCCATGAAATTTGACCATTTTTTGCCAGAAAACTTGCAGGAGAAGAATTTTCTCTGCGGTTTCTTCCTCGCTGTCAGATTTGGCTGAAATCAAGCAACGTATTCGCGAATGGTATTGAAGAGGGACAGGCAAGACAGAGGACTTGATTGCAGACATCTCATTTCCTTAGGAAATTGGGCTAAAAATAGGAGAGGAACATAACGGAGACTTCTTTTTCTTGACACACACCCCCCCCCCGCCTTTCCCAGCTGGGAATCAGCTTTTTTCCTGAAATCTGAGGTTTATTGCTCTTGCTGTTGTCTCTGGGCTCCAGATGTAGCCGAGCCGTGGACGTGCCTCTCGCCAGCTTTGGGGGAGCGACGCAGGAACACGGTGGTCACGTGTGATGGATGCACAGAAAGACACGGGGGGAAGCACACGCTGGCCTGCGATGGCAAGATGAGCTTCTGGGTGAGATCTGCCTGGTCTCCAAGGTGAACCCTCCGGCTCCCGCAGGACAATCCCTGTTTTATCTGGGGCCCCTCTCTCCAGCCAGAGCTTTGCCCCGGCGGCATTAACAGCTGTGGCTCTATCTAAGCTGTCGATAACCCTTCTCCCCGCCCAAGGTGAGACACCCACTTGGCGCTGGTTGTGTGCTGATGTCTCCTGGAGGCACCAGCGATGTTTGCTCTCGACACATGATGCTGTCTATAAATATCAGGCGAGTTTCATGTTACCCTGAGCACTGACCGAGGCAGCACGGAGGGGCTGTGCAAGCAAAGTCACGCGAGGTGATCTGGCAGAGAGGTCCCCGTGCCGGAGAAATGCCTAAAGCCTTTGGAAAAGAGAATGTGAGCATTCGGCTGCTCCGCACCCTGGGTCTGGTCCCTTCTGCTGCAGTGGGCAGCGCTGGAGCCGTGCGTGCCTCTGCGCCGCGCGGGCAGGCTGCGTCCTGGAGGTTGCTGGAGACGGTCGAGATGTTGCGGGTCTTTTCCCTTCTTCCCAGCGCTCCGTGCACCCGCAACGCACATCCAGGGCCGCTCCGGCTGCTGCTCGGAGCACTTACGCGTTGCCTGTGCCAACCCTTGTGTAGACACACACACACGCACACACACGTACACCCCTACGCTGTGATTTAACGGCCTGGCAGCGCTGCCGCGCCAAAGCACGTGCAAAGGCTGTTTCCCGGCCTGGTGCGAAGCCTCAGCTCTGCGACGCCGCTGGGGATCTGTCGGTCTGCCGCTGGCGTGTGCGGAGCTGGGCTGGCTCCTCCGGGCCAGGGCTGGGCTGTGTCCGGCGAGGATCGTCCTGCGCCCGAAGGATGGGATGTGGGGAGGCTGGGGGCTAGGCCAGCTTCTCCCGTCTTTGGTAACGTGTCTTGCGCGCAGCAGGAGGAGAAATCGTGATTTTTTGTAGAGGTTTTGGGGGGGGAGGCAGCACCCTGCCCGTGTTCCCCGCCCGGGGCGGTGTTGCGTCGCTTCCCCGCTCTCTCCTCGCTTCGCCCCCCTCCAGGTGAGCAGCTCCCCGGGCCGGCACCCGCCTGGCCTCTGGCGGGGGGTCCCGGCGAGACCCCCCCCGGAGCCGCTCTGCGTGCGGGGAAACTGAGGCAGGATGCCCGCGGCCCCTCCGGCTCCAGGTAGCGGCCGCCTCCGCTGCTGCCGGGGGCACCCCCTCTTCGGGGCGGAGGAGGAGGAGGAGGAGGAGGAGGTGGGCATGGGCTGGGACCGCCCGCCCCGAGCCCGGGGCTGAGCCCGCCCGGCCCCCGGGGCGGAGCCGGCGGGGAGCGCCCGGCGGAGCGGGGAGCGCGGCGGAGCGCGGCGGGTCCCGGCCCCGGCCCCGGCCCCGGCATGAGCTTCCCGCGGCCCCTGCGCCGCTCCGTCAGCCTCAGCACGGCCCGCAGCCTGCGCCTCGTCGTGCTGGGGCAGAGCGCCGTGGGCAAGACAGGTAGGAGGCGGCATCCCCCCCGCATCACTCCGGCATCCCTCCTTCATCCCCCCCAGCGTCATCCCCTTATCCCCCCTGGCATCCCCCCTGCATTCCCTCTCCGCCCCCCGGCATCACCCCTGCATCCCCCCAGCATCCCCGCTCCATCCCCCTGCACCCCTGGGTCTCCTTTCCCCGGCGGAGGGGCCGAGCCCCCCAAGGTCCAGCCGGGGTGGGCAGCAGGCGGGGGCTCTTTCAGAAAGCCGGGGTGGGGAATGAGTTTCTCCGGGGCAGCTGCAGCATCGCCCAGGTGGACCCTGAGCCCGCTACGTTTAAGGGCACCCAGTTTCCCTCCCCTCGAGTGGTGGCGGTGGGCGCTTTGCAGCCCAAAACCGTCCCCAGCTGCGCGGCGAGCCCAGGGCAGTGGGTCAGGGTGGGAGGCTGCTGACCACGGGAGCTTCAGGACCGAACGCCGAGCTCAGGTTTGTGCTTTTTTGGGTACTTGGAGTTTGCTGCTTGTTTTCAGCAAATGGAGCGGGGTTTGCGGAGCCTCGTGGCGCAGCACTGGGTTCAGTTTGCCTTTGGGAAAACTCCTTCTCCCTGCACTTTGCTCAGTGCTCTCCCTCTGCGGCTGCCAGGGTGGGGATTGGGGACGCGGAGCTGGGAGCACCTGAGCTCTCTCCATCCCCCCGAGTCCTGCCGGGGCATCGTCCTTTCCCCCCTTCCCACTCCTCTGGCCCAGGCTGCGAGTGCCCGGGGGCAAAGGTGGCCTCCCCTCCATTCCTGCGCAGCACCCAGCGTGCCAGGAGCGGGGCCGGGAGGTGCCGGGTGCTGGCGAGGAAAGGTGCGTGTCCACCTTGGTTTTATCGCAGCAGGGCAGGGGAGCAGCGATCCACACAGAGCCGGGGGGGACACGGCTGGGGCTGCCGTGTCCTTGGGGCCAGGGCAGCGTCCCGCTGGCTGCTGGCTCCGGAAAAGGCATAACCTTTAAATGTGCGGCATCGGCGGCACCTCTGCCTGGCTGGTGGCCAGCAGCGGGGGCTGTTGGTGCCGGTGAGGTTGCGTTTCCATATACAGTAACCGGCGAGCCTCTCGCCGTGCTGCCTGGCGAGTTCCTCTTGCCCAGCATTAGTGAAAAATCGTGATTTCCCTGGTGAAACTAAAGGAGGCAACTCCCAGGTCTCAATTACCAGCCTGGCATGGGGGAATGGGAGCAGGGGAACAGGGCTCAGCTCCGGGCACCCCCAGAGAACCGGGGGGGGTCCACGTGCGGTGTTTGGCCTCGAAGTCCCTGCAAGCAGCTGGAGCGGCGAGCGATGGCTGTACAGAGCGTACAGAGCGCCTTGGCTCGCCCCCACCCCGCTGGCACATACGCGCTTCCCCCGCCGGCATTCATCCCACCTGGTGCGGAGCGGGTGCCTGGGGGCTTTGGGCCCCTCCTGTGGGCAAGCGAGAGGCCGCTGTGCCTCCTCCCTGGGGTGGGAGCATGCCGAGGGGCTTCGAAGCTTCCTCCGGCTGCCACGGCGGGGCCGGGTACCTGCAGGGTCTGCCTGGCACCGGCTCAGCTCCGCGGGTGCCTCCAACCGCCCAGACCCTTCAGCAGGGCTCTTTTGCCGTCCTCTTGAGCTGTGGCGGTGACACAGGCCATGAAATCAGGGCAGAGGGAGGCAATCAATACATGGAGGAGAGCAGGAGTGTTCCAGGAACTGGCAGCAGCCCCTGGAGCAGGCACGCGATGCCCCGCGGGCTGGCAGCTGCCCTGGCGCAGGTCTCTCCCCGTCCCTGTCCCCTCGGGCGCTGCCCTGCACGTCCTCTCCCGCGAAGGGACAGCGTGTCGCCTTTACCGGGTGCCGTGCCCGAGCTGCTGGGTCCTGCGGCGAGGAAACCTGTAGGTGCTTTCCCCTGCCCGGCGGGACGGTTACAGCCTGGGTGATGGACAGGAGCATCTGGCCTGAGGGACCCGTGTGCGCAGCACGAGGAAGGAGGCAAAAGCATCGGTGGTGGCGCTGAGCTCCCACGGGGCTGGGGAGGACGGGCTGGGGGAGGCGGCTGGTCCCCGGGGCCAGGGGGAGCCGGGGCTGCCCAAGGGGGCTGGGAGAGAAGGGGTGCCACGCGCGGGGGTCCCGGGTTTGGGGAGGGAAGGGGAGGATGAAGGTGGGCTTCATCCAAACCTGTCCCCAAGCCACCAAGCTCCGGGTCCCAGCAGGAAGCGAGGGGACCCCACGCCGGAGCATCCCCCGGCGCTGCTGGCTGGGCTGGGAGAGCTGGGGGGGCCAAGGAGTGGGAACGATCTAAAGGGCGGTTGAAACAGCTGCAAAAGATGGGAAAACCCCGCAGTTCTCAGCAGAAGAGTTTGATTTTTTTGCAGCAGTTTGGAAATCTTCGCGATCCAGTGACCCGCGGCCCCAGATCCCGCGAGCGGGGTCGGGTTCGGGCACAGACCCACGGCTGGGCCCTGCCGGGAGCCGAAAGGTTTGGCTGGGGCTGCATAAATCACCTGCGGGAGGCTGTAAATCCAGCCCGGCCAGAGCCTGCCTTATCCGCGGCTGCCGCCAGCCCGTGTAAACTTCGCCGTACTTCAGAGGGGAGCTCTGCTTCCACAGCCCGCGCCGCATTGATGCCGGGAGCCGCTGCGCTCGCAGGAGGGACGTGCTCGGCGCGGCACACGCAGAGCGGCACGTGGGCGCGGGGCTCGATGCCGGCCGGGAGGCAACCAGCCCGTCCCCGCGCCGGCAGATTAATCCTGCGGCGAACCCTCCCGTAGTCATTCCTAGAGGCCAAACTGAATACAAAATTAACCCTTTCGGCTTTGGGGCTCCCCAAGCAGAGCCCTTTCTGAGGTTACTGATGTTCAAGATGGGGAGAAAAAACTCCATATAAGGCTGCGTGGACGTGCCGAGGCCTCTCTGCCGCATCCGCTCCTTCCCATTGGCAGCTCTGCTTGTGTCCTTGCTCTCCGGCCAATTTTTAATCAATTTAATTGGCTCCTCTTCTCATACAACACCACGCGCTCCGGCTTTGGGTGCCTGCCGAACGTATGACACAGAATCAGGTGCTTTCCAAAAATCGCCCCTGACTTCTCTCATTCTCCGGCTGATAATTTGGTCGCCCCTTTGAAGCCACTGAGATGCGCCTCCCGCCGGATCCTCGGTTATCCCCGCGGAGCAGTTTTGCTAAATTACATGATTCTTCCGTCAAACCCCTTCTCTGGCGGGCAGGGTGGGAGACCGGGGGGCGGTTGGAAGGCTGGAGGATGGCGATGCCCCACGCAGGAGCCGGGCAGGCGGCGGGGCAGGGGATGCTGCTCGGGGCAGAGATGCCGGGGCTGGGGAAGCAGAAAGCCCGGCTCCGGTGGGGAGCCATGTCCCCGGGGCAAAGGCAGAGATCCTGGGGTGACGGTGCGGGTGTGCAGGGGCAGGACGTGGGGGGTGTCTGCCCACGGCCAGCGGCGACAAACTGCCCCCCGGTTTGCATGGGGAAAGTGAGCGCGGTGTGGGAGTGCACCCGTCCTGCACTGTGCGAGCTTTCCATCCCTGCCTTGTTTTCTGGGGAAGGATTTAATCCCGTATCCCAGTTTCGGTGAGGGTTATTCTCCCTTCGCACTCCTGCTCCGTCTCCTTCCTCCTGCTGCGTGGCCGCCTGGTGCACAGCGTCTCCGTCTGGCCCCCCCCGGGCTCTGTACTCCTGCTTTGCTCTTGCTGTTATTTTTTTTTCCCCTGTTCCCACTCATTTTCCACCAATTTCACTTTCCGGCCCTGTTGCCTTTCCGAGCCAGCTCTCAGCCTCTCCACTGCCTTTGACTCCTGTCCCCGCGCGGCCTGTGCGCACCCATTACCCTCATTAACGCCTTGAAGGGCTTAAGCGTCCCTTCCATTAGCCCTGCTCCCGCGCTCCCTCCCAACCACGGCTTCCGCCAGAAAATCGCACCCAGGCATCGACGCTGCGTTTCCCAGCAGCTGCCTCGAAAAGGTGGAGGGTTGTGCCTGGGAGCGGCGCATCTGGGGCAGCCTGGAAGGGCGTTTGGATCGGCTTAGACCCGGAGGGCCACGCGTGGAGATTAGTTGTGTCACCTCACCCTTCCCAAAGCCAACCCCTGAGCGGGTGTTTGCACTGCTGCCGGCTTTTCGGCCCCAAGCACGCCTCCCCTTCGTGCTCCGGAGGGAAGAGCTGAGAGGCAGAGGAGAGCTCGCTGGTGCTGCCAGGGGAGAGCTGCCTCCGGAGATGCCGGGGCTTTCCGTGTCCTCCCTGTTGCATCCTAAAGGCAATTAATTCCCTGCAGGAAGATATTCTGGAGGGCGGGATGGAGATGAAAGTGAATAGAAAAACAAGCCCTTGGGCTTGGCCGGGGGGTCCTTTGCCAGCAGAAGGGACCTCAGGAGATGCGGTTGGGCTCCTGCGGCGATCTCTTCTCAAGCCTGGTCGCTCTCCCGCTGATCAAAGGCTCCTCCAGCACCGGGGGCTCTCAGGGGCTGGACCCTGCGCCGCCTCCTCTGGTGTTTCCCGAGCAGAGGAGGGATGACATTTGCATTCGCTCGGTTGCTTTGTCAGCTCCACGGCCCACAGCCGGGCTCCCACAGCGTGGCCGTCACGGGGCTGCTCCCGAAATATCCCCTCGGTGCGAGCCGAGCTGCCGACCGCAGCCCCGGGCGTGTGGACACGCTCCCACACATCCCCACATCCCACCCATCCCCACCACCCGCCTCCTCTGCGCGCCCGCCGGTCTCCGCCAAACCACCCGTGATTATCCCAATTATCCCCCCCCGGACAGGACGGCCCGTGTCAGCAAGCCGCCGCGGGCTCCGCGCGCCGTGCCTTCGCTGCGGGCGCCCCAGCAGCACCTCGGCTTTGCCGTCGCTCCTCCCTCCCTGCGACAGCCAGAGGGGACCGCACGCTGCCCGCAGTGCCCGGCCCCCCAAGCCGTGGCTTTCCCTTGCCGGGCAACGCAGTTGTCTTGCCATGAGCCCCCGGTAGCCTTGCAGGCAAGTTCTGGGCTGCTGGGACACTGATGGCAGCCAAGCACCACCCGCTCCCCGGCGCCTCCCCGGTGCTTCCCCTTCAGCCCGAGCATCCCGGCTCCTCCCAGCGCGCCCGGGCCTTTCTTGTGGGGTCCTTCAGGCTGCAGGTGGGAGAAGTCAGGCAAAAAGCACGTTGGCTTTGCTTCAAGGCAAAACCGCGTCCCCAGCTCTTCAGCGCCGTGTTCCTGCATCCCCCATTGGGGTGCTGCGAGCCTCGCCGCGCTCTTCCCGAAATGAGCCGGCTTGGCGGCGTCTCACCAACGGCTTGGCGGCGTCTCACCTGCTTCTGCCCATTTTCACAGGCGCCAGTTTCCCCTTGTCACCTCCCCGTGCCACCCAGGGAGCCGGCGTGGGGCCCGCGATGGCCCTGCCGTGCCGGGGGGCTGCTGCAGTGCCGGGGGGAGGCTCCGGAGCAGGAGACCGGGATAAAGCCCAGCACTTACCAGGGCAGGGACAGATGCGGTTTTGTGGCCCTTTGGCCACTTTGAGGACGTTTAGCCAAGCCGGACGCTGTGTTAGCAGGAGGGACGGGTAAGCTCTGGCTCCCTCCCTGCCCCCTTCAGACCAGCAGGATTTCTGGCACCTCCAAATCGCTTCGTTACGTAGAAAGCCTCTGCTTTTTCCCCCTGTTTCTCCTTCTGGCCCTTCGCCGGCTGAGCCCCAGCCCTGTCTGCTGGCCCCGTTGCTGGAAATACCCGTCCAGGGATCTTGCACCACGGCAAAGCTTGTGCTGTCCCTTAGGGAGAAGCATAAGGAGTCTCTCCGATTATTTTCTTTGCAGTCCCCCGGGAGCTTGCCCACCTCAAACAAGCCCTTGCTCTGGAGCCGCGCGCTGGCTCCTCCAGCCTGGCCGGGCGGGGGGAGACGATGAGAGGCAGAGCTTTTCCCCAGCGAGGAGCACGCCCTCGCGGTGTCGATGGAGCTGTCGGGCAAGGCTCCAGCGCCAGCAGACCTCCACCCAGCCGGGCATTAGCCTCTAATTTGGGCTTCGCGTCTCCCGGTCTCTGGTGCAGGGAGATGTGGTAATTGGATAAGAGGGGTTTAATTGCCCGCGCTGCTGTGCCCAGGCTGTTCCTGCCGTTCCTCGCCCTTGCAAGGAGGAGAAATCGCGGCCGAAGGATTCGGTCTCCGCGCTGGTGCTGTGCCAGCAGGGGGAAGGGCAGGGTGTTTCCCAGCTTCGTGCCCCCGCGTGCCGGGGAGCTGCAGGGAGCCGGACCCCGTGCGGGGCTGGAACAGAGACAGCGGCCCCCGCCTGTCCCCAGCGTCCGCGCGCTGGGGGTGCGCATCGCTCAGCTCTCCCCCGCCGGCTCCTAACGCCTTCCCTGCCTGGTTTCGCTGCAAGCCACGGCTGGCGTAAGGGAGAACCTCCTGCTGCGCCGTGCCCCGCGTTCCTCCGGCTTTGGCCTTTTGATGAGTTTCCTGAGAAATGCCCGGGGCCTTTCCCTTCTCCCTGTGCCCGGGTCAGGTTAAACAAACAGCGCTGAAATTCATGGGACCCGTCCGGGCGGTCCTACCCTCAGCGCCGGCGATGGAGAGGGAGAGCCCGGCCCGGCACCGGCTTTCCCCCACGCCGAGCTCGCCCTTGGGCAGCGGTTGGCTGCAGGCCACCGAGGGGATCGCTCACCCGCCATAAAACTTAAGCACGTGCATAAATCTTGGCAGGATCAGGGCCAGAAAATGCAATTTATCGACCCGGACCCTGCAGGGAGGTGGATTGCCCGTGCGAGGAGCCGCCTTCCCTGTGCGCCGGGCTGGGCTCGGGGCAGCGGCTCTGCCAGCGATTTGCTGAGCGCGGTGAAACACCGGCCGCCTCGGCCACCTCCTGTGGCGCCTGGCCACCTTGGCCACCTCAGCTGCTGCTTTCGGGGCTCCTGCGAGCAGGACGGGTGTTTCTGGCAGCAGCAGGAGCGGTTGCTGTCCCGGGCGAGGGGGGAATGGGGTTTGCCAGTCCCGGGGGGCTGTCGGTGCCTCCCACTGCCGTCGGGCTGCATCTCCTTGGCGTGACGGGCGTCTTGCTGCTGCGGCGAGCGGGCAGCTCTGGGCAGAAGTGCAGAGACCTCCCCCTCTGCCTGCAGCATCCCGTCGCGCGGTGGGTTTCGGTCCCTGATGCGAGCGTTTGCAAAGAACATGTGAAAACCATCCATTCCCGGGGCGGCGACGAGGTTATTTTGAAATGCCTGTGAGCTCTGGAAGCGTTTCAGGAGAGGCGAGGTGCGAGCTGCCCTCCCGGGTGGGCTCCTGCCCGTCCTGACGCGCTTTTCCGGCGTTGTACCCGGGGTGAAACAAGGCGGAGGACAGCCTGCACGGGGCTGTGCCGTCGGCTGGGGACTTTGCGGGGAGAAAAGAGGGCTCGTAACCATCTTGGTCCAAGGCGTCCACCCGGGCAACCGCGATCCGTTCCCAGCCGGCTTCACCCTCGCCTTTTGCCGCCGGGATCTGGCAATTTGCTGCTTTACCGTAGTCCCTGGTTGTCACAGGGCAGCCCCGGCAGTGTGCAGCCAGGTCCCAGCCTCTCTGGGCACCTTCGAAGATGCTTTTCCCAGCCCTGCGATACCCTGGGCCGGGCTCGCGGCGTCGCTGTTGGGGTGTCTTCTCCTGGCGCCCCGGGCACCGTCCCGCGAGGCCGGGCAGGACATTGCTCCGTCCCTCCTGCCTCCGTCAGCCGATGGTTCTCCGCAGTTTGATCTCCCCACCCTAACTGGGCCCGTTGTTGTTGTTTTACAGCGTTGACCGTGAGATTCATCACCAGGAGATTCATTGGAGACTACGACCCGACCCTCGGTAGGTTTCTCTTGTTGCTTTCTCTGCTGCCCCTGGTTCAGCCCGGAGGCCCCGGTGCTCCCAGCTCACCGTACTCCCTCCTCTTCCTCCTCGACCAGGCTGGCAGCGGCCGGAGCCACCAGCCGTCGTGGCACCTCCCTGGGTCCTGCGTCCCTTTTCCCTTTTCTGTTGTTTCGTTAAGGCAAAATCCGTTGGGACGAGCCGGCAGCGTGGCAGAAGGAAGCGCATGGGGCTTAGTCATCCTCCTGCTGGGAGGTGGCTTTTGAGGGCAAGGCGGTATCCGAGCCACGGGAGCAGTGGCCGGCGCTTTCCTGTCTTGCAGGGCTTCTTTTTTTGCACTCGGGTTTGAGGTTTTTGGGGCGCTGAGGTCACGTCCCTGCCGAAGTATCCCAGATACCGCTGGCTGTGCATCCTCCTGCCCAGCGCCTGCTGTCACCCGCCGGGCTGGGAAATCTGGGAAGTCTCAGTGTTGCTCTAACCCGGCGGGGTCACAGGGGACCCGAGGGAAAGGCTCGGTTTGAGAAACCACCCCGCCGCTGTCCCGTCTGTGCTCTCCATCCCCGCTCCTCGCTGCTGTGCTGAGCCACGCTTTCTTTCCCCCGGAGCGCGGTCTGGATTTCCTCTCTGCCTGCGGCTGCTTCCTCCGCTTGGGCTCGCTCCGTGCGCTGTGATAAAATACAGGCACCGCACGGTGAGCGTACCGGCGGCTTCCCGTGCCGGAGGAGGGGGACGGTGCCTGCCTTATCCCGTAGTTGGCCAAGCCAAGCGGGATTCTGTCCAGTGGCATGGTGGCACGGCGTGACCGAGCTGCTCCGTCCACGGGGAGCGAGGCGTCCCGTGGAGCAGGCTGTGCCCGCAGCCGTTGCTAAGCAGAGCGAGGGCCGGTTTTATTGCCTGCTGGTGTTAGTGGAGCTCGGAGCGGTTTCTGCGCTGGAAGAGCTGCCCAGACGCACGACTCGCAGCCGCTTTTATCGCTCGGAGTCGCTCCCTGCTGCTTTGGAGCCGGAGTTCAGCCCCAGCAGGGTTGGGGCTGGGTTAGGGCTGCGTTAGGGCAGGATTTGGGATGGGTTTGGGATGGGTGAGGGATGGGTTGGGGCAGGGTTGGGGCTGGGTGAGGGCAGGATTTGGGATAGGTTGGGGCTGGGTTAGGGCTGGGTTAGGGATGGGTTGGGGCAGGTTTAGGGCTGGGTTGGGGCTGGGTTAGGGATAGATTAGGGCTGGGTTAGGGCAGGATTTGGGATGGGTTAGGGCTGGGTTAGGGATAGATTGGGGCAGAGTTAGGGCTGGGTTAGGGATAGATTGGGGCTGGGTTGGGGCTGGGTGAGGGCAGGATTTGGGATGGGTTGGGGCTGGGTGAGGGCAGGATTTGGGATGGGTTGGGGCTGGGTTAGGGATAGATTAGGGCAGGGTTTGGGATGGGTTGGGGCTGGGTTAGGGCTGGGTTGGGGTTGGGTTAGGGATAGATTAGGGCTGGGTTAGGGATGGATTGGAGCTGGGTTAGGGTTGGGTTGGGGCTGGGTTGGGGCTGGGTTGGGGCAGGGTTAGGACCATGAGCAGGGTCTCCAAACAAACCCAGCTTTTCCTACCCTCCTGCTGAGCCCCTCTCCCTTTGCAGAAGCATCTCTCCACGACCCCCTTTCTCCTCCAGCTCTTCAGTCACCGTTGCCCTTTTATTTCCAGCAAGGCAAAAGCCGGCCGGGCGCTGGCTGGGTCTCTGCTGCTCCATGGAGATGCCGGGCTCGATGCCGTGGGCGCAGGGCTGCCCTTCGGGCACGGGGACAGGCTGGGGACCAGCTCAAGATGTGGCTGCGAAACGGAGGCCACCCGGGCTGTGGGGTGCAGCAGGTGAAAACTGACTTCTCCCCATAGCTTGCGTTGAGGGCACCTGGGCTGTTATTTGCCACCCAGGGGCTTCTCTCAGTCACGCTTTTCTGTCTGTCCTCCTCCAGAAATGATTTACAGGCACATGGCCGTCATCGATGGGGAGATGGTGCACTTTGAGATCCTGGACACGGCAGGGCAGGTGAGCTCACGGCGTTTCACACCTGGCTGACCCTGGAAAACATCACTGGGGCAGTGATGCACAGGAGCCCCTCTGCTGGGAGGACAGGCTGAGAGAGCTGGGGGGGTTCAGCCTGGAGAAGAGAAGGCTCCGGGGAGACCTTCCAGCCCCTTCCAGGCCCTCAAGGGGCTCCAGAAAAGCTGGGGAGGGACTCTGGATCAGGGAGGGGAGCCATGGGACGAGGGGGAAGGGGTTTCCACTGAAAGAGAGGAGATTTGGATGAGATCTGAGGAAGAAATTCTTGGCTGTGAGGGGGGTGAGCCCCTGGCCCAGGTTGCCCAGAGAAGCTGTGGCTGCCCCATCCCTGGAGGGGTTCAAGGCCAGGTTGGACGGGGCTTGGAGCAACCTGGGCTGGTGGGAGGTGTCCCTGCCCAGGGCAGGGGGTGGCACTGGATGATCTCTAAGGTCCCTTCCCACCCAAACCATTCTGTGATTCTATGATAAGTGTGACTTGCCATTGAAGGCAATCCCTGCTCTTCCACCAGCTTCAATCTGTTGTATCTGAAATATTGATCACATGTTTATCTTGGAAAAAGGGTGTTTTGAAGAGTTTATGTGTCTCTAACAAGTTACAGTGTGCTTTCAGCTGAATATTTCCCCACTCCCCTGACCTGTGCGGCACAGCTCTGCTCCCCGCGTCGGAGGAGCATCCCGAGACGGCTCGAGGGAGCGGGAGGGCGCTGGGTCCGAGGAGCCACCACCAGCAGGTTGCGGGCAGTGGAGAGCCCTGTTCTGGCTTCCCATCCAGCAGCAGCTGCCTTTAGCGGCGCTAACCCTCCCCTCACCGGCGTCAGGATGGAGCTGATTTGCTGTCCCCATCCATCGGTTTGCCCAACCCATGGGATTCCTGCCCTGGGCTACCCGTGTTGCTTTGCACCTCACTGCTGTGCGCGAGCCCGGGGCCAAAACCTGCAGGGGATGGTGACGGGCCCCCTTGGGAGGTTTTCTAGGTTGCAGCCAGCGGTGTTGGTATTTAGGAGATGTTGGGGCTTCTGCTGTTAATATGAGCTGGTCTGCCCCGGCAGGAGGAGGATTCCCTGCAGATAGAGGAGAAGATCAAGTGGGGCGATGGCTTCGCGGTGGTCTACTCGGTGACGGACAGGTGCAGCTTCGACGAGGTGATGCGGCTGTGTTTCCTCATCAACCACATCCACTCCAGCCCCAAGCGGAGCGGCGGGAGCGAGCAGCCCCCCGTGGTCATCGTGGGCAACAAGAAGGACTTGCAGTTCGACAGGATGGTGTCCACAGAGGACGGCGAAAACCTCTCCAAAGCCTTGAAGCTTCCTTTCTATGAGATCTCCACCCGCGACAGCTATGAAGAGACCGTGGCGGTGTTCAACACCCTCTACCAGGAGCTCATGAGACAGGGGCATTTCTCCCCGGGCTCCTTCAAGAGGAGGACAGTGTCGAAGCTGATGGAGAAGATCCCCAAGATGCAAGCCAGCTCCACCTTGAACTCAGCAGGCCGGAGCCTCAGCTTTAACTCCTTCAGGGACTACATCCCCGAGTGAGCGTCCCTGCTGCGGGGTCGAGAGGGACGGCCCAGCCGGGACTGAGGGACGGGCCATCCTGCTGCGACGGTGCCCGCGCTTCAGCCCCAGGCTTGAGGAGCAGCTCCTGGGGCTGTGCCGGCTCCCAGGAGGGGAAGGTTAAGAGGTGGGGAGGGTGGGATTGGGGTCCAACAGCCTTCTAAAGCCCATAGGCTTCTACAAATGGGCTTTGTGTCGGCAGGGAAGACGTTCTTTGTCCACCTTACCCCTTTGCCCCCTCTTCCTCCTCCTGCACGGCTGAAGTCAGTAGTGAAGGTGGGTCGTGGTGACTTCAGTGGTGTTGGGTCAACCCCTGGGGACTCAGAAGTGTTTCTGAGGGATCCGACCCAGCAGAGACACGTACATATGGGTTTTCCCGCTCCCCTAAAAAGTCTTGCTGGGTCTGTTTGTGCCCTGAGACGTGCACCCGCAACGCCGGGGTGACCCCCGAGGGTCGCGCTGGCTCCGGGGCTGTCGCCAGCCATCCCTGTCCCGGGGAGGATGGATGTTGCTTTTCCTGCTCAGTGCTGCTGGTGGGTAAAATCCCCTGGGCTGCTCAGAACCTTCCCCGCCTGGCCGGCTGCTCCGAGGGGGCGGTCACTGCCCACATCCCTCCCTCGGTGCCCCCAGACCCACCCGCCGCATGGGTCGGTGGGTGGCGGGGGGCTGTGTCCCCCTCTGCCTCCGCTGTGGCCCTCCCCGAAGAGCCAGGCCAGCGGGTTCCCCCATCCGCAGCCACCAGCGTCCGTCTGTCGGAGCCTGGGGCTGCGTTTTGTCCCGGTTTTCCCCTGGGTTTGTGAAGTGAAGCGGCTGCGGAGAGCGGGGCAGACCCCCGCGTCCCCCCGCCGGCTCCCACAGCCCTTCTCCCTCCCTGGCTGCCCACGGGCTGGCACCAAGGGCATGGTTAAAAGCAAAACAGAGATGTGTTTACAGTGTGGAGGGGGAAAAAAAAGCCTCTTAATCCCTGGCTTTTCTGAAAAGCCATTTTTTAACATCTCGGGCTCTTCGGCGCGCTCTCCTTTAATAACACTGTAAATAAAGTCCCGGGCAAAGGGCAGCGACGGCAGCAGATGTGGCTGCTCCATCTCGGGCTGAATCTCCATGCCCGGTGCTTTGCTGGGGTGTCTGCCCCCGCCGAGTCTGACCCCGATTTCGTGTCTCTGCCTGGGCTGGGGCAGCGTCCCCGTCTCCGGGGGGAGGCAAACGGAACAGACGGCCTTTCTCATGCACACGGAAGCCTCCGGCTAAGATCAGGCTTCTCCAGCCCAGAGGAACCGAGTTCCCGGGGCAGCCCCTTCCGTTAACGCCTTTGCCCCGCGACTGCCGAGCGTAGGGCGAGCAAAACCCCTGGCTGGCAGTTTGCGGCATGGATGCAGCGGAGCCGATACCGGGAGGTGGAAAGCATGCTCCTTGCAGGGACACCCCCCCCACCCCCCACCTTGTCTGCTTATTAATTGCTCTGTCCCCAAGGGGAAAATCGCCGTGGCCTGAGAATTTGTCTTTTTGCAGAGCCGGGGCAGCAGAGGCGCGGGCAGGAGCAGGGCTCGCAGCGAGCGGCATCTTCTCCCCGCAGCATCGTTTCTCCCCCTCCCTCCCGCTGCCGAGCGCTGTGCTGCCGCTCGAGGTGACTGTGCTGGAAGACCTGCGGTGTCCCCCCGTGTCCCCCCGTAGTGACCGGTCCCATCGTCTGCTGCCGTGTCCTGTGACAATAAAAGCCAAGTTAACAACTGCCTGCGATGCTCTCCTGCCTGCGAGTGTCGGGAGGGGGTTATTTTATCACGCTGCTTCCCTTTTGGGAGACTGCAGCAAAGGGGTGCACTGGGGGGGGGGGGGGGGGGGCGGATACGGACTTTAATTAGGGCTGGGCACCCCCCTTACCTTCTGCCCGAGCCCCAGCACCACGCGCCTCCCTGGCTGCGCCGTCCCTCGGCAGCGGGGAAGGGCAGGGGGAGATGGGTGCTGGGGGAGCGGATACAGCCGGGCTTCCTCCGGAGCATCGCAGCCCGGGGAAAACCCCTTATCCCACCTCCCCTCCGGCCCCAAAACCCCCTCGGACACCCCGTCCCCTCTCACGGCTCCCGGGGGTGCGTCCTGCAGCTGCCCGGGTCTCTCCAAGGCTTGTTTCTCCAAGGGTTTCATTAAATCCCGCCTGCGTTCACGTACCCGCGTCCCTCCCGTGGGGTGAAAACGAACCCCGTCGAGGGGCCGGGCCAAGAGAGCAGTTCGGGACGGCTCTTTTCCAGCGTCTTAATTAAAATCCTGAATGCCAGCAGTGGGAAATGCCGCCGGGAATGCTGCTCCGCTCACGGCTCTGCTGAGCAAAACTGGGCTTTAAAGCCTCGGGGAGCTGGTGGAAGGGAAGCGAGGGCTGGGGGTTTTTTTGTTTGTTTTAATTTTAGGGGTTTTTTTTGTGGCATTCCCAGGAGAGCTGAACACTGCGAGCCGGGCTTGGGGTTTTGTGGTCTGGCAGCCGGAGCTGGAATTTGCTGCTCGGGGCTGGCTGGGAAAGAGCGGCTTTGGGGAGGTGCGGAGTGGGGGACCTGGCCAGCGAGAGCCAGCCCGGGGCCACCAGGATGGGGAGAGACGAGCCCGGTCGCTACTCAGACACAGCCTTCAGCCTCACTCGCCCACCAGCGGCTCGGGGCTGCTCTAACAGCTTGGGAGGGACTAAAATCCCATTGGGATGCTGGACATCTGCTCCAGCCTTCCACTGTGCCACCGAGGCTTTGGGTGTCCTGGAGCGTGTCCCTGAATTCCCTGATGTCCCCAAGGGACTGTATTTCCTCGCTGGCTCGAGCTCCGGGTTGGTGCAATGCCGGGCGCCGCAGAAACCCACGTTATTCGGCATGAATTATTCAAAATGGTGAACGAGCGAGGACCAGCTTGTGAGCAGAGAGCCCGGCCAGGCGCCGGAACAGCATCCTGCGCGCTCCTGGGGGAGAGGAGCGCTGGGCACAGCGGGGAGCCCTGTCCTGAGCTGACCCTGCGCGTTTTTCACAGCCCCAGGAATTTGGAAGGTTTCCAGCCCAAAGCTCGGTGTGGGCCCCTCCCCGCTGAGGCCAGGAGGCAGCATGGCCCTGCTCACCTGCTATAATTAGCAAGGAACCTCGTTAGCGTCAGGCTCAGCTGCTGTCAGGGAGGCCAGGGGGAGCCTGTCAGGGCTGCTAATTGCTAATTACTGAAAGGCTTTAGTGGCTCTCCTGGGGGCTTCCCTTCTCAGGTACAAAGTCTTGAGGGTGTTGCGTGCACCATGGGGGGGAGAAGGGGGGGGGTCCCCTTGGGGTTACGGGTGCCCTCGAGGGGGATGCACTGGGGTAGCCCCATACATCCAAAATCCCTGTGGTGGGAGCTCTGCAGGGCTCAGCAAGAGGGGAGGAGGAGGAGGAAAAAGAAGAGGAGGAGGAATCATAGCATTGCCCAGGTTGGAAGGGACCTTTCAGATCATCGAGTCCAACCGTCAACCCCACACTGGCAAAACCCGTCACTAAACCATATCTCTAAGCGCTGTGTCTGCCCGGCTTTTACAACCCTCCAGGGATGGTAAGGAAGAAGGTCTCTGCCTTCCTCGGAGCAGAGCCTGCGGCTTCAGAGGCTCGGGGAGGCGGGTTAAACCGGGCCCCTGGAGCAGAGGTGCCCAGACCTCCGTTTTGCAGCCCCTTGGGGGTGCTCGGTTCTGTGGGGACGCGTGACCTGCAGCCGCCTCCTTGCTGAGACGGGCAAATGCCACTAGAATAACATTTAAGGGGATTTTGGGGTGGAAGCCAGGAGTGCGTGGTGTGAGGGCTGTGGTTTGGTTTGCCTTGGAGACCTCCAAAAACCCCCAACCACCCTCGCGGAGGACCAGGGACGCTTCATAACCCGCACAGGGAGGAGAGACTGATGGAGCTGGGGTGTCCCGTACTCATCCTCTGGGCAAAGGTTCCTGTGCGCTGCTGGAAAATGCCACCCCGCTGGGGACACGTGGGGATCTGGAGGGTTGTCCTGCACCTGGACACCATCAGTCCCTTGAGCCCGACGCCTGGGCTGTGGTGGCTCCGCTCCACGGAGAGAAGTGGAAGAGCTCTGGTCTCATCATCCCAAAGGCATCTCCAGGGCAGTGATTTAATTTGGCGAGCGTGCCGGCTGCAAATCTGCTTGCCAGACTTCTGGGAAGCTTGGAAAAGGCAAATGGAACAGAAACATCCTCCCCAAAAGCTCCCTCGCCTGCCGGTCACCACCAGCAGCTCCTGGCACACCGAGCCTCCTTATATGTCCCCTTAACC
This sequence comes from Rissa tridactyla, assembly GCF_028500815.1. NCBI lineage: Eukaryota > Metazoa > Chordata > Aves > Charadriiformes > Laridae > Rissa > Rissa tridactyla. The sequence goes on from NC_071469.1 coordinate 709,590, forward strand.
CCGGCTGCAAATGTCTTCGCCGAAAAAACAAGGTGTTTGTGCACGGTGCGGGCTGATCTCGGGACGTGTGGCTGTTTTCCCCCTTTGTCGGACTCGGGTTGAGTGCTCCGGAGGGAGCCGGGGCGGTTGCTCTCTGGGCCGATGCTCCGGCCCTCCTGGTCCCTGCTCCGCTGCTCACACTCCCCGCGCGGCTCTGGGGAGCGTCCCCCAAGACGAAGCCCGTTACAGGGGCTGGGGCTCGGCTCCAGCAGCCAAAGGCTTTTCCCAGAGGGAAAACCCAGCCTCGGGTGGGGTGGGAAGGCTGGTTTCGGTGGGAGCTGGGATCGCCTCTTATCAAGGGGCACAGAATAAGCCCTTGAGGCGCGATGGAGCTGCTCCCTCTTTGCCACTGCAGCCTTTATCATTGGTCTTCTGTGGTTTTTTGTTTTTTGGTTTTTTTTAAAATTAAAAAATAGAGGTTTGGGGCTTTTGGAAGGCTTTTGAGGAGCAGTGTATGGATCTGGCCCTGCCCCAGCCCAGTTCCTGGGGAGCGGAGCTGCTGGTGGCATCCTCGGAGCAGGTCCTGGTTTTACAGACCCAAAAGGAGCGCGAGCCCTGCTCCCGTGCGCCGCTTTGCTGCGAGCCCAGAGCAGAAACACGGAGATTCTGCGGGTGTTGCCAAGTTTCCTGGCTTTACGATGCCCGACCCGGGGGCGTCTGGGCCTGGGGGTGCGGGAGGGCAAGCCCCATACAGGGGGCTACCCCCGGCACGGCGGGCTCCTCTCTCCCACATCAGCAATTTTAGGCGAGTCCTGTGCCACGAGTGTGCTGGGGTCACGGGCTCGGTCCCCGCCACCCTGGGTGTCCCCTGGCTGTGGGGCTTTGCCTGGGGCGAGAGGTGGAGACCTTCTGGCATCTGGGGGCTCCTGGCCCAGGCGGACACGGTGCGGGGAGCGGGGGGGGGGAAGAGACAATAGTCCTGTGCGGTCGTTTCCAAATGCCGCTACTATTTATATGCCCACGTCCTCAATGCGAGTCCCGCTGCTCGGTTTACTGCCGTTATAAATAGCTGCGAAGTTGCCTGGGAGTTCATGGAAATTCGGGATTGCTTTCCAGGGGGGAGTCTGGGGGCTGAGATTTCAGGAGCTATATTGTCCTTTTTTCTTTATTTTTTTTTTCCCCTTTTTCTTTTGGGGGCTCAGCTCTGCTAGCGAGCACAAGGCTCCCTGAGGCACGGAGGATCCCAGCCCAAGCCGAAGGCATTTGCTGGCCCTGAATGGAAAGGCTGGGAACTGCAACGGGGAGACAAGCACAGGGCAAACAGCCCCGTGGAGCATCAGCTGGCTTCTGCCCGGCTTGGATTTTTTTTTTCTTTTTTTTTTTTTCTTTTTTTTTCAGGCATCCCCTACAGGTCAGGAAAGAGCAGATAAAGCAGGGGTAGGTCCCGCGGTGGAGGGGATGGCAGGACGGGTACGTCCCTGCTGGCAGGCTTCGGGCAATCTGCTTTGGCCCGTCACTCAATCTCCTGGGTATTGTATATAACGGAAAAAACGGGGGTTTTGGGTGTAGGCTTTTAAGGTGTCGAAGGACCCGTCGCCCCGGTGAGAGCTTGGCCAGAGCCCGGGGGATGAGGCTGCTCCCCCTCGGGGGAAAATTGAGGAGAGACGCCAAGTCCTGGAGGCGCTTCGCTGCTCCCACCCGGTTCCTTTTGTTCTTGGCCAACCCACACATCGCTCTTTTCTTTTTTTTTTTTTTTTTCTTTCTTTCTTTCTTTTCTTTTTGTTTAATTTAATAATAATATTAAAAATAAAGTAAACAAGCGTCCCCAGTACAGCCCGGGCGTACCGCTGGGAAGCTGCGGCTCTGATCGCTGGCGCTTTGAGGCCGTAGAAAAATATTGATGGTCGGGGCTGGTCCCCTCCCAGCGCGGCCCCCGCTCCTCGCCTCTCGTGGAAAATCCCTGCGGCTCCTTGTGCTCTCTGTTTTTCCAGCCAGCCCAAAAGGTAACGACCGGATTTTCATAAGGATGCGGTGTGCGATGTACGGGGCGTACTGCGAACACAGCTTCTCTCGCGATCCGAAATCCCGACGGGATGAAGCCTTAGCCCCTGTTTTCTGGGTGTTTCACCAAAAAGCTTTGGTTCTCCATCTCTGCTCATTGGTGCTGGTGGGTTACGCGTATTTCCAGCCGCCCAGCCCAGCCCTGTTCTGGGCACCAGCGGCCCCAGCAGCTCCATCCCACCCATCCCAGCGAAACCCCTCTGGGGTTTGTAACCCGGAGCCCTTCGGAGGTGGCACAAACACCCCTCGGCATCCATCAGGCTCGGAAAGCCCCTGCGGGCGTAAAATGGGAAACTCAGGGTCTTCTCAGACCGGCAAAGTCAGGAAGGGGGAAAAGATGCCCCGTTTTGCAGAGGAGGAGACTTGAAACCATTAAAAACCCCTCTGGAAGAAGAGGGGCGGGTCGGCTCGCCGGGAACCAGGCAAACCACACCAAAACGGTTTTTTTTCTCCTGCGACAGGTCGGGAGAAGTGGTGGCTGTTGGCGGTTTGAGGAAGCCCAGCCGGGGGGAAGAGGGGCTTCGAGCTCTTCGTGGGAGCCGGGTCGAGCTACGATTTGTGATGGGCAGGAAAAATGGTAAAACTATTCCTCCACCCCCAAAAAGCAAAGGAGCTGGGGAGGGGGTTCAGCCCAGACCCCCCCGCGCAGCGGCCGCCTCTCTGCAGCGCTGGTGGGGAGCGGGAGCTAATTCGGCAAAATATTGAGTTGCTGAAACCTGCGGCAGGATTTTTCCCCGGAGTGCGAGGAAGAGATTTGAGCTGCTTTTTAAGAAAAGCTTTGAAAAAAATCCCCCCGTTTCCCTGGGATCCCACCCGGGGGCAGCCCCCCCCTCACACCCCCCCCCCAGCCCGTGATAATAGCATCGTTCGGACTCGCCATCCTGGGGTTTCTCTAATCCCGTCCCGGAGCGACTGGCGGCCCCTCGGCCATCCCGCAGCTGGGGTTTAATCCTGCGCCGTGTGACAGGGCTTTGCCTGGAGCAGCTGCCAAAGAATCCCATCGTCTGCCCCCCTCCCCGGCCCGTTTTGGGGTGAGAAACGGGGAATTGCTGATCCCTGTGCAGCTTTTCTGACTGTTTAGGGCTACCCCTGCACTCCCGTCCATCCCTCCCCACCCTGGACCGGAGGGTTAAAGCCTCCTGGTGCGCCGGGCACCGCAGCCCCATCCCAAGGATCGGTTTTCTCATCTCCTCTGCCCTGTTTCTGCGTGGGTTTTAGCCAAACTGTGCTTTTGCTAGGGCAGATAGGTTTATAAAGCCCCATTTTAAAAAGTGGCAAATCCCACTATTATTATATATTATAATATATTATATATACGTTATAAATGATCCCAGTAGTTTGGTCGGGTTTGTGTCGTAGCTGAAGAGCTTTGAATCCCTGTGGGATTTTATTAACTTCCACTTGTTGCCTTTTTCCAGGTCGTGGGGTGCACGGAGCAGCGCGGGTCCCGTGGCCTTGCCCGTGAATCTCGGGTGGCAGAAGCACCCCTTCTTCCTTCTTCCTTAATGGTTTTCCCTTTATTTTGACTAGCCTTCGGTCCGTAGCCCTGACAGCCTTTTTGGGGGGTCCTGCGGGAGTTGTGCCCCCTCTTTCTGCAGCGCTTTGCCCCCGGCCCTGTCTCCATCCCCTGCTGTTCGCTGCCGTCTCCTCTGGCCTGGCAGCTGGGAGCGTTTTCCCGGGTGATCCCCGCTCCCTTTGGGGACGGACGGCGCTGCCCCCGCCTCATCCTTCGCCTTTCGGTGAATCCTGCCACCTCCTCTCTCCTCATCCCGCATCCCACCTTTCCCCCCCACCAGCAGCTGGGCGATGCCTGTCCCGATAGGACCGACCTATTTTTCCCCCTCCACCCCATACTGGATGCTGCCCCAGCTGAAATGAGAAATTAATCCTGGAGGCGCCTGTGGGAAAGGCCCCTCCAGGGGCTTATTTGGGCCACGGCCAAGGATTTTCCGGGTGGATTCGTCCGCGCCAAGACCCTCCCAAAGAGCAGCATCTCCTGGGGTGAGTAGTGCTTTTGTCTTTGGGTTCAGGGCTTGGGCTTGTCGGGGTTTCACCCGGATGCAGGATGGGGAAACTCATTAAAATCTCTATTATTATTATTTTTTTACAGCCTGGCAGCCGTCGGGTTGTGGCATTGGTCGCACAATGTGGGTCTTCCCCAGTCACCCGCAGGCAGGGGGAAGGACTGGCGCGATGAGTGCGTGGGGCATAGAAAGGGGGTGGAAATCCCAGATTTCCAGAGTTTTCCGCTCCGTTAGGGATGGCAACAGCCCCAGGGAGCCGCTTGCCCCTGCACGGGAGCTCAGCCCCCGGGTGCGGGCAGCACCCTGTCCCGCAGCCCTGGGGGTGACCCACAGGGAGCCCCCGCAGCTCATTGGGAGCGAGAAAATCCCCCAGAATGCAATAATAACAAACCAAAACAGCCAAAGCGGCGGAATGGGGAGGCTTAGCACTGCCACGGCGCTCTCGTGTGTGGATTCGCAGGTGTGTAGTAAGGGCTCAGCCGGAGCCAACTCACTAGCTTTGCAAAAACTCCCTTTAAAATTATTCCCATATAAATACATGCTTCTTAAAATGATTTTTTTTTAATTTCCTGCCTCTGTTGCTGATGTGCCTACCTGAGGATAGGCGCAGGGTGGGAGGGAGCAGGCCGTGTCTCCTCTCGGGTGACGCTGCTGGGTTGGTGTGGATCAGGTTGCCTCGGCTGGGCAGGTCTCGGACGCGGCCGGGAGGAAAAACGACTCCCGGGGAAAGAGGAGGAAAAACCCGACGCGAGGGCGGAAAAAATCGGGGCGTGAGTGCTCGGCCACCGACGACCACTTTTGGGGGCTGCTGAAGCATCTCTTCACCTGCCTTTAGGTAACAGCCGCGGGGTGGTGGGAGGGGGTGGCAGGGGAACGCGATGGGTGGCCGCGCTGGGCCGGGGAGAGGTGGCACACGGGTGGCTCCTTCTCCCTGCTCTGGGCGTTATCAAACACTTCTACAGGCGAGAAGGAAGGGGGATGGAAACCCGGCGCTGATTAACCCCCTGCCTTTCTCTAACCGCCCCTGCGATATTTTCTCTGCCCCCCCCGGCTACTCACTGCTGCTCTGCAAACCGAGAAGGAACATCCCAAAGCGCCGCGGAGGCTCCGGCGCTGCCCCCTCTCCCCTCCCTGGCCTTTGGCCGCGCGTGTTCGTCCCTGTCGGGTCGGTGTTTGGTGACACTGACCGGGTGTCACCGGCCGTGCCCGGGGTTGAGCTGACCCCCGCCGTGGGGGCTTTGTTGCCGCAGCCAGCGCCGAGCCCGACAGCGGGATTTGCCGGCGGCTGTGAGCAGAGGGAGGCTGCGAAAGGGAGTTCTCTTACCTTCGGGTTACTGCGAGGAGAAAAGAGCTGAGGCTTCATTTTTTTTTTTTTTAACCTCTTCTTGTTTTTTTTTTTTTTTTAACCTCTTCTTTTTTTTTTTTTTTTTTTCTTAATATTCTTTCGGAGCAGTCCAAGAGGAGGGCTTTCTTCCTTGTGCTGCTGCAGGAGGGGAGAGGGAGAGGAGCCGGAGCATCCCCCCGCCATCGCACCATGCCCCTCGCCCGCCCCACCGGCCAGATCCCCGAAGCCACCTGGACCTTGGGCTTCAGGGAGATGACGGAGCCCTGGAAAGGTGCCCTGGGCTGCCTCGGCGTGGCCGTCTTCTTCGCCATGACCATCGGCATCATCTCCTGGCAGGCGCTGGAGCAGCCCCCGGAGGAGTGGGTGCTGCGGGGCCGCGCCGGGGGGGTGCTGTGGGAGCGCCGGCGGGGGGCCCTGCTGCTGCGGGCGCTGCCAGCGGGGCGGACGGCGGCGGTGGTGGCGGTGGGCGGCGTGCCGGCCGCCGAGCCCCCTCCGCCGCGGGACCGCTGCTGGCACGACGGCGGGCAGTTCTGCTACGCCTGGGAGGAGGACGCCGAGCTGCGGGTCTCCCTCGAGCCCCCGCCGGCCCCCGGCACCGAGTGCTACGGCGTCCGCTGGACCCCGCTGCGCCCCGACGTGGCGCTGAAGGTAACGGGGACCCCCGCGCCCTGCTCCGCACCGCGGCCTTTGGGGTAAAACCAGCCAAAGCGGGGGGAGGATCTGGCCTGAACACACAATGTCCCCACAGGGTTGTGGGGTCGCACCATGCTCGGGGTCTTCCAAAGCCTCCGGTACCCGGAAGGTCCCGGGTGGGAAAAGCCCCCTTGGAAGCCTCATGCCGTGATGCTGAGCCCCCAAAACACCGAGGGGCCGCGGCCGCTGCCTGCCGGTGCCGCAGTGGTGACCCCGGGGTGGCAGAGCCCTGTTTATATAGAGACCGAATAAATAACGGCTTAAGATCACAATGCTGGCGAGGGACGCGAGGAGCTCGGAAAGGTCCCTTCCGACCACAGGCACAATGTGGCAGCTCTCTCGGGACGGGCCTCAGCCACGTCTGCGGCTGCAAAAATTTATGGTGGCTTTTTTCTTTTTGTGTATCCTTCCCGGTTTTCTCCCTCGGTTAAATAAAAGCAGACTCTGAAAACCAGCCTTGGGGAGGGGAAGGAAAAACCCCGCCGGAGCGTGGTCTGGGAGCCCTCGGGACAGGCGAGGCAGCGGGGTGGGATCCTGCGGGGATGGGGAATTTTCCCCATTAGCCGTAAATCGCCTGTTGGCATCGCGTTGGGCCGGTGGAAGCTGTTGCCTGAACTCAAGCGCTGCGCGTGGGGCTGGTTTCCTTCGCTGGCGTCGGTTTGGGGCGGTTGGGAGGATGCGCAAGCTAGAATAGAGCTTTTCCCACTTTTCAAAAAAAAAAAAACCAAAACCCAAAACAAAAAAAAGCCCTAAACCAAACTATTGGAAAATATGACCCAGTGAAATTTAAGAGTTAAGAATGGGGTTTTATTCCGCCCCCCTTTCCCAGCTGGTGTAACTCGCTCAGCTGACACCTGGTACAGCTCTTCTCAGCCTCCAGGGTTTCCACTTCAATAATTTACGTCTCCTCTCCCCATCCCAGTGAGACGGAGCCTCTCGCTGCCCCCGTGGCGGGATGGGGCTCGGGGATCCGTTGGACTCGGCTGAGCTGGGGGTGCCGGGGTCCGTCCCCCCAGGCCCGAGCCCCCGGGCTTTCGGAGAGGCCCGTCCCCGGCCGTGGAGTCACGCGGGAGGCTAAACCCTGCTGATCCCCCGCGCTGGCAGAAAGGGGAAAGCCTCGGAGGCCTGGAAGCGAGAAGGGATGGTTTCCCGACGGAGGCGGGTGAAGGACGGGGATGTGCCCCGGGACCGGTGGCTTTCAGAGACGGCTCGTTGCTCCGCTGCCCCCGTCAGCCCCCCCCAAATTGCTTTGGGCCTCACGAGGGAAATACTTTTCATTATCCGCCCTGCGGGAACAGCAGGGCTTTGCCTTGGGAGACAGCGGGAAACCCACCGTTTACCCCGGGGAGGCTGCGGTGCCGTGGAGATGGGTCCTCATGGAGGGTAAACACCTCCCTGCGTGCACGCAACTGGGGAGGGCAGCACGGTCACCCAGGAACGCTGCGGAAGGCAGCTAGGAGAGCTTTTTCCCCCTTTTTCCCCCTTTTTCCCCCTTTTTCCCCCTTTTTCCTTTTTTTTCCCCCTTTTTTTTGGGTTGGTTTTGTTGTTTTGTTTTTGTTTTTTTTTTAAATTTTAAAGGAAACTGTGATTTTTAAGCCACAGAGTTTTCATTCCTGCGGTGGGATTTTCATATTCCTCCACCCCCATGTTGAACTCAGGGGCTTAAGGGGAAAAGGAAGAAAAAATGTTGTCTTTGACTTTAATTAGCAAGTTAAGACTCTTTTTTTGTTATTCGAGGTAAACAAAGTGTATAACTTGCACCACTGACTCTTGCTGCAATTTATTTTTTTTCTCTTCCTACTCTTACACCGTTTGACAACTTTACTAAACCGCAGGCTGAGAAATCAAGCCATTGGGCAGAATTTCTGCATTTTTTGGTACCTGGAAGTCCAGCTCTTGTTCTGGTGGAGGAAAAGTTTTAAACCCAAGCACCTTCTACCAGTTTAGATGCGGAAAGCAAAGAGCGAGCGCCCACTTTCTGCAGAAAACCCCCAAATCTCATGGGGTTGGGATTCTTCTCCCTGGGAAAAGACCCGTCCTGTGACCGCTCTGACAACACTGGAGCAACAGGCGGGGGTTTTCCCCTCTCCGAATGCAATTATTCGCGCGTCCATCCTCCCCCGAGGCGTTTCTCGTCACCTGATGCCGCTCTCTTGGCTGCAGGACTGCTTCTCCATGGCCAACGTCTCCTGGTACGGAGGGGCGAGCGTCCGTGCCCAGCGCTGGCCGCTCAACGGTGCCGAGAGCCCGGCGCAGCCCTTCGTCAGCGGCGACTTCGGCGAGAGCCCCCACGGCTACGGGCCAGTCCTGGAGAGGTACTTCTTAGGCTCCACAGGTAACTAACTGCAACCTTCCCCGTCCAACGCCCTTCTGCTTTAGCCCCGTGGCTCTCCATCCCTCCCCTCGTCTATAAAACAAAGAGCAGGGCGGGCGCCTCCGAGATTGAAATATCCCACAAATGCTGTGACACCTGGCAGCGGGGGAGGAGGGACGGGTCCCACGCTGCCCCATCCCTGTGGAAAAGGCCGTGACATTAAACCTCAGCTGTGTTTACGAGTCAGTGCCCGAGAGGATGGGGGTGGCCCGAGTCCCCCCAGGGAAATCCCACGCTCTTGGTGTGTCTGGTTCTCTCTTTTTTAAGCAGAGATCCGTGTCCAGCGCCACATCCTCCAGCGCCGCTCGGGTGGCTTCACCCCGAGCTCCCAGGTCCCCAGCACTCCCATGGGATGCTGGATGTGGCTGCGAATTCAGCTGCCGCTGCCATTTTTGGGTGGATATTTGGATTATTCTGCAGAACGCCAAACTTCTTCCCCCAAATTAATCAGTTGACCTGCAGCCACCCTGCACTGAGGAAGCTGAAGCCGCTGCCTAAGCTGAATGCAGAGCAAAAAGGCAAGAAATGGACCAAATCCAGCCCTTGAAAGGCATTTTGGAGGTTAAAAGGGAAGAGTGGAGGTAGAGAGTGGAGATTTGCTTGTGTGCCGGGATCATTCCGGGAGGTCCCAGTACCAGTTAGGCTCTGCCCCGTGCACCCCTGTCCCCACGGCCACCGGCGCGAGGACCGAGAGGAGCCAGGCGCTTTGCTGAGACACGTTTTCCTCTTCTCTCCCCAAAGGGGTGACGGTGACGGCGGCGCCCGACGTGCCCCTCTTCCTCTCGCTGGAGAGCAATCGGCATTTCTGCCTGGAGTCGCCGGCGGGGAGACCGGCAGTGCCGCTGGGCTACCGGCTCTGCCTCAGCCCCGACATGGCAGCTGCCCACCGGCATGTGGGCACCCAGCTGGCGGGGACGGCGCGGGCCATGCCGGACACGGCCCTCCTGGGGTGAGATGTCCCTTCCCTCTGCTCCTCGTCCCGGTCACTTCCCTGAGCATCTTGTGCCGGCACAAGGTACGACCCCCGCTCCGGGCTCTTTCCCCCCCACAGGTCTCCCATCTGGCGGTACCACGGCCCGGAGGGTTCGGCCGCCAAAATAAAGCGAGGTTTGAGGTCACTGGCCAAGAGACTGAAGCGGCATCGCCTTCAGGAGGGGGTCCTGGCCCTGGGCGAGCGCTGCACCGCCGTTCTCGCCGCCGCGGTACGTCCCGTCCTGCCGGCCTCGGGCTGGAGAGGCGGACGGAGAGCTGCCATCGGCCCGCGACACCCCTCCGTGTGAAATGCGAACGCGCCCGCTTGTGCTCCCCTCCCCGAGGAGGGACGCTCGGTTCGGAGTGTCACCCCGCGCAGGCGGTGACACCGAGTGCGCGGTGGCTTTGCCGCTCACACCAAACCCCTTCTCCTGCCCGTCCCTCCCCTGCAGGACCACGTCCCCCCGGAGCCGAGGAAGCGGCAGGACTCGGCCGGCACCTGGGACCCGTCCCTGGTCGCGCCGCTGCAGCTCTCCATCACGCTGTCGCCGTACACCAGCATCGCCTCCCCGCTCTTCCTGCGCTCCCTGCGGCACGGGCAGACGGACGGCTACTGGCTGAGCCTGCAGCCCCCGGTACCGCACCCCCCTCCACCCCCCGGGCCTCCTGCTCCACCCAAAACCAAAATTAAAGCTGAACAAATGCCCGCAGAGAGGGACAGCCCGGTCCTCCTGCCCTGGGGGCAAAGTGATGCCTGGGGGAGCCGCTTTTCTCCCGTTCCATAAAGAAGCAGCTTTCGAATTTCCACTTCTAAAAGATATTCTTAAAAGCTGCTGTTATTCAGAAAGTCCCCCCCAATTCCCTTTTTCGCAATCATTTCGATGATATTTAAAAGGCGGGTAGACACAGTGCTTAGAGATATGGTTTAGCGATGGGTTTTCTCAGTGTTGGGTTGATGGTCGGACTCGATGATCAGAAGGTCCCTTCTCTTCCAACCGGGCAGTTCTATGGTTCTGTGCCAGTCTGCCTTCGGCTGGGGGGTTTTGAGGGGGGTGAGAGAGGGCTTACACCTTTATGCGCTGTACCGTGATGCTGCAAATCGCGGTACGGCGGGATTTGAGCCGCGCAGGCATCCTCCGGCCTCACGCACCAGCGCTGGGGGATGTTTTTTGGGTCTAACAGCTGTTTTTCCCCCCTCCTGCTGCAGATCCCTCTGCTGACCATGTGGAAGGGGCAGCTTTGTGCCCGCCTGAACGTCACCAGCGAGGCGGCGCTGGGCTGGTTCCTGGCACGTGCCCGGCGGCTGCGGCAGGCGCTGGGGGCCGCGTACGTGGTGTTCGAGGGCGCCGAGGGCAATGCCCTCCTGGATCGAGCCGTGCCGCCTCCCGCGGAGCTGGTGGGCGACCGGTACACCGCGGCGCTGGCGGCGGCACTGGCGACACTGGGGAACACCACCATCATCAGCGCCGGCGCCAGGTGGGTACCGCGGAGGAGACGCTGCGCTGGCGCCGACGGCTGCAGGAGATGGTTGATAACCTGAGATACCCTGCTCTGGCCGGGGGCGGACGTAATGATCTCCAGAGGTCACTTCCAACCCCTGCCATTCTGTGATTCTGTGGTTGAGGTGATGCTTTAACCGTGCCCTTGGGATGCTCAGCACCCAGGGGAGCAGCGCGGAGGTGGTCTGGGGGGATATGTAAGGAGGGGTCACTCTCGCATCTCCTCTTCCTCTCTCGGAGCATTTTAATATTTTTTTTTTAATGTCTCGGAGCATAAAAATGCCTAAATGCGTTAACGCCAGGTGCAGTAAAAATGCATCTTGTCACTTACGGCCATTCAAGCTTGGGGTCGCTGCTCCTTCTGCAGAAGGGAGAGGGTCAGCCCTGGAGCCCTGGCCAAACCCCTGTGCCCGTAGTTGCTCGTAGTGTCAGACGACTGCAGTGTTCTGACCTTTCATGCTTGCATAGCCCACAACAGGGTTAACGCTAATTAGAGTTGTAACGTGCCTCGAAACCCTTTGGTTCAAGGCACCAAAAACTATTACTGTTCTTTTTCCCCCATTATTCTTATGCCTGGCAGATGCAAAGCGATACGCGGGCTGTTTCCAAAATGACTTATTTCATGTTGTGGATGAGGCACTGATGGTAAATTGCATGAGAAAGCAACTTCAAAATAGTTCATTTCCAAAGAAAAAGCAAAGTTTCGCATGCCGAGGCGGTGACGGGCTCTTACTCAGCCATCTGCAAAACCAGAGTACTGGAAATAGCCCCTTTTCTGACCATTTTTCAGTCTGTCTGGGATCATACCTTTCCTGGTGGGCAGTTTCCATGCCAGAAGTATTTCATAAACAACGCATTGGCCTTAGCACCTCCTGAGATGAAGAAGTGTCCCTGGGAGACCTTTGGGGAGTCAGCGGATGGGTGGGAAGTTGAGGAGGAACCCAAACTCCAGGAGTAAGAAGACTCGGACCAAAAACCCCCCTCAGTTAGATGAGCTCCAGACCATTTTTCAAGCCAAAGCTCATCACGAAGGTCCAGATTTGACCATTTTTGGCCACCAGAAACACTGTCTCCAGCACCAGGCTGCTTGATGACATGACCCCCTGCCCTCCCGAGTAAACCCAAGGCATAGAAATGCTACAGGGAAAAAAAATTAAAAAAAAAAAAAAAACACGGGGAAAATAATGTTTTCCTCCGGATAGAACCGCTGTCAGGAATAAGAGCTGCTCAGTGTGAAACAGATGAGCACAAATGAAAGCCAGGAGGAGAAAGCCTCCCCGCAGGACTCGTCCCCCAGGCCACCCCTGTCACAAGGAGGTTCGTGCTTTGGGTCTGGGGAACCGCGTGGACCCGGGGCTGAGGGTGCCGTTGGGACACCCCAGCCGGTGCCGCGGGTGTGTTTTCTGTGAGCGTTTTCCCATCAGGGTCAGTGTGGCGACAACCCAGAGCGTGGCTGTGCTGCCACTGAATTGTGACCCTCGTGGGATCAGGCCAGGAGAAGGAAAGCTTTGAGTAGGGCATCTGGGGAGAGGGAGGAGGACTGGGGGTGCCAAACTCGATAGGGTGGGAGTGCTGTTGAGGAGCACCGATCCCCCTCCAAGGGAGATGCCAAGTGGTTGGAGAAACCCCCATCTGACCACAGCCGGGGAGCTCTGGCTCCTGCGAGCCATCTGAAGACGCTGGGTTTGTGCTTGTCTCCCCCAGATCCAGTCACCTCCCGCTCTTCGTCCAGATGAGCCCCCTGCGCTCCGACTGGAGCCACGCGGGGCTGAAGGGGGTCATTCCCTCCGTGCTGCACTACAGCCTCTTGGGCTACAACTTCTTCATCCCCGACGCAGTAGGTAATACCTTCTTTCCTGCTTTTTCCACTACCTCCGGCTTTTCTGCAGAGACTTTGGCAGCGGCCGCTCGGGCGGGAGGAGCGCGGGAGGTGTGTGCATGCTCCGGCTCGGCTGTGCTGTAGGGAGGCATGAAGCACTTCGTTCCCGGTACCCAAATTTTTGCCGTGTCGACTTGACTGGGTTGAATGTCACTAGGGCATCGGCTGAGGAATTGAAAACAAACAAAAAAAAAAGATGTTTTAAATTTTAGTAGGCAGCCGGGTCGCTGGGGATGCCCTTGGCAGAGCTGGTTGCCTGCAGGTGGAGGGCAGCGGCCGCCTCCCGCGGCTCTGCCTGAGCCAAATCCCACCCGGCGAAGGCAGGGAGGGAGCCCGCGGCTGGGAAACCGCCTGTCCGGGCTCCTGGCTGGGAAACGGATATTCCTAAAACACCAGCAGCCCTGCTCCAAGTTTGCTTTTCTGCTCCAAAGAACAATGGCTTGAGAAATCCTTAAAAAAAAAAAAAAAAAAAAAAAAAAAAAAATGATAAAAGTCGAGAAACAATCCTTTAACGGGGGCCAAGCAGCTCGTTTTTCCCCTCTTCTTGGAGGTGACCGGGTTCTTTGTGTTTAAAACGTGCCCCGAGCCGGCAGAGGCTGCACATGAGGCATCAGACCCAGAGAGCAGAGCTGCAAAGACAGCCCTGAAAAAGGGGGTCGTTGAGCAATTTTTCAATTTGGACTCTCTTTTTAGCCAGTTTTTCCTAGAAAACAAGGCTTAGGCAACCACAGCCTGCCAGTTCCCTCCCCGAGGAGATGTTGAACCCATGGGCTTGTTGCAGCGGGGCCGGATGAGGGAGCAGATCCCCTGCGTGGGGCGGGTTGTGGGATGTGCTGCTGGGACGTGTGGTCCATCGAGTTGTGGTCCATCGGGTTGTGTCACCACAGCTTTGGAGACACAAGGGAGGGGAAAAGCCTCTGGGGGAAACGGGGTTTCGTGGATGGTTTGGGTGAGCCCTCGGCGTTGGGGTGTTCTGTGCCGTTTCTAGGGGAAGCTCTGCCAGATTCTCAGAGCGATGGGTCCTGGGGACGCTCCAGCCCTGGGGGCTTCGTTTCCCTTTCCCTGTCCCATCCCATCCTCTCCTGTCCTTCCCAAGCCCCTCTGTGGTGTTTTGGAGGGGAACTGGAATCCCCTTCCAGTCCATGTTTCTGGTTAATTAGCAATACTCTTCTTCTCCACCAATTTTTTCTCTATGAATTTAGAGGGATCCAAATTACAGGAGTATTTTCCCCGTAATGCTTCGTCTTTGCCCATCAAAGTGGCAGGAAAGTCCAGTGTTTTCCCAATGCTTTTCTTTGCAGGAGAGAAATCCCTTTTTACGATGTTCTGCTAAAATTTAAGAACTCCTGAGACATTACCCCCAGTACGCCCGGTCCTAAAAGGGCCGGAGAGGGATGGCTGATTGATGTTTGATGGCTCCAGGGAGACCTTCCAGCCCCTTCCAGGCCCTCAAGGGGCTCCAGGAAAGCTGGGGAGGGACTCTGGATCAGGGAGGGGAGCCATGGGACGAGGGGGAAGGGTTTTACACTGAAAGAGGGGAGATTGAGATGAGATGTGAGGAAGAAATTCTTGGCTGTGAGGGTGGTGAGCCCCTGGCCCAGGTTGCCCAGAGAAGCTGTGGCTGCCCCATCCCTGGAGGGGTTCAAGGCCAGGTTGGACGGGGCTTGGAGCAACCTGGGCTGGTGGGAGGTGTCCCTGCCCAGGGCAGGGGGTGGCACTGGATGATCTCTAAGGTCCCTTCCCACCCAAACCATTCCGTGATTCTATGAAGAAAAACATGGGAGGGGAGAACGGGGCTCCTTTTGCAATGGGGTACCGTGCCCTGTCCACATGGAGAGTGGGTCCTTTGGGACTCATCCCGCCATCACTTGTCCCCGGCAGGAGGGAGCCTGGCCGGTGACACCCCAGGGGACCCGGAGCTCTATGTGCGGTGGCTGCAGCTGGTGACGTTCCTCCCCGTGATGGCCTTCAGCACGCCGCCCTGGCTCTGCTGTGACGCCTGGGTGCGTACCCCCGGCCCTTACGTGACAAACACCCCCAAAAGCCACGGAGGTCCCTACTGGGGAAAGCTGAGCCTAAAAATCACTGTCCTCTTCTTGCTGCCCACAAACCCTGCCCTCTGCCCCAGCCACCAGACCGCCGCGGGCTCGCAGCAGTGGTTTTGCTGCAAAATTAACGTGAGTTTCCCTGGCTTTATTCTTCAGCTACGAGCATCCGTGGGGCTGGTGTCCACAACGCCTGTGGAAATGACAGCAACTGCCATGTCTCTCCCCCTCCCTTTTGCTGCCGGAGTTGTTTAATTACAGTGTGATCAAATAGTTAATATCTACAGTAGAGTGAAGGCTCAGATTCACATTCAAGATCTTTTTAAACAGTTGGAGGCATTTTCCCAGGGATGTCACCTTTAGGGCAATAGAGGGGAGAGTAATTCTTAAAACTGGGGAATGGGGGGAGAAGTCATTAAATTAAAAACGCAGCAAAAGCGTTCGTTGCTGTGGTTAGAGACGTTAGCACCCCAGGTGGTATCACCTGCCAGCTGCGATCCCCAGCTTCCACATCTAAATGGGAATAAAGCCATTCTATCAACCCTGTTTCTGCCTTGTTGGCTGCCATGACTTGACCAGGACATCGCAATTCAGTGCTCTCTCTTCCCAAGGGAATATATACGTTTATTTTTATTTTATATTTCGTCTTGCTTTGCGGTTTATTGGATGAAGGCCTTGTCATGGGTTTTTTTTCCTTCCGCCCCCGCAGGTCTTGAATCTTACCCGGCAATGCATACAGAGGCACCGGGACTTCGTTGTGCCACTCATCATAAAATACAGCGAGGAATGGCTTCGGTTGGGGTACCCCATCTTCCGGCCAGCGTGGTGGCTCAGTCCCACAGATCCAACCGCTTTCACCATAGAGGACGAATTTCTCATTGGAGATGAGGTAGGAAATGCAGAGGCTGAACTCCCTCAAAGGGTAATTGGGGGCAATAAGGTGCCCCCTGCGCTCACTCACCCACCTCTCTGCATCCTACCTGAATACACAGCTCAAAGGCTGCTTGAAACCAAAGGGTGGATGGACCCTGTTGGTTCCTTCAGGTTGATGATTTATTCAAAATGAAGAGTCGACAAGCCTTCTTTTCCTTTCTTTTTTACTTTTGGGGTATTTTTCAGTCCTTTCTGCCAGAGGATGCCTCCTGATGGCCAATATTGCTCAATTTTGCCCTCTTTTCACGGTGTTAATCCCGCTCCTTGGAGCTACAGCCTGGTTCTTCATCCAAGGTTGCCCACCTGCATTAGCCAAGGGGCAGCCCAACGTGCAGCTCCCCGGCCCTCTCGGGGAGCTCCTCCAGCCACTTTTTGGGTTTTTCAATCCTAATCAACTGCAACAGATACAAAGCATTGGAGACGACAGAACCTTGGGCCCAAATTCAGGCTGGCATCAATGTCCTGGTTGCGTTTGCCCATCCATGTATCGCCTACAGGATTTATTGACTTGAATCTCTACTTTACCCCCCCGGCAGTTATAGTCAGGGTTTATTCCGCCCATATGAGTGTTTTGAATGGAGCCCAGCAAATTTACAAGGCCACCGCAAGTTAGGTGAATATTATCAAGACACCTGTGGCTTGTTTAAGATGGATTGATGTTTTTAACCATTTTCCGAGTAGACATTTAAACATGGCTGGCATCTCTTTCCCTGCAGTTTTCTTTTCTCCTCCTCCTTCAGATTTCAGTGTTTCATGCTGTAAATACTCCTTGCAAGTCTGGCGTTTTCATGCTTTGGTTGTGGTTTGTGTAGGGGGGAGTCTCTTGTCGCCCTCATTGCAAACACATCCCCCTCCTCCCATTACAGCTTGGGAAGTGTTCCTTTGGCACGTACGTGGCATGACATATCACGTGATTTATGGCTGCTTTAAATCAAAAAGGTCTTGGAAAGACAACTTGGGTCTTCTGAAAAAGACCTTTCTTAAAACAAATCGTGTCTCATCCTCCCATTTTTGTAAGGAGGGTTTTTATTTTTCGTGGTGGCATCACTTCATCTTTGTCCCTCCTACTTAGCCTGGGTGCAGCATCCCAGCAGCTCAAGATCTTGGCAGTTCCTACAGGGTGTTTTGTTTTGTTTTGTTTTTTTTATTAAAAGCATAATCCTCTGTTCATACTACTGCGTTCACTTTGCAGCAACACGTCGGGCTGTCTCCACGTGGGGATGCTGCCTAATAATAAGGACAGCATCATCCTAAAAAACATCCAAAACCCAAAAGCAAAGCTCAGTGGGAGTTTTTCTTGTTTTAATAAAAAAGCATCTTGTGCTCAGAATTATCTATTCGGGCTCTGCTTGTGCCCTCCAAGAGATGCTGCAATACCTGACTTCCAAGCTTGAGTTTCTTACCACAAATTCTGCAGTTTCAATTTATAGACTCATAGAATCATTTAGGTTGGAAAAATCCCTTGGGATCATGGAGTCCAACCACCAACCCCACTCTACAGAGTTCTCCCCTACACCATATCCCCCAACACCACATCTGAACGAGTCTTAAACACATCCAGGGACGGTGACTCCACCACCTCCCTGGGCAGCCTCTTCCAGTGTCTGACCACTCTTTCTGGGAAGAATTTGTTCCTAATGTCCAGCCTAAACCTCCCCTGCTGCAGCTTGAACCCATTCCCTCTCGTTCTATCGCTAATTACCTGTGAGAAGAGACCAGCACCAACCTCTCTACAGTGTCCTTTCAAGTGGTTGTAGAGAGTGATGAGGTCTCCCCTCAGCCTCCTCCTCCTCAAACTAAGGAATAGGTTGGTTTATTTTTTTAGAGGATACTTTCACTGCAGACAATTGCTAAAATAAAATGTCCTTCTGCTGCTTCTTAAAAGGCAAAGAGCTCAAATAACCAGGTGGGATGTTTTTAAAAATACAGATCCTCGGCACAAATGGATTTTAGAGGGATGTTGTGCAAGCGCAGAGGCTGGAGGGAGCTGCGGGGTTTCCCCTGTCCCAATGCACTGCAGAGCCCCCGTTCCAGCAGGAATGGTGGGAATTGGGACTCGGCTGTTACTGCAAGCAAGCTAAAACTTACTTTTTTCCCCCAAAATCACTCGAGCTGAAAAATCCCCGATGTAGTTGTATCGGCCAAGGCAGAAATGTGGTCTGCGTTAGTGAGACCAGCTTCCCAGTAAGATATTGCAAACTCGGAGGGGGGAAAAAAAAAGGCCGGAGCAGCTTCAATCCCATCTTCCAGGAGGTGTGAACTCATGGCTTGGCTGAAAGCTCCTAAAATAGGGTAAAATGTGGCGTCTGCTCCATAAACTTGTCAGGGCCAAGCATTTCTGATAAAGCATGATATGAGGCTGGCCAAAAGCTTGTCTGACGTGTTTTTTTTAATCCTCCCCCGCCGCCAAAAGTGCCTGAGCTTGTGGCGGGAGAGCCCAGACAGGGGAAGTTCTGAGTTCCAAGCTGGCTTTTGGAAGCTGGTCGAATAGAAACACACTCCAAAAATGGTTTTGGTGCAATTTGGAGCGTCATTAATACGAAATTACTGGAAAATACACAGGGCGATTCTGCCCCAGTATGATCCGAGGACACTGGGCTAGACCTTTTGAGCCTCCTCCCCCAGCGCAAGCAGGGGCTGTGGGGTGCAGTGAACGTGCTTTGGGCCACGGCTGAAGCCTCTCCACCCCTGAGTTGTGCCCCAGGCTTTTTTGGGGGGTAAACTCTGGGCTGGGAGGATAGCCCTGCTTTGGAACATGACTTTTCAGGCTGTCGTTTGTACACCCATTACTCCCAGATCTCCTTAACCCAGATCTCTTGGCAGCAGACATTCGACCTTGGCAGTAGACAGCAAATTATCCATGAGCCAGCAGTGTGCCCTTGTCGCCAAGAAGGCCAATGGCATCCTGGGCTGCATAGGGAAGACTGTGGCCAGTAGGTCGAGGGAGGTCATTCTCCCCCTCTACTCTGCACTGGTGAGGCCACAACTGGAGTACTGTGTCCAGTTCTGGGCTCCCCAGTTCAAGAGGGACAGGGAACTACTGGAGCGAGTCCAGCGAAGGGCAACAAAGATGATTGTGGGACTGGAGCACCTCCCTTATGAGGAAAGGCTGAAAGAGCTGGGACTCTTTAGCCTGGAGAAGAGAAGGCTGAGGGGGGACCTGATTAATCTTTACAAGTATCTAAAGGGTGGGTTTAAGGAGGACGGAGCCAGGCTCTTTTCAATGGTTCCCAGCGACAGGACAAGGGGCAATGGGCACAAGCTGGAACATAGGAAGTTCCGTTCAAATACACGGAAAAACTTCTTTACGGTGAGGGTGACAGAGCACTGGAACAGGCTGCCCAGGGAGGTTGTGGAGTCCCCTTCTCTGGAGATTTTCAAGACCCGCCTGGATGCAGCCCTGAGGGATGTGCTTTAGGCAACCCTGCTCTAGCAGGGGAGTGGGACTAGATGATCTCTAGAGGTCCCTTCCAACTCTGAAGATTCCGTGACCTGAATCCAGACGGATGACATATCCGTCAAATTAGCAGGAGGGCTCAGTAAGTGGGTTTTTGTCAGATTTTTGGCTACAAAGGGAAGCCAAAGAGTTTCTGATCCCTTACTAGAGGTCTTGAAACTGGATTTGACGCTGCACGACCGTATTCCAGCATTATGAGCAAATTTCCACTCCGGGGCAAGGGAAGTGGAGCTGGCCACTATTGGCTCCTTCCAGCAAAGCGTGCCGAAATAGAAGAGCGAAGAGACAAGTTGCAGTGATTCAGCAAAACATACTGGCGTGTGCTGTTTTGTGACGGTGACGCAGCGTCACTGCTTGTCACTGCCGACCGCCTGGCGAGCGCGGATGCTGGAAGGGGCAGGGGAGCCAGGACCTGCTGCCGAATACATTCATAAAGGCCAGGAGGGTCTGGAAGTGTCCCCCGGGTTGTGCGGGACACCACGCTGTCCCCCGTGACAACGCTGCCGGGTGGCCCAAGGAGCATCGCTCGGGGATGGGAGGATGAGTCCCAAGCACTTGCTCTTTGCTGTCACAGGACCTCCAAAAGTGAGCTTTAGGCGTGACTGATTCATAAACTTCATACTCCGGTTTTGCTGTTTAGCCTTTTTTTTTTGGCTTTAGTGGCCTTTCTAGAGTTTTAATTTATTTTCCTATCGTCTCCTCTTTCTTCATCGTGTGAACCCTGTTCTGCACACACACAAATCAAAGCCTCAGCGTTCAAGCAGATTTAAATTTAAGCCAAAGCAGCTGGGTTTGTGGTTTGGGTTTTTCTTTTCCTTTTCAGCAAATCTCTGCTTTCCTTGTAAAACTCTTAATTTAGGGCTCTGAAAACCTCTTTCATTTTCTCAAGTTAAATAATTTATTAGGAATAAATATTCTCGGAATACTGGAAACTGCTTTTTCTTTTTAGTCAGGTGAGAAAAGACCTCAGGGACCCCTCTCCTCACCCCACCATCACCAGGCAGAGGACCTCAGTAATGTAAAAGGCTGCTTTTCCCATAAACCAAGAAAAAAAAAAATATCTCTAACGTTCTTTGGAGACTGGATTACCTTGGCTGAGTTGCTGGGGAGGAGCGAGCAGAACACACTTCTCCTCATGCCCCATGTCCAAATGGGGCTCACTGAGTTTTGACCAAAAAGCAAGTTTTTTTGTGCTTTTATTTTTATATGCTCTTTAAAAAAATGCAATTACTCATATGCCAAGGCCACCAGCTGAGATTTCCATGAAGACTGGAGGGCACTGGGCAGCTAAATCCCTTGAATCTCCAAAGGAGCCTTGAGTCTGTAGAATGATAAATGTGAATATGTTGCTTGAGAACGTATACATCATCTTGTAGAGTTTAAACTTGAGCTTTTCCTAGAGTTTACATCACCTGCAACACTGAATTAGTCCGAGAGGCTAAAATACAATCTTTCTCCTACGATTTGTGGGGTGAAGGGGGTTGAGTCCCCTGGAGAGTTCCCCAGGGCAGCCTGGAGCTAAAACTCTTCTCCCACTCCTGTAACATCTTCATTTCCAATTGAAATACAAGTTTCGGCTTGGTTTTAGACTGGATCATATTTGACTTCGTTGATTAAGTTGTATCAAAGGGTCTGCCTGAACCCGGCCCTCCCAAGCACAGGGTCGTGGGAGGAAGGAGAAATTCCCAATTCCTCCACAAATCCCAAAATCTGCCACGTGGCACAGGGATGTCTCTCGCCATGACTCTGTGCCATCAGTTCCCTCCTCAGAAGCTGCTTTGGGTGAGCCTGAACCCACCCGCGGCGGCCGGGAGCGACTGGCCAGCCTGAGCTCCTGCCCAGCCTAGGAGGAGGAGCTTTGCTTTGTAGGAAACATGCATTTCTGATGGATTTTCTTAGTGCAGGTCTTCCAAAATAGGAGTTAGATAGACTCGAGGGGCTACCTCAGGCAGGAATGATCCCAATCCCGGTCAAATGAATGCCTTTGCATCATTTTTTCCTCGCTGCAATTCAGGAAATCTTGAACTTACCAACTTTGGCCCCTGCAGCTTGCGTGGATGGACGCTCATGAGCTTCCTGAGCTCTGGGGTTGCTCGTGTCTCCCTTCAGCCTCGTGGCTTCCTTGGGGCAGCCAGGGGTACATCCTGGCTAATCCTCCGTGTGCTAAATGTCTTTTTTTTTCTCTGTTTTCCCACACTGCAGGTCCTGGTTGCCCCCATAACAGAAAAAGGGCAAACGTGGAGAGATATCTACCTGCCCGGGGAAGGGCAGCTGTGGCTGGACACCAACAGCGCCCGCGTGTTTGACGGGGGCACCGTCCTCAGGAACTACTCTGCCAGCCTTGCAGAGGTGCCGGTTTTTGTAAAAACCTCCTAAATTCACAGCCTGCCGCAGCTTTGGGACAGTTGACCTCTTTCAGACCAGCACTGGCCAAATGCGGTTGCTCTTCCTTGAGGCTATTTCAGCCTATTTGCACTTTCCCAAGAATTTTTTTTTTTTTCCCAGCAGAAACTGTTTGAATCTTTTATCATTTGTTGTTATTCTACAATAGAGGAAATGTAGCTTTGGTACAAATATCCATCCACGCAGAACGTCGACCTCCATCCTTCCAGGTTTTCCCAGCGAAATGTTAGCGTGCGTGTGTTCAGGTGGCACATCCAGCATCTCCAGGTCCCTGACACCCTGCTCAAAGGTGCTGCCTTGTCCAGAGTGTGGATTTTCCAGAACAGGAGATGAACGAACATCAGCTTCTGCTCGGATGGGATTTTTTTGCATTTAAACTAAAAAAAAAAGTCCATACAGGGAAACTGAAATATGTGATAGCTCTATTCGTGTGCATGGACATCACACGTGCTAAGTGCTACCTGCTTCTCCCATCTGATGCTGCGTGTGTGCTCCCCCAGGAGAGTCCGTGGGGGTAAGGGACTGACTTTGAGGGTAATGGGAAAACTGGGTGAATTCCAGGTCTGTTGGAAGTGGGTTTCTGTGGAAGAAAAACAACTCGATCAAGAAAGGAGTGGCTCTAACAGCGCGTGATGTGGACAGACAGGGTGATTGCCCACCTTGGGACAAAAACTCCAGAGCTCAGCATCCCTTCCCCAACTCCGGCGTGCCCCAGCCAGTGCTTTTCACCATTTGTTGAACTTCATCTTTTTTTTTTCCAATTCTTTCTTGCACTACAAGTGGGATCCAGTGTGACCAGTCCTTCCTCCATCCAGCCAAAAATGTATCCATGGGCAACACAGACGTCCCACATGCTGAATTCCCATTTAGGGAAGTTATATTAGCTACTCAGATGTGGATTAATGGGACGCTGACCTGTTCACTAATGGGCTGATTTCAAAGGCTGGCATTTGAGGTTTGTCTTGGTAGATAAATCACACTCCTTGGGAGCCAAAGGCTCTGCTTCGATTCGCTCACTTGGCCTGAAAGGAATCCCCGGGAGCTGGATCTCGATTTAGAGTAAACCCCCAAATCCTGCTGTCTTCGGCTGGGCACAGAGGAGACGGAGCGATGACTCTGCCTGGAGAGATTAAACCGCTCCAAATCCCGCACGGTGCTGGCGTTTTCCTCCCGCTCCTCCCTGAAGTCAGACCGATGGCAGGAGCAGGTTTTGCTGTTCTTGGCTTCCAGAAGTCTCTAACTTTAACCCAGGTTTAACCACTGGCTGAAGATTAAAAAAAGACAACAAGCCCATGCTTGTTCATGGTGAATCTTTAGGAAAATAATAATAATAACTAACACTAAATGATGTAAAAACAATAAGAGGTGGCGGCCTCATTTTTCTGTCTTCGTCCACTTCTGAGTGATATTTTGTGTACGTGACAGCTCTGTAGGGATTCCGGCAGGATCCTCTTCACCATTCTAGACAACTGCCTCCCCGCAAACACATTAAACAAGGTCTAGCTCATGTTTTGTTATTTGTCTCATCTAATCTTTAGGAAAGAACAATTTCCAAGCGTAAAGGACGGTGGTAGTAGGGTTGTATATGGTAAGGATGGGAGCTGGGCCCGCTGCAAATGGATCTTTTCCCTTGGGAATTCCTGTTTGAGAGCTGGCTGCTGGGGAGCGCAGTAACAAGCATCAGCCTTTCGAGGGGGATACAGCCGTCAGCTGGGGAGATACGGCACCACAGACCCTGTCTTCTGACTCCCACAAATTTTTGAGCGCGGCTATTAATTTACTGGCCCTTGCCTTGGAAGTGATTTTGAGCGCAGATAGCTCTCACTGAAGTTTAGGTGGTTAAAAGTTGGTATCTTGGCTCCCTTTTAAGTCAGCGAGCAGAAAACAGTGTCTTCAGAGAGTCGTCCTCCACGCAGGTAAAGTGAATGTCCCTCTAACCTTCCCCGGGGACCCCAGTTCCCCAGGGACTGCAGAAAGAGGGTAAACAGCTCCATAAGACGTGGACAGGTAACTTTCACAGGGACAAAGGATACCTTAGGGTAATTCTGCTCTAGTGACCATTTCAGTTGTGTCATAAACACACAGAAAAACCAAGACAAAGCCCCTTCCTACCCAGTAATCCATGGGGAAAACCCCTGAAATAGATAATGCAATTAAAATTCCTGCTAAATACAAACCCAAGTGATTTAACACTCAATTTCAGGCAGCTGGACTTCCATGTTACAGCTGCCACCCTCTTAACAGAAATGAGGAGCCCCTTTCACAGAGCCGCGCAGTGTGTGAATCCAGTGCTGAAGGAAGGAGAGGGCATGAGCGGCTTGGCTGTCCTTCCTCCATGAGCTAATCCAAGAGGCAACAGGGACCATGTCCCTGGTGTCACACTGGTGCTGTGATAAAACCTTCCCATCACCACAAAACCAGCTTCTGCACGTGATGGTCCTCACCCCTCCACACCTTTGCAGGTAGGTCTGATTTTGGGGTGGCCATAAACAGCGAAGAATAAATATCGGTGTGTGACTGTGGTGTTGTTTCAGGCTTCAGTGACTGGTTCCTTCAGATACTGGCAAAAATATTTCTTATTGCCAATTCTTGATACCATTGAGGTCCCTTTCAATGAAAAGTCTTAATACATTTTGCTAAGTGTGGATGAAGTTTCCATAATGTTTCTTTTAAAATGACTAGCTAGGTCAAGCTATGGACGGAAATGGGGGCAGGTGAGGGAAATGAGGGTTGGTGAGGACCATGTATTTTTTCTCAAGTCATGGCGTCCCCTTTTTTATCTATTTCCTCCAGCCAAAACTCAAACAGAGAGAGTCTCTCATTCACTAACAGCTGCGAATAATTACTTCTGATCTTGTTCTTACTATTGCTCCTAAGAAATCTCCCCAAATACCCAGGAAACCATTAGACCACACATCACATGAAAAAAATATTAGCCAAGAGCTTTGGCTTCACAGACTGCACTATACAGGTGATACGTGGTAGGGTGATGAGAATGGCTTGGTCAAACTGAGACTGGCATTAGAGATTGGTACCTGTGCAGCCTTTGCTGGGGGTTGTATATGGTTGAAGTAAAAAACCGTAATAACAAGAAAACGGGGAGCGTTTCATTAGCGTATCTCAAATCCCGGTAGAAGGGAGACATTGTCTCTATTTGAATGGTTGGACAAACGAAGAATGGATTTTCTTGTGCTGAATGTGAAAGAAACCGAGACAAATGCCTGAGATATCCTGGATGAATTAACGTCTGGGGATGCTTCCTTCCCCTGACTTTGGGTGAAGAGTGAGAAGACTCATCTGTACCTGGTATGGACATGTCACACATACAGGTATCGCTCTTTTAAAGTGCCTGTTTTTCTCCATGGCTTGGAAAGTTAGTGCAGTGGTGACTAATACACACGCAGATATATGTATTGCAGACCTATAACGAGACAAACCCCGCTCGAGATTTCAAACTCGGTATCCGCTCTGGAAGGGCCTCGTAGTCTCTGTGTCAGCGCAGCTACAGGTGGCTGAAAACCATCAGCTTTTCATGGTTTGAGTGACTCAGCTGCACCGTTTAGCTGGTGCTAGCCCAGACGGCACCCTGGGTTCCCATACAGCACTGGAGAATCCCAGTTGGATTTAGGCAGGGAGCTTTAGGTATCCTCAGCCATCCCCTGGAGGCATCTCCCTGTCTGCAGACACAGAGCAGGAAGGCTCAGGTGCTGATTAAGCAGTGCAAATAACTTCTAAGATAGTTTAATGAGGCTCTATAAGAATATCTCTCCCTCTGTCTTTCTAGCTCTATCTGCCCGTCTCGGCTTCATGGGGTGGAGTCCATGGTGGAAATCCTGGTCCTGATTAGGGGATGGTTAACTCTGGCCTTCACTTCAGCGGGAACAGGATTTTCTCTTTGAATTTTACGCAGAGGCTTTAGGCTTTTTCTTATTTTCATGCGAAGACCTCCCTAAATGACTGCAAAGGATGTGTTCTTTAATGGTGACGTGACCCAGGCCAGGGACAGTGACCTCATGCAGAGCGGTGGGGACCAAAGGAGGGAGGGTGGGTGACTCCTACTGCTCTGCTCCTCTCAGCCATTGAAAGGTGCTGAATCACACGCTCACAACCGACTACTGGTTTCACGTGTCCCAGATCTATACGACTCAGGCCTGGCAGTGGCACTACCTCGCCTTTACAAAAAGAGAGTTGAGGGAGGATATGGCCAAATTCAGCCTCCCCCAGGGATCTCCAATGGGCTTCAGACGCCTCTGTAGTACGCTGCGTGGACGCTGGGACACACACGCACGCGCACACACACACACCAGTGAGCGTTGCGCTGGGCGCAGGGTCCAGCTCTCACTTACACACAGAAAGCCAACTGTGATCCCACCTGAGAAGCTGTTGCAAAGTCCAGTTGAAGACAGAAACCAAAGAGAGATCTGGGTGACCGGACTTCTTCAGTTATGCCGCCCTCTTCCAAAAACCGACATTATCTCATCTGGTATCAGTTTAAAAGAACGGCCTAGCAGATTACCTTTGATCAAGTCTGGTTTCCAAAGGTAGCAATTATTTATCTCACCAATTAGGCCAATAACACGTCTTAAGCAGGCAACATGAAGCGTCAGAGATATTGCGTATCTGCTCAAGGTGACATTGCGATATAACTAGCTTCTGTCCTTCAAGAGGCTCAGCACAGTAGAATTGCCACTGTGAGTGTCCTGGCTGTCAAATATATAATTGCTTCATATTTTCCTGAGTGTATGAACACACAGCTCCATCTAAAAGCCTGCTTTTTGGAAACAAGAATAAGAAATGAGGTGAGACTGGTGAGGCATAAATAAGCCAGATAACTCTTGTTAGTTTCTGTAAAAATTAGTCCTTACTTAAGTTTCCTTTGCTGAGAAATAAGTATTCGCTGAAAGTTGGATGCAGATAGTTTTGTAGAGTCAAACAATCATATCTGTGCCTGAATTAAGCCTTAGTTATAAAGGAATGTCTCTGCATTAACTGGGATAACACAGTGTAGAAAAGATTGAAGGGGATTTGTCTGATTTTATTTTTTATGTAGATTTTCTTCTATAACTGCAAACCTTCTGGATCTTGTTAACTGCCAGCCTGGATTGCTGGAATGCTTCTCACGCGCAGCTACAAGGAACAAGCAGAGCTACTACAAATCACGCTTCTGCTCAGATTTAGGATTTCTCTCACCTACCTTAGGTTGAGATTCAGAGCTAACTATTTTAGGTTTAATACCTTTAGGCTGTAATAGCTCTCATCCTGAGGCATGTATCTGGAGTAGATCCGATGCATCTCGCCTTACCAGTGCCTTATTCCTCTCCACTGAATACAAAGAGTGGAGAGGGCTCTGTGGACACTTAAAGTTCGGTTCCCATTCACAGAGTGGGTTTTTCAAGACTGTTTTTATGTATCTAAAATTACACTGCGTTTAGGTTCTGCTGTTGTCAGTGAAAAAGCTTTCGGCTTCTCCCAAGACCGTGACTCGTCCGAGGCCTGTTCCTACACTCAGCAGAGCCGATGCCCCCGTCTCCTGTTGGATACTGAGCTTTAAATGGTGGTTTGGATGGAATAAATGAACGGGTAAATGACACTTTGACAGCTAGACAGTCTGATTTATCAGCTACAGGCATTTTAGGAATTTGGGATGTTCTAAATTCTCTTTTATATGATTATGGACAATGTATATGAGCATTCCGTGTTTTCTTCTGATTTTCCAAGTCCTAACAACCCCTTTATCCTCCTTCCTCCCGCCACTGCTGGCAGACAGCATCAGCTCCGCCAACCCCAATGGCTGCGGGGAACTGCACAGCACCCATCACCTTCATCCTCTCTGGACTGACCGACGACCCACAGCTGCAAATCCCACTCTTTGTGCTGTTTTTAGCCATGTACATCACCTCTTTGCTAACGAATCTGGGCATGGTTGCATTAATCAATATCGATCTCCAGCTTCATACCCCTATGTATTTTTTTCTCCAAAATTTGGCTCTCATGGATGCCATTTATTCCACAGTCATCGCTCCTAGAATGTTAATGACGTTTTTGGTAGAAATGAAAGCAATTTCATACGCAGCTTGCATTACACAATGTTTTAGCTTCATTTTGTTGATAATCTCCGAGTGCTTGCTGCTGGCCGTGATGGCGTACGACCGCTATGTGGCCATCTGTAAACCTCTGCTTTACACTGTCGTCATGTCCAAGACGACCTGCTGGAGCCTGGTGAAAGGGTCATACCTATGGGGGTTCCTCAACTCCGTGATACACACCGGTGGGCTGCTCAAACTCACCTTTTGTTCTTCCAACATGGTAAACCATTTCTTTTGTGACATCAGTCCACTCTTCCAGATTTCCTCTTCTGGTACTGCGGTCAACGAGCTGCTGGTTTTCACGTTCGGCAGCTTGATTGAGATGAGCAGCATCACTGCCATCTCCATCTCATATGTTTTAATTATTCAAACTGTGCTGAGGATCCGCTCCAAGGAAAGAAAATTCAAAGCCTTCTCCACTTGTGCCTCGCACCTGATGACTGTCACCTTGTTCCACGGAACAATAGCCTTCATGTACTTCCGACCAGCCACCAGCTACTCACTGGACACAGACAAAGTCGTGTCCTTGTTCTACACAGTGGCCATCCCTGTGCTGAATCCCCTCATTTACAGCTGGAGGAACAAGGAGGTAAAGGAGGCCCTATGGAGAGTCACAGCCACCAAAGTTTTGCTTCACTGGCCCTTCGGTTGTCCACTGAGATCCCGGATTGAATCTTAGAGGATGATCCACAGATGAGTCTAAATTAGAAAGCGACTTAAGGACATGTTTAGTTTTAAATTTCCATTGCCCGTGCATATAAAATATGTTTTATGTGTATTTAAGCACTATTTTGAAGAGCATATTTCTTGACCTGAAGTTCATTGCACACGGAACAGCATTCATTTTCCTGAAACGGTGCCAGAATACAGGGGCAGTTTCAGTGTACGGTGGAACAGGGCTTTCAAAATGTTACCAAGATTTCAACGATGCCTAAAATAGCAGAGACGAATACAGAAAAGTTATGCTGCAATCAGGGATAAGCCATAAAAAGAAATAACTGTTTATTTCAAGAGAGATAAGAGATATGCTTTGTGTTCTTCATTTTTAATAAGGTGCCTGGTCATTTACTTCTAAGATGAAAATATCATGAGTGGATCGATTGCAATTGTGTTTGTAGAAAATTAAACACGAAGAGGGATGGAGCTGGGACTGTAGTTTTGTGTTTGCCCTACAGCATTAGCAGAGCTGCTTTTCTCGTTTGCTTGGTTTAGCTTGGGGGCTTTGTGTAATTAACTTTGTATTTGTTCCCATACAGTAAATGCGGTAAAAAAGGGAAATCAGCACAATTTACTTACGCCTCTTCCCCAGAATAACGGTGCTTGTCACCAGATTTCAGGCTGAGGGAGGCTTGGGAAATGGTGTTTGCCACTTTGCCCAAGAAGGTCGTAGACTCACAACAACTTGCAGTGCCAAAACTGCGTCCTGAGCACCACAAGCTGCTGGAACAGAAGCTTCTACGGACTCTTGCATGTATTTCCAAGGATACAGACTAATAGGGATGGTGAAAGACACCTAAGAGGCCAACTTCTAGTGAGTCAAGTGATTTAACTGGAAAGAATAAAAGCAGACAGGTGAGGAACAAAGATTTGCCTGACTTAGTAAAAAAAACCCATCTCAAGCAGCACGTTAACAACTCTGGAAGCAGTCTCCTTTGGGCTGATCCTCTCGCCCGATGCTCCAGAGCCATTGCCAATCTTTTCCTCTAGCAGAAGCATGAAACAATAGCCTAAGTCTGTTCCATCTAAAAAGAAGAATGGATGCCCTGAGCCATGTATAAGCCAGAGTTTTCCAGCCAGAAGAACTGAATAGTAATTGCTTTATTACAGTTTTGGAAGATATTTCTTATGGGAGCATTTCCACATTTAGCTATTGTGAACTGAGTATTCCTCAACATCGCATCGTGCTTGCCTTCAGACACATTTCAAGGCATTCTTTCTATTTTAAAACTTCAAATTGTCTGTATCTTTAGGCAGGTAGAAGAGTACGTGCCCAGCTCTCTGCACACAGGTAAGAACTTTCTCCTACTACAAAGCTTCCTACTTTGTCCGTAGTAAGAAAGCCTTGGTGAAGACTCTTATCAGTGAGCCCCCTTTCCTGTGGGAAATCTGTCTCTGCCCTCCACACCCCCCTGCTGTGAAGAGAATTAGAGACATTAAGATCTTAAATAAATTTGTCTCAGCAGAGTCCCACAAACGAGAGGTGAGCCCATCCGCTTAAAACCCAGCTTATCTGAAAAGGGAGGTGAAAAACAGAGACCTCCTGCTTGAGATATAGAGCAAAGCAAGAAAAGGATTCATCCCCATGGATGGTGTACTAATTAATTCCTTTCTGCTGTAATGCCATGGCATTTGCAATGCCAGAACATCCATGCTGGATGCCTGTTCAGGAAACAATCTGGCCCTTGGGCGCGACCCAGCTCACAGAATAAACCTGTGTTGGGTTGGACACGTAGGTGTCTGTGTGCGACCAAGGCATCCCGGATCTGGTACTCCCGGGAGACTGACCGATACAACGCTGTAGAGCAACCCGCCTGGCAGCTGGCGGCGGGTATCAATGCTCTCCAGGTGGCACCCACTGGCTCCAGCCTGCGCAAAGAGACTCAACTCACTTGGCAATAAAGCGATGGAACCAGCCGTAAACATCATTTGCTCTTCTCACGGGGCAATTCAACTGGGAGCAATTATTCTACACTGAATGCATGTTTTAAAATAGCAATATTAATTAGTACTGGCCAGCTGTTCCAGGTATCTGGAAAGACAAGAATATAAATGTGGGTATGAGTCCATTTCTGTCTCACCGCTTTTTTCAGCTCGGAGAGCGGGATTTTCTGAAGGCACAATGTGACTGGTTCCCTTCTTCCAGCAAGAAGGTTTTACAGCAGTAAGCTTAAATTACAGATGGAGTTACAAAACTTGGAGTTTCCTGATAATCCTTGTCCTCAACTGGACTGAAGAGAAGGAAGAGGTGTCGTAAGTCTTTGGGAAATGTAAATTAGCATCAAATTTAAACTCTACCAGTCATTCCTCTCTCCCTCACTCTCTCTGTCTCTCAAAACTCTCTTCTAATATCAGCATACTTTTGTCCAATAAGCTTGTTTTCTCCAATATAGATGTAGAACCAGTCCTAGAATGAAACTAAACTGGCAAAAGAAAACCCAATCCTTTTCTGTGTTTTTCAGAGACATTCTGCCAGTGTTGGTTTCTAATGTGAAATACATTTCTTCTACAGGACATTTGGTTTTAAGGAAAGGATATGGAAGGTTAATCTTCTCGTGGAACCTTGAATGAGAGGATCAGAATGGTAAGCCTTAGGAAATTATTAAACTTTTCACTGTCTTTATTCTGGTCTTTTTTATCATGTAAAACTAGTAACATGGCAGGTATTTTAACCACATAATGGATCACAGGAAAGGCGGTGTAGGGTTTCGGAACTGAACTGTTCAATATCCCAGTGATGAAAACGCAGGGATATAGAGGGGTTAATCACACACGGCTCCTTTAACATAAACCCTGGTGCTTTTCATATGTGCAAATAAAGCATATAAGATACGCTTCTTATTCCTAATAGTGCCGGTTACAGCTCTCTAGATTGTGTCACAAATATTTATGTGAGATTATTTTTCCTCACCATGAATCTAGCTCAATGGATGGAAGAAAAGAGGCTGACAGAAGGGAGAAAGAAGTGAAATAGCTGGTTATTGCTTCAGATGGAAAAGCCAGCAGTGGAGTGGACGAGTGGCGCAGGGACTGGCGCGAGGGACGCTGACGATCCCTCCCAGGCACTGGTATCTGGTTGTCCTTCTCTATTCTAGCAGGCAACAGTTAAATGACAATGACGGCCCAAGCCAATCACACCCCTGTGACTAACTTCATTTTCACAGGATTAACTGATAGACCGGACCTGCAGCTTC
This sequence comes from Rissa tridactyla, assembly GCF_028500815.1. NCBI lineage: Eukaryota > Metazoa > Chordata > Aves > Charadriiformes > Laridae > Rissa > Rissa tridactyla. Next base: position 741,251 of record NC_071469.1, read on the forward strand.
CCCTGTTCGTTGTCTTTTCCCTGATCTATGGGCTGACGTTGCTGGGTAATGTGGGAATGATACTGATCATCAGGTTTGACCCACACCTGCACACCCCTATGTACTTTCTCCTCAGCAACTTGTCCTTCTTAGACGTCTGCTATTCTTCCACCGTCACTCCCAACATGCTGCTCAACTTCTTAGCGGCATCAAAGGGAGTTTCGTACAATGGCTGCCTTATGCAGTATAGCTTCTTCACACTTTTTGCCACCACTGAGATGTTTCTCCTGGCTGCAATGGCATACGACCGCTATGTGGCCATTGGTAACCCACTGCTGTACACTGTCGTTGTGACCAAAAAGGTCTGTGTACTGTTAATAGCTGGCTCGTATTTGGGGGGAGCTGCAAATTCTCTGATACACACCTATGGCTTGCTGAGGTTGTCCTTTTGCAACTCAAATGTCATCGATCACTTTTTCTGTGACCTCCTCCCTCTCTTAAAACTCTCTTGCAGTGACACCCATCGCAACAAGCTCCTCGTTTCCATATTTGGCGCTTTAATTGAGGCAACCACTTTTACAGTCGTCATGATTTCTTACTTTTTCATCATTGCCATGGTGCTGAGGATCCACTCTGCCAAGGGCAGGCAGAAAACGTTCTCCACCTGTGCCTCCCACCTCACAGCCGTTTTCACATTTCACGGCACAATCCTGTTCATGTATTTCCACCCCCGTTCCAGCTACTCGCTGAGCACTGATAAAACCATTTCTGTGTTCTACACAGTGGTCATTCCTCTGCTCAACCCCTTGATCTACAGCTTGAGAAACAACGACGTGAAATGCGCTGCAGGGAAACTGTTGAAGAGAAAGGTCCTTCCCTGCGGAAAGCCTTCCAGAAGGGCATGTGGGGTAACTCCATAAAACCTCCATTCTCTTGGATATGGATTATCAGATCCTGAATCCTTTACATAAACTTACTACGACATCTCATGAAGATTGCTAATTGAAGGATGTGCAATGGGGAAATACGGAGCTATTAGTCCTGTTAAGCCTTATTTCAGCAAATTCCTGGTCACTGTAACAGACTGGATCTTCATCACAGAGGGCTTAAGCCACCTGTGAGTTCTTTGAAGTCTTTGGACACCAAATGTGGGATTAATCTGCCTGATTTAAATATTTCCATTTGGATATCTAGCTCAAACATACTCACTTTTTGTAACCAATGAAGAGACGCAGACACACCAAAATTTGAGTAGTCCTCCCAAGAAAGGTGTCTAAGACAGGTTAGATGCGTTTCTCCCTGAAGCTGCCTATTTTATCCACGGTCTGTAAGCCTGGGGTCTCCAGCACGTATCCATGTGAGGTGTCTTGCAGACACCCAAGAGTGACAGCCCCCCATTCCGTTCCCCACCACTGGAGCCCTACGAATTAAAGGACATTTCCATGATTGAAGTTTCCTAGAAACATTCTCTCTTTCTTCTCAAATGCTGCATCTAGCGATTGCATGCGGAACAAAGAGAGTTTGCTTCTGAAGATTGTTGAAAAGAGGTTAAGAAAAAATAGAAATATAATTACTGCAGTGCTTTTATATGGAATTCCAATTTTTTTTTTCTTTTATGGATGTGGTTCTTGGTGTTGCAGCCTGCCCTTTATGGGACACGGGACACTGTGTGCAAACATTATCCCAGCCTTTAGTACAATCCCATTTCTTGGTGTTATATACAATAATTTTTTCCAATGAGATTGTTTCTTGGGACTTGTGAATCTTGATGATACAGATCTCTGGCCTAGATCTGAGCAAAGGCCCCGGAGAACTCTTCAAAAATCTATTTACAACGTCTTTACTGTGCCTCTGGCTCTCGGTGTTTAAAGACGCAATGAGATCTTACTGGAACAAGAGAAACATAATGTGAAAGTAACACAAACTAGCAGTTCAACTTCTCCTCCTGCCATCTGAGCAAGAGCCTGATCCTATATGAGAATTCTGGTGGTCTGTTTCACACTCACTCTTTCTCTCTTTTTTCCTGCGGTCATCTGTAGGTCCCTAACTCAGGTGTACACATGCACATGGCCAATGTGAGCAGTTAGCTCACTTTCTAGATGAAGAATGGCCATCAAAATATGCTAAGGGTCCTATTGATTATTTCCTAAGAGACGACACCTTTTCTATTATGTTGTCAGGCAACAAAACAGGGATTTTAAAATTTTTTCTTTATTTCAGTAGCATATGTCATCAATCAAATATAATATTCACCTTCAATCCTAATGGATTCCTCATCAGTTAAAGACCTGGATTTAGGATGGGTTGAGTTGCACAACTGGACATTGAACAGTCACACATTTTCTTTCGGCCACCCAAACGCACATCCTCTCTGAAAAACGAGTAGCCAGAGTGGGGAGCCCCTGAGCTGGGCTGGCACACCCTGCGTTTCGGGGTACCTAACGCAGCTTCTTGACACCAGTGAGCTCGGTGCCCACTCAACGGACGTGCCAGCCAGAAAAGATGGGACAGTGTCATCCTGCCCATGCCCTACAAGGCTCACAACAGCTCAAACGATGGCATGAGAGAGGAGATGGACTCAAAAACTATTGCAAGCAGTTGAATAGTCCTGAAGGGGTCTTTTATACTGTAGGATGTCTGTGTTCCCTGTAGATTTAATTTCAACCCTGATTTTTTCAGTGTGCTACAGACACAGAATATTCCTGAGGCTTCTTTCCCTTTCCTGAGTCTCAGTAAAGCAGACGGGATTTGCCGTAAACGGGGCAATTGAGGACTGTGAACATACTTGTTTCGTGCATGTTGCTGTGGGAGAACAGCCCTCCGTTTGCCTGCTTAAAGGCTCCCGGGAGAACAATTTAATGATGTCCTTTGTGTCTGATCTGAAAAATATTAACGGAGGACTCAGTTGTTTGTGAGTGTTCAGTTCCTAATAGCCAAAGCAGCAAATATTTGCAGCAGAAGGTTCTGACATGATCTCTCAGGTTTGAGGGATGAGCTGCTGTTCTGTGCTGCATTCAAGCACGAAACATTATTTCTTTTCTGTGGAGCAAAGAGGGTTATTTTACGTCTTCCCTGACGTCTTCATACACTTCTCACTATTGTGTCAATGTAGTGAGCCAGCCACACACGTTTCATTTGGTTGCATGTTTTCTCTATGGAGGAATTACAGATCACAGCCATCAGACAAGACCGTGAAAGAGCCTGGAATACCCAGCCCAAAGGGACATCCGTATGGATAGAGATATGTGGGGATGGCATCCCGGGGAGTGAAATCCAGACTTCTGCAGCGTTGGAGTGTTTGGAAGTTCAGGACTGGAGAAAGAAGCATCCGACTGTAAAATCCAGGTATGTCCATGGTAGTTTTAGCGCTGACCTCTCAGCTTAGCCTTGACGGTTACAGTGCTCTCAGGATTTGGCAAACACGTCCCAATAGACTGTTTTAAAAAATTCAGGATCTGAATACACAAGAAAGAGCAGAATGGGAAAAGCAATATTGCTCTCTCTGTTTTACACCCAAAGAACTCAAGTTCTCTTTTGTTTTGTGTAGTATCAGGCTGTGAGTTGCAGCATCAGCAGGACAATCAGGTAACTTCAACCGTAAAACCATAAATGTGTACAGCCTCTGTGGGATCGATTTCACTGAACTTCAGATTTCTCCATTAACCACTTACGTTCCAAATTAAACAGCTCAGCTGCTTTTATGGTTAACTGAAGGAGACATGACGTCTCCAAGGGTAATTCCCTCCACTGACAGGCTTACAGGCTCCTTTCACATGAGGAGGTGAAATAACCAGAATGAATAGATGACTACGTTGTTATTAATCGCGCACTGATCACGGAAGCACCCTAATGGATAGAGAAGTTTGGATTGAATTTAGACATGGAAAGAGTAATTGTGTGATTGTCTGAAAACATCTAAACGTCCCCTGATCTTGACTCAAAATCTAGCAAGAGACCCGGGCACCTAAAAATTAAGTTGATGCCCATTCCTGTGTTGTTTCTGTGTTTTGTACGAGTTATTTCTGGATAAAATACAGAACCAGTCATGAGACAAGGGACTAGATCTCACCTCCTACCCCACGCCAGTCATGGACTCTCCTCTACAAAGCAGAAGGTTTGGATCTGCATCAATTAAGTCATAAAACAGACTCAAACCTGTAACTCTCTCCCTTCCTACTTCGGTGTTTTTAAAAGCTGGCTGCTGTTAAATGCCATGTTTTCTTTCAGTAGCATATTGAAGGAAAGCAGCCACCGAGAGTGCCTTCTGCAGACAACCGCGTGCTGCCGGAGCCTCAGGCACAACGTTGAGCACGTCATCCAGGCTCCCTCTCTGCATGACGGAGGAGGAACGTGCGCTTCCATAGACCAAAGTGAGAGTTAAGAGTTTAGGCGAGACTCCTCTACTTTGGACAAAATAAACTCCGCTGAGGTTAATTCTTTCCTAATGAGTAAATAACATGAAATACCCAGCTGAAAAGATGAAGGAAGATGTAGAACTCATTCGGTGCCTAGCATATGTTTCCAAAGCCACCAGTGACACCCGTATGTCAGACTTAGCATCACCTAAAAGTAGCCGCACTGTCGCAGACGTGCGTTGTTGTACCCCCCAAATCATCACTGGGCACCTTGTGCGTACAGCTGTGCTGGTTCTGAGATAAGCTTGGCCACAGTGATTGGCAAAAATCTGATCAGCATTTTTGAGGAGCCCACACAAAAAGGAAGCAAGACCCAGGTACTTAATCTCAGCCCTTGTCTTGCTTCACACTAGATTACCCCATGAAATACATTAATGAACAACCTTTCTTCCTTTCTTGTCTTTATAGTCGCCGCACCTCTCATCTCAGCAGGTAAGCTGTTACAGAGGTGAGCATGGTGGTAAGCAACCACACCACAGTGACCTACTTCATCCTCTTGGGACTGACAAATCGCCCAGAACTACAGTCCCTGCTCTTTGTGACGATCCTGCTAATCTACACCATCACCCTTGTGGGCAACCTTGGCATGATTGCCTTGATCACCATTGACTCCCAGCTGCAAACGCCCATGTATTTCTTCCTCGTTAATTTGTCACTTGTGGATCTCTGTTATTCCTCAGTTTTTGCTCCAAGGATGCTGGTAAACTTCTTAGTGGAGAACAAGACTCTTTCTTACTCAGCATGTGTTGCCCAGCATTTCTCGTTTGTTGTGTTTGTGACCGCAGAGGGATTCCTGCTGGCTGTCATGGCTTACGACCGCTACATAGCCATTTGCAGCCCACTGCTTTACACCACTCTTATGCCCAGGAAGGTCTGTATTTGGCTGGTAGCTGGATCATACCTAGGGGGGCTCCTTAACTCATCAGTACATACTTGTGGCTTACTGAAGTTGTCATTCTGCGGCCCTAATACCATCAACCACTACTTCTGTGACACAAACCCACTGCTGCAACTAACTTGCTCTGACAAGCGTATCAACGAGATATTGCTTGTAACCCTCTCGGGGCTCATCGCTCTGTCAACTCTCCTATTTGTCGTCGTCTCCTACCTCTGCATCATCTTCTCGATGCTGAGCATGAGCTCCACAAGCAGGCACAGAGCCTTCTCCACCTGCGCCTCCCACCTGACAGCCGTAACCCTCTTCTACGGGCCCGTCAGTTTGAGCCACGTGCAGCCCAGTTCAAAATACTCACTGGAACGGGAGAAAATTTCTGCAGTGTTTTACACCCTGGTCGTTCCCATGCTGAATCCCCTGATCTACAGCCTCAGGAACAAGGAGGTGAAAAATGCACTCAGAAGGGTGACGGAAAGGAGAAAATGCTGTTCATTAACTTGCCTGTCCAAATAAGAGAGAGTTGTAGGCATCACAAGAAAAATCACCCTATCCTAAGAAACGTCACTAAGATGTATGATTCTCCATAAAGTTTACTTCTCTCCCTTGGCTTAGATGGTGTTCAGCATAGTAGCTTGGCCTCCCATTGCTATCTTTAGGACTTAAACGATGAATCTCACTTAATTTGTCTTTAAGATTCTGGATCTTGACATATCTGAGTTCTAATGTCCACCCATAACGCGGGAAGAAGACATTAGCCCCACTAAAACCAGCAGCTGGACAAACGTTTAGCAGAGCGAGACGGCCAGTGCCCGTACCTGTGGGTGTCTGCTGCTTGGAGTACGGCTGGGAAGGAGGGCAATCACAAAACATTTATCGAGCCAGCTTTCCTCTGCTGCTTGCTTTGGGAGCCCTGGGATGCCATTCTTCTTTCTACCTACTCATTTTCCCATCGGAAAGTTTACGGCCTACCCTGGAGTTCCCTCTGCTGGCTTATTTCAACCAATGACCACGGGTGAGGGGTTTGGCTCTCCATCTGGAGGACTGCCATCGTTATCCTGGCTGTCTCAGGAACCAGCGAAGTTCATATACATAATGTCTAAATGGTTTAAGTCAGTATTAACATCCTACGAAGAGTTCTGCTCTCTCTTTACGCCGCTGACGTTGAAAACTTTCAGTTGTTGATTTATGTGGAGCTATGTTCATCAATCGGGTTCAGCAGAACCACTGATGTGGAAGTTAACCCCTTGCAGGCGACTTCTGCTCAAGTTTCAGGCCATTATACTCAAGAAAGCAATTAGTAAACACCGGAAGGACCGCATCGGGGGAAGTAATCAGTCCCTTTGTGTAATAAAACACGTAGGGTAAAAGCTCCAGCTCCCAGAAGCGTACTGCAGGTCTCGCCTTTAAAAGAAAACTGTTCCTTGCACGCTGATTTTGACAGATTCCTAAATTCAACGGAAGGATCGCGTGTTCTGAAGAGGGTCGAAGGCTGAGCAACCCTTCCTCTCCTGAGGCCACGGTGCCCCACGCCTCTGGTACAAGACAGGCAGACTGCCGACGTGCAAGACCTGAGGCAGATTTTGAGGCCCAACCACTTGCCATATCACTTCTCAGGGTAACAAGCCTAGAAAATTGCGTCAGATCAGGCAGTTCAAGAAGGGTCATTAAGAGAACAGCAGGAAGAGAAAGAAAATACTTCAAGACAGCAGGTTAAAATTAAATATTGTTTGAGGTCTAGCCTCAGAAAAAAAAAGCTCTGCCTCAGGTCTGTGCCTACCTACTTCTCCCAGTCTGAATTTGGGCTGTATAGAAGTCAATCCAAGGTAAGGAACCGCAAAGCAGACGTTCATTAGACCAGCGCGTTCCCGTGTGCATCGGCTGCACCGTTCTCCACGCGCTGCTAAACGTGATTCTCCCGAAAGCTGCGACACTTTGCAAAGCTCTCTCTGCTTCTCCATTTCTCTCCCTCCAGGCCTCTGCTTCGCTGGCGCTCCCTCTTCACCAAACAGAAATTTCCCGTTTCCTTCCGTTTTGTGGGTTATGTCAGTGCGGAGCTCTGGGCTCTCCCTTAGAGTTTAGGATGCTCCCGGGTCACAGAGAACTCTGTTCTAAAGACAGCTACGCACAAGCCCAGGCACTGGGGTTAATCTTTACAACTCTAAGAACACCAGAAAACGCCACCAGCCGGGTAGCTATACCCTTCTGGAGTTAGGTAAAACGACCCTGAACTTCCCATCATTGTTCTCTGTGAAAATAGTGTTCAGCAACGTTTCTCCAAGTCTTCCCCTCCTTAGATATGTCTGTGTGGGCTTCCATTTGGGATGTGTGGCAGGAATTCAAACACCTGGCATCTGACAGCAGTGAGTTCCAGCATCTGTGTTGACGCTGATGAGGAGGAAACAACCAGCTGAAAGAAGCAACCCCAGCTGCAACTCAAATGGTGGTAGAACTGGAAGAGATCCCTCTCAAAAGGTCCTGATTTGGGGTGGTTCTTTTTTGGTTTGGGTGCTTTGTGGGGGGCTTTTTGTTGTTACAGGACACCTAGAGGACTGAATGTTTTGGCTGATTGAATGTGGGGGGCTCCTGAACTCGTTGACGCACACTTGTGGCTTGCTGGGGCTGCCATTCTGCGGGCCCAATGTCATCAATCATTACTTTTGTGACGTACCTCCCCTGCTGCAACTGGCGTGCTTGGACACCCGGCGTAATCAGACTTTGCTATTAGTTTTCTCTGCGGTTCTCGCTCTCCTGACCCTCCTGGTCATCGTCGTTTCCTACGTGCGCATCCTCTCGGCCATCCTGAGGATCCGGTCGGACAACAGCAGGAAGAAAACCTTCCACACCTGTGCCTCTCACCTGACTGCCGTCACCATTTTCTATGGCTCCATTTCATTTAGCTACATCCAACCCAGCTCCAGCTACTCGATGGAGCAGGAGAAAGTCTCAGCAGTCTTCTACACCCTGGTGATCCCCATGCTGAACCCCCTGATCTACAGCCTGAGGAACAAGGAAGTGAGGAACAGCTTCAGGAGGACTCTTAGGGCAAAGCAGCTTTTCCACTAACGAGCGCGGCACCTTGCAAAGAACGCACGCAAAGCTGAGGGAGAACGGTTTGGGGGTACGGTTCCAAATAGCAAAATTTAGAAGTGTCTTCATAATTTCTTTTTAGTAAAGAGCACGCGTGGTGCTATCGAGTTCGATTGCCTCTTATGGCACTACGTTGGGACAGCATGAAGGTCTCACTCTCTTTTCCAAAGCAGAGTGTCCCGAGCAGCCTCTTTGCAGGCAGGAGCAAGTGTCCCAAAGCAGCTCAACTGGTGTTCTCACCTCACGGCATCATGCACTGTCACTGTAAATAGAAGTGAAGCTTAATGACGCTCTTAAGGAATGTGGGAATGACTCGCATGATCGTTATTGTTTCTTTATCCCATATCAGGTGATAAACACATTTGTTATTGGGCTTATACCCAGTTAGCTCCCGCCTACGCATGAAATGTTTAGCTTTTGCCTCAAATTCAAAAGCCACTGATATGAAATACATATAATCACTCATGTCCTTTTTCTACCCCGCCTTATCTTTAGCTTAATCTCTTCCCCAGGAACCGTCCAAAATACAGCACTGATAATATTTCACACTTCAAAACTGTGTCCGGGTATCCTGTATGTGAGACACTTACCAATCCTTTTAAAGCAAGCCATATTTGTAAAAGATACAAGTTCTTGTAAAGGGGGGGCTGAAACGTCACTATTAAAGAGTTGGCTGTGTAAGCGTGTCTGTTTTGCGGAAGATTAATGATTCTCAGGGCGCTTAAGAGGCTCCATAGCCATAGCTAAAATCGTAACTATTATGATCAGATAATTTCTTTAAAAAAAACCAACTTCCTCAAAAAGATTAGGGAAAATATCTCCCTAGACCTTCCTCTCCAGGCACAGCTCTTCACTGCCCTCCTGGTCCGTGTTTAACTCGGACCCTGAGCCCCCAGGGCCGTAGGTACCTGAGACTTACACAGAGACTCTGTGACACTTTGGGAGAGCGTTTGTAGAGACCACCATGCAACAAAATCGGTCCTGTTAAATTCAGAAATAAGCTCAGCTGGAGAAGATTGTGACAGCTTTATCCTGGAGTCCTCTGCATGCTGGAGTGAGCAAGAGCAACCTCTCACGGTCGCGCAGCAGCAGCAGGGTTTCCTATCCCTTTGAAGACAGAAGCTAACGAGGACAAACTTCCTCTGAAAAATGTCAGAGTTCAATACTGAAACACAAGTGAAGAACCCCCAAAAGCGTTTGGATTTTGAACGGAAAAAAGAATCACGTTTTTTGAAAAGGCAAAGAGAAGGTGTGCTTTGTCTGACCCAACACGGACGTGTCTAAGACGAGGTGGATTCGTCCATTCCAACTGGGGAGACAGACCCGATCGGAGAAGCTCTCTACAGACACAGAACAGAGAGAGTATTCCTCACAAGCCCATAGCCCATATCCAGATAGACTCGGATGGCGACGTGGCTTCACACTGCAGTGAAGGTCTTGTCCTAAGAAAAGCCCGAGGAATTCCTATGGGCTGGTTTTCCCCCGCGTGAGGATCCAGCCTGTGTTATCCCTCGGTGTCACTAACAAGCCACAGGAATTGCTGAACAACAGTCTCCCTCCTCCCAGCCCATGCAGTAAAGTGGCACAGCAGCTCCCGCAAAGAACGCTCCCTGGGGCTAAACATGCGCCGGAGCAGCACGCAGCCCTTGGTTTCGGGTGTTGCTGCCTAGCTCTAGTTTGGTCCCCGAAGCCTGGAGCATCTCCTCCTGTCTGCTCGCTCTCAGGTTCCTCAGCCTCTCCTCCTGCCGCCTGCACGATGCAAGGAACACAAGGACAACCGAGCACTGTCTTGACTAACATCTCAGATCCAAAAGGGGCTGCAGGAGCTACCAGACCCGCTGCTGGCCGTAAGGGGCCCTGTCAGGCCCCTGAGTGCATTAATAAGCCTTAATGACCCTGACCGGCCTCACCTGGGACCTCCACCCACACTCATGGGCCCAGGAGCTCTATTTAAGCTCAGCCCTGGGCCTTGACTTCCTTCCGCAGCTCTGTCGCAGGAGTGCTGGTCCCTGCCCGGCCGGGGAGCCTCTTGAGCTGGGCCTTGCCCTTGGCCGGGCCTTGTCACTCCGAACCTGCCCGGCAATCCCTGGACCCAGTCCTGACCCTTGGCTTGGGCTCGGACATGCCCTATCCTCATGGCAGCTGACGGAGCTGGGGGTGTTCAGCCTGGAGGAGGCTGAGGGGAGACCTTCTCGCTCTCTACAGCTCCCTGAGAGGAGGGGGCAGCCAGGGGGGGTCGGGCTCTTCTCCCAAGGAACAGGCCATGGGACAAGAGGAGACGGCCTCAAGTTGCGCCAGGGGAGGTTTAGGATGGATATTGGGAACAATTTTGACACCGAAAGGGTTGTCGAGCATTGGAAGAGGCTGCCCAGGGCAGTGGTGGGGTCGCCATCCCTGGAGGGATTTCAAAGCCGGGCAGACGCGGTGCTGAGGGACGTGGGGTCGTGGTGGGTTTGTCAGCGTTGGGTTGGTGGTTGGACCCGACGGTCTGAAAGGTCCCTCCCAGCCTGGGCAGCTCTAGGATTCTATGGCGCTGCCTGCACAGCAAGGGACCTTGCAAGGGTCTGTGCCCGGGGCCGCCCCACACCGACCCAGCCGGTCCCTGTTGTGATGCGGAGCCGCGGCATTGTGACATCACAGACGTGCCCCCACCCACCGGGCTGTGACCTCACAGCAGTGTCCCTATAAAACACGGGCCACCCCGCCGCACGTCTCAGCGTGTCCATGGCGGACTGCGCACCGTGCGACAGCAGCTCTCTGCTCATCCTTGGCTTCCTTCTCCTGGCTGCTGCGGCTGTCCTGCTGCCCGCCGCCGCCAGGTACCAGGAGTGGAAACGATGTCTGCACAGCCCGGCTCTTCAAGGTCAAAGGTACGGGACGAGGGACAATGTGCCAGCCCCTTGCCCTGCTTCTTGCCACCAAGGAGCAGAGCAGGACCATGCCAGGCACCATGCCCGTGTGTCTGCGGGGTGTGGGGGGTGCACAGGTCTGTGACGCGTTGGGCTTTTGCACGTGACTTAAGTGGTTGAGGCACCATCCCTGGAGGTATTTAAAAGACCCGTGGACACAGTGCTCAGCGATATGGTCTAGTGACGGGTTTTGACAGAGTTGGGTTGATGCTTGGACTTGATGATGTCAAAGGTCCCTTCCAACCTGGGCAGTTCCATGATTCCATGACTAAGAGTCCCAGCTACAGCCCAAGAGAGCCCAAAAACGGGACCCATGTGGAGCAATGAGTTGAGATGGTGCCTACATGGTGGGGCCCTCCAAGGTGGAGGGCAGACGGCGTGCCCTGTGCTGCAGCCCCAGTTGTCACCTCAAAGCTGGAGCCGAGCCAGGAGGAGCGCAGCAAACTCTCGATGCATTCTGCAAGGGAATTCCTGGAGAACGAGCTGCAAAGGCTTTCCGTGGCAGTGCAGCCATCCACGGAAATGCTGCATCAGTCACCGCCCAAACGCCCGTCGGCTGGGACTGGCCTGGAGGTCATCTGCTCCAACACCCCTGCTCAAGCAGGGCCACCTGGAGATGGTCTCCCCAGACCCTGGATTAGTCGTCTCCAAGCAGGGAGAAGGACCCCCATCCTGTGGGCTCCCTGCCGAGGGCACAGAGAGGATCTGCCAGATGGGGACACCAGCAGGGCCCGGAGTGCCAGTCCCGACCTGCTGCACCCCCAGCCTTGTGCTGCCCTTGCGCAGAGGCCAGGAACCGCTCTCCTGCCTCCCCAGTTCCGCCTCCACGTGTCGGAGAGGTCAGGTACCCTCCTGCCCGCAGAGCAGGAGCACACAAAGACGCTCCTGGTGTCACTCGTCTGCCCTGGGATGTCCCCGCCATTCGTGGCACCACAAGCACTGTGGCTGAGCGCGCACCTCTGTAGCAGCAGTTGCGTCTCCGGGGCAGGTCATGAGCTTTGTATCCCTTTCGTTTGCAGCGCGAGATGGAACCAGAGGAGGAGGACTTGGCAGAAGATGGCCCCTCTTCCCCTGCTGCCAGCACCAGCCAGGGGACCCAGGCCGCGCCGCCGGAGGCCTCTGAGGACGCAAACCACCCTGTCTCCGAGGACAACAGCAGCAACGAAGCCTGCGCGAGCTCGTGCAGGCACTGCTTCTGTTTTTCCTGCATACAGGAGTGGGCCCGCAGGCAAGACACGTGCCCCAACTGCCACCAGTCTGTTCGGCACCTCTTCCCCACACAGGGAACCCACAACGATGAGGTGCAGGACATCATGCCCGGAGGGAGATCTCGACGCCGCTCTGCAGAAAGGAGGAGACATCAGGCCCCCGGCCGCCAGCACCGCACGTCTTCCAGCAGAGACCACGGCGACGGCCGCGCCAGGGCCGCAGGGAGGGGACAAAGCAGGTCCCTGAGCTGGCACCAAGGTGGCCACAGCAGGGCTCAGCACGCCCGGGGCTACAACCACTCGAGAAGCAGGGGCAGGTCTCGGGACACTGGTCGTCGTGAGAGCCGACCCCAAAGGCACGAACGGGACATCCCGGCCTCCTCCTGGAGGAGCCAGCGCCGCCAGCGGGCAGACGAGGATTCTTCCTGGGGCCGGCACGCCACAAGGAGCCGATCCCGGCGGAGGTCCCGCAGCACGCAAGGCCAAGCTGGGAGGGAGCACTCCCGGGGCCACCGTGGCAGATGGTGGTGGTGGGGCAGGGACGGGGACGGGGAGCGTCCCGGTGCCTGGGACAGGCGACAGAGCAGGTTCCGCAGGAGAGGCCACAGCAGGGACCTGGGCGCAGCAGCCGATGGCTCCTCTGCAAGATGGAGGTGGTGGAGGAGCAGGGACTGGGACGAGGGACGAGCTCCACGTCCTCAACGGGACATCCGGGACTACTCGGGGAGGAGCCGATCCCGGCGGAGGTTCCGCAGCACTGGGGGCCGACCACGAGCCCAGCTGGAGCGGCAAAGGAGGAGGGATGGGGACCAATGGGGAGTCCCAGCTTCTTCCAGGAGAAGAGAACACCGTCCGCGGAGAGGCCGCAATTCCTCCAGAGGAGGGCGTGCAGCAAGGAGACGATCCCGGCGCAGGATCTGGTAGCACACCCTACCAACAAGGGGAACGCAACGCTCGCCGCCTGACCAATGCCCCCCAGGCTGCGCATCCAGCCCAGGGACGCAATAGGCCCTCGAGGTGGTGGTTGTGCGCCTGCTGAGGGGCATGCGGATGGTGGCAGTGGGACAGTCACAATCTGGGTTGCCGCCGACTCTGGCAGTGGCAGCCAACAGGATCGAGCCAGCCCCACTGCTCCTGCTGAGGAAGGAAATCCACGGCAGAAAGCCCGCCCGTCCTCTCCTCTCGTGGCAACCCCTCTGGGAAACGTCTTCCAGCGCTTGACCACCCTCCAAATAAACAAGTTTTGTATAGTCATTAGCTAGAAGGCCCTGTATTTCAGTTTGTGCCCGTTGCCTCTTCTCCTCTCATCGGATAGTGCTGAGAAGGGACTGCAGGAGCGGAGGGGCCTGGTGGAAACCGGGGCACAAGGGCAAAGGAAAGGACGGGCAAGGAGGAGAGGGCGAGCTGAGGTTCTCTGTTGGGGCTGTTCATGCTCAGGGCCTCAAGGTCTCGCGGCTGTCTCTCTGTGGAGGGCAGTGCGAGGGAGACTCCTCCACAAAGCCCTTCCTCCATCTCCACTCATTGCTCCAAATCAGTCCTGGTTTTGTGCTCTCTCGGACTGTACGTGTGGCTCTTGGTCACATGCGAAAGCCCAACACGTAGCAGATCAGGTGGACCACGCGGTGGATAAGGAATTGGCTGGATGGTCACCCTCAAAGAGCTGCGGTCAATGGCTCGATGTCCGAGTGGAAACCAGCTGCATCCCCAGCAGCGTGGGCAGCAGGGCGAGGGGGGGATTCTGCCCCTCTGCTCCGCTCTGGGAGACCCCCCTGCAGTGCTGCCCCCAGCGCTGGGGCACCAACAGCAGAAGGACACGGAGCTGTTGGAGCGGGGCCAGAGGAGGGCCCGGAGATGCTGGGAGGGCTGGAGCCCCTCTGCTGGGAGGACAGGCTGAGAGAGCTGGGGGGGTTCAGCCTGGAGAAGAGAAGGCTCCGGGGAGACCTTCCAGCCCCTTCCAGTCCCTCAAGGGGCTCCAGGAAAGCTGGGGAGGGACTCTGGATCAGGGAGGGGAGCCATGGGACGAGGGGGAAGGGGTTTCCACTGAAAGAGGGGAGATTTAGGTTAGATCTGAGGAAGAAATTCTGTGCTGTGAGGGTGGTGAGCCCCTGGCCCAGGTTGCCCAGAGAAGCTGTGGCTGCCCCATCCCTGGAGGGGTTCAAGGCCAGGTTGGACGGGGCTTGGAGCAACCTGGGCTGGTGGGAGGTGTCCCTGCCCAGGGCAGGGGGTGGCACTGGATGATCTCTAAGGTCCCTTCCCACCCAAACCATTCCATGATTCTAATTCTACCCTGGTGACCGTTTCAGTTGTGTCATAATCACACAACAAAAATACCCCAAGACAAAAACCCTTCCAACCTAAAAATTTTAAATACTTGTTTACAGATAAGGGAAAAGTGTGGGTATCTTGAAGAGATGCACAGGCAAGAAGGTTGGGAGGCACTTCCCAGGAGCCCTGCCTGGGCTGAGCGGGCCCATCTTTAGGCCAGGCCCTGCGCGGCCCCCTCAGGAGACGGCTGTCGGAGGGGCACACCCGCCGCTGTTTTAAAAGCTGGCTGCTGTTAAATGCCATGTTTTCTTTCAGTAGCATATTGAAGGAAAGCAGCCACCGAGAGTGCCTTCTGCAGACAACCGCGTGCTGCTGGAGCCTCAGGCACAACGTTGAGCACGTCATCCAGGCTCCCTCTCTGCATGACGGAGGAGGAACGTGCGCTTCCATAGACCAAAGTGAGAGCTAGGAGTTTAGGCGAGACACCTCTACTTTGGACAAAATAAACTCCGCTGAGGTTAATTCTTTCCTAATGAGTAAATAACATGAAATACCCAGCTGAAAAGATGAAGGAAGATGTAGAACTCATTCGGTGCCTAGCATATGTTTCCAAAGCCACCAGTGACACCCGTATGTCAGACTTAGCATCACCTAAAAGTAGCCGCACTGTCGCAGACGTGCGTTGTTGTACCCCCCAAAAATCACTGGGCACCTTGTGCGTACAGCTGTGCTGGTTCTGAGATAAGCTTGGCCACAGTGATTGGCAAAAATCTGATCAGCATTTTTGAGGAGCCCACACAAAAAGGAAGCAAGACCCAGGTACTTAATCTCAGCCCTTGTCTTGCTTCACACTAGATTACCCCATGAAATACATTAATGAACAACCTTTCTTCCTTTCTTGTCTTTATAGTCGCCGCACCTCTCATCTCAGCAGGTAAGCTGTTACAGAGGTGAGCATGGTGGTAAGCAACCACACCACAGTGACCTACTTCATCCTCTTGGGACTGACAAATCGCCCAGAACTACAGTCCCTGCTCTTCGTGACGATCCTGCTAATCTACACCATCACCCTTGGCTGTCTCAGGAACCAGCGAAGTTCATATACATAATGTCTAAATGGTTTAAGTCAGTATTAACATCCTACGAAGAGTTCTGCTCTCTCTTTACGCCGCTGACGTTGAAAACTTTCAGTTGTTGATTTATGTGGAGCTATGTTCATCAATCGGGTTCAGCAGAACCACTGATGTGGAAGTTAACCCCTTGCAGGCGACTTCTGCTCAAGTTTCAGGCCATTATACTCAAGAAAGCAATTAGTAAACACCGGAAGGACCGCATCGGGGGAAGTAATCAGTCCCTTTGTGTAATAAAACACGTAGGGTAAAAGCTCCAGCTCCCAGAAGCGTACTGCAGGTCTCGCCTTTAAAAGAAAACTGTTCCTTGCACGCTGATTTTGACAGATTCCTAAATTCAACGGAAGGATCGCGTGTTCTGAAGAGGGTCGAAGGCTGAGCAACCCTTCCTCTCCTGAGGCCACGGTGCCCCACGCCTCTGGTACAAGACAGGCAGACTGCCGACGTGCAAGACCTGAGGCAGATTTCGAGGCCCAACCACTTGCCATATCACTTCTCAGGGTAACAAGCCTAGAAAATTGCGTCAGATCAGGCAGTTCAAGAAGGGTCATTAAGAGAACAGCAGGAAGAGAAAGAAAATACTTCAAGACAGCAGGTTAAAATTAAATATTGTTTGAGGTCTAGCCTCAGAAAAAAAAAGCTCTGCCTCAGGTCTGTGCCTACCTACTTCTCCCAGTCTGAATTTGGGCTGTATAGAAGTCAATCCAAGGTAAGGAACCGCAAAGCAGACGTTCATTAGACCAGCGCGTTCCCGTGTGCATCGGCTGCACCGTTCTCCACGCGCTGCTAAACGTGATTCTCCCGAAAGCTGCGACACTTTGCAAAGCTCTCTCTGCTTCTCCATTTCTCTCCCTCCAGGCCTCTGCTTCGCTGGCGCTCCCTCTTCACCAAACAGAAATTTCCCGTTTCCTTCCGTTTTGTGGGTTATGTCAGTGCGGAGCTCTGGGCTCTCCCTTAGAGTTTAGGATGCTCCCGGGTCACAGAGAACTCTGTTCTAAAGACAGCTACGCACAAGCCCAGGCACTGGGGTTAATCTTTACAACTCTAAGAACACCAGAAAACGCCACCAGCCGGGTAGCTATACCCTTCTGGAGTTAGGTAAAACGACCCTGAACTTCCCATCATTGTTCTCTGTGAAAATAGTGTTCAGCAACGTTTCTCCAAGTCTTCCCCTCCTTAGATATGTCTGTGTGGGCTTCCATTTGGGATGTGTGGCAGGAATTCAAACACCTGGCATCTGACAGCAGTGAGTTCCAGCATCTGTGTTGACGCTGATGAGGAGGAAACAACCAGCTGAAAGAAGCAACCCCAGCTGCAACTCAAATGGTGGTAGAACTGGAAGAGATCCCTCTCAAAAGGTCCTGATTTGGGGTGGTTCTTTTTTGGTTTGGGTGCTTTGTGGGGGGCTTTTTGTTGTTACAGGACACCTAGAGGACTGAATGTTTTGGCTACATAAAATGTGGGCAAGTAAAGGAAAGGGACAAGAACCCCAGATTAAAATTATCTAGGTGGAAAGAATGCCGTGTACTCGCTTTTAGAGTTCACCCAGTTATATATAAGCTTATGGAGACTCAAATTCAAGGTTCCATTGCTTGCTGCAGTATTTTGCTAGATTCACATGCTCCACCTGGCCTGGAATCAAATAAAATTTCAACTCCAAATTTTTGTTGTACCTCCCCTTGCATCAAGCAGAAGGCTTACAGCATGACCAGGCTACGATTTCAGAATAAGCCAAAACCGCCAGTCCAACTTGCTTTGTGTAACGAATAACTGCTTCCTTCATCCTGACCACTCTTTGTACCTCGGCAGATCTCCCATTGTATCCCTTGAGTCAAATGGCTGGAAGGAATGACAGCATGGTAACCCATTTCATCCTCCTAGGACTGACAGACCATGGGCAGCTGCAGGTCCCTCTGTTCTTCGTATTTGCAGTGATTTACGTCATCACTGTGTTGGGGAACCTTGGCATGATCATTTTGATTCGGACTCATCTCCAGCTTCACACTCCCATGTATTTCTTCCTCAGTAACTTGTCCGTGATCGACCTCTGCTATTCCACTGTCTTTGCTCCGAGGTTGCTGGTGAGCTTCCTAGTGGAGAGCAAAACCATTTCCTACTCCGCATGCCTTTCCCAGAGCTTCTTTTTTGCGCTTTTTGCCACGGCGGAGGGGTTCTTACTATCTGCAATGGCATATGACCGCTACGTGGCCATCTGTAGTCCGCTGCTCTACAGTACTGTTATGACCAGGAGAGTCTGTACGCAGCTAGTGGTGGGATCGTACGTGGGGGGGCTCCTGAACTCGTTGACGCACACTTGTGGCTTGCTGGGGCTGCCATTCTGCGGGCCCAATGTCATCAATCATTACTTTTGTGACGTACCTCCCCTGCTGCAACTGGCGTGCTTGGACACCCGGCGTAATCAGACTTTGCTATTAGTTTTCTCTGCGGTTCTCGCTCTCCTGACCCTCCTGGTCATCGTCGTTTCCTACGTGCGCATCCTCTCGGCCATCCTGAGGATCCGGTCGGACAACAGCAGGAAGAAAACCTTCCACACCTGTGCCTCTCACCTGACTGCCGTCACCATTTTCTATGGCTCCATTTCATTTAGCTACATCCAACCCAGCTCCAGCTACTCGATGGAGCAGGAGAAAGTCTCAGCAGTCTTCTACACCCTGGTGATCCCCATGCTGAACCCCCTGATCTACAGCCTGAGGAACAAGGAAGTGAGGAACAGCTTCAGGAGGACTCTTAGGGCAAAGCAGCTTTTCCACTAACGCGCGCGGCACCTTGCAAAGAACGCACGCAAAGCTGAGGGAGAACGGTTTGGGGGTACGGTTCCAAATAGCAAAATTTAGAAGTGTCTTCATAATTTCTTTTTAGTAAAGAGCACGCGTGGTGCTATCGAGTTCGATTGCCTCTTATGGCACTACGTTGGGACAGCATGAAGGTCTCACTCTCTTTTCCAAAGCAGAGTGTCCCGAGCAGCCTCTTTGCAGGCAGGAGCAAGTGTCCCAAAGCAGCTCAACTGGTGTTCTCACCTCACGGCATCGTGCACTGTCACTGTAAATAGAAGTGAAGCTTAATGACGCTCTTAAGGAATGTGGGAATGACTCGCATGATCGTTATTGTTTCTTTATCCCATATCAGGTGATAAACACATTTGTTATTGGGCTTATACCCAGTTAGCTCCCGCCTACGCATGAAATGTTTAGCTTTTGTCTCAAATTCAAAAGCCACTGATATGAAATACATATAATCACTCATGTCCTTTTTCTACCCCGCCTTATCTTTAGCTTAATCTCTTCCCCAGGAACCGTCCAAAATACAGCACTGATAATATTTCACACTTCAAAACTGTGTCCGGGTATCCTGTATGTGAGACACTTACCAATCCTTTTAAAGCAAGCCATATTTGTAAAAGATACAAGTTCTTGTAAAGGGGGGGCTGAAACGTCACTATTAAAGAGTTGGCTGTGTAAGCGTGTCTGTTTTGCGGAAGATTAATGATTTTCAGGGCGCTTAAGAGGCTCCATAGCCATAGCTAAAATTGTAACTATTATGATCAGATAATTTCTTTAAAAAAAACCAACTTCCTCAAAAAGATTAGGGAAAATATCTCCCTAGACCTTCCTCTCCAGGCACAGCTCTTCACTGCCCTCCTGGTCCGTGTTTAACTCGGACCCTGAGCCCCCAGGGCCGTAGGTACCTGAGACTTACACAGAGACTCTGTGACACTTTGGGAGAGCGTTTGTAGAGACCACCATGCAACAAAATCGGTCCTGTTAAATTCAGAAATAAGCTCAGCTGGAGAAGATTGTGACAGCTTTATCCTGGAGTCCTCTGCATGCTGGAGTGAGCAAGAGCAACCTCTCACGGTCGCGCAGCAGCAGCAGGGTTTCCTATCCCTTTGAAGACAAAAGCTAACGAGGACAAACTTCCTCTGAAAAATGTCAGAGTTCAATACTGAAACACAAGTGAAGAACCCCCAAAAGCGTTTGGATTTTGAACGGAAAAAAGAATCACGTTTTTTGAAAAGGCAAAGAGAAGGTGTGCTTTGTCTGACCCAACACGGACGTGTCTAAGACGAGGTGGATTCGTCCATTCCAACTGGGGAGACAGACCCGATCGGAGAAGCTCTCTACAGACACAGAACAGAGAGAGTATTCCTCACAAGCCCATAGCCCATATCCAGATAGACTCGGATGGCGACGTGGCTTCACACTGCAGTGAAGGTCTTGTCCTAAGAAAAGCCCGAGGAATTCCTATGGGCTGGTTTTCCCCCACGTGAGGATCCAGCCTGTGTTATCCCTCGGTGTCACTAACAAGCCACAGGAATTGCTGAACAACAGTCTCCCTCCTCCCAGCCCATGCAGTAAAGTGGCACAGCAGCTCCCGCAAAGAACGCTCCCTGGGGCTAAACATGCGCCGGAGCAGCACGCAGCCCTTGGTTTCGGGTGTTGCTGCCTAGCTCTAGTTTGGTCCCCGAAGCCTGGAGTATCTCCTCCTGTCTGCTCGCTCTCAGGTTCCTCAGCCTCTCCTCCTGCCGCCTGCACGATGCAAGGAACACAAGGACAACCGAGCACTGTCTTGACTAACATCTCAGATCCAAAAGGGGCTGCAGGAGCTACCAGACCCGCTGCTGGCCGTAAGGGGCCCTGTCAGGCCCCTGAGTGCATTAATAAGCCTTAATGACCCTGACCGGCCTCACCTGGGACTTCCACCCACACTCATGGGCCCAGGAGCTCTATTTAAGCTCAGCCCTGGGCCTTGACTTCCTTCCGCAGCTCTGTCGCAGGAGTGCTGGTCCCTGCCCGGCCGGGGAGCCTCTTGAGCTGGGCCTTGCCCTTGGCCGGGCCTTGTCACTCCGAACCTGCCCGGCAATCCCTGGACCCAGTCCTGACCCTTGGCTTGGGCTCGGACATGCCCTATCCTCATGGCGGCTGACGGAGCTGGGGGTGTTCAGCCTGGAGAAGAGGAGGCTGAGGGGAGACCTTCTCGCTCTCTGCAGCTCCCTGAAAGGAGCGGGTAGCCAGAACGGGTCGGGCTCTTCTCCCAAGGAACAGGCCATGGGACAAGAGGAGACGGCCTCAAGTTGCGCCAGGGGAGGTTTAGGACGGATGTTAGGAACAATTTTGACACCGAAAGGGTTGTCGAGCATTGGAAGAGGCTGCCCAGGGCAGTGGTGGGGTCGCCATCCCTGGAGGGATTTCAAAGCCGGGCAGACGCGGTGCTGAGGGACGTGGGGTCGTGGTGGGTTTGTCAGCGTTGGGTTGGTGGTTGGACCCGACGGTCTGAAAGGTCCCTCCCAGCCTGGGCAGCTCTAGGATTCTATGGCGCTGCCTGCACAGCAAGGGACCTTGCAAGGGTCTGTGCCCGGGGCCGCCCCACACCGACCCAGCCGGTCCCTGTTGTGATGCGGAGCCGCGGCATTGTGACATCACAGACGTGCCCCCACCCACCGGGCTGTGACCTCACAGCAGTGTCCCTATAAAACACGGGCCACCCCGCCACACGTCTCAGCGTGTCCATGGCGGACTGCGCACCGTGCGACAGCAGCTCTCTGCTCATCCTTGGCTTCCTTCTCCTGGCTGCTGCGGCTGTCCTGCTGCCCGCCGCCGCCAGGTACCAGGAGTGGAAACGATGTCTGCACAGCCCGGCTCTTCAAGGTCAAAGGTACGGGACGAGGGACAATGTGCCAGCCCCTTGCCCTGCTTCTTGCCACCAAGGAGCAGAGCAGGACCATGCCAGGCACCATGCCCGTGTGTCTGCGGGGTGTGGGGGTGCACAGGTCTGTGACGCGTTGGGCTTTTGCACGTGACTTAAGTGGTTGAGGCACCATCCCTGGAGGTATTTAAAAGACCCGTGGACACAGTGCTCAGCGATATGGTCTAGTGACGGGTTTTGACAGAGTTGGGTTGATGCTTGGACTTGATGATGTCAAAGGTCCCTTCCAACCTGGGCAGTTCCATGATTCCATGACTAAGAGTCCCAGCTACAGCCCAAGAGAGCCCAAAAACGGGACCCATGTGGAGCAATGAGTTGAGATGGTGCCTACATGGTGGGGCCCTCCAAGGTGGAGGGCAGACGGCGTGCCCTGTGCTGCAGCCCCAGTTGTCACCTCAAAGCTGGAGCCGAGCCAGGAGGAGCGCAGCAAACTCTCGATGCATTCTGCAAGGGAATTCCTGGAGAACGAGCTGCAAAGGCTTTCCGTGGCAGTGCAGCCATCCACGGAAATGCTGCATCAGTCACCGCCCAAACGCCCGTCGGCTGGGACTGGCCTGGAGGTCATCTGCTCCAACACCCCTGCTCAAGCAGGGCCACCTGGAGATGGTCTCCCCAGACCCTGGATTAGTCGTCTCCAAGCAGGGAGAAGGACCCCCATCCCGTGGGCTCCCTGCCGAGGGCACAGAGAGGATCTGCCAGATGGGGACACCAGCAGGGCCCGGAGTGCCAGTCCCGACCTGCTGCACCCCCAGCCTTGTGCTGCCCTTGCGCAGAGGCCAGGAACCGCTCTCCTGCCTCCCCAGTTCCGCCTCCACGTGTCGGAGAGGTCAGGTACCCTCCTGCCCGCAGAGCAGGAGCACACAAAGACGCTCCTGGTGTCACTCGTCTGCCCTGGGATGTCCCCGCCATTCGTGGCACCACAAGCACTGTGGCTGAGCGCGCACCTCTGTAGCAGCAGTTGCGTCTCCGGGGCAGGTCATGAGCTTTGTATTCCTTTCGTTTGCAGCGCGAGATGGAACCAGAGGAGGAGGAGGAGGAGGACTTGGCAGAAGATGGCCCCTCTTCCCCTGCTGCCAGCACCAGCCAGGGGACCCAGGCCGCGCCGCCGGAGGCCTCTGAGGACGCAAACCACCCTGTCTCCGAGGACAACAGCAGCAACGAAGCCTGCGCGAGCTCGTGCAGGCACTGCTTCTGTTTTTCCTGCATACAGGAGTGGGCCCGCAGGCAAGACACGTGCCCCAACTGCCACCAGTCTGTTCGGCACCTCTTCCCCACACAGGGAACCCACAACGATGAGGTGCAGGACATCATGCCCGGAGGGAGATCTCGACGCCGCTCTGCAGAAAGGAGGAGACATCAGGCCCCCGGCCGCCAGCACCGCACGTCTTCCAGCAGAGACCACGGCGACGGCCGCGCCAGGGCCGCAGGGAGGGGACAAAGCAGGTCCCTGAGCTGGCACCAAGGTGGCCACAGCAGGGCTCAGCACGCCCGGGGCTACAACCACTCGAGAAGAAGGGGCAGGTCTCGGGACACTGGTCGTCGTGAGAGCCGACCCCAAAGGCACGAACGGGACATCCCGGCCTCCTCCTGGAGGAGCCAGCGCCGCCAGCGGGCAGACGAGGATTCTTCCTGGGGCCGGCACGCCACAAGGAGCCGATCCCGGCGGAGGTCCCGCAGCACGCAAGGCCAAGCTGGGAGGGAGCACTCCCGGGGCCACCGCGGCAGATGGTGGTGGTGGGGCAGGGACGGGGACGGGGAGCGTCCCGGTGCCTGGGACAGGCGACGGAGCAGGTTCCACAGGAGAGGCCACAGCAGGGACCTGGGCGCAGCAGCCGATGGCTCCTCTGCAAGATGGAGGTGGTGGAGGAGCAGGGACTGGGACGAGGGACGAGCTCCACGTCCTCAACGGGACATCCGGGACTACTCGGGGAGGAGCCGATCCCGGCGGAGGTTCCGCAGCACTGGGGGCCGACCACGAGCCCAGCCGGAGCGGCAAAGGAGGAGGGATGGGGACCAGTGGGGAGTCCCAGCTTCTTCCAGGAGAAGAGAACACCGTCCGCGGAGAGGCCGCAATTCCTCCAGAGGAGGGCGTGCAGCAAGGAGACGATCCCGGCGCAGGATCTGGTAGCACACCCTACCAACAAGGGGAACGCAACGCTCGCCGCCTGACCAATGCCCCCCAGGCTGCGCATCCAGCCCAGGGACGCAATAGGCCCTCGAGGTGGTGGTTGTGCGCCTGCTGAGGGGCATGCGGATGGTGGCAGTGGGACAGTCACAATCTGGGTTGCCGCCGACTCTGGCAGTGGCAGCCAACAGGATCGAGCCAGCCCCACTGCTCCTGCTGAGGAAGGAAATCCACGGCAGAAAGCCCGCCCGTCCTCTCCTCTCGTGGCAACCCCTCTGGGAAACGTCTTCCAGCGCTTGACCACCCTCCAAATAAACAAGTTTTGTATAGTCATTAGCTAGAAGGCCCTGTATTTCAGTTTGTGCCCGTTGCCTCTTCTCCTCTCATCGGATAGTGCTGAGAAGGGACTGCAGGAGCGGAGGGGCCTGGTGGAAACCGGGGCACAAGGGCAAAGGAAAGGACAGGGAAGGAGGAGAGGGCGAGCTGAGGTTCTCTGTTGGGGCTGTTCATGCTCAGGGCCTCAAGGTCTCGCGGCTGTCTCTCTGTGGAGGGCAGTGCGAGGGAGACTCCTCCACAAAGCCCTTCCTCCATCTCCACTCATTGCTCCAAATCAGTCCTGGTTTTGTGCTCTCTCGGACTGTACGTGTGGCTCTTGGTCACATGCGAAAGCCCAACACGTAGCAGATCAGGTGGACCACGCGGTGGATAAGGAATTGGCTGGATGGTCACCCTCAAAGAGCTGCGGTCAATGGCTCGATGTCCGAGTGGAAACCAGCTGCATCCCCAGCAGCGTGGGCAGCAGGGCGAGGGGGGGATTCTGCCCCTCTGCTCCCCTCTGGGAGACCCCCCTGCAGTGCTGCCCCCAGCGCTGGGGCACCAAAGCAGAAGGACACGGAGCTGTTGGAGCGGGGCCAGAGGAGGCCCCGGAGATGCTGGGAGGGCTGGAGCCCCTCTGCTGGGAGGACAGGCTGAGAGAGCTGGGGGGGTTCAGCCTGGAGAAGAGAAGGCTCCGGGGAGACCTTCCAGCCCTTTCCAGGCCCTCAAGGGGCTCCAGGAAAGCTGGGGAGGGACTCTGGATCAGGGAGGGGAGCCATGGGACGAGGGGGAAGGGGTTTCCACTGCAAGAGGGGAGATTTGGATGAGATCTGAGGAAGAAATTCTGTGCTGTGAGGGTGGTGAGCCCCTGGCCCAGGTTGCCCAGAGAAGCTGTGGCTGCCCCATCCCTGGAGGGGTTCAAGGCCAGGTTGGACGGGGCTTGGAGCAACCTGGGCTGGTGGGAGGTGTCCCTGCCCAGGGCAGGGGGTGGCACTGGATGATCTCTAAGGTCCCTTCCCACCCAAACCATTCCATGATTCTAATTCTACCCTGGTGACCGTTTCAGTTGTGTCATAATCACACAAAAAAAATACCCCAAGACAAAAACCCTTCCAACCTAAAAATTTTAAATACTTGTTTACAGATAAGGGAAAAGTGTGGGTATCTTGAAGAGATGCACAGGCAAGAAGGTTGGGAGGCACTTCCCAGGAGCCCTGCCTGGGCTGAGCGGGCCCATCTTTAGGCCAGGCCCTGCGCGGCCCCCTCAGGAGACGGCTGTCGGAGGGGCACACCCGCCGCTGTTTTAAAAGCTGGCTGCTGTTAAATGCCATGTTTTCTTTCAGTAGCATATTGAAGGAAAGCAGCCACCGAGAGTGCCTTCTGCAGACAACCGCGTGCTGCCGGAGCCTCAGGCACAACGTTGAGCACGTCATCCAGGCTCCCTCTCTGCATGACGGAGGAGGAACGTGCGCTTCCATAGACCAAAGTGAGAGCTAGGAGTTTAGGCGAGACACCTCTACTTTGGACAAAATAAACTCCGCTGAGGTTAATTCTTTCCTAATGAGTAAATAACATGAAATACCCAGCTGAAAAGATGAAGGAAGATGTAGAACTCATTCGGTGCCTAGCATATGTTTCCAAAGCCACCAGTGACACCCGTATGTCAGACTTAGCATCACCTAAAAGTAGCCGCACTGTCGCAGACGTGCGTTGTTGTACCCCCCAAATCATCACTGGGCACCTTGTGCGTACAGCTGTGCTGGTTCTGAGATAAGCTTGGCCACAGTGATTGGCAAAAATCTGATCAGCATTTTTGAGGAGCCCACACAAAAAGGAAGCAAGACCCAGGTACTTAATCTCAGCCCTTGTCTTGCTTCACACTAGATTACCCCATGAAATACATTAATGAACAACCTTTCTTCCTTTCTTGTCTTTATAGTCGCCGCACCTCTCATCTCAGCAGGTAAGCTGTTACAGAGGTGAGCATGGTGGTAAGCAACCACACCACAGTGACCTACTTCATCCTCTTGGGACTGACAAATCGCCCAGAACTACAGTCCCTGCTCTTCGTGACGATCCTGCTAATCTACACCATCACCCTTGGCTGTCTCAGGAACCAGCGAAGTTCATATACATAATGTCTAAATGGTTTAAGTCAGTATTAACATCCTACGAAGAGTTCTGCTCTCTCTTTACGCCGCTGACGTTGAAAACTTTCAGTTGTTGATTTATGTGGAGCTATGTTCATCAATCGGGTTCAGCAGAACCACTGATGTGGAAGTTAACCCCTTGCAGGCGACTTCTGCTCAAGTTTCAGGCCATTATACTCAAGAAAGCAATTAGTAAACACCGGAAGGACCGCATCGGGGGAAGTAATCAGTCCCTTTGTGTAATAAAACACGTAGGGTAAAAGCTCCAGCTCCCAGAAGCGTACTGCAGGTCTCGCCTTTAAAAGAAAACTGTTCCTTGCACGCTGATTTTGACAGATTCCTAAATTCAACGGAAGGATCGCGTGTTCTGAAGAGGGTCGAAGGCTGAGCAACCCTTCCTCTCCTGAGGCCACGGTGCCCCACGCCTCTGGTACAAGACAGGCAGACTGCCGACGTGCAAGACCTGAGGCAGATTTCGAGGCCCAACCACTTGCCATATCACTTCTCAGGGTAACAAGCCTAGAAAATTGCGTCAGATCAGGCAGTTCAAGAAGGGTCATTAAGAGAACAGCAGGAAGAGAAAGAAAATACTTCAAGACAGCAGGTTAAAATTAAATACTGTTTGAGGTCTAGCCTCAGAAAAAAAAAGCTCTGCCTCAGGTCTGTGCCTACCTACTTCTCCCAGTCTGAATTTGGGCTGTATAGAAGTCAATCCAAGGTAAGGAACCGCAAAGCAGACGTTCATTAGACCAGCGCGTTCCCGTGTGCATCGGCTGCACCGGTCTCCACGCGCTGCTAAACGTGATTCTCCCGAAAGCTGCGACACTTTGCAAAGCTCTCTCTGCTTCTCCATTTCTCTCCCTCCAGGCCTCTGCTTCGCTGGCGCTCCCTCTTCACCAAACAGAAATTTCCCGTTTCCTTCCGTTTTGTGGGTTATGTCAGTGCGGAGCTCTGGGCTCTCCCTTAGAGTTTAGGATGCTCCCGGGTCACAGAGAACTCTGTTCTAAAGACAGCTACGCACAAGCCCAGGCACTGGGGTTAATCTTTACAACTCTAAGAACACCAGAAAACGCCACCAGCCGGGTAGCTATACCCTTCTGGAGTTAGGTAAAACGACCCTGAACTTCCCATCATTGTTCTCTGTGAAAATAGTGTTCAGCAACGTTTCTCCAAGTCTTCCCCTCCTTAGATATGTCTGTGTGGGCTTCCATTTGGGATGTGTGGCAGGAATTCAAACACCTGGCATCTGACAGCAGTGAGTTCCAGCATCTGTGTTGACGCTGATGAGGAGGAAACAACCAGCTGAAAGAAGCAACCCCAGCTGCAACTCAAATGGTGGTAGAACTGGAAGAGATCCCTCTCAAAAGGTCCTGATTTGGGGCGGTTCTTTTTTGGTTTGGGTGCTTTGTGGGGGGCTTTTTGTTGTTACAGGACACCTAGAGGATTGAATGTTTTGGCTACATAAAATGTGGGCAAGTAAAGGAAAGGGACAAGAACCCCAGATTAAAATTATCTAGGTGGAAAGAATGCCGTGTACTCGCTTTTAGAGTTCACCCAGTTATATATAAGCTTATGGAGACTCAAATTCAAGGTTCCATTGCTTGCTGCAGTATTTTGCTAGATTCACATGCTCCACCTGGCCTGGAATCAAATAAAATTTCAACTCCAAATTTTTGTTGTACCTCCCCTTGCATCAAGCAGAAGGCTTACAGCATGACCAGGCTACGATTTCAGAATAAGCCAAAACCGCCAGTCCAACTTGCTTTGTGTAACGAATAACTGCTTCCTTCATCCTGACCACTCTTTGTACCTCGGCAGATCTCCCATTGTATCCCTTGAGTCAAATGGCTGGAAGGAATGACAGCATGGTAACCCATTTCATCCTCCTAGGACTGACAGACCATGGGCAGCTGCAGGTCCCTCTGTTCTTCGTATTTGCAGTGATTTACGTCATCACTGTGTTGGGGAACCTTGGCATGATCATTTTGATTCGGACTCATCTCCAGCTTCACACTCCCATGTATTTCTTCCTCAGTAACTTGTCCGTGATCGACCTCTGCTATTCCACTGTCTTTGCTCCGAGGTTGCTGGTGAGCTTCCTAGTGGAGAGCAAAACCATTTCCTACTCCGCATGCCTTTCCCAGAGCTTCTTTTTTGCGCTTTTTGCCACGGCGGAGGGGTTCTTACTATCTGCAATGGCATATGACCGCTACGTGGCCATCTGTAGTCCGCTGCTCTACAGTACTGTTATGACCAGGAGAGTCTGTACGCAGCTAGTGGTGGGATCGTACGTGGGGGGGCTCCTGAACTCGTTGACGCACACTTGTGGCTTGCTGGGGCTGCCATTCTGCGGGCCCAATGTCATCAATCATTACTTTTGTGACGTACCTCCCCTGCTGCAACTGGCGTGCTTGGACACCCGGCGTAATCAGACTTTGCTATTAGTTTTCTCTGCAGTTCTCGCTCTCCTGACCCTCCTGGTCATCGTCGTTTCCTACGTGCGCATCCTCTCGGCCATCCTGAGGATCCGGTCGGACAACAGCAGGAAGAAAACCTTCCACACCTGTGCCTCTCACCTGACTGCCGTCACCATTTTCTATGGCTCCATTTCATTTAGCTACATCCAACCCAGCTCCAGCTACTCGATGGAGCAGGAGAAAGTCTCAGCAGTCTTCTACACCCTGGTGATCCCCATGCTGAACCCCCTGATCTACAGCCTGAGGAACAAGGAAGTGAGGAACAGCTTCAGGAGGACTCTTAGGGCAAAGCAGCTTTTCCACTAACGCGCGCGGCACCTTGCAAAGAACGCACGCAAAGCTGAGGGAGAACGGTTTGGGGGTACGGTTCCAAATAGCAAAATTTAGAAGTGTCTTCATAATTTCTTTTTAGTAAAGAGCACGCGTGGTGCTATCGAGTTCGATTGCCTCTTATGGCACTACGTTGGGACAGCATGAAGGTCTCACTCTCTTTTCCAAAGCAGAGTGTCCCGAGCAGCCTCTTTGCAGGCAGGAGCAAGTGTCCCAAAGCAGCTCAACTGGTGTTCTCACCTCACGGCATCGTGCACTGTCACTGTAAATAGAAGTGAAGCTTAATGACGCTCTTAAGGAATGTGGGAATGACTCGCATGATCGTTATTGTTTCTTTATCCCATATCAGGTGATAAACACATTTGTTATTGGGCTTACACCCAGTTAGCTCCCGCCTACGCATGAAATGTTTAGCTTTTGCCTCAAATTCAAAAGCCACTGATATGAAATACATATAATCACTCATGTCCTTTTTCTACCCCCCCTTATCTTTAGCTTAATCTCTTCCCCAGGAACCGTCCAAAATACAGCACTGATAATATTTCACACTTCAAAACTGTGTCCGGGTATCCTGTATGTGAGACACTTACCAATCCTTTTAAAGCAAGCCATATTTGTAAAAGATACAAGTTCTTGTAAAGGGGGGGCTGAAACGTCACTATTAAAGAGTTGGCTGTGTAAGCGTGTCTGTTTTGCGGAAGATTAATGATTTTCAGGGCGCTTAAGAGGCTCCATAGCCATAGCTAAAATCGTAACTATTATGATCAGATAATTTCTTTAAAAAAAACCAACTTCCTCAAAAAGATTAGGGAAAATATCTCCCTAGACCTTCCTCTCCAGGCACAGCTCTTCACTGCCCTCCTGGTCCGTGTTTAACTCGGACCCTGAGCCCCCAGGGCCGTAGGTACCTGAGACTTACACAGAGACTCTGTGACACTTTGGGAGAGCGTTTGTAGAGACCACCATGCAACAAAATCGGTCCTGTTAAATTCAGAAATAAGCTCAGCTGGAGAAGATTGTGACAGCTTTATCCTGGAGTCCTCTGCATGCTGGAGTGAGCAAGAGCAACCTCTCACGGTCGCGCAGCAGCAGCAGGGTTTCCTATCCCTTTGAAGACAAAAGCTAACGAGGACAAACTTCCTCTGAAAAATGTCAGAGTTCAATACTGAAACACAAGTGAAGAACCCCCAAAAGCGTTTGGATTTTGAACGGAAAAAAGAATCACGTTTTTTGAAAAGGCAAAGAGAAGGTGTGCTTTGTCCGACCCAACACGGACATGTCTAAGACGAGGTGGATTCGTCCATTCCAACTGGGGAGACAGACCCGATCGGAGAAGCTCTCTACAGACACAGAACAGAGAGAGTATTCCTCACAAGCCCATAGCCCATATCCAGATAGACTCGGATGGCGACGTGGCTTCACACTGCAGTGAAGGTCTTGTCCTAAGAAAAGCCCGAGGAATTCCTATGGGCTGGTTTTCCCCCGCGTGAGGATCCAGCCTGTGTTATCCCTCGGTGTCACTAACAAGCCACAGGAATTGCTGAACAACAGTCTCCCTCCTCCCAGCCCATGCAGTAAAGTGGCACAGCAGCTCCCGCAAAGAACGCTCCCTGGGGCTAAACATGCGCCGGAGCAGCACGCAGCCCTTGGTTTCGGGTGTTGCTGCCTAGCTCTAGTTTGGTCCCCGAAGCCTGGAGTATCTCCTCCTGTCTGCTCGCTCTCAGGTTCCTCAGCCTCTCCTCCTGCCGCCTGCACGATGCAAGGAACACAAGGACAACCGAGCACTGTCTTGACTAACATCTCAGATCCAAAAGGGGCTGCAGGAGCTACCAGACCCGCTGCTGGCCGTAAGGGGCCCTGTCAGGCCCCTGAGTGCATTAATAAGCCTTAATGACCCTGACCGGCCTCACCTGGGACTTCCACCCACACTCATGGGCCCAGGAGCTCTATTTAAGCTCAGCCCTGGGCCTTGACTTCCTTCCGCAGCTCTGTCGCAGGAGTGCTGGTCCCTGCCCGGCCGGGGAGCCTCTTGAGCTGGGCCTTGCCCTTGGCCGGGCCTTGTCACTCCGAACCTGCCCGGCAATCCCTGGACCCAGTCCTGACCCTTGGCTTGGGCTCGGACATGCCCTATCCTCATGGCGGCTGACGGAGCTGGGGGTGTTCAGCCTGGAGAAGAGGAGGCTGAGGGGAGACCTTCTCGCTCTCTACAGCTCCCTGAAAGGAGCGGGTAGCCAGAACGGGTCGGGCTCTTCTCCCAAGGAACAGGCCATGGGACAAGAGGAGACGGCCTCAAGTTGCGCCAGGGGAGGTTTAGGACGGATGTTAGGAACAATTTTGACACCGAAAGGGTTGTCGAGCATTGGAAGAGGCTGCCCAGGGCAGTGGTGGGGTCGCCATCCCTGGTGGGATTTCAAAGCCGGGCAGACGCGGTGCTGAGGGACGTGGGGTCGTGGTGGGTTTGGCAGCGTTGGGTTGGTGGTTGGACCCGACAGTCTGAAAGGTCCCTCCCAGCCTGGGCAGCTCTAGGATTCTATGGCGCTGCCTGCACAGCAAGGGACCTTGCAAGGGTCTGTGCCCGGGGCCGCCCCACACCGACCCAGCCGGTCCCTGTTGTGATGCGGAGCCGCGGCATTGTGACATCACAGACGTGCCCCCACCCACCGGGCTGTGACCTCACAGCAGTGTCCCTATAAAACACGGGCCACCCCGCCGCACGTCTCAGCGTGTCCATGGCGGACTGCGCACCGTGCGACAGCAGCTCTCTGCTCATCCTTGGCTTCCTTCTCCTGGCTGCTGCGGCTGTCCTGCTGCCCGCCGCCGCCAGGTACCAGGAGTGGAAACGATGTCTGCACAGCCCGGCTCTTCAAGGTCAAAGGTACGGGACGAGGGACAATGTGCCAGCCCCTTGCCCTGCTTCTTGCCACCAAGGAGCAGAGCAGGACCATGCCAGGCACCATGCCCGTGTGTCTGCGGGGTGTGGGGGGTGCACAGGTCTGTGACGCGTTGGGCTTTTGCACGTGACTTAAGTGGTTGAGGCACCATCCCTGGAGGTATTTAAAAGACCCGTGGACACAGTGCTCAGCGATATGGTCTAGTGACGGGTTTTGACAGAGTTGGGTTGATGCTTGGACTTGATGATGTCAAAGGTCCCTTCCAACCTGGGCAGTTCCATGATTCCATGACTAAGAGTCCCAGCTACAGCCCAAGAGAGCCCAAAAACGGGACCCATGTGGAGCAATGAGTTGAGATGGTGCCTACATGGTGGGGCCCTCCAAGGTGGAGGGCAGACGGCGTGCCCTGTGCTGCAGCCCCAGTTGTCACCTCAAAGCTGGAGCCGAGCCAGGAGGAGCGCAGCAAACTCTCGATGCATTCTGCAAGGGAATTCCTGGAGAACGAGCTGCAAAGGCTTTCCGTGGCAGTGCAGCCATCCACGGAAATGCTGCATCAGTCACCGCCCAAACGCCCGTCGGCTGGGACTGGCCTGGAGGTCATCTGCTCCAACACCCCTGCTCAAGCAGGGCCACCTGGAGATGGTCTCCCCAGACCCTGGATTAGTCGTCTCCAAGCAGGGAGAAGGACCCCCATCCCGTGGGCTCCCTGCCAAGGGCACAGAGAGGATCTGCCAGATGGGGACACCAGCAGGGCCCGGAGTGCCAGTCCCGACCTGCTGCACCCCCAGCCTTGTGCTGCCCTTGCGCAGAGGCCAGGAACCGCTCTCCTGCCTCCCCAGTTCCGCCTCCACGTGTCGGAGAGGTCAGGTACCCTCCTGCCCGCAGAGCAGGAGCACACAAAGACGCTCCTGGTGTCACTCGTCTGCCCTGGGATGTCCCCGCCATTCGTGGCACCACAAGCACTGTGGCTGAGCGCGCACCTCTGTAGCAGCAGTTGCGTCTCCGGGGCAGGTCATGAGCTTTGTATCCCTTTCGTTTGCAGCGCGAGATGGAACCAGAGGAGGAGGAGGAGGACTTGGCAGAAGATGGCCCCTCTTCCCCTGCTGCCAGCACCAGCCAGGGGACCCAGGCCGCGCCGCCGGAGGCCTCTGAGGACGCAAACCACCCTGTCTCCGAGGACAACAGCAGCAACGAAGCCTGCGCGAGCTCGTGCAGGCACTGCTTCTGTTTTTCCTGCATACAGGAGTGGGCCCGCAGGCAAGACACGTGCCCCAACTGCCACCAGTCTGTTCGGCACCTCTTCCCCACACAGGGAACCCACAACGATGAGGTGCAGGACATCATGCCCGGAGGGAGATCTCGACGCCGCTCTGCAGAAAGGAGGAGACATCAGGCCCCCGGCCGCCAGCACCGCACGTCTTCCAGCAGAGACCACGGCGACGGCCGCGCCAGGGCCGCAGGGAGGGGACAAAGCAGGTCCCTGAGCTGGCACCAAGGTGGCCACAGCAGGGCTCAGCACGCCCGGGGCTACAACCACTCGAGAAGCAGGGGCAGGTCTCGGGACACTGGTCGTCGTGAGAGCCGACCCCAAAGGCACGAACGGGACATCCCGGCCTCCTCCTGGAGGAGCCAGCGCCGCCAGCGGGCAGACGAGGATTCTTCCTGGGGCCGGCACGCCACAAGGAGCCGATCCCGGCGGAGGTCCCGCAGCACGCAAGGCCAAGCTGGGAGGGAGCACTCCCGGGGCCACCGCGGCAGATGGTGGTGGTGGGGCAGGGACGGGGACGGGGAGCGTCCCGGTGCCTGGGACAGGCGACGGAGCAGGTTCCGCAGGAGAGGCCACAGCAGGGACCTGGGCGCAGCAGCCGATGGCTCCTCTGCAAGATGGAGGTGGTGGAGGAGCAGGGACTGGGACGAGGGACGAGCTCCACGTCCTCAACGGGACATCCGGGACTACTCGGGGAGGAGCCGATCCCGGCGGAGGTTCCGCAGCACTGGGGGCCGACCACGAGCCCAGCCGGAGCGGCAAAGGAGGAGGGATGGGGACCAGTGGGGAGTCCCAGCTTCTTCCAGGAGAAGAGAACACCGTCCGCGGAGAGGCCGCAATTCCTCCAGAGGAGGGCGTGCAGCAAGGAGACGATCCCGGCGCAGGATCTGGTAGCACACCCTACCAACAAGGG
This sequence comes from Rissa tridactyla, assembly GCF_028500815.1. Classification (NCBI taxonomy): domain Eukaryota; kingdom Metazoa; phylum Chordata; class Aves; order Charadriiformes; family Laridae; genus Rissa; species Rissa tridactyla. Next base: position 775,331 of record NC_071469.1, read on the forward strand.
GAACGCAACGCTCGCCGCCTGACCAATGCCCCCCAGGCTGCGCATCCAGCCCAGGGACGCAATAGGCCCTCGAGGTGGTGGTTGTGCGCCTGCTGAGGGGCATGCGGATGGTGGCAGTGGGACAGTCACAATCTGGGTTGCCGCCGACTCTGGCAGTGGCAGCCAACAGGATCGAGCCAGCCCCACTGCTCCTGCTGAGGAAGGAAATCCACGGCAGAAAGCCCGCCCGTCCTCTCCTCTCGTGGCAACCCCTCTGGGAAACGTCTTCCAGCGCTTGACCACCCTCCAAATAAACAAGTTTTGTATAGTCATTAGCTAGAAGGCCCTGTATTTCAGTTTGTGCCCGTTGCCTCTTCTCCTCTCATCGGATAGTGCTGAGAAGGGACTGCAGGAGCGGAGGGGCCTGGTGGAAACCGGGGCACAAGGGCAAAGGAAAGGACGGGGAAGGAGGAGAGGGCGAGCTGAGGTTCTCTGTGGGGGCTGTTCATGCTCAGGGCCTCAAGGTCTCGCGGCTGTCTCTCTGTGGAGGGCAGTGCGAGGGAGACTCCTCCACAAAGCCCTTCCTCCATCTCCACTCATTGCTCCAAATCAGTCCTGGTTTTGTGCTCTCTCGGACTGTACGTGTGGCTCTTGGTCACATGCGAAAGCCCAACACGTAGCAGATCAGGTGGACCACGCGGTGGATAAGGAATTGGCTGGATGGTCACCCTCAAAGAGCTGCGGTCAATGGCTCGATGTCCGAGTGGAAACCAGCTGCATCCCCAGCAGCGTGGGCAGCAGGGCGAGGGGGGGATTCTGCCCCTCTGCTCCCCTCTGGGAGACCCCCCTGCAGTGCTGCCCCCAGCGCTGGGGCACCAACAGCAGAAGGACACGGAGCTGTTGGAGCGGGGCCAGAGGAGGCCCCGGAGATGCTGGGAGGGCTGGAGCCCCTCTGCTGTGGGGACAGGCTGAGAGAGCTGGGGGGGTTCAGCCTGGAGAAGAGAAGGCTCCGGGGAGACCTTCCAGCCCTTTCCAGGCCCTCAAGGGGCTCCAGGAAAGCTGAGGAGGGACTCTGGATCAGGGAGGGGAGCCATGGGACGAGGGGGAAGGGGTTTCCACTGCAAGAGGGGAGATTTAGGTTAGATCTGAGGAAGAAATTCTGTGCTGTGAGGGTGGTGAGCCCCTGGCCCAGGTTGCCCAGAGAAGCTGTGGCTGCCCCATCCCTGGAGGGGTTCAAGGCCAGGTCGGACGGGGCTTGGAGCAACCTGGGCTGGTGGGAGGTGTCCCTGCCCAGGGCAGGGGGTGCCACTGGGTGGCCTTTAAGGTCCCTTCCCACCCAAACCATTCCATGATTCTAATTCTACCCTGGTGACCGTTTCAGTTGTGTCATAATCACACAAAAAAAATACCCCAAGACAAAAACCCTTCCAACCTAAAAATTTTAAATACTTGTTTACAGATAAGGGAAAAGTGTGGGTATCTTGAAGAGATGCACAGGCAAGAAGGTTGGGAGGCACTTCCCAGGAGCTGTGCCTGGGCTGAGCGGGCCCATCTTTAGGCCAGGCCCTGCGCGGCCCCCTCAGGAGACGGCTGTCGGAGGGGCACACCCGCCGCTGTTTTAAAAGCTGGCTGCTGTTAAATGCCATGTTTTCTTTCAGTAGCATATTGAAGGAAAGCAGCCACCGAGAGTGCCTTCTGCAGACAACCGCGTGCTGCTGGAGCCTCAGGCACAACGTTGAGCACGTCATCCAGGCTCCCTCTCTGCATGACGGAGGAGGAACGTGCGCTTCCATAGACCAAAGTGAGAGCTAGGAGTTTAGGCGAGACACCTCTACTTTGGACAAAATAAACTCCGCTGAGGTTAATTCTTTCCTAATGAGTAAATAACATGAAATACCCAGCTGAAAAGATGAAGGAAGATGTAGAACTCATTCGGTGCCTCGCATATGTTTCCAAAGCCACCAGTGACACCCGTATGTCAGACTTAGCATCACCTAAAAGTAGCCGCACTGTCACAGACGTGCGTTGTTGTACCCCCCAAATCATCACTGGGCACCTTGTGCGTACAGCTGTGCTGGTTCTGAGATAAGCTTGGCCACAGTGATTGGCAAAAATCTGATCAGCATTTTTGAGGAGCCCACACAAAAAGGAAGCAAGACCCAGGTACTTAATCTCAGCCCTTGTCTTGCTTCACACTAGATTACCCCATGAAATACATTAATGAACAACCTTTCTTCCTTTCTTGTCTTTATAGTCGCCGCACCTCTCATCTCAGCAGGTAAGCTGTTACAGAGGTGAGCACGGTGGTAAGCAACCACACCACAGTGACCTACTTCATCCTCTTGGGACTGACAAATCGCCCAGAACTACAGTCCCTGCTCTTTGTGACGATCCTGCTAATCTACACCATCACCCTTGGCTGTCTCAGGAACCAGCGAAGTTCATATACATAATGTCTAAATGGTTTAAGTCAGTATTAACATCCTACGAAGAGTTCTGCTCTCTCTTTACGCCGCTGACGTTGAAAACTTTCAGTTGTTGATTCATGTGGAGCTATGTTCATCAATCGGGTTCAGTAGAACCACTGATGTGGAAGTTAACCCCTTGCAGGCGACTTCTGCTCAAGTTTCAGGCCATTATACTCAAGAAAGCAATTAGTAAACACCGGAAGGACCGCATCGGGGGAAGTAATCAGTCCCTTTGTGTAATAAAACACGTAGGGTAAAAGCTCCAGCTCCCAGAAGCGTACTGCAGGTCTCGCCTTTAAAAGAAAACTGTTCCTTGCACGCTGATTTTGACAGATTCCTAAATTCAACGGAAGGATCGCGTGTTCTGAAGAGGGTCGAAGGCTGAGCAACCCTTCCTCTCCTGAGGCCACGGTGCCCCACGCCTCTGGTACAAGACAGGCAGACTGCCGACGTGCAAGACCTGAGGCAGATTTCGAGGCCCAACCACTTGCCATATCACTTCTCAGGGTAACAAGCCTAGAAAATTGCGTCAGATCAGGCAGTTCAAGAAGGGTCATTAAGAGAACAGCAGGAAGAGAAAGAAAATACTTCAAGACAGCAGGTTAAAATTAAATATTGTTTGAGGTCTAGCCTCAGAAAAAAAAAGCTCTGCCTCAGGTCTGTGCCTACCTACTTCTCCCAGTCTGAATTTGGGCTGTATAGAAGTCAATCCAAGGTAAGGAACCGCAAAGCAGACGTTCATTAGACCAGCGCGTTCCCGTGTGCATCGGCTGCACCGGTCTCCACGCGCTGCTAAACGTGATTCTCCCGAAAGCTGCGACACTTTGCAAAGCTCTCTCTGCTTCTCCATTTCTCTCCCTCCAGGCCTCTGCTTCGCTGGCGCTCCCTCTTCACCAAACAGAAATTTCCCGTTTCCTTCCGTTTTGTGGGTTATGTCAGTGCGGAGCTCTGGGCTCTCCCTTAGAGTTTAGGATGCTCCCGGGTCACAGAGAACTCTGTTCTAAAGACAGCTACGCACAAGCCCAGGCACTGGGGTTAATCTTTACAACTCTAAGAACACCAGAAAACGCCACCAGCCGGGTAGCTATACCCTTCTGGAGTTAGGTAAAACGACCCTGAACTTCCCATCATTGTTCTCTGTGAAAATAGTGTTCAGCAACGTTTCTCCAAGTCTTCCCCTCCTTAGATATGTCTGTGTGGGCTTCCATTTGGGATGTGTGGCAGGAATTCAAACACCTGGCATCTGACAGCAGTGAGTTCCAGCATCTGTGTTGACGCTGATGAGGAGGAAACAACCAGCTGAAAGAAGCAACCCCAGCTGCAACTCAAATGGTGGTAGAACTGGAAGAGATCCCTCTCAAAAGGTCCTGATTTGGGGTGGTTCTTTTTTGGTTTGGGTGCTTTGTGGGGGGCTTTTTGTTGTTACAGGACACCTAGAGGATTGAATGTTTTGGCTACATAAAATGTGGGCAAGTAAAGGAAAGGGACAAGAACCCCAGATTAAAATCATCTAGGTGGAAAGAATGCCGTGTACTCGCTTTTAGAGTTCACCCAGTTATATATAAGCTTATGGAGACTCAAATTCAAGGTTCCATTGCTTGCTGCAGTATTTTGCTAGATTCACATGCTCCACCTGGCCTGGAATCAAATAAAATTTCAACTCCAAATTTTTGTTGTACCTCCCCTTGCATCAAGCAGAAGGCTTACAGCATGACCAGGCTACGATTTCAGAATAAGCCAAAACCGCCAGTCCAACTTGCTTTGTGTAACGAATAACTGCTTCCTTCATCCTGACCACTCTTTGTACCTCGGCAGATCTCCCATTGTATCCCTTGAGTCAAATGGCTGGAAGGAATGACAGCATGGTAACCCATTTCATCCTCCTAGGACTGACAGACCATGGGCAGCTGCAGGTCCCTCTGTTCTTCGTATTTGCAGTGATTTACGTCATCACTGTGTTGGGGAACCTTGGCATGATCATTTTGATTCGGACTCATCTCCAGCTTCACACTCCCATGTATTTCTTCCTCAGTAACTTGTCCGTGATCGACCTCTGCTATTCCACTGTCTTTGCTCCGAGGTTGCTGGTGAGCTTCCTAGTGGAGAGCAAAACCATTTCCTACTCCGCATGCCTTTCCCAGAGCTTCTTTTTTGCGCTTTTTGCCACGGCGGAGGGGTTCTTACTATCTGCAATGGCATATGACCGCTACGTGGCCATCTGTAGTCCGCTGCTCTACAGTACTGTTATGACCAGGAGAGTCTGTACGCAGCTAGTGGTGGGATCGTACGTGGGGGGGCTCCTGAACTCGTTGACGCACACTTGTGGCTTGCTGGGGCTGCCATTCTGCGGGCCCAATGTCATCAATCATTACTTTTGTGACGTACCTCCCCTGCTGCAACTGGCGTGCTTGGACACCCGGCGTAATCAGACTTTGCTATTAGTTTTCTCTGCGGTTCTCGCTCTCCTGACCCTCCTGGTCATCGTCGTTTCCTACGTGCGCATCCTCTCGGCCATCCTGAGGATCCGGTCGGACAACAGCAGGAAGAAAACCTTCCACACCTGTGCCTCTCACCTGACTGCCGTCACCATTTTCTATGGCTCCATTTCATTTAGCTACATCCAACCCAGCTCCAGCTACTCGATGGAGCAGGAGAAAGTCTCAGCAGTCTTCTACACCCTGGTGATCCCCATGCTGAACCCCCTGATCTACAGCCTGAGGAACAAGGAAGTGAGGAACAGCTTCAGGAGGACTCTTAGGGCAAAGCAGCTTTTCCACTAACGCGCGCGGCACCTTGCAAAGAACGCACGCAAAGCTGAGGGAGAACGGTTTGGGGGTACGGTTCCAAATAGCAAAATTTAGAAGTGTCTTCATAATTTCTTTTTAGTAAAGAGCACGCGTGGTGCTATCGAGTTCGATTGCCTCTTATGGCACTACGTTGGGACAGCATGAAGGTCTCACTCTCTTTTCCAAAGCAGAGTGTCCCGAGCAGCCTCTTTGCAGGCAGGAGCAAGTGTCCCAAAGCAGCTCAACTGGTGTTCTCACCTCACGGCATCGTGCACTGTCACTGTAAATAGAAGTGAAGCTTAATGACGCTCTTAAGGAATGTGGGAATGACTCGCATGATCGTTATTGTTTCTTTATCCCATATCAGGTGATAAACACATTTGTTATTGGGCTTATACCCAGTTAGCTCCCGCCTACGCATGAAATGTTTAGCTTTTGCCTCAAATTCAAAAGCCACTGATATGAAATACATATAATCACTCATGTCCTTTTTCTACCCCGCCTTATCTTTAGCTTAATCTCTTCCCCAGGAACCGTCCAAAATACAGCACTGATAATATTTCACACTTCAAAACTGTGTCCGGGTATCCTGTATGTGAGACACTTACCAATCCTTTTAAAGCAAGCCATATTTGTAAAAGATACAAGTTCTTGTAAAGGGGGGGCTGAAACGTCACTATTAAAGAGTTGGCTGTGTAAGCGTGTCTGTTTTGCGGAAGATTAATGATTTTCAGGGCGCTTAAGAGGCTCCATAGCCATAGCTAAAATCGTAACTATTATGATCAGATAATTTCTTTAAAAAAAACCAACTTCCTCAAAAAGATTAGGGAAAATATCTCCCTAGACCTTCCTCTCCAGGCACAGCTCTTCACTGCCCTCCTGGTCCGTGTTTAACTCGGACCCTGAGCCCCCAGGGCCGTAGGTACCTGAGACTTACACAGAGACTCTGTGACACTTTGGGAGAGCGTTTGTAGAGACCACCATGCAACAAAATCGGTCCTGTTAAATTCAGAAATAAGCTCAGCTGGAGAAGATTGTGACAGCTTTATCCTGGAGTCCTCTGCATGCTGGAGTGAGCAAGAGCAACCTCTCACGGTCGCGCAGCAGCAGCAGGGTTTCCTATCCCTTTGAAGACAAAAGCTAACGAGGACAAACTTCCTCTGAAAAATGTCAGAGTTCAATACTGAAACACAAGTGAAGAACCCCCAAAAGCGGTTGGATTTTGAACGGAAAAAAGAATCACGTTTTTTGAAAAGGCAAAGAGAAGGTGTGCTTTGTCCGACCCAACACGGACGTGTCTAAGACGAGGTGGATTCGTCCATTCCAACTGGGGAGACAGACCCGATCGGAGAAGCTCTCTACAGACACAGAACAGAGAGAGTATTCCTCACAAGCCCATAGCCCATATCCAGATAGACTCGGATGGCGACGTGGCTTCACACTGCAGTGAAGGTCTTGTCCTAAGAAAAGCCCGAGGAATTCCTATGGGCTGGTTTTCCCCCGCGTGAGGATCCAGCCTGTGTTATCCCTCGGTGTCACTAACAAGCCACAGGAATTGCTGAACAACAGTCTCCCTCCTCCCAGCCCATGCAGTAAAGTGGCACAGCAGCTCCCGCAAAGAACGCTCCCTGGGGCTAAACATGCGCTGGAGCAGCACGCAGCCCTTGGTTTCGGGTGTTGCTGCCTAGCTCTAGTTTGGTCCCCGAAGCCTGGAGTATCTCCTCCTGTCTGCTCGCTCTCAGGTTCCTCAGCTTCTCCTCCTGCCGCCTGCACGATGCAAGGAACACAAGGACAACCGAGCACTGTCTTGACTAACATCTCAGATCCAAAAGGGGCTGCAGGAGCTACCAGACCCGCTGCTGGCCGTAAGGGGCCCTGTCAGGCCCCTGAGTGCATTAATAAGCCTTAATGACCCTGACCGGCCTCACCTGGGACCTCCACCCACACTCATGGGCCCAGGAGCTCTATTTAAGCTCAGCCCTGGGCCTTGACTTCCTTCCGCAGCTCTGTCGCAGGAGTGCTGGTCCCTGCCCGGCCGGGGAGCCTCTTGAGCTGGGCCTTGCCCTTGGCCGGGCCTTGTCACTCCGAACCTGCCCGGCAATCCCTGGACCCAGTCCTGACCCTTGGCTTGGGCTCGGACATGCCCTATCCTCATGGCGGCTGACGGAGCTGGGGGTGTTCAGCCTGGAGAAGAGGAGGCTGAGGGGAGACCTTCTCGCTCTCTGCAGCTCCCTGAAAGGAGGGGGCAGCCAGAACGGGTCAGTCTCTTCTCCCAAGGAACAGGCCATGGGACAAGAGGAGACGGCCTCAAGTTGCACCAGGGGAGGTTTAGGACGGATGTTAGGAACAATTTTGACACCGAAAGGGTTGTCGAGCGTTGGAAGAGGCTGCCCAGGGCAGTGGTGGGGTCGCCATCCCTGGAGGGATTTCAAAGCCGGGCAGACGCGGTGCTGAGGGACGTGGGGTCGTGGTGGGTTTGTCAGCGTTGGGTTGGTGGTTGGACCCGACGGTCTGAAAGGTCCCTCCCAGCCTGGGCAGCTCTAGGATTCTATGGCGCTGCCTGCACAGCAAGGGACCTTGCAAGGGTCTGTGCCCGGGGCCGCCCCACACCGACCCAGCCGGTCCCTGTTGTGATGCGGAGCCGCGGCATTGTGACATCACAGACGTGCCCCCACCCACCGGGCTGTGACCTCACAGCAGTGTCCCTATAAAACACGGGCCACCCCGCCGCACGTCTCAGCGTGTCCATGGCGGACTGCGCACCGTGCGACAGCAGCTCTCTGCTCATCCTTGGCTTCCTTCTCCTGGCTGCTGCGGCTGTCCTGCTGCCCGCCGCCGCCAGGTACCAGGAGTGGAAACGATGTCTGCACAGCCCGGCTCTTCAAGGTCAAAGGTACGGGACGAGGGACAATGTGCCAGCCCCTTGTCCTGCTTCTTGCCACCAAGGAGCAGAGCAGGACCATGCCAGGCACCATGCCCGTGTGTCTGCGGGGTGTGGGGGGTGCACAGGTCTGTGACGCGTTGGGCTTTTGCACGTGACTTAAGTGGTTGAGGCACCATCCCTGGAGGTATTTAAAAGACCTGTGGACACAGTGCTCAGCGATATGGTCTAGTGACGGGTTTTGACAGAGTTGGGTTGATGCTTGGACTTGATGATGTCAAAGGTCCCTTCCAACCTGGGCAGTTCCATGATTCCATGACTAAGAGTCCCAGCTACAGCCCAAGAGAGCCCAAAAACGGGACCCATGTGGAGCAATGAGTTGAGATGGTGCCTACATGGTGGGGCCCTCCAAGGTGGAGGGCAGACGGCGTGCCCTGTGCTGCAGCCCCAGTTGTCACCTCAAAGCTGGAGCCGAGCCAGGAGGAGCGCAGCAAACTCTCGATGCATTCTGCAAGGGAATTCCTGGAGAACGAGCTGCAAAGGCTTTCCGTGGCAGTGCAGCCATCCACGGAAATGCTGCATCAGTCACCGCCCAAACGCCCGTCGGCTGGGACTGGCCTGGAGGTCATCTGCTCCAACACCCCTGCTCAAGCAGGGCCACCTGGAGATGGTCTCCCCAGACCCTGGATTAGTCGTCTCCAAGCAGGGAGAAGGACCCCCATCCCGTGGGCTCCCTGCCAAGGGCACAGAGAGGATCTGCCAGATGGGGACACCAGCAGGGCCCGGAGTGCCAGTCCCGACCTGCTGCACCCCCAGCCTTGTGCTGCCCTTGCGCAGAGGCCAGGAACCGCTCTCCTGCCTCCCCAGTTCCGCCTCCACGTGTCGGAGAGGTCAGGTACCCTCCTGCCCGCAGAGCAGGAGCACACAAAGACGCTCCTGGTGTCACTCGTCTGCCCTGGGATGTCCCCGCCATTCGTGGCACCACAAGCACTGTGGCTGAGCGCGCACCTCTGTAGCAGCAGTTGCGTCTCCGGGGCAGGTCATGAGCTTTGTATCCCTTTCGTTTGCAGCGCGAGATGGAACCAGAGGAGGAGGACTTGGCAGAAGATGGCCCCTCTTCCCCTGCTGCCAGCACCAGCCAGGGGACCCAGGCCGCGCCGCCGGAGGCCTCTGAGGACGCAAACCACCCTGTCTCCGAGGACAACAGCAGCAACGAAGCCTGCGCGAGCTCGTGCAGGCACTGCTTCTGTTTTTCCTGCATACAGGAGTGGGCCCGCAGGCAAGACACGTGCCCCAACTGCCACCAGTCTGTTCGGCACCTCTTCCCCACACAGGGAACCCACAACGATGAGGTGCAGGACATCATGCCCGGAGGGAGATCTCGACGCCGCTCTGCAGAAAGGAGGAGACATCAGGCCCCCGGCCGCCAGCACCGCACGTCTTCCAGCAGAGACCACGGCGACGGCCGCGCCAGGGCCGCAGGGAGGGGACAAAGCAGGTCCCTGAGCTGGCACCAAGGTGGCCACAGCAGGGCTCAGCACGCCCGGGGCTACAACCACTCGAGAAGAAGGGGCAGGTCTCGGGACACTGGTCGTCGTGAGAGCCGACCCCAAAGGCACGAACGGGACATCCCGGCCTCCTCCTGGAGGAGCCAGCGCCGCCAGCGGGCAGACGAGGATTCTTCCTGGGGCCGGCACGCCACAAGGAGCCGATCCCGGCGGAGGTCCCGCAGCACGCAAGGCCAAGCTGGGAGGGAGCACTCCCGGGGCCACCGCGGCAGATGGTGGTGGTGGGGCAGGGACGGGGACGGGGAGCGTCCCGGTGCCTGGGACAGGCGACGGAGCAGGTTCCGCAGGAGAGGCCACAGCAGGGACCTGGGCGCAGCAGCCGATGGCTCCTCTGCAAGATGGAGGTGGTGGAGGAGCAGGGACTGGGACGAGGGACGAGCTCCACGTCCTCAACGGGACATCCGGGACTACTCGGGGAGGAGCCGATCCCGGCGGAGGTTCCGCAGCACTGGGGGCCGACCACGAGCCCAGCCGGAGCGGCAAAGGAGGAGGGATGGGGACCAGTGGGGAGTCCCAGCTTCTTCCAGGAGAAGAGAACACCGTCCGCGGAGAGGCCGCAATTCCTCCAGAGGAGGGCGTGCAGCAAGGAGACGATCCCGGCGCAGGATCTGGTAGCACACCCTACCAACAAGGGGAACGCAACGCTCGCCGCCTGACCAATGCCCCCCAGGCTGCGCATCCAGCCCAGGGACGCAATAGGCCCTCGAGGTGGTGGTTGTGCGCCTGCTGAGGGGCATGCGGATGGTGGCAGTGGGACAGTCACAATCTGGGTTGCCGCCGACTCTGGCAGTGGCAGCCAACAGGATCGAGCCAGCCCCACTGCTCCTGCTGAGGAAGGAAATCCACGGCAGAAAGCCCGCCCGTCCTCTCCTCTCGTGGCAACCCCTCTGGGAAACGTCTTCCAGCGCTTGACCACCCTCCAAATAAACAAGTTTTGTATAGTCATTAGCTAGAAGGCCCTGTATTTCAGTTTGTGCCCGTTGCCTCTTCTCCTCTCATCGGATAGTGCTGAGAAGGGACTGCAGGAGCGGAGGGGCCTGGTGGAAACCGGGGCACAAGGGCAAAGGAAAGGACGGGGAAGGAGGAGAGGGCGAGCTGAGGTTCTCTGTTGGGGCTGTTCATGCTCAGGGCCTCAAGGTCTCGCGGCTGTCTCTCTGTGGAGGGCAGTGCGAGGGAGACTCCTCCACAAAGCCCTTCCTCCATCTCCACTCATTGCTCCAAATCAGTCCTGGTTTTGTGCTCTCTCGGACTGTACGTGTGGCTCTTGGTCACATGCGAAAGCCCAACACGTAGCAGATCAGGTGGACCACGCGGTGGATAAGGAATTGGCTGGATGGTCACCCTCAAAGAGCTGCGGTCAATGGCTCGATGTCCGAGTGGAAACCAGCTGCATCCCCAGCAGCGTGGGCAGCAGGGCGAGGGGGGGATTCTGCCCCTCTGCTCCGCTCTGGGAGACCCCCCTGCAGTGCTGCCCCCAGCACTGGGGCACCAACAGCAGAAGGACACGGAGCTGTTGGAGCGGGGCCAGAGGAGGCCCCGGAGATGCTGGGAGGGCTGGAGCCCCTCTGCTGGGAGGACAGGCTGAGAGAGCTGGGGGGGTTCAGCCTGGAGAAGAGAAGGCTCCGGGGAGACCTTCCAGCCCCTTCCAGGCCCTCAAGGGGCTCCAGGAAAGCTGGGGAGGGACTCTGGATCAGGGAGGGGAGCCATGGGATGAGGGGGAAGGGGTTTCCACTGAAAGAAGGGAGATTTAGGTTAGATCTGAGGAAGAAATTCTGTGCTGTGAGGGTGGTGAGCCCCTGGCCCAGGTTGCCCAGAGAAGCTGTGGCTGCCCCATCCCTGGAGGGGTTCAAGGCCAGGTTGGACGGGGCTTGGAGCAACCTGGGCTGGTGGGAGGTGTCCCTGCCCAGGGCAGGGGGTGGCACTGGATGATCTCTAAGGTCCCTTCCCACCCAAACCATTCCATGATTCTAATTCTACCCTGGTGACCGTTTCAGTTGTGTCATAATCACACAACAAAAATACCCCAAGACAAAAACCCTTCCAACCTAAAAATTTTAAATACTTGTTTACAGATAAGGGAAAAGTGTGGGTATCTTGAAGAGATGCACAGGCAAGAAGGTTGGGAGGCACTTCCCAGGAGCTGTGCCTGGGCTGAGCGGGCCCATCTTTAGGCCAGGCCCTGCGCGGCCCCCTCAGGAGACGGCTGTCGGAGGGGCACACCCGCCACTGTTTTAAAAGCTGGCTGCTGTTAAATGCCATGTTTTCTTTCAGTAGCATATTGAAGGAAAGCAGCCACCGAGAGTGCCTTCTGCAGACAACCGCGTGCTGCTGGAGCCTCAGGCACAACGTTGAGCACGTCATCCAGGCTCCCTCTCTGCATGACGGAGGAGGAACGTGCGCTTCCATAGACCAAAGTGAGAGCTAGGAGTTTAGGCGAGACACCTCTACTTTGGACAAAATAAACTCCGCTGAGGTTAATTCTTTCCTAATGAGTAAATAACATGAAATACCCAGCTGAAAAGATGAAGGAAGATGTAGAACTCATTCGGTGCCTAGCATATGTTTCCAAAGCCACCAGTGACACCCGTATGTCAGACTTAGCATCACCTAAAAGTAGCCGCACTGTCGCAGACGTGCGTTGTTGTACCCCCCAAATCATCACTGGGCACCTTGTGCGTACAGCTGTGCTGGTTCTGAGATAAGCTTGGCCACAGTGATTGGCAAAAATCTGATCAGCATTTTTGAGGAGCCCACACAAAAAGGAAGCAAGACCCAGGTACTTAATCTCAGCCCTTGTCTTGCTTCACACTAGATTACCCCATGAAATACATTAATGAACAACCTTTCTTCCTTTCTTGTCTTTATAGTCGCCGCACCTCTCATCTCAGCAGGTAAGCTGTTACAGAGGTGAGCACGGTGGTAAGCAACCACACCACAGTGACCTACTTCATCCTCTTGGGACTGACAAATCGCCCAGAACTACAGTCCCTGCTCTTTGTGACGATCCTGCTAATCTACACCATCACCCTTGGCTGTCTCAGGAACCAGCGAAGTTCATATACATAATGTCTAAATGGTTTAAGTCAGTATTAACATCCTACGAAGAGTTCTGCTCTCTCTTTACGCCGCTGACGTTGAAAACTTTCAGTTGTTGATTCATGTGGAGCTATGTTCATCAATCGGGTTCAGTAGAACCACTGATGTGGAAGTTAACCCCTTGCAGGCGACTTCTGCTCAAGTTTCAGGCCATTATACTCAAGAAAGCAATTAGTAAACACCGGAAGGACCGCATCGGGGGAAGTAATCAGTCCCTTTGTGTAATAAAACACGTAGGGTAAAAGCTCCAGCTCCCAGAAGCGTACTGCAGGTCTCGCCTTTAAAAGAAAACTGTTCCTTGCACGCTGATTTTGACAGATTCCTAAATTCAACGGAAGGATCGCGTGTTCTGAAGAGGGTCGAAGGCTGAGCAACCCTTCCTCTCCTGAGGCCACGGTGCCCCACGCCTCTGGTACAAGACAGGCAGACTGCCGACGTGCAAGACCTGAGGCAGATTTCGAGGCCCAACCACTTGCCATATCACTTCTCAGGGTAACAAGCCTAGAAAATTGCGTCAGATCAGGCAGTTCAAGAAGGGTCATTAAGAGAACAGCAGGAAGAGAAAGAAAATACTTCAAGACAGCAGGTTAAAATTAAATACTGTTTGAGGTCTAGCCTCAGAAAAAAAAAGCTCTGCCTCAGGTCTGTGCCTACCTACTTCTCCCAGTCTGAATTTGGGCTGTATAGAAGTCAATCCAAGGTAAGGAACCGCAAAGCAGACGTTCATTAGACCAGCGCGTTCCCGTGTGCATCGGCTGCACCGTTCTCCACGCGCTGCTAAACGTGATTCTCCCGAAAGCTGCGACACTTTGCAAAGCTCTCTCTGCTTCTCCATTTCTCTCCCTCCAGGCCTCTGCTTCGCTGGCGCTCCCTCTTCACCAAACAGAAATTTCCCGTTTCCTTCCGTTTTGTGGGTTATGTCAGTGCGGAGCTCTGGGCTCTCCCTTAGAGTTTAGGATGCTCCCGGGTCACAGAGAACTCTGTTCTAAAGACAGCTACGCACAAGCCCAGGCACTGGGGTTAATCTTTACAACTCTAAGAACACCAGAAAACGCCACCAGCCGGGTAGCTATACCCTTCTGGAGTTAGGTAAAACGACCCTGAACTTCCCATCATTGTTCTCTGTGAAAATAGTGTTCAGCAACGTTTCTCCAAGTCTTCCCCTCCTTAGATATGTCTGTGTGGGCTTCCATTTGGGATGTGTGGCAGGAATTCAAACACCTGGCATCTGACAGCAGTGAGTTCCAGCATCTGTGTTGACGCTGATGAGGAGGAAACAACCAGCTGAAAGAAGCAACCCCAGCTGCAACTCAAATGGTGGTAGAACTGGAAGAGATCCCTCTCAAAAGGTCCTGATTTGGGGTGGTTCTTTTTTGGTTTGGGTGCTTTGTGGGGGGCTTTTTGTTGTTACAGGACACCTAGAGGATTGAATGTTTTGGCTACATAAAATGTGGGCAAGTAAAGGAAAGGGACAAGAACCCCAGACTAAAATCATCTAGGTGGAAAGAATGCCGTGTACTCGCTTTTAGAGTTCACCCAGTTATATATAAGCTTATGGAGACTCAAATTCAAGGTTCCATTGCTTGCTGCAGTATTTTGCTAGATTCACATGCTCCACCTGGCCTGGAATCAAATAAAATTTCAACTCCAAATTTTTGTTGTACCTCCCCTTGCATCAAGCAGAAGGCTTACAGCATGACCAGGCTACGATTTCAGAATAAGCCAAAACCGCCAGTCCAACTTGCTTTGTGTAACGAATAACTGCTTCCTTCATCCTGACCACTCTTTGTACCTCGGCAGATCTCCCATTGTATCCCTTGAGTCAAATGGCTGGAAGGAATGACAGCATGGTAACCCATTTCATCCTCCTAGGACTGACAGACCATGGGCAGCTGCAGGTCCCTCTGTTCTTCGTATTTGCAGTGATTTACGTCATCACTGTGTTGGGGAACCTTGGCATGATCATTTTGATTCGGACTCATCTCCAGCTTCACACTCCCATGTATTTCTTCCTCAGTAACTTGTCCGTGATCGACCTCTGCTATTCCACTGTCTTTGCTCCGAGGTTGCTGGTGAGCTTCCTAGTGGAGAGCAAAACCATTTCCTACTCCGCATGCCTTTCCCAGAGCTTCTTTTTTGCGCTTTTTGCCACGGCGGAGGGGTTCTTACTATCTGCAATGGCATATGACCGCTACGTAGCCATCTGTAGTCCGCTGCTCTACAGTACTGTTATGACCAGGAGAGTCTGTACGCAGCTAGTGGTGGGATCGTACGTGGGGGGGCTCCTGAACTCGTTGACGCACACTTGTGGCTTGCTGGGGCTGCCATTCTGCGGGCCCAATGTCATCAATCATTACTTTTGTGACGTACCTCCCCTGCTGCAACTGGCGTGCTTGGACACCCGGCGTAATCAGACTTTGCTATTAGTTTTCTCTGCGGTTCTCGCTCTCCTGACCCTCCTGGTCATCGTCGTTTCCTACGTGCGCATCCTCTCGGCCATCCTGAGGATCCGGTCGGACAACAGCAGGAAGAAAACCTTCCACACCTGTGCCTCTCATCTGACTGCCGTCACCATTTTCTATGGCTCCATTTCATTTAGCTACATCCAACCCAGCTCCAGCTACTCGATGGAGCAGGAGAAAGTCTCAGCAGTCTTCTACACCCTGGTGATCCCCATGCTGAACCCCCTGATCTACAGCCTGAGGAACAAGGAAGTGAGGAACAGCTTCAGGAGGACTCTTAGGGCAAAGCAGCTTTTCCACTAACGCGCGCGGCACCTTGCAAAGAACGCACGCAAAGCTGAGGGAGAACGGTTTGGGGGTACGGTTCCAAATAGCAAAATTTAGAAGTGTCTTCATAATTTCTTTTTAGTAAAGAGCACGCGTGGTGCTATCGAGTTCGATTGCCTCTTATGGCACTACGTTGGGACAGCATGAAGGTCTCACTCTCTTTTCCAAAGCAGAGTGTCCCGAGCAGCCTCTTTGCAGGCAGGAGCAAGTGTCCCAAAGCAGCTCAACTGGTGTTCTCACCTCACGGCATCGTGCACTGTCACTGTAAATAGACATGAAGCTTAATGACGCTCTTAAGGAATGTGGGAATGACTCGCATGATCGTTATTGTTTCTTTATCCCATATCAGGTGATAAACACATTTGTTATTGGGCTTATACCCAGTTAGCTCCCGCCTACGCATGAAATGTTTAGCTTTTGCCTCAAATTCAAAAGCCACTGATATGAAATACATATAATCACTCATGTCCTTTTTCTACCCCGCCTTATCTTTAGCTTAATCTCTTCCCCAGGAACCGTCCAAAATACAGCACTGATAATATTTCACACTTCAAAACTGTGTCCGGGTATCCTGTATGTGAGACACTTACCAATCCTTTTGAAGCAAGCCATATTTGTAAAAGATACAAGTTCTTGTAAAGGGGGGGCTGAAACGTCACTATTAAAGAGTTGGCTGTGTAAGCGTGTCTGTTTTGCGGAAGATTAATGATTTTCAGGGCGCTTAAGAGGCTCCATAGCCATAGCTAAAATCGTAACTATTATGATCAGATAATTTCTTTAAAAAAAACCAACTTCCTCAAAAAGATTAGGGAAAATATCTCCCTAGACCTTCCTCTCCAGGCACAGCTCTTCACTGCCCTCCTGGTCCGTGTTTAACTCGGACCCTGAGCCCCCAGGGCCGTAGGTACCTGAGACTTACACAGAGACTCTGTGACACTTTGGGAGAGCGTTTGTAGAGACCACCATGCAACAAAATCGGTCCTGTTAAATTCAGAAATAAGCTCAGCTGGAGAAGATTGTGACAGCTTTATCCTGGAGTCCTCTGCATGCTGGAGTGAGCAAGAGCAACCTCTCACGGTCGCGCAGCAGCAGCAGGGTTTCCTATCCCTTTGAAGACAAAAGCTAACGAGGACAAACTTCCTCTGAAAAATGTCGGAGTTCAATACTGAAACACAAGTGAAGAACCCCCAAAAGCGTTTGGATTTTGAACGGAAAAAAGAATCATGTTTTTTGAAAAGGCAAAGAGAAGGTGTGCTTTGTCCGACCCAACACGGACGTGTCTAAGACGAGGTGGATTCGTCCATTCCAACTGGGGAGACAGACCCGATCGGAGAAGCTCTCTACAGGCACAGAACAGAGAGAGTATTCCTCACAAGCCCATAGCCCATATCCAGATAGACTCGGATGGCGACGTGGCTTCACACTGCAGTGAAGGTCTTGTCCTAAGAAAAGCCCGAGGAATTCCTATGGGCTGGTTTTCCCCCGCGTGAGGATCCAGCCTGTGTTATCCCTCGGTGTCACTAACAAGCCACAGGAATTGCTGAACAACAGTCTCCCTCCTCCCAGCCCATGCAGTAAAGTGGCACAGCAGCTCCCGCAAAGAACGCTCCCTGGGGCTAAACATGCGCCGGAGCAGCACGCAGCCCTTGGTTTCGGGTGTTGCTGCCTAGCTCTAGTTTGGTCCCCGAAGCCTGGAGTATCTCCTCCTGTCTGCTCGCTCTCAGGTTCCTCAGCCTCTCCTCCTGCCGCCTGCACGATGCAAGGAACACAAGGACAACCGAGCACTGTCTTGACTAACATCTCAGATCCAAAAGGGGCTGCAGGAGCTACCAGACCCGCTGCTGGCCGTAAGGGGCCCTGTCAGGCCCCTGAGTGCATTAATAAGCCTTAATGACCCTGACCGGCCTCACCTGGGACCTCCACCCACACTCATGGGCCCAGGAGCTCTATTTAAGCTCAGCCCTGGGCCTTGACTTGCTTCTGCAGCTCTGTCGCAGGAGTGCTGGTCCCTGCCCGGCCGGGGAGCCTCTTGAGCTGGGCCTTGCCCTTGGCTGTGCCTTGTCACTCCGAACCTGCCCGGCAATCCCTGGACCCAGTCCTGACCCTTGGCTTGGGCTCGGACATGCCCTATCCTCATGGCAGCTGACGGAGCTGGGGGTGTTCAGCCTGGAGAAGAGGAGGCTGAGGGGAGACCTTCTCGCTCTCTACAGCTCCCTGAAAGGAGCGGGTAGCCAGAACGGGTCGGTCTCTTCTCCCAAGGAACAGGCCATGGGACAAGAGGAGACGGCCTCAAGTTGCGCCAGGGGAGGTTTAGGACGGATGTTAGGAACAATTTTGACACCGAAAGGGTTGTCGAGCATTGGAAGAGGCTGCCCAGGGCAGTGGTGGGGTCGCCATCCCTGGAGGGATTTCAAAGCCGGGCAGACGCGGTGCTGAGGGACGTGGGGTCGTGGTGGGTTTGGCAGCGTTGGGTTGGTGGTTGGACCCGACGGTCTGAAAGGTCCCTCCCAGCCTGGGCAGCTCTAGGATTCTATGGCGCTGCCTGCACAGCAAGGGACCTTGCAAGGGTCTGTGCCCGGGGCCGCCCCACACCGACCCAGCCGGTCCCTGTTGTGATGCGGAGCCGCGGCATTGTGACATCACAGACGTGCCCCCACCCACCGGGCTGTGACCTCACAGCAGTGTCCCTATAAAACACGGGCCACCCCGCCGCACGTCTCAGCGTGTCCATGGCGGACTGCGCACCGTGCGACAGCAGCTCTCTGCTCATCCTTGGCTTCCTTCTCCTGGCTGCTGCGGCTGTCCTGCTGCCCGCCGCCGCCAGGTACCAGGAGTGGAAAAGATGTCTGCACGGCCCGGCTCTTCAAGGTCAAAGGTACGGGACGAGGGACAATGTGCCAGCCCCTTGCCCTGCTTCTTGCCACCAAGGAGCAGAGCAGGACCATGCCAGGCACCATGCCCGTGTGTCTGCGGGGTGTGGGGGGTGCACAGGTCTGTGACGCGTTGGGCTTTTGCACGTGACTTAAGTGGTTGAGGCACCATCCCTGGAGGTATTTAAAAGACCCGTGGACACAGTGCTCAGCGATATGGTCTAATGACGGGTTTTGACAGAGTTGGGTTGATGCTTGGACTTGATGATGTCAAAGGTCCCTTCCAACCTGGGCAGTTCCATGATTCCATGACTAAGAGTCCCAGCTACAGCCCAAGAGAGCCCAAAAACGGGACCCATGTGGAGCAATGAGTTGAGATGGTGCCTACATGGTGGGGCCCTCCAAGGTGGAGGGCAGACGGCGTGCCCTGTGCTGCAGCCCCAGTTGTCACCTCAAAGCTGGAGCCGAGCCAGGAGGAGCGCAGCAAACTCTCGATGCATTCTGCAAGGGAATTCCTGGAGAATAAGCTGCAAAGGCTTTCCGTGGCAGTGCAGCCATCCACGGAAATGCTGCATCAGTCACCGCCCAAACGCCCGTCGGCTGGGACTGGCCTGGAGGTCATCTGCTCCAACACCCCTGCTCAAGCAGGGCCACCTGGAGATGGTCTCCCCAGACCTTGGATTAGTCGTCTCCAAGCAGGGAGAAGGACCCCCATCCCGTGGGCTCCCTGCCAAGGGCACAGAGAGGATCTGCCAGATGGGGACACCAGCAGGGCCCGGAGTGCCAGTCCCGACCTGCTGCACCCCCAGCCTTGTGCTGCCCTTGCGCAGAGGCCAGGAACCGCTCTCCTGCCTCCCCAGTTCCGCCTCCACGTGTCGGAGAGGTCAGGTACCCTCCTGCCCGCAGAGCAGGAGCACACAAAGACGCTCCTGGTGTCACTCGTCTGCCCTGGGATGTCCCCGCCATTCGTGGCACCACAAGCACTGTGGCTGAGCGCGCACCTCTGTAGCAGCAGTTGCGTCTCCGGGGCAGGTCATGAGCTTTGTATCCCTTTCGTTTGCAGCGCGAGATGGAACCAGAGGAGGAGGAGGAGGAGGACTTGGCAGAAGATGGCCCCTCTTCCCCTGCTGCCAGCACCAGCCAGGGGACCCAGGCCGCGCCGCCGGAGGCCTCTGAGGACGCAAACCACCCTGTCTCCGAGGACAACAGCAGCAACGAAGCCTGCGCGAGCTCGTGCAGGCACTGCTTCTGTTTTTCCTGCATACAGGAGTGGGCCCGCAGGCAAGACACGTGCCCCAACTGCCACCAGTCTGTTCGGCACCTCTTCCCCACACAGGGAACCCACAACGATGAGGTGCAGGACATCACGCCCGGAGGGAGATCTCGACGCCGCTCTGCAGAAAGGAGGAGACATCAGGCCCCCGGCCGCCAGCACCGCACGTCTTCCAGCAGAGACCACGGCGACGGCCGCGCCAGCGCCGCAGGGAGGGGACAAAGCAGGTCCCTGAGCTGGCACCAAGGTGGCCACAGCAGGGCTCAGCACGCCCGGGGCTACAACCACTCGAGAAGCAGGGGCAGGTCTCGGGACACTGGTCGTCGTGAGAGCCGACCCCAAAGGCACGAACGGGACATCCCGGCCTCCTCCTGGAGGAGCCAGCGCCGCCAGCGGGCAGACGAGGATTCTTCCTGGGGCCGGCACGCCACAAGGAGCCGATCCCGGCGGAGGTCCCGCAGCACGCAAGGCCAAGCTGGGAGGGAGCGCTCCCGGGGCCACCGCGGCAGATGGTGGTGGTGGGGCAGGGACGGGGACGGGGAGCGTCCCGGTGCCTGGGACAGGCGACGGAGCAGGTTCCGCAGGAGAGGCCACAGCAGGGACCTGGGCGCAGCAGCCGATGGCTCCTCTGCAAGATGGAGGTGGTGGAGGAGCAGGGACTGGGACGAGGGACGAGCTCCACGTCCTCAACGGGACATCCGGGACTACTCGGGGAGGAGCCGATCCCGGCGGAGGTTCCGCAGCAGTGGGGGCCGACCACGAGCCCAGCCGGAGCGGCAAAGGAGGAGGGATGGGGACCAGTGGGGAGTCCCAGCTTCTTCCAGGAGAAGAGAACACCGTCCGCGGAGAGGCCGCAATTCCTCCAGAGGAGGGCGTGCAGCAAGGAGACGATCCCGGCGCAGGATCTGGTAGCACACCCTACCAACAAGGGGAACACAACGCTCGCCGCCTGACCAATGCCCCCCAGGCTGCGCATCCAGCCCAGGGACGCAATAGGCCCTCGAGGTGGTGGTTGTGCGCCTGCTGAGGGGCATGCGGATGGTGGCAGTGGGACAGTCACAATCTGGGTTGCCGCCGACTCTGGCAGTGGCAGCCAACAGGATCAAGCCAGCCCCACTGCTCCTGCTGAGGAAGGAAATCCACGGCAGAAAGCCCGCCCGTCCTCTCCTCTCGTGGCAACCCCTCTGGGAAACGTCTTCCAGCGCTTGACCACCCTCCAAATAAACAAGTTTTGTATAGTCATTAGCTAGAAGGCCCTGTATTTCAGTTTGTGCCCGTTGCCTCTTCTCCTCTCATCGGATAGTGCTGAGAAGGGACTGCAGGAGCGGAGGGGCCTGGTGGAAACCGGGGCACAAGGGCAAAGGAAAGGACGGGGAAGGAGGAGAGGGCGAGCTGAGGTTCTCTGTTGGGGCTGTTCATGCTCAGGGCCTCAAGGTCTCGCGGCTGTCTCTCTGTGGAGGGCAGTGCGAGGGAGACTCCTCCACAAAGCCCTTCCTCCATCTCCACTCATTGCTCCAAATCAGTCCTGGTTTTGTGCTCTCTCGGACTGTACGTGTGGCTCTTGGTCACATGCGAAAGCCCAACACGTAGCAGATCAGGTGGACCACGCGGTGGATAAGGAATTGGCTGGATGGTCACCCTCAAAGAGCTGCGGTCAATGGCTCGATGTCCGAGTGGAAACCAGCTGCATCCCCAGCAGCGTGGGCAGCAGGGCGAGGGGGGGATTCTGCCCCTCTGCTCCGCTCTGGGAGACCCCCCTGCAGTGCTGCCCCCAGCCCTGGGGCACCAACAGCAGAAGGACACGGAGCTGTTGGAGCGGGGCCAGAGGAGGCCCCGGAGATGCTGGGAGGGCTGGAGCCCCTCTGCTGGGAGGACAGGCTGAGAGAGCTGGGGGGGTTCAGCCTGGAGAAGAGAAGGCTCCGGGGAGACCTTCCAGCCCCTTCCAGGCCCTCAAGGGGCTCCAGGAAAGCTGGGGAGGGACTCTGGATCAGGGAGGGGAGCCATGGGACGAGGGGGAAGGGGTTTCCACTGAAAGAGGGGAGATTTAGGTTAGATCTGAGGAAGAAATTCTGTGCTGTGAGGGTGGTGAGCCCCTGGCCCAGGTTGCCCAGAGAAGCTGTGGCTGCCCCATCCCTGGAGGGGTTCAAGGCCAGGTTGGACGGGGCTTGGAGCAACCTGGGCTGGTGGGAGGTGTCCCTGCCCAGGGCAGGGGGTGGCACTGGATGATCTCTAAGGTCCCTTCCCACCCAAACCATTCCATGATTCTAATTCTACCCTGGTGACCGTTTCAGTTGTGTCATAATCACACAACAAAAATACCCCAAGACAAAAAACCCTTCCAACCTAAGAATTTTAAATAATTATTTACAGATATGGGAAAAGTGTGGGTATCTTGAAGAGATGCTGTGAAAAATAGTGAAGGTATTGTTGGCTTTCGCCATAATAATAAGGCTATAAATCTTTGACTTATAAGGATAACTAACCTTTAGTAAATTAGGAAACATGAGAAACCTCAAAGATAACAACTAACAGCAACTATGAAGAAAAACATCACGAAGAAAAACATCCAAGAGAAACAAAAGAGAACTTCTCCAAGGACTCCACAAGTGATTAACAGAAGGAAACAGATGCTTGGGAAAGGGGAGCTGAAGATCATCGATCCTCAGAACCAATTCAGAAGGAAACACACAAATAGAAGAGAAAAAGGACTAATAATAATCAATCATTATAAACAATTACTCTGTCTAAAATAGTGAATACGTATGCAATATTGAATGTATATAAGACATGGTTGAAGTGTTAGCTGGTGCGCCTCTGACTTGAGTCACGCACCCAGCGCTGTGCTTTTGCTTTATTGACTTTGTCCCTATAATAAAATAAGTGCCATTTCTGTTTAAGGAATCTGGCTATTTATTACAGATGCACAGATAAGAAGGTTGGGAGGCACTTCCCAGGAGCTGTGCCTGGGCTGAGCACGTCCAACTTTAGGCCAGGCCCTGCACGGCCCCCTCAGGAGACGGCTGTCGGAGGGGCACACCCGCCGCTGCCCGAGGCCGGAGCACCGTTAGGGTTTGCTCTGGCGCTTTTCTCCCTCCTTACACCGACACAAACCCCACCAAGGCCACACCGCACAAGCCCCGCCGCCCGCCCGCACCCAGCCCGGCAGCACCCCCGCGGCCCCGGCAGCGCAAAGCCCGACGGGATTGTAGTCCTCTGTCCGCCCCACTCAAACCCCTCTCGAAAACTACACCTCCCAGCAAGCACCGCGGCCTGATATACGGCTGAGGGCGGGAGCGCGGTGCATCCTGGTACATGTAGTTAATCTTCCGGGGCTGGAGAAGGGTCGGCGGCGAGGGGAGACTCCATTTCCCGGCAGGCGGCGCGCGGCCGGCGGCAGGGACGGGGGGCGCTGCCCAGCACCAAGATGGCGGTTGATAAGGACCTGCTGCAGCTGGATCTGTACGGCCTGCTAGGGGTCGGCGAGAAGGCGTCGGAGCAGGAGGTCAGGGCCGTGGGCCGGGAACCCTCATGGGGCCGCGGGGCGGCTTGGGCCGGGCCCCTTCTGTTCCTTCCTCCGCCCTCGACGCCCCCAGCCTTGCCCTTCCCTTTCCCTCAGCACCGGGGGATGCCGCTCCGGGCAGGGGGCGGCTCGGCCGCGGGGCTGCCTTTGCTGCTCTGCCGGTGTTTATCCGAGCGATTGCTCCAGGCGCTGTTTGAATGCGGTGCCGCTGCCGCGTTGCCGGCTGGAGCGGTTAGTGAGCGGGAAAGCCCAGTTTTCCTGATGTTGGCTTTGCAGCTCTCACCTTCCCTTTGCTCCTCTTGAGGCAGCGGGGCCAGACGTGGCCTTGGAGAGCGTTGAAATTGGTTGAAGAGAACTACAAGATCAGTCTCGGACGTTATTCCTCTTGCTTTGCTCGATTATGTGCTTGTTTATGTTCCAGGAGGAAAGTTCCTCCCGTGTTTACCAAAAAATCCAGTTATTAGAGGTTAGTCTAGGTACTGTAGGTTCCCATAAGTCCCATTTTGTGGGTTTGGAATTACATGTTTCCATTTTTTCTTTAGTTTAATGGGTAAGTCAACACTAAACACGGGATTTGAGTAACTGGGCTGGGAAAGTGACTTTCAAAGGAAATTAAGTCTCTGAATAAAACTATTTGTAAATGAACAAAGTTAAAACTTGAAAGGAAAACTTTGATTTTCCTTCTTAGGCTTTCTTAACATGCAGGACTGAACAAGATTAGAGGCTTCAGGTGACCCCAGCTTCACTGCTGAGCTAGGCACTGGGGAAAAGGATGAGAAAATTACAAATTGGATGCTATGGTGCAACTTAAAAACTAACAAGTGTAATTTTGAGCGCTAATCCTTGATGTAAAATACTTGCAGCAATCCAGACTCTTTGTATGCGGAGCAGCATGGCCAAAAGAGAGCAACAAAGCGCAGCAAGGGTGTTAAAGTAATTTAACCTCGCTGTTTAGAGAAGCCTTATCTGAACTTGCCATGTAGAACAAACAGCTATTGTAAAGTTGTGCCTGGTGAGATTTACCCCTCTGAACTGGAGACTTGCTTGGGCAGGAGATGGGATTAGCCCGGAAGGCTTTAGCTGCACATTCCCCTTCCAAGAGCTTTGTCCACCAGGTGGAGCCGGGCCATCACTTACTCTGCTCATTCTAGCAGAGGACTGAGGACTGCTCGGCCGTGCAGCAGAGCCGCTCCTCTGCCTTTCCTGTCTTGCATGCACGTGTGTCCCTGACAAAGGGAACGCAGATTGTTAACAGTAACCTAGCTCAGAAAGTTGTCGGTCTTTCTTGGAAGCGTAGAAGAGATTGAACAGCCTTTGATCAAATATTCTTCACCTTGCCTAACTCAGTTGTTGCACAGTAAATGGTACTCTCTCTGTACCAAAGCTGGAGCTGCAAAGAACACAGCATCCCCCTGGCTAGCACACTGCCTCGGTGAACCAGATCTGGCTTTGATGTTTGTGAGGTTTGACTGCTGTAATAGGATGCACCTAGAAGTAAAACTTGTGGCTTTGCAAAGCTTGAACTCATTCAAAATATGCTGCCTGCCTGCTAGGTGTCCTGGGCTCAAATGCTTATCCTTGCAGTACTGTGTGATTGAGGTTGAAACTGAGATTTTTGGAGGTCTCTTGCTGTTACAGTAGGCTGCTTTTCCTGTCAAAATGAGGGACTAATGGAGCTAGCGACACTCCAAAAATGGTCTTTATGGTCTGTCAGGCCTGGGGCACATCTAGACATGCAAATGGATGCTGGTTCAGCCAGAATAGTATAATTTTTTGTTTCTGCAGTGTTTTTCTTTCTTTTTTTTCCCAAGTTGCTTTTCTCAGACTAAATGACACCAACTGGTAAATCTCAATTCTGGCTCTGGCAGGTTAAGAAAGCGTACCGACAGAAGGCCCTGACTTGTCACCCAGATAAGAACCCAGACAATCCCAGAGCAGGTAAGACGGGGCTGTGCAGCCACAAGCAGCTCTTCATGTTTGTTTTCACATGTGCAGACTCCTGGAAGTGGCTCTGCTTGACTTCAGGTCTGTCTTTGCATGTAATTAAGGGAATGGCTGGTTATACGTCATGTGAAGTATACATATGCAGGCCGAGGAGTTCTTTTCATCGCTATTAGGGAGCTCTGTTTTTTAAGATTGAGTGCATTGGTTTTAGAAGCATCATTTTTAAGTCATTGCTGAAATTATATTTTCACCTCTCAATCTTCACACATGGTATTTGAATCACGGACCTTTGGCCATGCTGTCCCCAGTTTTTACTGCCTGGTCACTATTTTAATTCATACCTCTCACAGTCGAAACTTCAATGGCAAGCTTATAAATCGTATTATCTATGGGAAAGGCCCGTTTTCGTCTGTGAGAGACAAGGCCCTGACTCCGTGGAACTGAGCATACCTAAACCATTCGCAAGGTCTGGCTTCTGCAGCTGCTCCATTCAAGTTTTGTAGCCACAGGTAGCAGTGAACAGCAGTGATAACTAGAAGGATGCTGTTCATCAAGACACCTCAAAACAAACCTTGTTCTGTATCTTGCGTTTTCCAATTTGATAGGCTACAGTCTCATAGATTGAAAATTTATAAGTGTAGTACAGAGAAAAATTCTCCATCAGAAAAAAATAGATTTTAGCAGCAAAGAGAGGAAAGCTGGGGCCTTTGATGGATGCAGAAGGTTGAGAAGTGATTAAAAGTGTGTGGGGAGGCCTCCAGGTTGTATGCATAACCTGCCAGGAAGAGGGTCAGCAACGTTGATGTAAAATGCAAGGTTTGAATCTTGGTCTGAAAAGCTGTTGGTAGGAAAGGGCGAATTTGTAACAGTGAGTTTCAGGCTGACTGCAGGTTGAGTAATACATTTCTGTAGATGGGTCCTGTTGAATTCGTGCTTTCGAGATTTCTGTTAAAATGAAACAGTCCCAGTTTTTGTTTCTTAATGTACACTGAAGTTTATGTAACAACTGTTGTCCTTTGAGTTGAGAAGATCCTGGCTATAGATTGGCTTACAAATGCTTTGGAAAGATTATTCTTCTTTCTGATGTTCTGCAGGTCTCTTCCATAAGGGATTGTCTTTTCTGGTTCATCTCCAGGCCACTAGCATGGTTTTCTGCATCTTACCCTTTTTTCTTCTAATTCCCAGCGGAAGTCTTCCACCAGCTGTCTCAGGCCTTAGCCGTGCTAACAGATGCAGCAGCAAGGGTAAGGATGCGCGTCCCTGGGTGATGTTGGGGTTGTGTTACTCTCTGCAAGCATGCTGGAGAAGTCTTGGGAACCCTCCTGCTTTCTGTCCTGCTCTCTTCTCCGATTGTCACTTCATGAATGCTAGTCTCATCTGTTATTCCATGTAGTTCTCTGTGAGATCAAATAGTAGGTGCCAGATAAGAACTTGGACAAATGTTCTCTTTCTGATTTGATGTGCTGAGAGTAGCTCTGTCCATTTGCTGCAAGGGTGAGATACTGTCTTTAATAACGTGTTAGACTGGGCCATATCCCATTTAAAAAAATAAATGATAACCACCACTGATTCAGGGACACATCAAATTCCCGTGACAACGGTGCATTTGCAGTTCCCTTGAAGTCAAGGTCTGACAAATAAATAATATCTAGCTGTGATTGCTCAGGCTCCAAGCCCTTCTTTCCATGGGGCACAAGAGACTTGGAAACAGAAAAGCTGAATCATAGCCACAATCTCTGTCCTTTTGCTGCAAGAGCTTTGCAGGCTGCCAGATGTAGCTTGGACTCTGGTCTTGCTGTGGAGAAGTGGTTGAGTGCCTACTGCTCGGGGCGTGAAATTAATCTGGATGTGTGAAGGGAAAGAATAAAAACAAAATGAAAAAGAGCAAATAACTCTATCCAGATAAACTCAGGAGAGAAGGCATATTAAAATTTCGGATGATAAGATTTAAAAACATGAAGTAACTGCCCTCTTTTCAAATATTGGCAGAGCTTGTAATCTCCCCTCCAAGGGGCAATTAAGCTTTTGGCATCCAAAAACATTTTGGCTTCTACATTTTAAAAAGGCAAAAGTGTTCATCAAATCCTTCGCATCAAGGAAAAATACCAGCTTTTCTGGCTCATAAAACAAGAGCAGTGCTTTCCTGTACAAATATTCTACAAGTAGTATCTGACTATTTGCACCCGTCTATGCTTTACCTACTACAGAAAAGTTCTGTGTAGGTTGATGAACAGATTATTAACTGGTTTAAAATGATGCCAGTGAAATTGCCAGTTTACCCAGTTCCTAAGTCTCTATAGTGCTAAATGAATGCTGATGTGTTACTGCTGCCGAAGAGCTCTGATGTTCTTTGATCTAATATGTTCATGTGAGTCAAACATCTGTCTTGTGAATAAATCTCACATATAAAGTAGACCTTTTTAATTGTAAAACTTTGCTCTAAACCAAACCTGATCTGTTGCCAGTGCCCCGTAAGCTGCTTTTGGCACGTTCAGGAAACCAAAATACTCTTCCCACCTCTGAAGATGGGTCAGACTTTCTCTCCAGCACACGTTGCAGTTATTCCTGGACTTCCTCACCCTTTCAGGCTCCAGCTGGATATCCTCGGGCCTCTTCTCATGTTTTCAGGATATTTGTGTTAACTTCTAACAGTTTTAGGAGGACTGCAAGCAAGGAGCAGAAGATGTTTCACCTCTGCTTACAGTGTTTCGATATCTGATCTCACCTTTATTCACTGCTTTCCATTTTATCTTTCTGCTTTATAGAGTTTCACAGTATTGTGTTGGTTCTTTGACAGGCGGCATATGACAAAGTGAGAAAGGCTAAGAAGCAAGCAGCAGAAAGGACACAAAAACTTGATGAGAAGCGGAAGAAAGTAAAGCTTGGTAATGAATGAAAACTTCATTTTCTCTTGGCTTGAACTCTTCATTAGCTGGGGGTTTGCATTTCTTCTGCCTCTGGAATTCGCCTCTGATTAAGCTGTGCATTTGTGACGGCTATGGTTTCCTTATGGCCAGTACAATACAGTAGTCGTCTGAAATCTCCCACAGTCATAGCTGGGATGGTCGTGCTCTGGGCAGGAGTTAGGGGATTTGATGACTGTTCAGACTGCTGATACATTGATGTGCCTGGGCAGACGAGAGGTAGCAGAACTATCAGGACTCTACTTTGAAATTGATGTAGGTGTAGCCAAGTTTGTGATCTTTCCATCCACTTCTGGTCAGGAGTGAAAATTCTCTTTGGGTTGGTTTAATTTTCTTTCTTTCTCTGCAGATCTTGAAGCCAGAGAACGAGAAGCCCAGAGCCGTGAGAGTGAAGAGGAGGACATCAGGATAACAAGATCGTTAGAACAAGAAGTAATGACAAATTCTTAGATTTCTCTGCTTCCTCTGATACGAATTGCTGAAAGTCTTTATAATAATGTATAACCATGTGATGCGATGCAGCAAATCTTTGTATAGCAGTCCTTCAGCCTTCTGCATTAAGTGGCTTTATGAAAGAGAAGCGTGTAGAAGGGATCTTGTAGCAAATGGGTCAGTCTCAGGATTTCATTTTTGTCTGCCCTTTTCCTTTTGTCTGGCAGTCAATAACAACAGCTAATTGGTTATATGCTGCCTGATAGGGACGGTGTCGCTAGGACAAAGAGGGGTCCAGTTTTATGAGTGCTGGAGCTGCCACAGAGGAACTGGCAGGAGGGTTGCCCCAGAAGATGGGTATAAGACAAAAACTCTCCTCGGTGGTCTTTAGCTGGCATGAGCCAACCATGGAACTGTGCCCTCAGATATCCATGCTATCTTACCTCTGCTGTAGATGTAGGGGTTTTTTTTTATTTATTTTATGATTCCAGATAATACGCCTGCGTGAAGAAGGCTCCCGTCAGCTTGAGGAGCAGCAGAGGCTCATTCAAGAACAGATCCAGCTTGAAAGAGAGCAGCGCCTGCAAGGTGAGGACTATGAGACTGGAGTCCTCAGCCAAACTACGTGCCTGTGGGACTCCCAGCTCTTCAGTAGGCAGAGCTCACATGCAGCCTTCTGACTTGGTCACCTTGGCATATATAGGATCCTACTCAGCACACTTTTGAGGAATAAGTCAAAAGACTAGTATTTCTGCGGGGTTGTTTCCTTATATGTGGCATGCTGCTCTTTAACATGTTGTTGCTCCTCCTTCCCAATAAATATTCTAAAACATTGAATCTAGATGGTCTGATGTGGAGCCCCACAGTAATGCTGGAGGGAGCCTAAAGTCCTGCTCGCCTGTGACAATTAAAGCAGTCAGTGTTGTAGCCTCAAAATAGGGAACGATTCAAATTTGCAAAAACTAATAGTTGTCATTGGGTTACTACTTCTGTGTCCCCTTGAAAGTTCTCAGTACTTATCACCCAAAAGAGACCCCGTGTGGAGAATAAAGGGTTTTCTAATTTATGTTTGCTGAGGCTTTACTTTCTGGAGCCTGATTCTCTCGTGTTCCTTGGGCGTGCACAGGCTTCGTCCCAGGTTTGTACAAACACCAGCAACAGATCTCTTGGGAAATGAGCAACACGGTGAACTGGAAAACATCTGCGTTCTGTGCTGCGGTACAACAATAGGTAGTTCTGTTCGAAGTCGTCTCCCTCTGGTTCTCCCGGGCTGTTCAGTAGCTGTAGTTAGTCTCCTTCATACAGGAGGGAATGAGATTTTTCCAGAATTACAGAACCTAATCCTTTGGTATCCTGAACCTCATTCCCATCCACACATCTCTATATTGAATTGCCTTTTTTGAATATTCTTTGTGATCTTAAAATACAGTTTTATGTTTCAGAAAGTTCTGTTCTTTTCAAAACTAGTTAGAGTGTTGTTCAGGTTTTCAGTTCAATGGGAAGATTTACTGTCTCTTGCTTGCTACCTCTTTTGTCCTGGCAGAGGCTATAATATAAGATTCATTCCTCTGTCACAGGAAGAGTATTGGTCTAATGAGATAAAATAACACCAGAGGCCCAGATGCAGAATCTTTTTTTGGGGTCACCAGGGTTTTCCTGTATGACTGTATGTAAGTCGTTCATCCCACCCTAGCCTTTCTTAACTTAATTTCACATATCAGGAATTGGGGAGGATATTAAGCATTTGCTTAATGTAAAACACTTTAAGATCCTTGCAACGAGAGCACATCATTATAAAGTATTTAGTTGCAGGGCCAGATTAAATTCTTAGTCTATGCTATCCTTTTTTTCTGTCTACCCTTAATTTTTCCACACTTGTTCCCACCAGCACAACCCTCTTGCAGGGAAAAATGTCACAGAATCTAACAGATCTGCTTGTATTTTTACTTAGCTGTTTCTAGCCTTGATTGTGGCAAGTTCCGTAGAAGGGAAAAATGCTGACATACAATATTCAGTCGGTACTGCAGTTTGTGATGATAGTGTTGCACAAAATTTTGGGGCTGAAATGGTCTAGTGGAAACCCAGAAGTGGTTGCTATTGCCCTACGTACCCCAGGGCAAACTTTGTGCTAAATGCTCTTTAATTCAGGAGTTTTCACACATGTTCTCTTTCTCCTTTCCCCTCTTCAGGCAAGCAAGAAAGAAATGGGGCAGAAGGCAAAATAACTCCCAAACTCAAAGTAAGACATCTTTATAAAGCTAGGTTTTGGTGAAAACTGATGGAGCATTATGCAGCTTTGGAAAACAGAAGGGACACTTCAGCTCTGCTGAAGTTCCTCTGTCTAACGTGTGTCCTGCATGCAAACAGCTCCTCTCACTGCCTTTAAAATGCTCTTCCTCCCTCACCCTTTTCTGTACTGTCTGGTCTGGGTTTTTGAGCCTGAAATTGAGTTGTCTCCGCTTTAGGCGTGGAGAGACATCTGCCTGTTAGCCTGAAATAGCCATTAGTAGGCTTTCAAGTATTATCTTTTCCTATTTCATTGAACAGTGTTTCTCCTTGTTCCCCAAATAATCTGTTCCCTTTGTACATTCTGATGTTGAAATCACTGTTTTGGCAGTTCTGGGAGTGTAGCTGTAAATAGCAAACTTGATTATTGTGCAGGTGGCAGGAGCTGCATTGGATGTGGCAACGTGTGTTCAATTGGACAAAATTAACTTGGTCGTGTTTCTTTCCCAGCTAAAATGGAAATGCAGTAAAGAAGATGAGACGAGAGGGGGATACTCAAAAGACGTTCTATTGCGGATCCTGCAAAAGGTCCTGTCTCACACTCTTTCCTACTACTTCATCTTTCCCTGCTCTCACTCAAATAAGAAAGTAAAAGAAAGAAAGTAAATTCTGGGAAGCTACATCTAAGCCAGAGCAGCTCACTTACTTTTTCTTCTTTTGTCCAGGTTTCTCACTCCTGCCATTTTGAGAGCTCCGCAGCATGATCCATTAGCCATAGATCCATGACTGTTCCCCATTAGCGCCTCTGTCTCCTTCCCAGCAGGGGCTCCTGCTGAAAGAGCAACTGCGAACTCTTCCCACCGCATGGTTCATGCCCTGTGTGAAAGTTAGAGTGGCTGTGTGGTTACGGTGCACTGGTGCCTTCACTTAAAGCACTAAAGCTAATAGCTGCTGTGGGAAGTTCAGAGACAGGAATAGACAAGCCTTTGATCTGATTAATCCCAGCGTGTGGTCTTTATTTTCCCTGCATGCAAGTATCTCCTGTAGCTCTGACTCTGAGCTCAGCAGCCCTATGACACTGGGCCTTGCTGGAAGCAAAGTGTGTAGCTCCATGCCTCCCCAGAATTATTTCCTGGAGGAACAGAAATTATGACAGGTTGGGATCAGTGGAAACATCATGCAAGACAGAAAGGGTGACAACGCAAGCCTCATGCCTGTGAAAACACATGTTTTCTCTCTGCATTCGTTCCACAGATGAACTCAACTTTTCTTTTACGTCTGTAATTAACTTTTCTTTCTTTCTTTGTCTCAATAGTACGGCGACGTGCTCAATTTATTGATCTCGAGTAGGAAGACTGGGAGCGCAGTGGTGGAATTTGCTACGGTTAAGGCTGCTGTAAGTCTGGTGGAGCCCCCAGATGTGTGCAGTGGAGAGTGGGCGAGAAAGGGTGTCGCAGAAGGGGAGGGTTGGCAGCTGATGGCCTGCAGACGCTGCCCTGTCATTAAGGCAGTGGGGAAGGGTAATGAGAGTCTAAAGGTGCAGATGTATGAAGGGAGTGGCAAAGCTGGAGGCACAAACCCAGAGCAGCTCAGGCACATAACAAACAGGCTGTGCATGTAAAAGGCTGAGGAAAGAGACACTGCTTTAAAGAGCAGGCGCTGAACCATTTAATCAGCTCTCACCGAAGGTGAATTACCCATTGTGGAGGTGGGCTTAATGACTTTTAGAGGTTATATCGGGCATTTGCAGTTTAAAAGAAATCAAAACATCTTGACTCACAGTGAGTTATAATAATTCATATGGCTGTAGAAACAGAAATCATCAGTTATGCTTAATTTTAGTAGTTCCATTGACTTAAACTTATACTGCACAAAAGTCTCTCTTTCTTGTCACCTGTCCTTTCCCTCATATATCCAAATAGCTAAAAAAAAACCCCAGAATTGTTTGTGACCTGTTTATCAGAAGTACTGGCAGCAAGGTGGTCTATCTGTGCTTGATGCAGATGTGGACCTTATGCTTCTTATGTAGGGCGGCTGTGAAATCTTCGTTGTTTGTGCCCTACTTGGCCTTGCTGCCAGGCTGGGATGGAAACACTCATGATTTTTAGTTACCTGTGAGGGAGTGGGGTCTGAAATTCAGATGATGATGGAAGAATATTTTCATTGTTAGGAGATGGCTGTGAAGAATGAAGTTGGCCTGATAAATAATCCTCTGAAGATTTCCTGGCTGGAGGGCCAGCCCCGGAACAATCCCAGCACTGTCCTTTCAGACAGCACTAGTCAGCCTAGGACTTCACAGGTAAGGAGACATAGCCTGCTCTTATTTAAATCTGTTTCTATAGCAACCTAAATTTAACAGTGTGCTTTGCATTTATGGTAAGATACGTTGATTCCCAGCAGAGCTGAAAAGAAGCTCTTGATGAAAGGGCTGGCTTTCTGATGAGCCCTTTTGTGCTGAAGCAGTGGCTTTTTTAAAGGACCTTTTGCCTGAGTGGCAGCGCGGTGAGAACACAAGCTATTTGGATGTCTGGTTCTCCGCATGATTTCATTCTCTTCCAAGTGAAAAACAAGGATGTTTCTTGCTCAGTTCAAAGCCTCTAATGTCATTCTGCTGGAACTTTTTCTAATATACTTTGACTGTGGGAATCTTCTGGCTGATAGCTGGTTGAAATGGATCTCCTAGAAGGCTTCTTGAGAGAGGCTTTGTTATTCACTGCATTCGCAAGAGGGTGAAATTTCAGTGCTAAAAGGAAACCTATATTCTTAGGGTCTGCAGGAGGGAAGAGAAAGCAACATCAAATCTAAAATCCTTGCAGAGACCATATCGTCTGCTTTGTGTCCTACTTACCAGTGCAGTTACTCTGAGTGCAAGGTGCTCGCTCTTGGCTGCTTCCTCTTTGTTTCACCCGATAATCACTCTGAAGCTGCTGCTCCTAAATAACAAGTGTATTCCAATCACAAAGCAAATGGAAGGCAATAACATCTAATGCAAATTGTTGGCTCTCCGTTACCCCTTGCTCCTGTTGGCCCTCTGGAGTGGCAGACATATCCGCTTCTTTTGAAGCATGTTACGTTGCGCTTTGTTCTATAGCACGGGATTTATCTCGTGCTCTGCGTGTCTTCTGTTCTGGTTAGTAATTCCCTGGCTGTGAAGGTGTGAAGGCACCCCAGATCCTTTGCTGGTTATTCGAGTTCCAATTCAAACTTCTTGTGCTACTTAGTCCCCGTTCCTCCTTCCTTTGATATAAAGAGCAAAAAGATGTAATTGCTGAGAGGGCTCCTGCCTCGTGCTCTGCAGGTGCCCGTAGTCTGTGTGTCTCTGTCTCCATCAGCTTTGTGTGTGTTCACTACCCAAATATTTTAGTAGCTTGTGAGATTGTTCAGTACATTCACTCTCCTGACTTTTTCTTAAGTACTTTATTTACTGTAGATGCATTTATACATCATAATGTCGTGCTGTTATGCTAGTTTTGTTTAGGGTTGTATGTTTTCACTTTGCATGTGTGTGCTTTGTCTGAACAGCCTGGCCTGAGCAGCATAGTTTCCCAGAAATCTCAGGCAAAGGCAGTTACAGCATCACGGCGTCGGAGCCAGGCAGTTCTCCATGCACTACGTAGAACCGGTGAGAGTCCTGCAGACACAGCAGATTCACAGAGGTGGCCAGAGTGTTAGAAGGCAAACTGGGGAGGGAAAAAGCAGAATCCTATCCAGTTTGAGTATCTCTTGCTAGTAGAGAGTGAGAACTGGCTCATTCGTACCTGATGGGGTTGCTGGTGCAGTTGGAGCTTGGTACTGGATTCTTGCCTCTGTGGGTTCAAAAGCCCTGGCTTTTGACTGAGTTTACCTTGGCTTGTTTCCACGGCCAAAGCTTGTTAGTGTGGAACTGCAGCGTCTGCCTGCTGTGAAGGATTAGCTCGGTGGAGCAGCGAGGGAGAGCAGGCTGAAGCAGTGAATGGTGTTCATGCTGTGTGGAGGTGGTGACTCACTTCTGTCCAACGCAGCCTCGTCAGTCCTGTATTAGCTCGCAAAACGGTGAGGGGCTATGGGCAGTGACTTATTCCCTTTCCCAAGAATTGCAGTGCTGTCGCTCGTCCGTCCTTTCTCCTGCTTTTATGTGTTAGCAGCTGCAAACTCTTTGGTTACATTGCAGTCTTGCTGTCCGGGATAAGATCTCTAAGCTGCTCTGGTGCCCACTTTCCTAGTTCCTACTCCAGACCCTCCCCAATTCTCCTGCTGCTTCCACTAGGATGCTTCCAAAATCTGTAATGTGGTAATAGCTTCTCTTGGCTGTACTGATTCCAGTTGACTTATTCTTTGTCCTCAGCCCTTCAACTCTAGACTTTGCAAAATGAGCTCTTTCAGATCTCTTTTGCCACTGTCTCAACCTGCTCCATCTTCATCCTTTCATACCCAGTCTGGCTTCCCAGCCATCAGGGTCCATGTTCTCGCTTTCAAGCTGCACTAATCTCATCCTGATGTAAGCTACCCTCACTTCCTATTTGCTGCTCCCTCTGGGTTGCTCCTATTTCTGTCTGAATCCACCCCCACGTTTGCTCCCACTTTGTGCAAATGCAGCTCTTTCCCCTCTCTGCTTCAGAAAACAGCCGAAAACCTGCAGCGTTCCCATGGCAACGCACTCACTACTCATTTGCTCCAGAGCTGTGTCTGCTCCCTGCCTGGGGTACTCAGCCAGCAGCTGTGCACCGGCATCTTCCACTAAAGGACAGCCACACGCTAACTAGACCAGGGAGTTCTGGAAGCCGTTCCCCGGTGAAAGCAAAGCTGATCGTCGAAAAATCGTGCTGTGAGGAGGCAGTAAGTTGTGAGATCCTTGCCTCCACTGTCTTGGTTGGCTTGTTTTCTTCTCCAGCACTGGGTGCACATTGCCCAGCAGTTCCTGGAGAGCTGCTGGAGCCAAACAGGCGAGTTGTGCTTGAATTACAAAAGCTGTGGATTGGCCAGTGTTCCTCTAGGCTACTTGAGAGCAATGACTATTTGATTGCTGCAGCTCTGAATGGTTCAGGGCACACCACAGCTGCACAATGCTGGGAAGAGCATATTTTGCTACTGCAACAGCATGAAGCACTCACTTCTGGAAGGGTCTTCCTTGCACCTTTAGTAGTGGGATCTCCCTGCCAGTGGTCCTCATTCATTTTGGGCCATTCATTCAGCCATGCTAAAGTGTTGAGAAAAGCCTTCTGTCGGGCACTCTTGCATCTTTTCTAAGCTCCTTTGAGGTTTCACAGAGTTTGTTTTATATTACCTGACTTTACAGCCTGGTGTGAGTCTAGTAGGTTAAGAGCTATCTGTGCCTTCTCTGCAGTGTCTCTGTGTGCTTTGCTATAGCCAGCTTCCAAAGCTCACCGTTATCTGGGTGCGTGGAGGTTGTATTTTCTTTTTTTAAAGAGAGGCCTAGTATCTAATCTAGCTATGAAAAAGGCAAGAATTGGTGAGCCAGTAGTTTCTGCAGTGTCCTTTTAACAGCTTGCCCTGATCCTGCCGAAAATGTTGTCAGCCTGGCAGAGCAGTTCCCATTGTCCAGCTCTCGGGGTAAAGAACTTTCATTCCAACACTGGGTCTTGGCCTGAGCTCTGTGCCCTCTCCGCAGGGGAAGGGAAAGTCCCAGCAGCTCTGGCCTTCTCCCAGCCTGGAAAAGCAGAGCCACACTGCTTCCCCACCCTCCTAGAAACCTGAAGTGCCAGAGAGGATCGATCCCTGTCGCTGCAGATAAGGGACCTGTGCTCTTGGTGCCTGGGCTTTTTCTGGCTTGCTACCAATGAAATGAGGCAACAAAACGCTTCCAGTCACAGATACATTTATTCTTCCATATCTGTACAGCTGATAGATCAGTGCATGCTTCAAGCAGCAGTATCTAGAGAAATTTCTTCTCCTGCTAGTAAGGTAAATAAACTGCTGTTGCTGTATTACGAGCCTACATGGACGCTTACCTGTTTCCAGGCTGAGAGTGCCAACTGCACTTGAGCTGGGGGGAAAAGAAACCCACAAGGAAAAAAAAGAGCAGGAACAGCTTTGATTTTTCACATCCAAACAGGGTGGGAGAAGAAACACTAGTTTCTGTCTTTTGACCCTTGCCATAGCTACAGCTTTGAGATGCAGTGCTATTGTCTCCTTGCAAGCTGCCTGCTTATCCACAAATGATGTATGCCATATCCCTTTCTGTCCGTGTCCCGCAGTGTCACAGCCACATCCCCAAAATAACAAGTCTTTTGGCAAACAATGCCATTCTTCCATGAGGAGATGCACAGTCAAGAGTGGGAAATTCCCAGTGCGGAGGACGGTAACTTGCCCACGAGGTTCCAGCAGACAGTGCTCTCATCTGAGCAGGGAGCCTCTGAGCTCCGCTCCAAAGGACTCCTTGGCAAGGACAAGGACAGTCTGTGGTGGGGAAGGCGAGAACAACAAAACAGGCCACACGTAACAGGGATGCTGCAGTATCCTTCCTCCCACTAGGACTAGAGAAACTGGCTGCAGCAGTAGGTAAATGTGATATCTTAAATGATAAATACCTTCAAATGGCGTAATCTCGTGGATTCTGTTTCCTGAGGGTCTGCAGAACATCCTCGAGAAGCGATAGCCCCAAGTCCACTTTGAAGGACAGGAAGGGATCAGACAGGTCAGAAAGGGTGGTGCCATTCTGGGTGCCTGTCTCTGAGGTCCCGCAGTCTGTCGCCTGGTCCTTGTGGAATTGAGTTTGAGTGGCTTTGTGGTACTGATGAGTAGCACCAGAAAAGGAGATGTCAGAGTGCGAATCCGTGTGATCAATGATGTTAGGGCAGCTAGAACTGTCCAGGTAGAGCCGGGGGGGCTTGGGAGGTGCTTGTGCCTTGGCTAGGTTTTGCTCGCTCTGACACGACAGGTAATCAGACTTGTCCTTCAGATCCCTCAAGCATTCCCTCTTCTGGCACTGTCCATCACTGTCCAGAGTG
Source organism: Rissa tridactyla (assembly GCF_028500815.1). Classification (NCBI taxonomy): domain Eukaryota; kingdom Metazoa; phylum Chordata; class Aves; order Charadriiformes; family Laridae; genus Rissa; species Rissa tridactyla. Next base: position 813,034 of record NC_071469.1, read on the forward strand.
TGGCTGTTCTGATTCAAGAGGATGACTTGGTTGCCCAGCTTTTTGTGTCTCCTGAGTGAGAAACGTCTGAAGAACGTTGTGGACTTGATGGACCCTCTCCGCCAAGTATCCATGCTGATGAAAGGTAATGAGAAGAAGGAAACTGCTGACTCTTCACAGTCAGGTGTTGGACTTAAGTCGCAGGATCAGCAGCAAGCCACACAACAGGAACAACCTCTTCCTTCCCTGTTCCTGTAGCTGGAAGGAAAACAGAGAGGCTGGTATTGCAGGAAATGCAAACCTCACACTACGTCCCCGTGCTAAGGAGCAGTTGGCCTGTCTTAGACATTAAGGAGTCTCCTTCTTCAGTGCAGAAGGAATGGCAGTGTCTGAGCGTATTAAATCTGGGCTGCAGAACCAAGCTGATGAAGAATAGCGAAGGCATACAGTCACCATGAGAACAGATTTAATCTAGTATCTAGAACAGAAGGGCACTTTGGTACCATGGTAACCAGCCACCTTCATGGAGAAGGGCACAGTATAAAAATCTCAGTGGGTGGTTAGGAAGGGAGACGGTGACTCAGTCGCGCTGAAGGAAACCAAAGAAATACAGTCAAACAGAAATTTAAAAAGCAACAAAACGCAGGTGTTAAAGACAAACGTTAGGAAAATTGAATGCAAAATAGACTTACGCCGTGTCGGAGCAGCAGCCGAGTCTAACAGGCGGCGAGGAGAAACTGCTGAAGCACTTGGAGAACTGTGACCACCGCGTTCCCCAGTATGCTGGGGCGTTGGAAGAAGCAAGTCCAGGGACGATTCAGCCAGGTTGGACCCGAAACGCTAAAAATCCACAAAGCCGCCTTCTCTTCATGTGCCTCCTGTCACTGCTTCCCAGGCTGCAGTTCCTTGTGCGTATGTATTTGTTTTGAGCCAAGCCCTTGCTGAGTCAGCCACGTCAGAAACTGGGTTTTACACCATTGGTAATTGCCAGGATTGCAGGAAGTAGGTGTGTAGAGTGGCAAAGCATCAGCCCACACTCTGCCTGAGGAGAAAGCGAGCTCCCTCAGAGGCACCCAGATTGCTTGAGAACTGCCAACATGAAGACGGACTGGGACCCCATCTCGAATCGGTCCGTTTCTTCTCTTGGTGCTCTCCCTTCTGCCACTCCTGATGGCTTCTTGTACCAGCAGGGCTCCCAAATGAGGCCAGGAACAATCTCTTGTCTGTTTTAAATTTAAATCCGGAGTGTGAGGTAGTGTTTCAGGTTTGTATGGGTGATTCATCTGCGTGAGTCTCATGTAGGCTATTTCATTCAGCCCAGCAAATGACAGTGAGTATCTGTGGTTAGTGGACAGGCACTTTGAAGAAGCCTACTTCTGCCGCTGAAGGCTGATACAATCTGCTGCTTTCTCAGACGCTGTGAAAGTCTGTGCCGGGCAGCACGGAAAGGTTATTTCATTCATGCAGCTCCTAAGATACAGTTACAGCGTATTAGTCTCTTAATTCCCCGGTCTAAGTTTCTCATCTGTTGTGGGCTTCTATTTTGTCCTCGCAGCTAGACGCTGCAGCTGCAGGAACCACGTTGCTGGCACACGACAACAAATTTGCACTTGCCCCGTTTTCATGCAGAATCTTATTTAGCTATTCTATTGCCTTTCCATCCCTTCTCTTTTCTATCTAAGATGTCCTTAAATCACCACTAAATCTACTTCCTAGAAAAATGAACATGAGATTTTTATTTTTTTTTCATTCACCTTCTGTCTAAATGCTTTTATTTCTACCTGAACTGTCAAGCAAATGAGCTGGATGTTTCCAAGCATTGCAGCGCTTTGAATGTGTCTGAAATAGTAAGGCCACCTACTAATGTTAAATGGCTTTTGAAAGCAGAGTGCCAAAACCACCACTTTGCTCTGCGATAGCAGCTGTCATCTGCTGCCTACATTTATTAGGTAGAGTCTGCAATCACCACTTAGCTGACGTGACAGTTGCTACCACACACAGCAGAAAGGCTCCAAGAGCTTTTGAGAACTGAAACGCTCTTGTGGCAGGTTTGGGAATGTACCTGGTGGTTTTCTTTCTGCAGCCACTTCCGTGGCTAAACCACAGAAAGGTTTGATTTTTTTTTTTTTTATGGCATTAGCCTTTATAACGGGTGAAGTGTACGCTGGACTTTGTGCGCAGCGTTGTACTTGCAGTGCAAGCTGGTCATCCAAAATAAGCAGCCCCAGCGAGGCGAGCCGTGCCTCCCCACCCCCCCAGGCTGGGAGCGGGGAGTAGCTCCAGCAGCGGGGGGTAACCCGGGCTCCCTGTCTGGCCCGCTCGGTCTCCTCAGTTACTCCCTTACGACGCTGGCTGGTTTCGGTAGGCCGGCAGCTTTCGCACCTACCTGATGTCTCCGGGCTCGTACTGCTATGAACCACCCTCCTGGCTCGGGCGCGTTGTGAGTGGGGGTTTATGGAGGGGGGGGACCTGGGGTCTATACTGTCCTTGAGAGGTTGCGTTTGTTTCCCGCTCCTAGGCCTCGGTGGTGTCGGAACGGGATTACGAGAGCCTGGTGATGATGCGCATGCGCCAAGCAGCAGAGAGGCAGCAGCTCATTGAACAGCTGAAGCGGGAAGACGAGGAAGAGTCTCACACCTAGCATGAGAGAGTATGGATTCTCCCCACCCCATCGCTCTTCATTTCCGGAGCTGTTTCTTAAATTAAGTCAATAAACCTCCTTTTTTAAAACTGTTGTAGGAATACAAACTCTCGGTGACTGCAGCCCTTATCCCTTTCCAGCGTGGGGTCGGGGGGGAATGGCTGCGTCAGCTTCGGGGTAAGTGTATTAACCTGTCGTCTGCGTACTCGGAGCAGCTGCCCAGTCCCAGAGGGTGAGGTGAGAGCGGCGCTATCAGAACACCAAACCTCCGAGCTTTTAATCCCCGAGAGCTTGTGCAGGAGCTGTGGCTGCGGAAGGCCTTGGCAACGACTGTTTAAAACAACCCACAGAAAGACATTGGTCGCTTTAGAGAAATGTTTTATTGGTGTTACCCCTACAGCAGGATTGATACACAGTCCCAAACGATCCAGCATCACAACTGCTGCTGTTGAGATGACAGAGCTGGTACCTGACATGTTGGCAAGACCTTTCTGTGCTGCTCTAAGGCTATTTCAGGAACAATGCGTTACACTTGAATGGCGCTCTCGGGGCTGAAAGGTTCATGCTGCTGCTAACCACAGTCCCGGGGGGGGAGAAACTTTCTCTCAGAGAGCACTGGGCAGGGTCGGCAGTTTGAGGGCTGAGATAGCAGATAGCATGGCGTCCGTGCTGGGCCTGCCCTCCCTGCCCCCGTGGCCTGGGAGAAGGCATGCCCTGAACTCGCTCAGCTCAGCACGGCCCTCCCCGGGGCAGCCCTGAGGAACAGGCAGACGAGTCTGTTATTTGAGCTTCCTCCAATGCATGCTAAATAGATGATTAAAATGTAAAAAGATGGTATTTGCCAGACTGCCATTCAGCTGAGTGCGGGGAAGAGCCATCTGTTCTCTGTGCGTGATTTCGTCTGGACCGGGCGCGCTTTCCTCCCCCCGGTCTTGTGAAATGGCAGGATGGCAAGTTTATGTTGGGTCAAGTTTTGCCCCTACACCACTCCTCCCCCCGTGCCCGAGTGCCTGGAGTCTGGGACAGAAAGGGATGAAGGGGCAGAGTCTGCTGTCGGTCCTGCGTGAGATGATCCCCAGCAGGACCTCGTCCAGGAGGGGCGCAGAAGTCTTCCTCGCTATTCCTTGTGGAGGCACCACACCAGCGTCTGGCCCACGCCCGTCATGCTCACCACCCGGTAACCGCAGCTCTCCAGCTTGTTCAACACTATCCGCGGCGCGTCGTTCACGTAGTACTCCCAGCTGCCAGCAGGAAAGAGGAGAAGAAATAAAATGAGGTGGAGAAGGAAGAGTCAAGAATTTCCTTGTGGAAGTGGCTCTGCCTCACTACTAACCCGGCACAGCGACCGCGTCTGGCACGGCCTGTGTGGTGCAGAGTCTCGGTGAACCAGATGGGGAGGGCCAAACCCCCAGCTGCCCAACCGAGGAGGAAGCCTGGCCGGAACGAAGGCTCGTGTTAATTGAAACGTGGTTTGAGCCCCGCTTGTCCAAAGCCCCGTGCTGCTCGGCAGCTGGGCTGGAACTGCAGCAGGGAGGGCTCCCAAGCACCCGCGGCTGGGAACTCGTGGAAAAAGAGGATAATCTCTGCCAAGCAGGGAGTAATGATTCAGGTGTTTCTAAGGAATGTTTTACCAACGTTTTGCCTGTGTCGGAGCGTGTCTGTAAGCTGGGTGTTTTTTGGAGCCTGCGCTTGAAATTTGGGAATTGGAAAAAATGCTGCCCTCAGCCAAGTATTGAGCCTTCGAAAAACCAGAAGTTATCGGTCCTCGACGGAGCTGCCAGACAAGGTGGAGCTGAGGCCCCCCCCCCTGCCCCGGCAGCTCAGAGCAGCCGCACGCTGTGTGTGTCGGGAACCGACACTTGGGATCTTTCTCCAGCTTTTATTCCCCCGCGGTTTCTGCTGGCTCTGCATTCGGAGCAGCAGCTCTCCTTCCCCCCGCCTCGTCCCCGAGGCTGCTGCTCCGCCGGAGACTTGAGTTCTGTGAGGCTGCTCCGGCCACAAAGAAAATAGCTGGTGGCTGCGGAGGGCAGAGGAGCGCAACACAGACACCAAATGGGCTGAATGCGGTGGGGAGGCAGCAAGTGGAACCTCAGCGCTGGCTTTGGCAGCCGGCCCCTTCCTTGAACCGCAGTCTTCTGGGATGCAGCATTTATCCAAGCAGATGGGGTAAGCTTCGGAATAGTTCAGCTCTTAGATGACTCACTGTGCCTGATAAGCTGATAATGATGGGCTGCAGGATCACTGCGATCTTGTTTGGGCACCTTAACAAAGACTCTCCTGATTTTCATACTAATAACAACAAAAAAAGACCCAAAAGCATTTCCAAAGTTGCGTTCGCTAAGGTTGCAAAACATCAGTGGAGCGGTGAGTACTTTTAAAGCACGAAATAACACCAAGATATGAAAGCTTTTTTTCAGTTTCTCAAGACAGACGATACTTTGCTGTAATTATAGATGTGGTGTAAAGGTAATGTGTATTATTATAAGTGTCTTTGAACTTAATGCTTTCTCTAAGAGGCTTGCCACATACCCTTCAGATTCACATGGTGGAGTTGGTAAATATTATTCCCATTATGCCGAGGAAGGCGCTGAGGCAGGGATTGCTTGTTATTTGCAGGAACCTAAAAAACCGAGCGGCTGAGCTAAAAGCAGCAGGACAGCCCAGCTGCCCCGGGCTTTAAACAGCCCCGAACCGCGCGAAATAAAAGATGGCACACACTGGGCATGGCATGCACCGCCGTCTCCCCGTGCGGCTGGCCTCGGTCAGGATGGAGCGGCTGGGAGCCTTCGCAAAGCCTTTGCTCCCGGCGAAACGCCAGTAGGGAAGAGAAGGGTCACCCGCGCCGGGGGAGGAGAGGGCTCCTGCCCCGCACACGGCGAGCCCGCGGCCCCCGCTGCCCTGCGCCCCGTGTGCCGGAGCAGAGTGCCCGGGGGAGCGGGGATGGGATGGAGCCGGGCAGGAGCGAGCGTCCTCCACGGGCAGGTGGTTTTGGTGGTGGCGCAGACAAAGCTCCCGGCGGTACCTGCCCGCTGCCCTCGGCTCCCTGCGGGACGGGGTTTGCGCTGCCCCGGCCAAGGGCTGCATCGCAGAAGGAGCGGGTGCCTCAGAGCTCGCCTCCCAGGGCCTGGCGCGGAGGCGCCGGGGTTCACCTCGGACCGGGCAGCGCTGGGAGCCTTTATAATGACGGGGGGGGTGCCCAGCAGTCACCCACATGCACCCACCCAGGGGGACCTGGAAGACCCCCCCTTTCCTGCAGCAGGGTCGGGCTTTTGGTCCTTGGCCCCAGGGGGCTGGGGCAGAGCCGGGCTCCCCCCACGAAAGCCTAGGTGGCCCCGGGGCTCTGCCCCCACATCAGATGGGGGTGGCAGTGCTGCCTGCACCCGGCGGCTAATTGAGCTTAATGATGGGCCGCTCACAGTAGCCGGTGCGGAGTTGCCTGACAGGATCCGTGCTCTCCCTTATTAGAGGCAATTAAGTACTCGTGTGTCTTGCGGCGCCCGGCAGGTCCCCCCTGCCCAGGCCCTTTCTCTCAGGCTCCCTCCAAGCTCTTGTTTCAGGTTTTTGGTGCCAGGGGAAGGGTGAGATGTGTGGTGTCCCGTGGCTGGGCTGGTGCTGGCCGAGCCCCGCAGCGGGTGGATGCAAGTCCCCCTCGGCCGCGGTGCGGACGCGCATCTCGCTCCTGGCCGGGATTTTGGCAGCGGAGGCCAGGGCTCTCCCCGCTGGCAGCCCGCCGTGCCTCGCGGGTGGCAGCAGCCGCATTCCAGCCAGGTTCGTTCCTCCACCCGCTGTTGCTCAAGCGCCACCGGGGAAGGACGCCGGGACGCAGCGGAGCTGCCCTGGCTCTGACACAGCCACAGCACGGGGCAGGGGGGGAAAGAGGGGGCTGGAAACGCTCCGGGCTGCAGGGAGGGATGAAAGGTGGTGAGTCCACCAGGGAGATCCCTTCTCCCAGACAAGCCAAAGGTGGCACTCGGTTCCTTACACCGCCGCGTCTCCTCCCTGCCTCCGGGGCAGACCCCACGCAGGCGTGAGATTTGTCTTTGCCTTTCCTTTCCGCCCTGATCCCAGGGCTGCTTGCCCCCGTCTCGCAGGAGCCAGTGGCGCTTCTTCCTCTTTGGAGCCTCCTCTTGCCCCCGCTGGGCTCTCCCTTCTCCCATCGCACACCCCCGTGTCCGCGGGCTGGGCCGGCACCGGCACGAAGCTGCCGCTGCTGAGGGTCCCCGGCCACCCCCGGGGCTGGCAATGGCCCCGCATCCCCCCCCCCGAGCTCTTCCACAGGGATGTGGGTGACAGGAGGGGTCCGGGACCAGCCTTTTGGCGCTGCGGGGAGCTGGCAGGGGCCCCACTCTCATTTGTAAGGGTTTCTCTTTAATGGGGGGCCTTCCGTGTTTTTTTTTTTAATCTCCTCTTTCTTTAAAATCTCCCGCCCCATTCAGGTTTTTAGCGCTGCAGGAGCTGAGGGCCCGGACCTCGGTGTTTGCCGGGCTGGTACCGAGTAGGTGGGTTTTCCCCGCTCCGCCGGTGGAAGTTCGAGAACGCACCGGGACGGAGAGGCCCCTTCTCCTGAGCGCCTGGTCCCCCTCCCGCTCCTCCTCCGCACCGCGGCGCTGGGGGCGAGCTGAGCCGGAGCCCAGCCGCTGCCCCCCGCCTTTTAACTTGCATTTGGGGCTTGTTTTGCCTTGTGGGTTGGGTTTTTTTTTTTTCCTCCGGGGAAAAACAAGAAGTGAGATATCAAGCAGGGGGGGAAAAAGTTTAAAAAAAAAAAAAAAAAAAGTGGGCCAAGATGATGTAAAGAACATGCGGGTAACGTCTCCAAGCTGATGAAGGCTGGTGTCAAAGTCGGTGTGGGCAGAGAGACGGGGACGTGGAGAAGCGTCAGATATACACGGCTTGGGAACGCGCGGGATAATGGGCTGGAGCCAGGGAGGGGGGAGGCGATGGGGAGCAGCCCCAGCCCCGGGGCTCAGCAGCCCAAGGAAAAGCTGCAGGAGCCATGGAGGGGCTGGCGCGGGTGGCCGGGGAGAGTGGGACGGGACGGGACGGGCTGCGGGGGAGCGTGTCGGGGCCAGGCACCACTAAAGGGCACAGGCTGGGCCGGCGCCCTGTGCTCCCCGGCATCCCGGGGCCGGACGTGGTAATAAGGCAGAGGAGGTTTGTCTTTAAGGATTAAGGGTGGGAAAAAGGCAGACGAAGTTATGCAGAAAGATTCCAATGCTCCCTGTGTTTTGTGCCGGGCAGGGCGTGCGTCAGGGAACAGCCAGCAGCACCCCAAGCGGGTAAGGGGAGAGGAGAGGGGTGAGGTGGGTCAGGAGCTAAAATGGGGTCAGAGCAAGAAAAAAAAGAAAGAACTAAATGCAATATCAGGCAGCGTTTCCTTGGGCAAGCATCAGCAGGCAGCGGCAGGGACACATGTGTGCCCTTTCAGCGTCGAACTAGCCCTGGGATTGAATAGGCAGCTGGAAGGTGCCGTGGTGGATACAGGGAGGGAAAATGTTCCCGATTTTCTTGGGAAAATAAGGAGAGGGGAGAGCCTGAGGCGTCGCAGGGGAGGACTTACAAGTGGTTCCCCAGCATGTTCCGCTTCGTGGCCCCCAGGAAGCTCATCAGGCTGGGATCCGAATGCTCATCTCCCACCATGGTGGGGCCAACCTCCTGCAGGGAAAGGCAGCAGAGCGGTGAGTGACCAGCGGCGGCTCGGTCCCCTTTCCCCGCTCCCCAGCACCGCTCCAGTAAGAGCTTTACTGGGATGGGAATTACTGCGAGCCCCCTCCCCGGCCCAGGAGAGGACCTCGGTGGCTTTGCTCCTGGAGGGCCACCTGCTGGCTGCGCTCACGGTGGCCCTGGGCCTCCGGGATCCACCACCCAGTGGTGGGTCTGTAGGACATCAGCGAGGTGCTGCTCAGGGCAGCCTTGTGGGGCTCGTTTTGCCTCGTGGGGCAAAACCTGCGTGGTTTACCCTGAGATGAGCATCCCCGGGCCAGTTAGGGACCTTTTGCCTGTCCTGGTGGAGGACACCTTTGGGAATGGCTCCACGCCCTGGGAAGGGTGAGGAGATCGGGGTGAGAAGGCGCCACGGGGTGCGTGGGGCAGCTGAGCGCCCGTGGGGTGACGAGGGACAGTCCCACTCCCTTGGAAGAGAGAGGAGCTGGGGGGAGCCGGGGGGAGGCGGTCGGGGACGTGAGTCATCTCCCCACCAGAGCCATCGCTGGGCTTCCCACACCTCATACAGCGGGGGGGACGGGGACGTTTCGGTACAGCGCTCCGAAAGTGTTGTTTTATGAGACGTTCCTGGGCTGGAGGTTTTCCAGAACGAAGTCTACGGGCCCGTCAGGTAACGGCAGCGCAATGTGACCTCCGCGATGACCGCCCGCTCCGGCGCCAGCACCCACAGCCCTGAGCACGGCCACAGCGGCGGGGGCCGGGGAGGGGGAGAGACCTGGCCCGCAGCCCCACGGCGGGACCCCCGGCCCAGCCCGCCCTGCTCAGCGCTGGGGGGAGCTGCCCCGACCCTGCTCCAAACCTGCTCCCGGCTGCCCCTGGGAACAGCCGCGCTTAATCCATTTTAATCGGTGGAGCAATTGTTTCCGGTTAAATCTCCTTGGGAAAACTTGGCAGGGGAAAACTTGTCTTTGGAGGGATGTCCCCCACCCACTGGCAAACCTACACGCCGTTATCGGCACTTTATAACACACAAAGGGCTGCTCAACCCTAAATAACCTCAGAAGTATTTTAAGTCCCACCCAGACCCTGTTTGACCCCCCCTCTTCCCTGTCACCCCCTGGAGAAAGTGGAGCCGAGGGGCAGGACGAGGGTCCAGCAGAGGCTGCGGGGGGAGGTTTGCGGGATCCATGTCACCCTGTGGCGTGGAGCGCTCGGGGCAGCGGGACGGGAAGCTCTTTGACCCACGGGGAGTTTGGGAAGAGTCTGTCGGCAGAGAACAGGGTGTTTCTGGGGGGCTGGCGTGGGGAGAGCGGAGGGGCGAGGAGGGGCTGCAGCCGAGAGGGCGAGATCCCTCCCGACAGCATCCCCCCGCAAACCGGGGCTGGGAACCGCGCGTACACCCTGAGCCCCGGGCACATCCCGACTCGGAGCACTTTTGGAGCAGCACTGATGGAGCATGTCAGTGAGCCGCGGGCACGCGCGGCGGGTTCAGCCGTCTGCGGCGCTGGAAAAGACCAAAACCGAAGCAGGGGATCACCCTTCCCCGCTCGCCGCTGCCCATCCAGCCCCGCAGCCCGGCACTGCCATCCCCACGGGAGTCGTGCCAGGGGAGGGGGCGACTCCTCCCTGTCCCCCCGCTGCCGGGAGGGAGCGGCCGAGTCAATCACCTGCCACTGGCCCAGGATGGGCCGTTTCCAGCCGCGGCCCAGTGCCAAGTTTCATGTTGGGAATGTTTGCTCTGCCCTGCTAAAGAGCAGAGTTCCCAAAGTCTCTGGCGGGGGGGAACATGTGCTAAGCTGCGATAACCCAGCCCGTCCTGTTGCGTGTCCTTCCCCCCCCCGCAGGGCTCTAAGCCCCAACCACGTGGCGCTTTCCGCATCTCGGTCCACAGTCGCTTCATCGACCTTTGCGACGCCAATGTGGCTGCCAGCGGGCGCTGGGCGCGCACCATCCCCAAGCCTCCCCGTCCTCAGCGCGCTGCTCGCCCGGTGCCCGGGGGGTGTAACGGGGCATCCGCAGCGGCGGCAGCAGCGTCTTTCACCAAACTCCTGCCAGCTTCTCCATCAGCCCACCGTTACCCTCTTCCTACCACAGAGCCCCATCGGCATCTTTTGGCTGCTGGACGTACAGTTCCCCTCTGTGTTGGGAAAAGGAATAAAACCCGGGTACGGACGTACACACACACACACACACACACACACACACACACACGGCTGACCCTCTCCTCTCGCAGTCCCGGCGGCCAGCGGGCCGGCAGCAACTGCTCAGCGGCCGCAGATGCTGCGATCGTTAGGAAGCACCGTTTCCTTTGGGTCCCTCCGGGAGAACAACGGGCTGCGCTCCCAGCCTGGGGCTCCCGCCACTGCCTGGGCTGCGCGCAGCCACCCCGCTGCCAGCAATGCCCTTGGCTACGGCTGCATTTTTCACCAGGAAATGGCTTTTGGGGGACGAGGGAAAACCTAGGGCGAGGACTCGTGGCCAGAGGTGAGTTTCTTTGCCATCCATGGGATCCTACGGGAAGTTTCCCTAGTTACGTTACTGGCTGTTCCGGAGGGGAGGGATAGAGGGGAAGGGAGCAGGGGTACCAGCACCTGCAGGGACGCGGACAGGGTGACGCCCGAAAGGATGGGGTGACACCAAAGGGATGGGGTGACGCCCAAAGGGATGGGGTGTCACCTGCAGGGAGGGGGTGACACCCGAAGGGGTGGGGTGACACCTGCAGGGAGGGGGTGACACCCGAAGGGACACGGTCGTGCACAAGGGGCTCACGCCGGGCACCTCGTTCCGGCCACCGGCGGCTGGGGCACAGCTCGGCCGTTCCCTGGGGGTCCCCCAAAGCTGGGGGCCGTCTCCCCCCCCGCCCCCCAGCCCGGGGCAGCAGCGCGTCCCCCCCCGGCCCCGGCAGCCCCCGCCGTCCCGGCGGACTCACCATGCGGATCTGGGTGCTGATGAGCAGGTACGGCATCGTCCCGCCGCTGCCGCCGCCGCCGCCGCCGGGGGGGCCGTGCCCGGGGCCGACACCGCCCCCCGCCCCGACACCGCCCCCGGGCAACGGCACCGACCGCCCCTCCGCGGGGGGGCCGGGGGCGGCCCCCGGGGCTCGGGGGACCTGGGCCGGGGGGGTGACCCCTGGCGTGGAGCGGGGGGGACGCCGGGTCTGCCCCAGGGACCGGGGCTCTGCCTCCGGGCGAGGGGCGGGAGGCGATGGTGGGCGGAGGAGCGATGGACGGGGAGCCACAGGACGGGCGTGAGGGACGGGACAGGGAGGGCAGGAGATGGTGGCCAGGGAGCCACAGGACAGGAGATGGTGGCCAGGGAGACAGAGGACAGGAGATGGTGGGCTGGGAGCCACAGGACAGGAGATGGTGGCCAGGGAGACACAGGACAGGAGATGGTGGCCAGGGAGCCACAGGACAGGAGATGGTGGCCAGGGAGACAGAGGACAGGAGACGATGGACTGGGAGCCATAGGACAGGAGATGATGGGCTGTGAGACAGAGGACAGAGAGATGGAGAACAGGAGATGATGGATTGGGAGAGGGAGGACAGGAGATGGTGGCCAGGGAGCCACAGGACAGGAGATGGTGGCCAGGGAGACAGAGGACAGATGATGGACAGGGAGACGGAGAACAGGAGATGATGGACTGGGAGAGGGAGGACAGGAGATGGTGGGGTGGACTGGGAGCCATAGGACAGGAGATGATGGGCTGTGAGACAGAGGGGAGATGGACAGGGAGATGGAGAACAGGAGATGATGGACTGGGAGCCATAGGACAGGAGATGATGGGCTGTGAGACAGAAGGGAGATGGACAGGGAGACAGAGAACAGGAGATGATGGATTGGGAGAGGGAGGACAGGAGATGGTGGCCAGGGAGCCACAGGACAGGAGATGATGGAGTGGGAGACGGAGAACAGGAGATGATGGACTGGGAGACGGAAGACAGATAATAGACTGGGAGACAGAGAACAGAAGATGATGGACGGGGAGGGGGAGGACAGGAGATGGTGAACAAGGAGATGGAGGACAGGAGATGATGGACAGGGAAGCGATGGACCAGGAGATGATGGAGAATGGACTGGGAGACAATGGACGGTGAGGCAATGAACAAGGAGGTGGTGATGGACAGGGAGATGGCAGACAGGGAGATGAAGGGTCAGGAGACAGGGAACAGGGAAATGATGGACAGGGAGACGAAGGACCAGGAAGTGAACGACAGGGAAGTAAAGGACCAGGAAGTGACGGGCAGGGAAATGAGGACCGGGAGATGACGGACCAGAGCCAGGCAGGTGGGGAGCTCTGGGCCCTGCGGAGCATCCCAGGTACCGCCCTGGGGCCCTTCCCAAACGTTCCCCTGAAGCAGCGTGTTTGCCATAACCAGCATATTGGGGAAAAAATGTCCTTTTTCTATGGGCTGTTGAGCTTTGATCTGGAAACACGGGGTGTTAAATCCCTTCAAAATTTGAGAAGCAGCTCGTTTTCTGTGACCCGGACAGACAGAGGTGCTTCCTCTACGCGTGCTGATGGAGTAATTCCCCCTCAACACCCCCCTGGCAGTTTGAAAACTATATATAAAGCGAGCAATATTTTCATATATAGCAACTAATAGCTCCCTAGCCTCAAAACTTGCACATCTCCATGTGTCTCACCAGAAACTATTAACAACCTGTAATCAAGTCCTAATTTTGCCAATAATCTTCAGAAATAAATGTCTGCAGGAGAAAGCAGAAGGAGGTTCCCGCGGGGCAGAGCCGGGGCCGCGCTGTGCCGCGTCCCTCCTGCCTGACCCGGGGCCGGTTTCTCTGCGCTGCCCCGAGTTACTGATTAACTCCAACAGGGAGCCAGGGAGAAAATTAACATTGCTGCTCACCAGGCTAATGGAAAACACTTTGACAAAGCCAAGCCTCGGTAACCATTATTATTAACATGTTTGTTGGGTTTGGCATGATGAAAGAAAATAACCAACAGAGGGTCGATGGTATCATCTTCCTAAGATGCGCCCCAAATACCCCGAGATATTCATGTGGAGCTGTATGTGGGGTACTTCACCCCATGGGTTGAACTTCAGCTCATTTAGATCATTTCCATCCTGACGAGGGTCTTCCCAACATCCCCGCTGCCAGAACAGCCCCAATGCTTACTCGTTGCTTATTTCCCAATGCAAACCCGCGTTTGGCTTCCAGTGCGACAGATTAACACGTCGTTGCCTCTGCTGCCCGCTGAATGAGAAGGAAACGCTGCCCCCTGCGCCTTTCCCCTGGGCTGCGTTTGGTGCCGACAGGAGTCCCAAAATCCACGACCCTGTTGGAGCTCACCCGGGCGGTCTCGCTGCGAGCTCCTGCCGCTACCGTCCCGCCGGCCCCAGAAAACAGCACGGATGTGAAACGCGGCAGACGTGAAAAGTAAAGAAAAAGGTATCCCGGGTTCTCGCGGCGTGGCAGCCTGCCCAGCTCTCGCCCTCGCCACCCGGTCTGGCTCATGCACCCTTTCTTGGGGGCTAGGGGGGAAATAAGAGAGGAAAATGAAAACAGAGCCCGCAGACCGCATTTCAGTATTGAATTTCCTGAAACCTGGGAGCCAGCCTGAGCGCTCAGCCCTGCGGCGGCGTGAGGGTGAGCTGCACAGTACGGTGCGATCTGTCTCAGCCGTACCATTCATCATCCCAAAGCCAGTTACTCCCCTTTGGCACTGGCTCCGACCGCTCTGCTTACAGCCCTCGGCGGCCGTGGGGCCAGTGGCAGCCGCCGGCTTGGAAACTCTGCCAATACTTCAGATAAAAGACAAGCAAAAGGTTATTTGGCTCTGCCAGAAATCATCACCCCGTCGCCCACCCTTACGAGAGGCAAGTGGCACATGAAGAGCTTTGGTTTTCCCCTTCCCACAGCAGCGGCTTTTTCTGTATAACACCTTCTTCGTTCTGCAGCGCCCAATTATAAATGTCCTGCCCAGAAAATGAGCTGCTGGCAGGCAGCGCCTTAGGACAGGCTTGGGGTGGGTTTGCCTCTCGAAGGCGGATCGCGCGGGGGAAGACGAGCAAACTGCTGGTGGCTGTGTCCGGGTGCAAGGAGAAACCCCCAAGAGGCTGCTCGTGAAGCTGATTAAAGGGTTTTGCTCCTTGTCTGAGGCTGCCGCTGAGACGCTCCGTGCTCGGCACACACTAATACAAGAGTACGATTAATCCGTCTGTTTAGCTAGTAATGAACAGGCTGCAGAGGGGCTTAAAGGAGTCACCAGTTTTCCTTTGGCTGCTCCAGAAAAAGATGTTTCTAGGTTCAGGGATCCTGGCAGAAGAGATTTCTTACAGACGGCAGGCTGGGGGGATCTCACCAGAGCTGTAACTGCCCCACACGCTGCCTGCATCTACTGCAGAAGGGAGAAATCCAGACCCCAAAGGGGGATCTGACCCTGGGGGACAAAGTCGTGGACTCATTTCTGTGAGGAAGAAGTGATTTTTGTAGCCCGTTTTGATGCCACCTGGGAGAAATAAAGATTTTCCCCACGCAGCTGAAGGCAGAACAATTCCGCGACTGCCTTTTTGCTGCTGGAGGGGTTTTGGTCGGGGCGTCAGAGGTGCGGCCGCGCGTGGCCGGTCCCAGCATCTCCCCAGCACGGGCGACCTGCGGTGCCAAACGGGCCCTTGTGAACCCGCGTCGCGGCGTTATTCTAGGAAAAGGAAGGCATTTAGAGGAAAGACAATATCTTCAATCAGTCTACGTGCGTGTTTGTTCTGCCCAGAGCCCCCCCCGCTCCCAGGGTGGGTTTGACGGGGCGTCTGCGGGGCGCGGGGGGGTTCAGAGCGGGACGGGAGCTCCCCGCGGCCGCTGCCCCGACCCGTCCTGTCCCATCCCCCCCCCCCCCAGCACAATGGTTTAATGACAAGAACAACAACAGCAGCGACGCCAGCACAATTTGGGGATTTGTTTGCAGGGATGGCATGTTTGGGGGCAAAAAGATAAAAATGGAACATCAAATCGGATGTTTGGCAGATTTGGGACCGACCCACCCACCCACCAGCGTGCGGCTGTCTTCAGCTGATGTAAAAGGGTTAAAGGGAGTGAGCGAAGCACCTGCTCCTTCCGGAAATTATTTCTTCCCAAAACCATTGGTTTTATTACTTTCATTAAGGCCAGTGGGGAAGCAGCGCCGGGGCTGGGCACGGGGCCTCAGATACCATCTTTAATATCCTGCCCGCGGCCGTGGAGCTGTACGGCCTCGCCACACCGAGGATTGTGGCCAGCAGGGCGAGGGGGGGATTCTGCCCCTCTGCTCCGCTCTGGGAGACCCCCCTGCAGTGCTGCCTCCAGCGCTGGGGCACCAACAGCAGAAGGACACGGAGCTGTTGGAGCAGGGCCAGAGGAGGCCCCGGAGATGCTGGGAGGGCTGGAGCCCCTCTGCTGTGGGGACAGGCTGAGAGAGCTGGGGGGGTTCAGCCTGGAGAAGAGAAGGCTCCGGGGAGACCTTCCAGCCCCTTCCAGGCCCTCAAGGGGCTCCAGGAAAGCTGGGGAGGGACTCTGGATCAGGGAGGGGAGCCACGGGACGAGGGGGAAGGGTTTTACACTGAGAGAGGGGAGACTGAGATGAGATGTGAGGAAGAAATTCTTGGCTGTGAGGGTGGTGAGCCCCTGGCCCAGGTTGCCCAGAGAAGCTGTGGCTGCCCCATCCCTGGAGGGGTTCAAGGCCAGGTTGGACGGGGCTTGGAGCAACCCGGGCTGGTGGGAGGTGTCCCTGCCCAGGGCAGGGGGTGGCACTGGATGATCTCTAAGGTCCCTTCCCACCCAAACCAGTCTGTGATTCTACGATTCAGCCCACTCCCCGCCGGTTCGTCACCGCAGCCATGTCCGGGCTGTCACCCCTCCCTCGGGGAGGATGGGGACAGGCGCTGGGGGACAGTGGCCGCAGGGACAGCGGCCATCGGGGGGGTTCTCCCAGTGCCACCAGCCCTGCCGTGACCCCTGGGCCGTGGTGTTGGGGGCTGCGGCGTGTCCCCGGGGACACAGGGACAGCGGTGAGGGAGGCCGTGGCGCAGCACCAGCCAGCGTGCGGGGGTACGGGGGGGACCGGGGTAGTGGGGGGTAGGTGTGGGTGCAGGTACAGGTGTAATTGGGGGTAGGTGCAGGTCTAATTAGGTCTAGATGCAGGCCTAATTAGGTGCAGGCATAGGTGTAATTAGGTGTAGGTGCAAGAGCAGGCATAGGTGCAGCTTTAGGTGCAGGGTTAGGTGCAATTAGGTGCAGGTACAGGTGTAGGTACAGGTATAGGTGCAGGTGCAGATATAGGTGCAGGTGTAGGTGCATATGCCACTGTAATTAGATGCAGGTGTAATTAGCTGCAGGTTGAAGTATAATTAGCTGCAGGTGCAATAGCTGCAGGTGCAATTAGCTGCAGGTGTAATTAGCTGCAGGTGTAATTAGCTGCAGGTGCAATTAGCTGCAGGTGCAATTAGCTGCAGGTGCAATTAGCTGCAGGTGCCGGCGTCGCTCTGGCGGCCCCGCCGATCTCCCAGGGCGCCGGGCGCGGTTCTCCGTCGCTCGCTGATGACGCGGCGCCCCGCCATTGGGCGGCTCTCCCCGCGCGTCACTCCCGCGCGCCGCGGCGGCGGCAGGGGGCGGCCATGGCGGCGGCGCGGCCCGGGCCCGGCCGGCTGGGGCTGGTGGCGGCCATGGCGTTGGGGCTGGGACTGGGCGCGGCGGCCGGCGCCGGGCTGGGCCTGCTCTGGCTGCGGCGGCGGAGGCGGCGGGTCGGCGGGCGGCAGGCGGAGGCCGCGGGGCAGCGGAGCCAAGGTAGGGGGGTGCGGCGGGGCCGGGGCGGGGGGCGCGGCGGGGCCCTGGCCTGTCCTTCCCCCCGTTCCCTGTCCCCTTCCCCGTCCCCCAGCGGGGGACGCCCGGGGCGGGGGTTGAAACGCTGAACTCTGAAAAGCGCCGCTTGAGAACCCCGAGCCGGCCTTTCTTTCCCCAAACCTGTGCGGAGAGAAACCGCACCGCCTCTGTCTCTGCCAATGGAACCGCCCTGCTGTGGGGACAGGCTGAGAGAGCTGGGGGAGTTCAGCCTGGAGAAGAGAAGGCTCCGGGGAGACCTTCCAGCCCCTTCCAGGCCCTCAAGGGGCTCCAGGAAAGCTGGGGAGGGACTCTGGATCAGGGAGGGGAGCCATGGGACGAGGGGGAAGGGTTTTACACTGCAAGAGGGGAGATTTGGATGAGATGTGAGGCAGAAATTGTTGGCTGTGAGGGTGGTGAGCCCCTGGCCCAGGTTGCCCAGAGAAGCTGTGGCTGCCCCATCCCTGGAGGGGTTCAAGGCCAGGTTGGACGGGGCTTGGAGCAACCTGGGCTGGTGGGAGGTGTCCCTGCCCAGGGCAGGGGGTGGCACTGGATGATCTCTAAGGTCCCTTCCCACCCAAACCATTCCATGATGGCTCAGGTATTACAATGAGCCCAGCAGCACAGAGAGCTGCGCAAGGACGAGTGCCAGGGGTTTCCCTTTAGTAACGTGTATAGTTAGTAGAGTAGGTTTAAAAATAAAATTACTTATAGGGAAGAGCTTTTACTTGACTATCTTTAGTGGGGTGTCTGAAGCTTTGTCTTTGCTGCTGCCTTGGGGTGGGAGTAGTTTGTGAATAGTGTTTTAATACGTCATGGTGCAGAACCAGGTTTTAGATACTTGTACCTTAATCTCTTGTGCCGCACCACAGGTGGCGTGTACCACACAGGCACCGTGGCAGTGACAGCAGAGCAGAAACACCCTTCTGACTTTGGTAAGTGGCTTTGACAGGCTGGTAACTGTTGCTGCAGCAAATGTCTGCCCCTGGCTGCTCAGCATATATCTCGGAAGGAATCGGTTCATCCAGTTTCACGGGACTTCACCCTGAAACAGCCGAACTGGGGAGGACAGGAGGGTCGGCAGCTGCTGGTGTGGTGACAAATGCTGCTGGAGCAGGGCAAGCGCTCCAAAACAACCCACTGAGATTCTGTACAGCCCTTTCCTGAGCAAACAGCGTTACTTCTGAGAAGCAAAAGAAGAGCAGGGAAAAGATTACAGTACTTCTTTGTTTAAGAGAATGTAGATTTTTATGTCTGAGTTTAGATGCATTAAAGCAGGGTACTCTGGCAGATAAGCCCTTCTTTTCTGCAAATCTGGCTGCTTTTTTGAGAGTGATTCACTTCTGTTGTTAATGTAAAAACAGTGTTCCTTCTTAAATAATTGACTTAACTGGTAGTATATTTGTTTATAGTATTTATGAGCTTTCAAGAAAACATTTTAAATCCACAGATGTAGATCTGTTCTTACGTGCTGGTCGATCGTGCTATGTCTGCAAGAAGATTTAAGGATCAGGCAGACTGGTAAAGGTTCTAGATATTTGGTATAGAAGGCAATGACCCATTTTGGTGACGAAATTGCTATTTAAAGTCTGATGTCTCCTCTTTGAGTTTCTGTGGGGTGTTTTTTTCCTTGAATAAGAGTACAGGGGGTTTGGGGTTTCTGTTTTGTTGGTTTTTGTTTGTTTTTAAGAATAGGTCTTTTTTGGCCAAAATTAGCTTCCGTTGTCCTTATTCATTATCTCGTGTTGTCTTGTAAGCTGGTTGCTTTCCTGGCTGATGCTCTCCTGGGCTGATTGCGAGTCAGGAGAAAAGCACAGTGTAGTTTTTCAGTGTGATGTTAACACAGAAGTGCGGAGAATAGGAATTAAACTAATTCGCACTAAGGACTTAAAAAAAACCCCACCAAACTTCATCTGCAGTACTCTTTGTGATATGCTCTGTGGATTTTGCTCTTTTAAAAAATAAATTTACAAAGGGATTTTTATAGAAGTTTTATGTAAGAGCTCTTATATAAAAGAGCTTTGTTTACCCCTAATTGCTATTGTGAGTCCGTTAAGTGTGGCTAGATGCTGGTGTCAGAGGAGGGAGCAGTAAACCAGCTGAAGAACCCAAAACCTCAGGCTGGGTCAGGCGGCAATACTTGAGACCAAGCCTCATATCCTCCATCTTCTGGAAAAAAAAAAAAATTGTACTAAAATTTCCCATGTGAAATCCTTTCCCATACGGATCTAATGAGCCTTTCCTCCTCTTGTTTTCCTTTAAGTCGTGCCCAGAGCGCTGGTTCCTGTAGAGGCGGGAGATGGGGCCATGTACACAGCTCTCCTGCCGCAGGAGGAGCAGGTGGATGTGCTGGAGCGCCTGGACTTCGTGCTGAGGAACATCTCGGAGCTCAGGAGGGAAGTGGAGGAGCTACGGAGCACCTTGCAGCACTTAGCTGCAGAAATCGTTGGCGAAGTCAGGTATCGACCCTGCCCCCTTCTGTCTTTTTCTGCTGTTTCACATATTTACTCCGTAGCGTGGTAAAACAGCCAGGATCGCGTATGTTAAATTTAAAGTCCAAAAGTGGGAAAAATGTCTCTGCAGTTTCCACTGGCATTACGTCTTGACCTCCAGTGAGATTAATGCAAAACAAATTGTGTGTTTAGCCAGGGTTGTTTTTTTTTCTTCTGGAATATTAAGTACTGGCACTTGCTTCAAATTCTAGACTGGGAAGGTTATTTGTTCTGTAAACATTTGTCTCTTGCTACGGCTATTTTATCTCTGCTGGCAGCTGTGGGCAACTTGATACAGAATAAAAGGTCCTATATTCTGTAAGGTGTTTCAGGATTCCTTTGTCGTTGTTCATGGAGGAAATCAGAGGAAGATTACCCCTTTGTGCGTGGATTGCATATACGGATTGCATGGGGACTAGGTCTGTGGTCAGACTTGCTTTAACTGTAGAGGGGGATGTTTGGTGTATGGCAGCGGGATGTCTGTATAAGCAAGAGTAAGTCACCTTGTGAATTCTTTGGACGTAAAGTGAATTGGAGAGAATCTGCTAGAGAGGAGAAGGGAGCTGAAACAGCAGCCGTGCCTCTACCAAATGTTAATTTGTTTCTCTCTCTGCTTTCCTCAAAGGTCCCATCTGGAAGAAACCCAGAAAGTAACTCGCCGGAGGCGGTTCCCGTTTCCTAGAGAAAGAAGTGATTCCACAGGCTCCAGTTCAATTTATTTCACAGCCAGCTCAGGAGCAGCCAACACGGACGATGGAGAAAGTGAAGGAGGGTGAGCAGAGCACCAGCGTAAATGCAGCTTTTACAGGCTTCGGTGCCCAGTTACATCTGAGCAGTTTATAACATAAAGGAAGGAAATTTTTTCCCCACTAGGTGTCTGTCATCCTGTTTTTATTTGCTTTTATTACAGTAAGTCTACTACTGCCAGGCCCAGATTGAGAGAAGTGCAACAATTCCAACTTTTATAAAAGGGGGGAAAGAAAAAAAAAAATTAACTTTTGAGGGTTTTTTTAAGCAATAATTTGATGAGGGAAGCTTGCAGGAAGAAGGGAAGTAGAAGTCCAGCCTGGAACTTGAGTGAAGAGTTTATAAATAAAATTTCCGTACAATAATGTGTTTTAGAATGGCTGGAAAACTTGAGAAAGTTAAAAATATATTCCAGTTAACTAAAATGTCATTGGCTAGGGTGTTTCTTACGGATTTTTCTCAGTGTGTTACACTGGTCAGTTGTGTTGCTGAAGTCCGTTTAGAAACAGGTGAAAAGCACTGTGTACTTACGGGCATCAGTAAAAGTTACGATATAGATGCAAGTATTGTCGGATAGATAACAAGAGGTGTACTGCAAACATGGATGGGACTGCTGGCGAAACACTTCTCTTCTGTGCCTTAATCAGAGGAATTTATAGCTTTTGAGGTATGTGCGTACATGTGTTCTAAAGCATGCGGCGCTGGCTGTATATGTCTTCCCAGGGGAGTTGAAATGAAATGTAATTTACAGAGAAGCTGATGGTAGCACTGAGAGCAGGCAGGCAGGGTTTGGGGAGGAAGTGCTGT
Source organism: Rissa tridactyla (assembly GCF_028500815.1). NCBI lineage: Eukaryota > Metazoa > Chordata > Aves > Charadriiformes > Laridae > Rissa > Rissa tridactyla. The sequence goes on from NC_071469.1 coordinate 834,172, forward strand.
TTAGTGGCAGCTGGTGCAAAGTGACACTGGGTGGCACGGGTTTGTCATCGGGGGACAAAGCAGCCGTTACTGTGGCAGCCTCCTAGAACAAAGGACACAGCTCTGCAGGAAAGCAGCCTTCGTGACTGCCATAAACCCACGTCTCTTTAGTATTTTGTCTTTAGCAGCTGGAATTGGTGAACCAGGAAAGAGCTGATGTGATCTCGTTCAGGTTATAGAACTGCTTCGTTCCTCTAGAGTCGGTGTTTGTATGAAAGCAAAGTTAGGGAGTAGGTGGTTCACGACGCTGTAATAGGTAACGGGGCCGCATAACACATTTTAAAACTATATAGGTGGTTCTGAAGACAAAAACTCGCTGTCTAGATAATAACAGATGGCATCAGGGTGCCGATGTATTTTATAAAGCGTGCTGAAAAGGATGGTCCTTGCCAGCAGATACCAGCCCTAGGTGTCATTAAGTCGCGACAGAGGCTGACAGCAGTTGAAAGGTTCAGGGAAGGCATCCTCCTTAGGGGACCTCAAGTGAACTGCGGAGCAGGGATATATTTTACTGCAAAACCTTCTTACTTTAGTGGGAACCTAGTGATGGTTGGAGGAGTTCTTACATTTTATTTAAAATCTGTAATTAGGTTTAAGACCAGTGTGGGTAATTAGTGGGTAAGCAGCTCTCACCTGATCTAAATAAGAATTTGAATAGTACATAATTTCTCACTCTGGTATTCATGCTGTACAAATAGGTATAATATTCTTCTGGTCAGGACCAGCTGTCTTTAATATGCAATGTTGTCTTTTAGAGATGTAAATATTAAAATTTTCTAGTAGAAAATCAGGGTAGGAAATGTATATTTTGGAAGAGACTGTTTAAGCTTTTTAGCAGCCACTGGGAGGAAGAATGAGACTATTCTCAGCAGATAAACTTCAGCTGTGTATTCAGTTCTGGCAATTGTGTTCTTTTAATGAAAGTCAGAAAGAAGAACTCACGTTTCAGCTTTATTTTGTAAACCGCCTGGACATAAGCATCTTCTCCAATTTCATATACAATTCACAAAAAGCGTCACGAGCTTTCAGGAGCCCAGAGGTCTCGGGCTGCTTCATTTCTCTATATTGCCTTGGCACTGCCTTCGTCTTTTTGGCTTCTTTGCCTCCCCTTTCCTTGTGCTGGTTCATTCCAGATAATATGTTTTCATTTTCCATCAGGATGTGTGCTAGCCCCAGGCCTCAACATACTAAAGCTTTTAAGAACTTTCCATCATCGTAAACTCGAGAAAACAGACTGATAACATCTAAATCCCTTAATCTTTCCGAAAACCCCGAGTTTATGAAGTTATATGCGGTATTACGTATCTTTTTAAACTGGGGCAGCGCCTTGTGTGAGCTGTCTTGGAGAAAACACATTTTTGTGGTGGAGGGAAAAAAACATATAGGAGCCATCCATCGCTGGCTGCTTCTAGAGACCAGATTGTCTTCCAGGAGCCTTCAGTGTGGAAAGCGTTTTTCAGCTGAAGTACTGAAATCCGTGCAGCTGCCAGTAAAACCGTGCAGTGAGACAACGCCACAGCTGCGTAGCCCCCAACTGTGCCTGCATAGGAGGCTAGGATGGGAAATAAGAGAGTTTGAGGAGTTTGTGTGTACGTACTGAAAATGAGGTACTCTAGAGAACATATAATATCATTAATCTTAAGAAAATATCAGGAAATGAAGCTTTTAATCTGAAACAGCCATGCTGGTGTGACCTAGCACCGTGTTGTTACATTCTCCATTAATTTAGTGCTGCCTACATAATATCCAGCACGTCGTCTTGTAGCGCTTGCTTTCCTGCCTTTGCAGTGATAAGGCTGACTTTTCCGTTATTTCTTGGTTTAAAGTGTTTCAGTAGAAAGTGGGGCATTGCTAAATATATGGCTGAGAGTGGGAGGCTGTGGGTTGAGGGTATTTGTTTGCCCTCTGCCAGAGAGGGAAGCGCTTGAGCATTATTGATGGCTCTCAGAAAACTGAGGCTTCGATAGCCAAATGTCTCTGGTTATCTACGTGTGGCCGAATGCCTGCAACTGCCTTCTCCAGATATGGACTTTGGTCCCGTATCTTTGTCTCCAGCCAAGGGCCGCTTCACCCGCAGAGCAACAGGCTCTCCCTCGGGCAAGGAATTCAGCCGGGACAAAAGGCAGCGCCCCCAGACTGCAGTGACTTTTCATTCTGCAGAACTGGTAAAGTTGGCTTGGGCACAGTTTAATTGGGTAACAATTACAAATGTCCCCTAGAATTAAGCGTTTATGGGACGTGACGTAGGTTGCTCTAGGAAGAGAGCTTTCTATTCAGATAAACCAAAAAAATCCTAATATAAAAGTGCACATTTCAAAATTACTGGCTGTCTTGCGCTTATTCTTCAGCTAAGAGCTTGCGGGCAAATGTGAGGGGGACAGATGGAGAGTCTTCTTTAAAAAGAAGTTAAGTCTGTAAGCAGACACCTCACTGCAATGGTATCAGTCAATATATAACGCTGCTTATAATTTCCAGCTTAGATGTCTGTATATGATTTGGGGGAGCTTAATTTTAGCCATCTTCAGAAACTTTGATCTAAGCTTTTTCCTGGTTCATTTGACTAATTCAGCAGCTAAGCATTGCCTGGGGTTTTGTGCATACGGTGGTTTTCTGTGGCTCAGCTGCCGTCTCCCTGCTGGACTTCTCGCTCATGTGAAATAGTTTTGATCGCTCTCCTACTGTTTTGCACCTTTCCACATGTCGGTGTGAACAAGCTGTTCTGCATTTAGCGCTCAGACAAGGTGACGGAGGTACTAGATACTGCCAGAACAGCTATTGTGTCTGAAATTTCCTGGAAAAGGCTAAAAACCTCAGGTTATATTTTCCACATGGATGAGCGCGTTGGGTTTTTTTGTTGAAATTCTCTTTTATAATCCATACATTGAACTGAATGGCCCTGGCTCTGTTCTTAGTTCTTTCATTATCTTACGCTGAAGTTTTCATGCCTGAGAGATGCTGTCACGGTGCGCAGGTGAGATGTGGACACCTGTGACTGAGCTCTGCTTAACGCCTGGGGGGTCTTCATCAGCTTTTTGAGGTTGTGTGGGTTACATGAGAAATAACGATCGGTGTGGTGTTTGAGACACTCGGATTGTACAGTGTTGAACTAAGATACTCCTCTTCCACTGTTGGGAAGAGTTGTTTTTCCTGTACCGTATGTATAAAGCTGTCAGAGGCTGCACAGCATCTCCTCAAACGAATTGTGCGTGGTTGTTGTTGTTTTTCCTCAAAGGTACAGCACAGCCAACGCTGAGTCTGATTACGACCGGGAGTCCGAAAGAGAGAGCGAAGAAGGGGAAGATGAAGTGAGCTGTGAAACAGTGAGACCTGTGCGGCGGGATTCCCTGGATCTCGTCAACGAGGATGAAACGCATTTAATGTTAGATTCCTCGCTGGAGGAGGGACTGGGTCAGCTCCTGCAGCAGGCTGACCGCTTGCACAGCGGAGATGAGCAGGAGAAGAGAGAGGGGTTCCAGCTGCTGCTCAATAATAAACTGGCGGTAAAGGTCGCTTTTTTATATTTTCCAGCAGTGATCTGTGTTTTCGGCTAAATAGCTGGGAAAGAGGAAATTGCGTGTCTTAGCGGGCTCCAGGTCCTGCACCACCACCAGGCCAGCTTCCAGCGGCCCCTTGCTTGGGAGAGGGCTCAGGGCCAAAATTGTTGGGGCCACGGCAGCAGCCAGTTCCCAGTCGCACCCTTGGAGCTCTGTCTCATCCTGCTATTGCTTTCTCCGAGTGAACACGCGGTACACGAGTGAAATAACAGTACTGCGTGTGTGCAGTGAGCTCAGCAAACGTTTTGAGTAGTTGCGTGTGCAATGGCTCCGTCTACATTTGGGAAACGGTCTTTTCAAGGGCTGCCCAGTGCACGCGTGTGGTGGTTCATGAAACAGATAAGTGGCATATTCAAACAGAAGGGGTAGGCAACACTTACGTGTGGGTTAGTTAACGAGATTAAACGCCTGGACGGTTTATAGGTGTTTTGACACCTTAAAGACTGTGTGTATTTATGTCCTGTGGGCGACAGGAATCGATCCCCTGAGTCAGTGAGCGCTGGCGCTGCCCCGGAGGCATGGGGACACAGCGAGGGGCGGTGAGTTTCACTCCGGCTGTCGCAGACAGTACTGTGTACCCCCGGCCACAGGCAGCGGGTGCAGCCAGCACCAAAAGGTGTCCTGCTGTGGCTGTTGTCACCTGGTGTGGCCGTGCCTGTGCCTGCTGCAGGGGCACTGCCCGCCCCGATAGCGGCTGCCTACGTGCTGCGAAGCCAGTAAAGAAAAGGTCTCGGGTTACCAGCCTTTTCCTTTTTGGCTCCTGTATGTCCAAGTGGAATAGAAGGAAAAAAATAACAGATAACTTGATCAGTTCTAATTTCAAGTAGATTGGGGTTTTTTCCTTCCCACCAGAGAGAAATGAGAGACCTGTTGACTTTTGAAATTCTCTTGCATGCTTCTTCCTGGTGATTCTCCCACTTCCTTTTATTTACAGTGCTGTCACAAAAGAAACCAGACTGTTAGGTGGCTGTGTTTTAATTTTCTCCTTTTTTTAAGTAAGTTTGAGTTTGTCAGAACATACCCACTTCAGATTTAGCAGCGCACCTACCGTACTGCCCTGGGTTTAAGGCAGCAGCAGGATGTGAAACTTCTTTTGAATGCAGACTGAAGCGTGAAAAAAGTAAAATTCAATTTGTGAATTTTAATGAAGTGGTGAGGTTTAGGGTGATATTTCCGCCCCCCGCCCAGTGGTTTGAGGTTAGCGGAGACTGAAGAACTGACCTCACTATGGCCTTTGAAGTGGAAGGGTTCCTTGTTAGAAGGTGACAACAATTAGACCTGTGCTGGTAGTGTAGCGTTACAAGCTTAATTATAAATTTGGCCATCCAGTTTGCTCTTTTGTGGTTCTGCTTCTGTTCTTGTAGACTTGAGGCCTTTCAATGTTTCAAAAAATGTCTGTGTGACTTCTGGTCTGTGCCCTGACTTGATTTTTCTGTCTCGTACTCTTTGCCGATGGCAGAATGGGTCTTGACATATAACACTCACGTTTTCCTGCAGTACGCGGATCAGAAAGACTTTCTTTGGCGCCTGGCCCGGGCACACAGTGATATGAGCGAAATCACGGAAGACACAGATGAGAAGAGATCGTACGCGTCTGACGGTAAGGAGCTGTGCGTTCACGGCAAGGGAAGTGGGGCGCTCAAAGCTGAGACCACGCCTCAGAGTTACAAACCCCGCTTTCCTCCTCCTCCTTCAGCTTTTTGAGGCTGCAGGCTCTTGGAGAGAGGGGGAAGCAGGACGAGTCCTAGGTCTGAGGCTGTGAAATTAATCGGAACAAAACCATGGAAGACTCTCATTGCCTTTTCTTTGCACGGTGGGGAGGATGTTCTCATTGCAGATGGCTGTACTGCCACACGGTGCTACTCCGCTTAAAATCTGCATCATGTCTTTGAGTGGTCTTTCATGTTCCATATCACTGCGAGAGTATGAAATTATATTGTAAAACTAAGAAATATGTAACTCTTTGTGCCATTCTATTATGGCACAGCCTTAAAGAAGGAAGTAAGGAGAGAAAGCGTCTGAATTTCTTCTCTCTGACTGCTTATTTGCAGGGAAAGAAGAGATGGAAATCGCCTTACAGAAATGGGACCAAAGTGCTGAGTGCCATCAGTGGTATGTCACTTCTTACTTCTTGCTTTAAGATGCACAGGGGAAGGACCTGGAGACTGCTGTGAGCTGAGCTGCATTTAAAAACAAAATAACCCAACCCAAACAAACAAATAAGTTTACTTGCTCTTACCTGGAGTATACAACATTGATGTTAATTTCCATAAAAAGCCATGGTTTGACAGACAGTAGGTTTGGTTGTGATTATAGTAATAAACTTCACTTTGCTTGTGCCAGTTTAATTATGAATTTCTCTCTGAGATGAGATGGCCAGAAGAGTTCTCGAGCAAAAGCTCCCCAAAAGAATAATGAACTCTGGATTCTAAGAAGAGATTGTGTCAAGGCTTTTGTGAGCCTGCACCTAACAAGTCGATGAACTGTGGTGGTGAAGGATGGCCTCCCAGATGAGGCTGGAGAAACGAGCTGTTGCCAGAAGGAGTTTGAGAGGAATAAGTGCAATGAGCTCCACTCGCTGTTGAGCGGGAGAAGTTGAGCAGACTGCATATTCTTTGGGCTACTCGTAGCTCAAGTGCGTATGTTTTGGAAAGGTGAAGTGCAGTTTGTTTAGGAGCTTTCCTGGGAATTGTGCAACTTCCCGTTGCGAAAGCGGCGGGCGGTAGGTTGCTGAGTGGCTTTGGGCCCGTGCCTGTGCCCGGGCGATGCTGTGAGCGTCTCGGCACGGAAAGGAGCTGTACTCCGTCGGCAGCGCGTTGGGTTGTGCAGTCCCTGGGAAACGCACGTCGGAGTGCCCTGTTCTGTTCTGGCTGTAGTTGGGCTGCCAAAAAAATATGTTTTGCACAGATAACTTGCAGAAAGCCAGTTCCCGAGTCTGAGAGCTCAATGTGGTGAGGCTCGCTCTGTTTTCTTCCCCGAGTGCTCTGTTTCCTTTGGCCCCTGTTCAGCCCCCTGTGGAGCATCGTGTCTGTCCTTCAAAGCCGAGCTCAGGGCCAGCTGCACAGCTGTGGGGGCAACGTCTCCAGAGTTACTTATTAAATATGAACGAGGTTTTTCCTTTGTGTTCCTCCAACATTCTTGGGTTAGTTGTCGGTTTTTACTCTGTTACTGACGTTTCGATAATGCTCTGCTGCGCAGAGATCCTTGCTTTATGTCAAGAGGCCGATATGTTTGCCTCCATCAGCCAGGCCTGTGAGCGTGGGCTTAGTGCTGCGCCAATGTTCTTGCATTCGTCTTAATTCTGGGGCAAGGAGAAACATCATTCTTACCAGACAGCCTTTTAGAGTCTTCTGGAGAGTGTCTTCTGGCCTGGCACCGCAGTGTTCCGCTCGCAGATGCTGCCTGTCGCTCTGCAAAAAGCACTCTGGCTTTGACATGAATTGAGACAGCAGCATGTGGCTCTTTTTTTTTTTTTTAAGTGTATTTTTTTTTTTTTTCATGATAAAAGATGAAACGATCTGCAGTTTAGCCAAGCAGGGTGTTCCATGTTTGTATAAAAGCTGCAGCTGGTTAGGATCTCCTAAGGAGGTAGGCAGGAGGGAAGGTACCTCGCTCTCTTCAGCAGCCTGAAGGAACAGGCTGTGGTTGCGGCTCACGTATGGGATCGAGAGGATTGTTCTCCTTTTTTAAAAAGTAGACCTAAAAAGGGTTTGTAGAGTGGTACAGATATCTGTAGAGGTAAGGGAATATGCTTTTCTGGTATTCTGGTGAATCCCTTGATGAGCAGTGTTTATCAGCAGTTACTGCAAAGAACTGACAACATGTAAAATACAATAAAAGAGAAACGATATTTTTTTTTAATGGAAGTTTTTAGGGAAAACAGGATGCTGAATACCTTTACCAAACAAGACCTGCGCTCCTCTGAGATGAGTAAATTTATTTGGAGGATCGGTTTGGACTACTGGCATCTAAATAAACGCCTTTATCGTCTTGAAAAGACTGTGTATTTTAGCTCTTACTAATGAATTGCAGTTCTCAATTAAAGCTTCGATACGAAGGAAGAATACCGGGATTGACAACGTGGCTCATCTCTAGCAGATTCTGGTGCTCAGCTCTGTCTCCCAGCTTAACATCTTGAAGGAATGGGTTTTCGGTTGCCAGGTTGAGTCTTGAGGTTTGTGAGCCACTGGGATACTTGGTCGTTTGGCATTTCCCAGAGCAAGGTTCTCCCTCAGGGTACAACGTTGGTAGCTCGGCTCTGGCACTCAGAGCTTGTGGTGTGCACGGGTGATGGCTGCAGTGGGATGTCTCGGTAGAAAACCTCAAGCCTTTTGAGCGGAGATGTTCTCGGTGCCTCTGGTGCAGCCCGTGCCCACCCTCCCTGCAGCGGTTTTGGTGGAGGAGGGCACAGTCCTGGTCCTATTGGACCCGTCTCTCTTCCAAACACCGGTGAGGCTTCTGCGCATCTACATCTTGCTTTGAACTGTGGGGAGCAGCGGCAGGAAGGGCAGCTGCAGAAAGAAGGGAGCAGAGCAGCCTGTGGGGGGCAGGGGATTTATTGGAAATGAATATGCAACTACCTTTATCGCTTGCAGAAATAATTATTTTGGGCCATGAACAGGAAATGGTTCCCTTTCCAGCTCTGTGTGGGTCACGGGATGGACGCAGGCTGTTTTAATTGCAGTCTCTTTTTATGCTAATTAATATTAAGCTTAGAAAAAAGTGATTCCTCATGAAATGATGCTTAATGCATGGAAGATACATAGAGATGAGAGATGTAGGATAAAACGTAGCTCCAAAAGACATCGTAGGTTGTGCTCCCTTTACTCGAGTAGTGGGCCCATTGCTCAGAATGGCGTTTGCTTCACGGTGCTGACAGTGGTAGCGATGTTTCGGGAAGTATAAGGAAACTAGTGAAAGAACACAGTGCTCGCTTTCCTTCAGTTTGGCATCCTTCCCTCCAGCGGGGAGGGAGCAGAGGTGAGTTCATAGTCCGTGGTGGAGCTTCCTCCCTGACTTTGGGTGGTCTGGCTTTAACCCCTTCCAGACCATCCTCTGGTACAGATCCCACAGTTTAACACGCTCTGTGCAGGGAAAAAACCTGCTTACTCCGTTTGAATTGCCAGCAGAGGTTTTAAAGGTTTTGATGTGGTGCCCTAGCTCCTGGTTTATGGAGAAGCGAACAGAGAGTGATTATGCACACTTCCTTCACAATGTGTGGTTTTATTCTGTCGTATTTCTCTCTGTAGGATCTGTTCCCCTTGCTGAAGAATCCTAATCTTCTATTTCTCTTTTCTTCTATTATCTTTTATCATTTTGTTATCTCTCATCACCCATGTTGTCTTTCCCATATTATTCTGTTTCTCCTGTATCTTTTTTCAGACAAAAATACAGGAATTCACTGCAGAACACAAGTTGTGGGAGCAGCGTGGATTTGTGTAGTGCTAATGTGATGGTCCTGTTCATTCTTCCTTCCGTATACAGTAGTCAACGTTGTCTTTCTCTTCTCCACAACATACTAAATGGACGTTTTAATAGAAATATTGCCAGTGATTTTAATGTCTCTTCTGTGTGAAGCCTGTGGTTGTGTAGGTATCGCTAGGGCTGCATTTTCCCCATGTGCGTTATTTCACGTTGACCATCATTTTCTGCTTTACAGATTGCCACTTAACGCTTGTGGATTACTTAAGATGCGGTTGTGCTGCTTTTCTGTGCTTGTTCCTTGTTCTCTATGCTGTATTATTTGCTTCTGTTGCACAAATCATTCCGTTTCCCCTGTTTCATGGGCTCTAAGGCGCGATGCTTGCCAAGCAAGACAGAAGATACTCTGCGTACAGTCATCCTTGCAAGTTAAACTTCCCCCCCCTCAGTGCCTCAGAGTTATTGTGGTAATGGCTGACATTTTAAAGCAACAAACAAAGAAAATAACTTTGTGGACGAGAAGGGATTTCCGAGTGCTGGCAATGGCAGCGCGGGGCGTGAGCGGCCGCAGCGTTGTGTGGCTGGATGGTCGGAGGCTCCGCCAACGCCGCGGTCAGGGGTTTCTCGAGACCAACAGAGAGCAGTGAGTGTCTGGGGCTGTCTGGACTAGCCCTGGGACCTGCCCAAATCCGAGGGAGAGCCCTTTCATGCATCTCCTGGGCCTTCTTGACGTTGGGTGTGGTACAAAGCTGTTGTAGTCGCTGGCTCTTGGAAGCTGGCGGTTCCCGAGACAGCCGTCTCCGCGGGGCTGGGGGGGCCAGGGCTGCGCAGCCAAGTCAGGCTCCGTGCAGCAGCATCCTCGCTGGCTCTGCCCTCCTCCTCCGCGCCGCGGGGAATAGAGAAACGAGCTGGAGCTGCCTGGGGCACTAGATGTATTTAGTACCTTCAGAATAGGTTTGTGTGTTGTAGGCTGCGTGGTATCACACCAAGCATTCCTAATGCCTGTGTACCCCTGTCGTATAATTACCTGATTCTTAGTTTTGATACAGACATCAAAGTCATCCTCTGCTTTAATTGCGAAAGATCTCTGAAGAGACAGATACTGTGTCCAGCTAGATTGATTACTCCCTTCGCTGATTTCAGCTCATGAACAGGGGACACAGCAAGTTCCTAAGTCTCTTCTTGCTCGTTTTTAGGGGTGGGTGGAAGGGACATCGATCGTTGCACAAACCGGTACGTTTTGCTGCTTAGCTGTGAAAATGTGACATCCTCCCAGACGAGGTGAGAGAAAAAATTGTGGCTTCGTTAGAATCCCCTCTTGGTTTCGGTGCGGCTGTTTGCAGCACGACTGCAGGCACGTAACAGCGGCTCTAGGGATCAGGAGCGGATGGTGAGCTGTGAGTTTGCCTTGGCTTCTGCTCCTGGTGTTAAGAGAAATATTGGAAGTACAGCCAGAGCAGCGAGGGATTTCAGAGGTCCAGCTGGGAAAAATTTTGCAGGTGCTGTATTAGCAGCTTTTGTTTGAGTTGAATATTTCACGTTGGAAATTAAATGCTATTTGCTGACTGCTGAAAGCTGTCATTGCAGAAGAGGTAATAAGCTTTGGCCCTCTCAGAGATATTATACGTGCTATACAGAAGCGGGAGGAGGGGGCGTTCCTGGGTTGGGTGAGCCCCTAAAATGTGCCCTTTCTTCTAAAGAGTCTGTCCCTTTGGTGGAGCATCTTGCGCACGTGAGAGCCACTGGATCATCTGCCAGCCCTGGAGAGTCTGTTGGTACATCTGGCTGTCCCGTGGGTAGATACTTTTTTTTTTTTTTTTTTTTTTTTTTTTTTTTAAAAGTGATGGCATTCCAGACGTGACTTGAAGACAGCTTTAATTTTAACAACTGGCAGTATTTCAAGATTTAACTCTTCGTGGATTACTGCCCAGATCTGGCCAGTTTTGAGCTGTGTCTGGATTTATTAGCTGAGCGTTTCCTGCTCCGCGGGGTCTGTGCTGCATTGCTGACAATACAGATTAGGGGCAGAAGCAACTCTAGGAAATAGGAACAGGCGTTAGAAGAGAGCTCAGAACTTAGAGGAGGAAAACCATCACACGGCGAGAGCTGCCTGATGGCACCCCCTGCCTCAGGAGGGTCCCTCCCTCCATCAAGGTGTCGGTACCCTGGAACGTCTCCATGTCCTGAGCCACAGGACCTGGGAGTGGGAATGCCAGAGAGGAGCCAAGGAAGAGAAAGTACTGAAAAATACGAGCAGGGGCAAAAGAAATCTCAGCAGGGATCAATATTCCCTCCTTCTCTTGGGAATAGTGAGGTAACTTGATGTTTAGAGTCTGTGGGTGGCTCTTTACTTGTTGGGCATAAAGAAAGGAGAAGTTCTGAGAACTGAGATCTTCCGAGTGTGAGTGGAAAGCTCTCGTAGCACAGGTGATAATGCTGCAACTGTGGAAAACAACTCCTGCACTGCAAAAGTCTTCATTTGGCAGCTCTTCTCATCAGTGTTGATGCAGGAGACACCTTCCTTGAAGCACTAGTAGTTCCTGCAGTCTCTCTTTTATGGGGTGAACATCTGGCCCAGGTACGTCCAGGCTCTTTGCTGGTGGCTCATGGAGGACAGCTGAAACTGCGCGTCTTCTGAGGAAAACCAGAAGTTTAAAAAAGCATGAGGTCACACCATAAAAATTGTATGTTCTGCCCAATAAATACCATTTGTATCTTCAGACTTCACTGGGGACAAATACATTTTGTTCTGTGAAGAGAAGGCATATGGTCCTTTCCTGCCGCCTCCCGAGGCAGGCGAGAGATCTTCAGCGGATAAAACCAACACAGACGTTGAACAAAATTGAAGGCACATTTTGTGTCCCAGCTGGGGTAGCTAAGGAAGATTTTAACTTTTTTAGAATCAAGGAAGGACAGATTTCAGTGCAAGTAGAGAAGGGGATATTTCAGCCTTTCTTTTCTGTGGCAGTCACTTGAATTTTGACTTAAATCACTAATGAAAATTAACTCTGGTTTTAGCCACATGCCTCAGTAAACTCCTTACTAGCCAACACGTCACTTAACTTGCCAGGTCTCTCGGAACCTGAATATGCTCATAGGAGTGTGAATTAAGTATGAAACAGCACTGATCCAGAAAAGAGTTTGGTTTCTAGTGTTAGCGGAATCAAGGACACAGAGTTGGGAGGGACCTCCAGAAAATCATCCCGCTCAGCTTCCTGCGTGGCGCGTGGACCGAAACCGTCCCCATCCCTGACAGCGGCTCGGGATGACCCGTGTACTGTCCCCTCTCTCCCCTTTCTCCTGGTTTAGCAGGTAGTGTATTTAATCATAAGGATAGAATATGCATATACAATAATATATATATCTCTGTATGGATTTTTCCTGGTGTCAGCCTAAGCTTTGTTTCCACTTCTGTCCTCTCTAGCCATGGGAAAAAAGTTTAAGATGAGGAGCTATTTGTAAGAGAATACGATAGTCGTTGTATGCATCCGATGTTTGGAAAGAAAGCAGGCCTGCTTGTCACAACCTTTTAGTGTCTTTTAGCGTTCTGCAGAACCTCTTATTGTTGTCAAACGGACTCTATCCAGCTCATCCTTTTTTTTTTTTTTTTTAATTTATTACTCAAAAATTGTATATAGTACTTTAGCTGAGGCTTGCTAGTACAGCATCATATTATTGCCTTGGGCTGCTTATTGTGTACCGTAACCTTTAAATTTGATTCTCTGCAGCCAGCCTCCCCCTAATTGATGGATTTTCTGGCATACACTAGTCTGCAGCCTATTTAAATTTAATCTCTACTATAATACCCAACTTAATGGAGTTATTTAATAGCATCAGTGTTGTCCGGGGATTTTTTTTGCCACTCCATTTCATGTCCATTCATTCACAGTCATTTTCAAAGAACAGCTAATGGTGGAAAAATTAGGGTAAAGGAGACTCGGGTAAGTTACTGACTGCAAACCAGAGTCACGTTCTCTCTGATGGGTACCTCTCAAAGCAGATCAGACAGACCTCCAGCCCTGGACTCCCACCTTCGCCCTTCAGTGAGCTGCAGATCGGCTTTACACCCGTTACAGCTACGCCACGTTTCCTCTGTTTGCTTACAGGAATTCCACAAAAAGGATGCTAGCGATCCTGAAACTTTATATACACCAGTCTGGCTTTTTTTGTCCTCGTTCCATTTCTCTAAAAGCAGGAGATTTAGATAATTTTGGCATTTTGTTCTTGTCTCTCTTACTGGCAAGCCTGGGAATTCAAGTTGCTAGAAATTCCTGCGTCCCATCTGTTGCTAAGACGTGGTGACGGCGTTCACCACCACCAGTTCATTGCTGGGGGCTGGGGCGAAGCACAGAAATTAAAGACAACCCCAAGGTTCTGAGCAGGTTTTCTGCCTGTGCCTGGCAGCGGTTTTGAGCGATCCTCTGAATTCATCCTGAGATTCCTAGGGCTGCACTCTTCTCTCTTCCAAGTTTAAGAGCTATCCTGCCTCAAGGTGGTACAGGAATTACTCTTTTGTGTATGTTGGGCTCTTGCTTGCATCTTAGTGTGTCTCGATCGAATAAAATAGTCTCCGTGGAGCTGACGGCCCTTGGGAACGGCCAGGTTGCTGGTGGAGCAGCTTCTGCCGGGGGAGGAGAGCCACCGCGGGTTGCTTCAGTGCGTGTGTGCTCTTGGGGGGTCCCACCAGAGCAAAATTAAAGTTGTTTTCTATAGAATAGTGAAGACCTTCATCTGGGTATTTGGGAGTTTTACGGCTTGGCAGCGGGATAGTGTTGGTGCTGCTGTAACCGTGGCTCCTGTGGGTTGTTGCAGTGAGTGGAGCTGACGGGTCTCTGCAACGCTGTCGGTGGGGCTGAAGCCGATCCCAAAGTGCCGGCCCCAGGGAGGGCTGTTGGCGCGGTTCTGCTCCCCGCTGCCACGTCGCTGCAGCGACAGCCACCTGTTCCGTGACTTCTTCTGCCGAGCTGCGCGCGCCTGTGACGGAGGACGGCTGCTTAAAGAAAAGAGGGTTGGAGCGGGGGAAGTTTAAGAAATGAGAAATTTATTTTTATTTTCCACTTTCTCACCATGCACATGTGTGTGTGCGCCCGCAGTTAAAATCAATATACCGGTCTCTAGATTAGGAGATGCGCAGTTTAAATATGGTGCGTTCAGAAAAAAAGTTCCCACATGCAAGTAAAATAATTATACTAGTGAAAAAGAAAACCAAACCAACCCGCAGACACAAGTCGGTGGCTTAGGAGGTCTGTGTGTGCGTGTATGTCTCTTTTTTTTTTTTTTTTAAGCCGTGTATTAGTCAACTCAGTCAGTATTATGCAGTTCTAAAACTCGGTAAGGGGCATTAACATGCGGCGAGCTGTCAGATGAGTTGTTCCACCAGAGCCACTAAACCAGTAAACGCTTAAGTTGTCTCAGCATCATGTTCAAGCGATTAAAAACCTGTTTAGGGAAGTATCTGTGGAGCACTAAGTCTTACAGTCTGCACCGGCAGCTTAGGGTGGGCTGTGATGAGTAATTTTTCTCCTGAAAACAGAGGAGTTACACTGGTGTGAAATGGGAATATGATGAACATAATCCCCCTAAAAACTAGGGAGATCCGCCCTCGTCTTCTCTAAAAAGGCCTTGTGAAACCTCAGTGTTATCAGAGGAGGGTGACAAGGGAGAGCAAAAGCACAGAACAGCTTCTGTAAGTGGAATTAGTTAATAGATTTTAGACTTTTTCAGGCTGGAAGAAAGGTAGCCGAGAGGAATACAACTTACCTGTACGTGGAGTGGGATGGGGAGGGTGACGCGGGAACGCTTTCTTCCAAAGCAAGGACAAGACGGCAGCAAAGAAAGCTGCTGAGCGTCGGGCTCGAGCGGAGCAATGTTTGTATCGGGCACACAGCTAAGCTGCCGAGGGCCGTGCCCGCGTTGTGCGCGTTCAAAAAGCGAGCGGACAGGGAAGGAAAAACCGAGGCAATCCCTGGGAAGAAAAATTCAGGTGATGCCCGACCAAATGGAGGCAGGTGAGTATTCCGAGGGGGTGGCGTGAACGTGCCGAGGGGGTGGCGTGGTGTGCTTGCCCTTCCTTGCGTGTTCACAAATAGAGCAAGGCGAGCTGAAACTGAGTTTAGAAAGCTGCAGAAGGGTGTCATTGCATCAAATAACTGTGCACGCATGGCAGGTGTTGCCAATAGAGGCAAAGTAATGATCACAGGTAAAAAGCATTCCTAATTATGCAGGCACAAGGCTGGCCTTTTAAAGCAAGAGAGGTTGTGTCTCAATTCAGCAGTTACTTGAAAGTCTTTGCTCCCGGGAGTCGAAAAGCAAAATATGGCTTGAAAGAAGAGAACCAAGGAAGTACCTTAATTCGCTTTACGCGTCTGTAGTAGATCTACATGGCAGTGGCTTTTTGGAATAGATGAAGAGGTAGAGAGAGTACCAAGAAGGTGGTAAGAACGGTTCATACTTAATTATTATTAATAATATTATTGTGTATGCAATAATATTATAAGAATGATTATAAGGATGATTAATTCTTAATTATTAATAATATTATTGCATATATAGTAACGGTATAATATTATCTAATATATAATTATATATAATAATATAAATTAATGATATTAATTATTATTCTGAGTTATTAGAAGAAAGCTTAGAGGAGCGATTGAGCAGGCAGGATTTTCCGGCTGAAAGCGCACAGGAGCTCGTGTTCCCGCTGGCAGCGCGGAGGCGTCCGTCGGGGACGATGGCTCTGTGTCCGTCCCCAGCCCCACTGGGAGCAGGGTGGTGGGTCAGGGTGACTCTGCTTTGATCCAGCCCGCTGCTCTCGCCTGACGCGGTATTTTCAGGCTTCATCAAATGCTGTGCCAGGAAAAATAGTATTTTCATAAGCGTTGCAGGTTTCTTTTCTCTGGACTAACGCCTCGGCCTGGGAACGGAGAGCTGGAAGAAGGTGCGCGGGTTCGGTGCGCAGGCACCGCGGGGGGAGCGATGCCAGGCAGAACCGAGAGCTCTGTCTCGAATAGCTCTGTTGACAGCTTTTCCCTGTCATACCAGTGGCCCAGGTGGCTTGTGATGTGTCGAAGCTTTGATTACAACGCAAGACCAAGTCTGCTTCTGCGCTGTAGGGAACAGGAGCTGAGTTTTCCCTGAGAGGGCACAGTCCTCAGCAAGGCTTCAGAGGAGGAACTGCTGCAAAGTCTTCACGTGGTTTTCTTTTGTGGAACTTGGGTTTTCATTTTAAGGATAAAGTCTTGAAATAACTGGCTGTTAGGACAGAGGTTCAGGCGGTGGCTCTGGCCACGCTGCAAGTTGGGTTTGATCCGTGAAGAAAACATAGCGTGGCCCGTGGCGTGGGAGCCTGGGGGTCGGGGTGAAGGAGCTGGAGTTCCCACGGAGACCCACAGGATTTAAGGGTTTGGGACACAGAGGTGCGACGGGGAATGTCCTTCAGTGAGGCAGCGTGGTCAGGTCTCTGCAAGGCAGAGCCACAGCAAGCCCTGGGTGGCCGAAGCCTGGCTTAGCGCGGGCAGGAGCCCCTGCGCTGCAACGCTGCGCCACTCGTGTGCGCAGAGAGGGCTTCGCCTTTGCCTGCGAACTGCTCAGAGTTGTGAGTAACGTGCCTGCGGTCACCCCTGCGGATCATGCAAAGGCTGAAGCATTTGATGTCCCAGAGCTCTTCGGGCTGCGGCCAACTTTCAGAATTTATTAAATGAAATGTTGTTAAAGGGGTGATGGAAAGCATCCTGAAAAGGGTTCCTGTATACATACTTGATTATTATTTTATTTTATTTTATTTTACAATTTGAGAGCAGCTGTAATTATTTCTGTGAGTCAGAACAGGGATGAAGCCCATGTTCATCGCTTCAGTTTCTGATGTCATCCCTTAGTGTGAAAATACATGTATAAAATTTTAATCCCCATGGAAAATTGAGACAGGGACAGTAGGAAACTAGCGTTGCTTTAATCCAGAGCAAGATTTATTGTGCTTGCGTTTCTGACACGCTCTTTGTCTGTCCCCTTCCCTTACTCAAGGGAAGAGACTAGTGCACAGGAAGGCAAAAAACTGGTAATACTCATAAAATACTGGGAAAACTTCTAAATTCTTTATCAAGATTTGTTTTGGAGCTCTGTTTCTCCAAATCATTTAAATGATTGGAAGGAGTTTTGTTCTTTTAGCTTTTATCTGACTGGTAGCTGAAAGTTGAGGATTTTTCTCTCCTTGTCTGCGTGTGATAAAACCTCTCTCCCGGTTTGCTGGCAGCGCTGCTGGGATGGCGCTGGGCGGTTTCCCCCGGCTGGCCTTGGCGTGTCCCGTTCACAGCTAATGCGGATGGAGGAGCAATGGCCACTAGCTCATTAATTGGCCGGGTGTTGCAATGAAATATTAGTTAAGTCTGTATGCTGTCAATAAAAGGAAAGAACTTTCCTGTCTCCGTGGTGTTGTCAGTGGTCAGACTTTGCTGTTTGACTCATTTTCGGCAATACAAACCCCGCTATTTCACTCTTGGCTGCAAAACAGCCGCCTCTCCCCATTGCTTTCCCCTTCTCCTTTCATTCCCCTTTGCCTCACTGTTGGTTTTTTTTTTTAATTTACTGGTTGTCTTACAGCGGAAGGAGCACGGGCACGCTCAGCTGGCGGGTGTTAGGAGCAGTGAAAGGAGCTAAGGGATGGTTTTGGGCTGGCCACCACCCGGCCACGGAGCTGGGGCTGCCGGGCTGCCCAGAGCTCTGTTCCGTGCCCGGGGGCCAAGGTCCTGCTGCGGTGGGAGTCAGCCAGAGCGCAGCCTGCAGACCAAAGGGTCTCCAAAGCCGCCTCTTCCGAGCTCAGGGATTTAAGCTGGAAGAAGAGACGGTCTCTCATCTGTAGTATCTGCGTCCACAGAGTTCATTGTCTAATAAACGGGGAAGTCCTTACTGAGATCCCGATGGGAACGTGCAGTTTGACCAGTGCGGGCAGCTTAATGAGTAGTTCTGGTTAATAATTAGTTGAGCGATATCATTATAGAAGGTTTTGGTAACTGCTGAGACATCGATCTGAGCAGTGCTTCGGAGGTTACGTGCTGTTTACAGATGAAAATCCCCTTCCCTAATTCGTTATTTTCAATCCCTGCTGTCGCTGCTGGCCAGTCCTCCCCCAGCGCAGCGCTGCCTCTCCTGACATTCATCCCGTGGCATTTCACAAGAGGAACCAGAATAAATAGCTCCAACGAGCCAAGCTAAACAAGCAGAAGAGACAAAAGCAGAAAACCATGTTGGCGCTGTGGGGAGAGGAAGGGAAGTCAGGATCTGAAGACCTCCAGAGCCTAAAATCCCAGAACTGCAGAGTGGGAAGGTCACCGGGGGGGCTGGTGGCCCTGGGCCTCCGGGCACAAGCCACAAAGGGAGGTCTGTGCAGAGGGCTGAGGGCAGCAAAGCCGGGCCGGGGAGAGTTGTCTTTTCCTGGGACTGTGGTGAAAAAACAGTTCAGGCAACTCTTAGCATTATTTTACTGGGTTTTTTTTTAAGTTGGTTTCATGACACAAAGATAGGACTGGTATTTACTGCTTGTTTTATATAACGTTTCACCAGGCCGTTAAAAAAAAATCTGGTATTTATATTTCTTGACAGCTGCGTATTGCACCACTTGACATTTATATGGTTGCTGGAGGAGAGATGAGGCGAGGCTCGCTTGGTGTCCCACCAGATTTATTGCTGCTCTGGAGGGACTCCTGAGGCTTTCCCTGGGATGGATGGAGTGGGGTAAAGGGAGGTTGTCCAGAGTTTTGTCCCCCGTGTTAAAAAGGCACGAGTTTCCCTGGTTCGTCACAGAACCTTAAACCCGACCTGATTGTATTTGGCGCCTGCCCGTGAATTCGGGAGCCTACACGACACGGTTACGGGAGCCACCCTCTGGCAGGTCCCTGGGCGTTAGACAGGGCTATAGACTATGTGATTTATTGCATAGGGATGTTTTATCTTGTGATCTTGGAAAATAAACCTTTTATTGGCTTGTATTGCTAAACCCTAGTCATGTCGTGGTTAGGGATATTTAGCACAGGCTGACATTTGTTGTGAAACAAACCGAGAGAAGATCATAAAAACACTTAATTTCATTGTCTGCAAGTGACAGTTTATGGCAGTGCGGCTGGGAACTCTCTCAGCTGGCCAGTTGTGGCATTGACCTAGTAATCTTTTCTGTTATTGTGGAAAATAAGAATTTTAGAACTGAACCAGAGTTTTTTCAAAAGAAAATTAACATGTTAAAGGAATGAGAATTAATGACAAAATTGTAAATGTTCAGGAAACGCAACTTCTTTGTGTTGTGACTTACACATTGAAAGCGTAGCCCAGGCGAGAGCAATGAGGCGTGAGATGTTTTGTGGGTTTTTTCGTGATGCTGAAGGAAGCGCACTTGGGGATTGGGAATTCCTCTCCCGAATTCCCGCAGGCACATCTGGTGTGGTTACCCGTCCCCAGGGACGTGTGGTGGGGTGGGACACAGCGTCCAGCGGCACTGGGGTGTGGATGCGGTGAAAGGACTCTCAAGGGAGGTTTACTTTCATCTTTCCTCTTTTCAGCTTTGTTTTTTGAAAGAACGAGAGTTGTGTGGTTCGTTTATCCAGCCGTTCCACCTAGTGTCTTTTGAGCCAAGCTCAGAAGAGGGGGGCAGCCTCTTCCACCCCGCAGCTCAGGCCCAGGCGGGATGGCGGAGGTCAAAGCCTGAACCAGCGCGGCCAAAACTCCGGTTCCCGTGTGCCGCTGGGCAGCGGTGCCCCGGGGCGCCTCTACCGTCGGCTCTCCTGGGGAAGCCATGCAGGGAGGGATGGAGGTGGAACCGCTGGGCTGCGGGAGGAGAGCTGGGAGGGCACAAATCCACGGGTGTGGAAATCCAAACTTCCGAAACTGTCACAGCTCATGAAATGACTGATTTTGCTAGGTACTCTGCTTCTCACGGGCAACATTTGCAGTCTCTTACTAGAGAAAACTAAACGGCTTTGCACTTGCAACACTGAGAACGTGTTCTTTTGTTTCCCACGCTGGGTGGCCGTGTCGGGCTGCAGGATGTAGGTAGGTGCTCACGGTATTTTCCCTCGAAGTAGCCAACCGCTGCGCTATAGATGAGGGGCGCGTATGGAAGATCGCTGCACACCGTAGTTCATTAGAGCTTTTCGTAGTTCTGGTGCTCGCCGCAGTAGCGTTCAGTCCTCACTGCGCTGTGTTTTGACACGGTTTGGTTGCTGAGGGAAGAAATGTAGGGCATAGAGGTGTTTCTGCAGAAGGAAGGCTTTCCAGCCAGCGGTGCGATGAGCTTTCATGTCACATCAAGCCGCTTCTGTGACTTGCCGCCATCCCGCACGCTCATTCCTTCTGCACGACATTTTTACTGCATATGTCTCTTCCTTGTGAAAGCTGTAGAGTATTCCTTGTTTTCCACGATAAGTTGTAAGCTTTAATGCGCTTCTGTAGCTTCCTTCTGAAGCTATTAACGGAACGTAAACGTATATTCAAGCAGGCTTGATTTCATGCAAATGTCTCCCGTGTGTAGGTACGCTGTTCTCTGCGGGCAGTTAGCGGAACACGAGAGCATTCAGAAGCGCATCCAAACTGGGTACGTTTTTAAGGTGAGTAGAAAGGACGTGCTGGCTTTTGCGTAAGTATTGAATGATACTAGTTTCTAGAGCAGCAAATGAGGAAAACAGGCCTCAGCCCTTATTAGGGAGGTGACAGGTCTCACAGACGCCATGAGTGGGTGGTTTGGGCTGAGGAAGGTGATTCCAGCGACGTGTGATGAGGACAACTGGTCTGGCTCCGTGCTTTTGCATGCTGTAATCTCAGGAAAAAAAGAAGAGGAAAAGCTTGGCAAATAAAATATATGTATATGATGAGGCTGAGAACCAGAAACATGAAATTACCCCGTGGTAATGAGGTACAGCACCAGCTCCTCTTCAGTAGCTGCCTGTGAGCAGGCTTGCACCCTCCTGTAAATGCAGAGCGGCTCTTTTTCAGAGAGGATTTAATCTGCCGCAGGTGCCTTTATTTGCCTTTCATCCCCAGCGGGGATGCTGCAGGGTGAGAGGAGGCACCTGGACAGTTACTGTGAACAGGCCACGTATAATTAGCACCTCGTCAGCTGCTGACATGGCCAGTAAGTGGGTTATGTCAAAGCTCTGAACAGGTGGCAGAATGAAATGAAGGGCAGCTTCGTTTTTGTGAGTGTAGTAATTCTTGTCTCGGAGGCTGATAAAATGCTGGGTTTCTGTCTCCGATGAAACTATTTTAAGAAAATTTGGAATCTCTTCGTAGCTGTAATTTTATTGATCGCTGACACTTAAGCTGTGGGCTTCTCCCTTTGCTCTTTCCACGTTTGTTCATCTGCTCCTGTGGATATTGTGCTTGCCGAAACAACAACGTAATGTGTGTTGGTGATGATTTTCCATAGGAGCACATTGATAAAGCCATTGCACTGAAACCGGAGGATCCAAAGTCTCACTATCTTTTGGGCAGGTGGTGTTACCAGGTAAAGCAGTTTATTACTATTTCTTGCTGTTTTCTTCCTCCTTGGAATTTAATTCCCTGTTTGAATGAAAGATAGGTGGGTTCAAACCACCGGCCCGAAGGATGAGGACGCTCGTTAGCTGCTGAACTCAGACACTGTATGAGAAAGTACGGGCATGGAAATGGCATGGTTGCTTGAAGTAGTTTAAAAGTTGCACTTGCATGGGATCTCCAGGCCTGAAAGAGTGCCGAGAAAAACACTCCGCTGAGGAATGCTATAAATGCATTGCATTCAGAAACCTCGTACGGTGTAAAAGCTCGTGTTCTTGTACGTGTAGCACCTCAGTGCTTTTATAAAAGCACTAGTGAAACTGTTGTCTGCCGGGACACGGTGTCTCATTCGGAGTCTCTCGGCTTTCCACCCAAGTTGTTTTCTTCACTGTAATAGAAGGGTCTTACGCAGTCCACCTCCCTCTTGTCTGCCTCCTGTTAAACCTCAGATGGATACCTTCGTACTAGATCTTAAACGGTCCAGGCTTCTGGAAGAGTTTACGTAAGTTTCTGTAAGCTCAAAGCGAGAGAGGGACTATGGAAGCACCGAGTTGGTGATCGGGACAAACGCTGCTCTCTGCTGACGATCAAAGGCCAGAAGAAGGTAGAGAAAGGTTAGGGGTATTGCAGACATGCCGAAGCTTTTAAGAGCACGGAGAGCGCGGTTTCGTATGGGCAATGTCATTTGCTCTTGCTGTTGTAATACTTTTCTCCCTGAACCAACAAAATGCTTCAAGAGCCCTTGGTTACCGCTGTGCAACAGAGTAAAAGCTGCTGGGGGTTTGGCTGTTTGATTTAGTTATTGCCACTCTTCTGCTCTTCGTTTTTCCCCTGTGTTTTGTCTCTTTCCCAGAGGGAAGCTCTTTGCTGAAAGTCTTATTTCTGAACTGCTCTGAACTGGAGCTCTGAAGGGTTCGGTGCTCCGGGCGCAGTTTTGTAGTCCCTGCAGGCGGCATGGGAGGTGGAACGGCAAAGAATGGATTAGGGAAAGCACTCACTGCAAACCAGCTTACTGTTCCCTGTGCTTTACTCCGGAAAAACAAACTACCTTCAATCCTTTAAGCACATATGGATGTGATCAGGGACGTTTCGGGGCCGGCAGGAGCTTCTGCACACAGTGTATCTGTCTGATCTTTTGCATGTGTTTCCTCTGCCCCTGCTACGCACCGTATTGGAGGCATTAGGAGAAGCGTGCCGGCTGCTCTCCAGCTCTTGACAGGGAAAAGCTTGGAGTCAAATACCATCAATCAGATTTAGCGCCTATATAAGGGTTTGCAGTAACTGTCTACTTTGCAGTTTATACAATTTGAAAACGCTTTGCTGCCGTCAAAAATGAAGTCACGTTGCAGAGAATGGAGCGGAGATAATTGACAGCAGTAATTCCAGAGGAGCAGCGAGCGAAACCAGCAGCAGCTCCCAGCTCTTTGTGCTGTTGGAAGCTTTCTGCTCAGCCTGACTGCTCTTAGAGCTGCTGAAGCTGTGAAACAAAACCACTTGAATGTAGAAATATGTTAGTGCTTCTGCTATTCTGCTTTATAAGAATTACACAGTACTAAATAAAGAAGCTCTTATCAGAGGTTACAGCCCTATGCGTCCTGTCCCCTACTGAAATTTCAGGGCTTTTCTTATTGTAGAGGAGCTGGGAGCAGGAGATTTCATGAAATAATTGTAATAGCAACCTGTTTCTCAAAATGTGACACTCTGTTGGTGGGAAGGCTTTAGCCTGCCCCTCTGGAGGGATCTGTGTGTGGTGAGAGCACGTTCTGGTACAGGATTTCGGGTGGGAGAGGGGGGGCTCCATGTGTGCGTTTGCTGGGATGCAGAGGTGGGAGCCGCCAGGAGCCGGCGTGGTTTGGGATTTGGGACCACCCGCCTGCGCTGTCTGTGCCTCTAATATTCAGCTGCAGAGACAAATCTCCTTTGAGCGTGAGGCATGTGGCAGCTGATGGACGGAGCTGCAAAAGCGGACTGGGGACAGGGAAAAGTGAATCAGGTTTAACTCTGCGGCCGGACTTGGACGCTTGTCCACAAACTGCCGACACTACCACGATCTCTGGCGTTCTCCCAGGCGCACGAGCCAGCGGCAAGGGACGGGATGGCTCCTTGTCTGCACACTTTTGCCTCTGCTGTGTCTCTGGGGGCTCTGAGCGTTTCATCTCCCTGTCTCTGCAGGTTTCCCACCTGGGCTGGCTTGAGAAAAAGACTGCTGCTGCTTTGTTTGAAGCCCCTCCTACAGCCACTGTGCAGGACGCGCTGCAAAACTTCTTACGGGTAATGAACTCTGAGAGGCAAGGGGGTGGCTGACCTGGCACATGCAATCCCGAGTGGAACTGCAGTACTTGTATTCCGCTTAAACTCATCGCTCCCGGGGGCTCCGTCATACACCTCCGCTGACGAGAACCTCTGGAAGAAAAGCTGGTGAAAGCAAAACTTTTGGCGCCTCTGTTATAGAAGAGCCAGACAGAACCACATGGTTTTCCAGACCTCAGAACCAGACCCAAAGTGATCAGAGCTGTTTTTAAGGGGTTTGGTTTCCTTTTCAAAAGCTACACAACGGAGTGATTCACTGCTGGATACTACGTGCCCGTGGTCTGTGCTCTCACAGGGTCTGCAAGATCGGGGTGAGCCCACCCCTGGGAACCCTCCCAGAGATACTCGTGACATTCTGTCACTTTTAATTTCTCTCAGAATATTGTATTAAAGGGCTGTCTGATTAGGGCAGAATTCTCTAATTTGAACTTTTGAAGACAGCTACTTCAAGGTTTCAGGGGCACGCTGCGCGTGTATTTCTTGAAAGAAGAGTACTTCCTACTGCTGAAAGGCTTTTTTTTTTTTTTTTTTTTTTTTGTCCTCCTGTTGATGAAAAAGAATTTAAGACACGGAGTTTTTGAGCATACAGCTCTTGCTGCAAGGGTCGGCACGAGATGGACGAGTTAAGCAGGGTGGCTTGGGCCGTGCCTGTGAGAACCGCTCTTCAGCGCCTCTGATGAAGTGTTACAGAAACAAACGGCCCTGCCGCTTTAGAACTCCCGGGCTGGGCCAGCAGTTCTGCAGAGTCTCAGGGAAAAGCCTTCTTGGTGCAATTTCTTAGAATTTTGCTCAAATGTAGTTGTTTGAGAGGGAAGTTGGTGATAGGTATCTGCCCTTTCAGCCAAAGCGGTTAAATCAGTTCCGAGCTAAGCGTGAGGCAAAGTGCTTTGTTTCTTTTCATTAGAGAGCGAAACAGCTTGTCGCTTTTGTTGGTAGGTCAGGGCGGCGCTGTGGTGCGAAACAGGAACTGGCGTTTTTCTGAGGCTGAGCTTTGGTCTCGTACAGAGAGAATGTGAAAAGCAGAGAGAAGCATCCCTCTGGAAGCTAATGATGCCCGGAACACCCACGCTTCCCCAGTGCTCACAGGGGCCGTTCCAGCTCTCGGCCGCAGTTCAGGGGGCTGGAGATCTTCCGGCAGACGGCGGCTCTGGCTTAGTCACTGGCTGAACTGGGTCTCAGGCCAGACTACGGGATGAAGAGGATGAACGTCATCTGTTTGTGCTCTCGGTGCCTCCTCCGAGGGCTGGGCTCAGGCGTGCTGGTAGAGCACCTTGGGGAGCTTGCGTGCAGCTGGGTACGGGTCAAGCCAGGGGTTCCTGACGGGAACACGCTGGAACAGAGCTGCTCGGAGAGTGATGGCTGTCACGGAGACGGCTGGAAGAAGGCAGAGGGTAACTAGGAAACTGGGAAGGAGAAGATAAAAAAACTGGGGCAAGATTCCTGAGGTTTGGCACCAGCGTGGTCGGGAGAAGCCCAAGTGGATGAGACTTGGTGGGCAAAGGGGTTAAAAACAGCACACGCACGTGTGCAGGAGAGGTCCTCCAGCCGCTTCGGAGTGTTCCTTCGCTTCCGAGCGCTTGACTTCACCCCTCGCTGTTCTTCCATGGCACTGCGTTGGGTGAGAGTACGGGTGGTGTTCATTGAGTCACAGGCGCTTTGTGGGAATCCGGGGATTTCACTGACCCAGCCAGGCGAGCCTATGAAAAATTCCTACACCGCTCTATCTAGTCACAAAACTAGGGTTTGGTCAGCTATTTTTTGTCTTTTCTTTTTTAAGCGGTGCAGTAAGCCTGATGTAAGCACTAACTGTGTCCTTTGCAGATCCTAACGTCTGCTTTTCTCTGCCTGTCGCACCCTCCCCTCCGTTCTTTGTAGGTCGAGGAACTGAGCCCAGGATTTTCCAAAGCAGGAAGAGTCTACATTGCCAAGGTAACCAGCACTTGCTGCCGTCTTCAGTTCAGACGTATGCTTACATGATAAGAAATATTTGTACTAAAAAATTACCTTTGGCTGTAAAGTGCTAAGCGTGTGTAAATTACTCCACCCAGAAGCAAGATTTTATAAGATGATAACATTTCTAAAAAAGGCCAAATCACCTAGTGCAGAGGCATTAAAATTCAGGGAGGGTTTTGCCTTCGAGTCGTCCAGTGGAGCATCCTTCTTGTTTGTTAACGGATCAAATTCTATATAAAGTGGCACCAGTAACTCGTGAGCCACCGGCTGGAGGTTTAACCCCACCGCCACTGTGGATCTCTGCGGTGTACGCAGACGGAGAAGCGTGGGGAGAAGTGGAGGATAAAGGATGTCTCTCTCACACCAGTACAGATGGGAGCAATGATTACATCCACCATGGATGCCTGGAGCTGGAGCGCCAAAGATCCTTTTGTTTGCATTGAGGGAATAATTGGCTTTGAACTCTTAAATGTTAAAATTGCTGCTTAATTCCTGCAATCTCCAGTTGGAGCCTAGAAGTATTTAAAGCCCAAATAGCTTTAGAAATATTAGCCGGAGTGGGCGTAGCAAAGAGTAGCTGTAGTCATTCCCTGTGAAATTCCTGAATTCCCAATGTCCCAAAGAATATGAATTTTATCAGGGTAGCGTGCGAGCCGCGGGGTCTGCTTGGTCTGGAGCACATTATCACTGGAACCTAGGTGCAGAATTTATTTCACAACAAGCATCTCGTTAAAGGAAAATGAAGGTGACAGCAGAGGAGGAGAGCCCAGCCAGAGGGGCAGCAGCCTTCACACCCGCTGGGTTGTGTCTTTGATATATCGCAGCTCACGCGGTGTGTTTAGTCGTGAGTCTGTTAGGCAAAATCAGCTACGTATTTGTAAGCCAGCTAGCCTTTTGTTCCTGGCTGCTTGCGTACCATGGTGAACGCGCCCTTAATTGCTTCTCTCTCTGCTTGTAAATACAGCCAGCATTCATGGAAATTCACAATCACCCCGAAATGCCCTGTACAGAGGAAAGGGTGGAAGACTTGGAACTTATTTCCAGTGAAGTTGCGGCAGCAAATCCTTGCAAGCCTCAACCTGAACAGATTTTCAGACTTGATGTAAAAATTTGGGTTTTGTTGTGTGTAACCTACATGGACTGATGCGTTTTATTGGGCTGATAGTTCACCGCGTACGTCTGATCGAGCTTCAGAAATAGTCTGCACACACAGATTAGCGTGGAGGGTAATAGGGCTACTTGGATCTGTTTGGGATTGGGGTTTTTTTCCTAATCTCAGGCTCTGTCACTTTGGGTCATGTCCTTAATCACCGAATTTTAAAAGTGCAATTGGGGCCTAATTGTTTTGAAGGAGAGAGTGCTCTGATGGGTCAGACTTCAAAGAAAAAAAGAATTGTGTTTTATAGTCACTTTCTGACGTTTTCGACCGATATGCAGAGACACGGGGTTTTCAAGGGCTTCCGGGGTGTCCGTGACTCCCTCTGTTTTGAACTCGCCAGATGCAGGCTCTGACAGCGCCCACAGCAGAACAGATTCTCTTCCAGAACTATCCCACGACGCAGGAAAATCACCAGAATGCAGACACGCACGTACCCTGCAGTGACATTTCAGAGCCTGAAGTAATGGCCCTGCGGGAGTTTAACTGTCGTCCTCGTCCTGACTGAATGTTGGCTCCTTACGGCAATTACAACAGGGATTAACTGCGTTGATGGATTTTATTTATATTTTTTTTTTAAGCAAGCACTTCCTCTTCCCATGCTTATTTCATCGTCCCCAAATGCCTCCATGGCTCTGTAGGCACCAAAACCCTTCCTCGTAGGCAGAGGGATGGCTGTTTCTCTGCTGTAGATGATGCAGGGTTCACGGTGGAAGAGTATTTCACAGCTCTTGTGAGACCTGTAAATATTAGGTGCTACAGTGCTCGTGGCTGAACCTCATTTTTAACAGCCCAGGGGATGTAAGTTTCCTAAGAGGACGTGCTCTCGGTGTAGAGGTTTTACAGTGAAAGCGGTGTGAGGGAATAGCGGCTAAATGGAAATAAAAATAGAGCTTCGAAAATGGTGAAAATCTCAGGGACGCCTTAACATCTCCAAAAAAAACAGTCTCCTTGCCCAAAACAAAACAAAAAAGGCAATCTAGTGTTCTGTAGTCTGATGGTGATTGTAATGCTTTGGGAATGAAGGAAACTGCAGGAAACGTCAGAAGCCTGAAACTGCAAATGGTTAAGAGGCAAAATGGCTCTTTTTATCAGTTACCAGGGTCCGTAATCGCTCAGTTACATTTGCTGCCTACTTTTTCCCATTTAACTCTTCTCACGTTGTCATTTTTTCTTCGCAGTGTTACAGGGACCTGGGGAACAACTCCGCAGCCGTTCTCTGGATGACTCTTGCCGCGGAGCTGCCCGTTAATACAAAAGAGGTAGTGGTCTCACTGAGCACGCGTTGATGATGGGCAGAGATGAAATTGTTTTATGAAAGATGTTGCAGCTTGTAAGCCCAGGTTCTGAAGTATTTTGTTCCTTAGCATGGACTCTTCTTCTCTTGGGACCTGTTACCGGAATGCCTAAAGCAATTTGGGAAAGTAATGGCAAATACTAAGAAGCTGAGAGTATGTCCGATGTGGGCTCAGGAGCGGACACAGCAATGCGAGTGCTGTGCCGTTGGGGTTAGCGTCAGACACGTATTCAGCAGCTGGAGCATCTGCAAAGCTGCTGAGCAACTGCAGGAGCCTTCCCAGGGCCCCTTTTTTGGGGGAAGGTTTATTCCTTTGGGCACTGTCATGCCGGGCCAGCTCGATTCGGATGGGACCACTTACGCTGGGCGGTTGTCCTGGGGCTGGAGCGCTCCCGGTGACCTGGGTGGCTTTGGAGGAGCAGCTGAGATCTGGCTCTCCTGGTGCCAACTCAGCTCCTAAACACCCCCAGGCTGGAGCCGATTGTCCCGAGCCGTTCAGAAGCTTGCGTGTGCTGCCCAGCATTTTTTTTTTAATATCTAGGATATTTTGGCTCCTTTGTTACTTTCAGAGGGCTTTGGAGAGCAGCCGGTCCTGTGTTCTAGAACTGCCATGGGGCAGTGCTCCCCGGCTGGGAGCGCTTTTGCGCTTTTCCTGTTAAGCAGCAGCTGTATGGAAGGTGCCCTCGAATTACTGCCAGTCAGAAACTAAAAACACATCAGCTTTTAATATTAATCTGATATTATTTATGTCGTCATGAAAAATGCAAGGGAAGTAATTTAAGCAACGTCCTGCAGCCCTTACAGCTTCAGCCTTAGTCTGGCAGAATAAAGAGGCAGAATTCTAGAAATACGCAGCATTTTCATGCCACTCTTTTTCAGGCTGTAATTAGTTTTTAGGTTGCTGTGGCAAAAGTCTTGTGCTGAGACTCAAACCCCAAGTATGCCTGAGATCTTGGCAGACATCCGGGGAGGCGCTGGCTCGCCTGTGCCACCACCTGCAGGGCAGCGGCCAGTATCGCATCAGCCGCTTGGCCACTGGCTGCTGCCAGCAATGGGATGGAGCCAGAATTCGGTCCCTTCTTGCAGAAGGAAATAGCCTGGCTCTGCCTGATGCGGAGCTGCCTCACCGTACGCTGGTTGGAAATCTCTCTAGACAGCGCTAGAATGGTGTGTCTGATAAATGGAGGATTTTTTCCAAAGAACCTGAAATTCTTGTGTTGGAGGTGCGAGAGTTTACTCAAAAAAGCACTGAGATTTTCGGGAGAGACCAGGAGAGAGCTACAGGCAGAAGAGTCAGGAACGGTTAATTCTCTCTCCTGCTCTGAAATGAACAGTGGGAGTCGAGTAAGGAAGCCAATGCTCAAGTGGCTTTGGGTAAGTCTTTGCAAATGTTAGTTCTCA
This sequence comes from Rissa tridactyla, assembly GCF_028500815.1. NCBI lineage: Eukaryota > Metazoa > Chordata > Aves > Charadriiformes > Laridae > Rissa > Rissa tridactyla. The sequence continues at coordinate 863,819 of NC_071469.1, forward strand.
TCATCAATCAAATAACTTCCATCATGCCGGGAAGGAAAAACAAAAGCATTTCTCCAGACTGAGAGTCAGTGAGGGAGCAGAGGTTTGAATTTGGCTGTTCCAGTTGTCAGCTCTTGTCTCAAAAGGAAATACAAGAGAAGCTTTCTTTGATACTTGGAAAATGTAAATAGCCTGAAAGACAGTAGCATTGAGAGGCGAGTTAGAGGGGAGCGAAAATGTAAGGCTGGGGTGTACTTAAACCCTTGTGTGGGGTTGGAGAAGTAAAGGGAAATTCTCCTTGTTAATTGTTCCGATGGGGCTGTATATTTATCTGTTCTCTTATTGCGTTTGCAGGATGCAGAAAGCGAGAGAGAACTTGAAGAGATGCGGTCGGTCTGCCAAGAATAAATACGTACAGGCTCATTCCGCTTGATACTGCACAGACAGTAGAATTCCAGTTAAAGGGGTTTCATGATCCTGACAGCTTTGATTGCACTTCGTGGATAAGCCCCAAGAGCTTACAGGAAAAAGCACGCAGCAGTCTCATCGGCACATCCAGGAAAAGATCTTGGTGGGATTTAATCGGATAAAATTTTGTATTTTCCTCCTGACAGCACTGCAGATGTTTGATTTTAAAATCCCTAAAAAGTGTGCAAGTCATAAAAACAGGGGGTGGGTGTATAGGTAGAATTTGTGATACAGAAATACTTGTGATTATATGTATATCATAGATATATGTGAGATACATACATATTTATATAGACGCCTGTATATTTTATATCACAAACTCCGCCTGTCCAACAGCCTGAACCTCAGGCTGCTGAGCTCTCTCAACGGATTCCTGAGAGAGTCTCCAGCCAAAACTTTTTTTTTTTCCAGTTTAACTATTTTCTCTTTTCCTTAACAATGTGCGTGAAACGGATCAGTTGGACTCACTGATTGCACGCCTTTGGGGGAGGTTTTGGTGGGGTGGCGTTTGGAGCCGCTGTGTCGGGTGCTGCGTGTGCTGCGCTGGAGGCGCCGGGACCCTCCCCTGCCCTCCGCCTCTGGGTGCAGAGGGCGCTGGCGCTTGAGGCAAGGCGATGACAAAAACAGACGACAACAATGACTTTAAAATAGGCGAGTTGTCAGCACTTTCTTCCTCGCTGTGAAAAAATCGGCGGTGGTGTCCAAAACGCGCTCTTGGTCCTTCCCAGTTATGCCTGAACCACCTTACTGGTGTGCGCTGGGGAAGGCAGCCCTGCGCGCCGGGGTGAGTTACTACCAGGGACTACGAGGTTCCCTGCACAATACAAACTTCGTTTTTTAAGAGGCGCGTTGCTTTTTCAGAGATGTAAAAAGATTTTTAAACGTCCGGACTCCCTCGCAGCGATGTTACTCCTTCACTCCCATGGGGCTGACAACGTCTTGTGTCCCCCTGAACTGCGCTGCGGCGGTTTAGGTGGAATGACTTCGTTTGCAAAGTAGCTCTTTCGCGAGGAAACGCTGGCTACGGGACCAGGGCCGTGCTGTGGCAAAGCCGGCGCTTCCCTGTGGTGGTTTTTGCCAGCTCTCGACTCGTAGGTGATGCCGAGGGGGCGAAGGTGCCGCTGGCGATGGCAGCCGGAGTCGATGTGCCCGACACTGACACACAGCGGGAGCAAAAACTACCTGCAGACGTTTCCCCGAACATTTAGCAAGGTTTTCTTGATACTCCTCCAAGTTCCAGCTGGCAGCTAACTCGACGCTTATTTTTTAGCCTTTGTTACGTCTTGCCATGTTGTGCAGCGTTCGTGACGCGTCAAGTAAAAAAAGTGCAGGAGTAAAACGCTTCTTTAATGGCCTTTTTTTAGTCCCTTGCACGTGTGTATTAACCTGCTGGGGTTTTTCCTGCATGAGGATAACACGGAAGGGGAAACGGGTAGCAAACTGGAGCTTAAAAACTGCCCATTTTATAGATTTGGCACTTTTTAGCCTTTTTTTTTGTTTGTTTGTTTATCCAAATTAAACTTTCTAAAATTTTGGTGCTGAACTCGTGAGATCCAGGCAAGCGTGCAATTAGCTTTATTTGCTTGAGACGATAGAAGTTGGCAGCTACAAATGGAGAGGTGAACGCTGCAGTCGATGCTGTACCTGTGCGCAGAGCTGCCCTCGCCGGCAGCGGGCACTTGGTCTGTCATTGCGGGACTCTTTTATATTTAATGCCTGCTGTTCTTTGGGTTCCTCAGGGGAATGATGAAGCTGCCTTTTTTGCTTAATGTGACTTTGTCTTGTTTTGAATATTTCCCAGCGATGACCCTTTTTTTTTTTCATTCTAAACATCCCACCTTTAAATATTTGCACGAGTTTTTTTAGCTGTTTTCTTTTTGATTGCTTAAGCTGAGCTGGGAAACCCGCCACAGCGATATCCAAACGGTGACGATCAGCAGCTTGATTGTTCCGTGGAAGGTGCGCGGGGGTGAGGTTAATCAGTCCTGTTCGTCTGCCGCAGTGTGCGTTGCTTAAACCTTCCTGCCTTCCAGAAGTTCATGGTTGCTGCGCTGTGCCGGGAGTGTGAAAGGGGAATAGTCGCGCTGCCGGGAGCCCAGGGCTTCGCTTCCTCGCGGGCGCCTCCAAGCCTTCACCTGTCCCGTAACTTGTCCAGCCAGAAACTGGTCAGAGGGGTCTCTGCGTTGTCTGTTTTCTGGAGGTAACTTTCACTCCGCGTTTCTGCAGATTTCAATTCTCCTTTGAATTTTGGCGGTGGCTGTTCCCAGACAACAAGGGGCTGTGTAGGCTTGGGGAAAAAGTGCCGCTTTGCTGTTCGTCTGCTGCTCGGGGTTCCGCGCTGGGTCAGGTTTGGGGGTTTCACCCATTTATGCTCTTTAAGAGGGCGATGCAGGAGGAGAGCATTCTGCTAATTTGCTAATTGCCGAGGTGCGGCATGGGCTGGCGGCACCTCTCCAGACGAGCAGCCGCGGTTCAGCCCTCCCGAAAGGGTGCTGCGGAAACACAGCTGGGGGTTGCTGAGCAGCGTCTTTGGGAATTCATACCAAAAATCTTGTTTTCCTTACTGACAGAAGCTGAAGTCATTTTCTTTGGGGGGGCGAAGGCATTTGGTGCGGTGGCGTGGGGTGTGCTGGGCTGTGACCAGAACCGCCTTTGCGTACGAATAACCTGCTTCCCTGGAGGAAAAAGTGTTAGTGAAAGGATGGTAATGCTTCCCGTTTGGTGTTCCTTCTCGGGTGATTTCACCCGGGTGCGTTTATTCGATTCCGGACCTTCCGTGAATGCTTTAAGCTTTCCATGCATTTGATTGCCTGCTTCGCTTTTGTGGGTTTGGGTGGGTTTTTTAAAAAATAAATAAATAAATAAATAAAAAAAATACTTGAGCTTTGTCTTAGAAGAGCGGGGTCTGGCGTTCGGCTCCCACGGGGGCTTCGTGCGCGGGGTGCTGTCGCTGCGGGGGCTGCGCAGGGCAGGGTCCCTCCGCGCAGGCGGCGTGGAGCCCTGTCTGGAGAGCCATGCGCTCTCTGCTCGGCTCTGCCGGCTGCAGCCTCGGTAACGCCGCTCTACGGCGGAGCTGAAAGGCGATGACAGACCTCGCAGATCCTCGCAAGTGCAGATAAAAGCCGTGTTCTGCCGTTTTCAGTCCGGTCTCCAGGAAGTTACGACATAACGATCAAAAGAACCTTTTTCATTCTGGTTTTCCCTGTTCCTGGCCTGTTGTGACTGAGAAGAATGTGACCAATTACCAGGGTTCTAATTGTGCTAGCATAGCTCGCAGGTTGACGTGGAGATAAGGCAAGGCCGGGTGACTAAAGCACTTCCCAATCAACAACACTTGAGGATTTATTTATTATTATTTTTTTTTTAGCAATAAAACGTGCGGTGTCCCGTTGGGCTCTGGCCGTGCGGGGAGGGGGGAGCCGTTCTCCTGCTGCACGGGGAGAAGGCGCTTCGGACTGAGCCCCGAGGCCCTCGTGGGTTTCTCAGAGCCGCCTGCGCTGTACACGGACCGGGGCTGCAAGAAATTAATTTGCCTGGAACAAATTTTGGTAGAGACTCTGTGTCCCGCTCCCATCCGGGTAAGTTCTTCTGGGTTTATCCCAGGGTGAGAGAGAAGAATTTCCTGGAGCTACTTGTGTCTTACTTGTAAAACACTCCTACCTGTGGTTAAACTGTGATACTAAAGAATAACCGAAGCTGTTTAATTTATCCTCACTGTGCTGTTCCGTTTGAAATAAAGTGTTTATAAATAAGGAGAAGGGGATCCTGCTTCACGTTACCTGTGTCGCGCTCTTGCTGTTCATGCCGATACGTGTGGAGGCGAAGACACCCGGCAGGCGGGGGGGGGCCTTCTGCGTAACAGCCTTGTGCTGGTGCGCGCGGCGCCGCGCCAAACGCCACGGCAAATGCTGGGGAGGTCCCCCACAACGTTACTGTTCGCGTATTTAATAACGCGGGTGACACCTGGAGCACATTTTGTATGTCAACACGACCCCCACTGCTGCTGGTTTTAAGGTGCACCAAAGTAACGGGGCCGTGCTTGGTGGCAAAGGACGTGCTCCAAGTGAAGCCGTTCCTAAATAAAGGCGGATGATGAGTTGTGCGCTGGCACCGGTGTTCTGCGCTTGCCTTCGTGACCCTAAAGGCGTCTCCAGCTTCCCCGGGGCAGAAACCAGGGAAAGGGGCTGGCAGCTGTGGGTGCCGCTGGCACTGGGCGCTCCAGGCTGCCCGCGTTTCTGCCCCTTTCATGGCAAATTACTTTGCAGAGAGGGCGGGTGTAACACCGACTGCTTCAGCGCTCCTCCACGTCCGCTGGGCTCGGAGCGGCGCAAAGGAGTAAGTAAAGAGGGAAGCGAGGTTTGGGCTACTAAGGGGACAGGGAGGAGTCGTTTTGGTCGTGTTCCATTTCTTGCATATTGGTGCACTGCAGCCCCGATAGCCCCATCCCTGCGAGGATGTGGGAGTCGCACGCATGGAAGACGTCCTCTCTCGGAAGGGGGGGCTGAGCAGCACCAAGCGCGGCCCCGTCTTTCCCTGGGGTTGGGGCTGTCCTCAGCGTGCAGCTGCTCTGTAATCTCTGCTTTTCTTTCCTCCGCAAGGTGACATCCTCGACTGCGCTGGGTCACCCCAGGGAGAGCCTTGGTTTGCCCAGGAAAAGGAGCCGGAGCCGATCGAGGGCCATCGTGCCACGGTCTGCGGCTCCGGAGGGAGCGGGACCCCGGAGCAGACGTCGGGGTTGTGCGGGGTGAGACCCGTGGCACGGGCAGGGCTTTGGCTTGGCCAAAGGTGGGACTCGCTGGGGACAGCGAGGCGGGGATGGACGTGTGGGGACACTGTGATTCGGTGTGAATCTCCGGCTCTTGGACCATCAGAAGTTCCTGAAGGACTTTTAAGAGGGACGTTTTGTGACACTTGAGTGTTAACTTGGCGATCAAGGGAGTGGTGGCTTAGAGCGTGGTTGGGAAAATGGTTTTAAGCAACTCGGACATCTCGGAGGAGGTCAGCGTTGACCCGAGCCTTGGGACAGCGTAGCCTGGTCAGAAAGGGGGATTTGGGAGCCGGCAAACTGGGTTACGGAGTGGGTTTCCAATAAAAGGAGCATACCAGAGCCGTGGCCACCTCTCCCCTGTGCCGGGAAGCTTCTGGCTCAGGGTTGGAATAGAGATGTCAACATCGCTGCTTCCCAGGAGCCGGACGCTCATTCCCACTCCCAACCCGGCTTTTTTTCTGCTGAACCCGGATTTCTTTGGTTCAATGACACTTGTAATTCCTTGGAAATTCCCTGGCAAAATCTGACCTGCAGAGACCCAGCTCGGTTGGAGAGACAACCTGCGGCGGGGGGGCTGCGGGCTCGCTCTCTTGCTTTGGTTTACCAAAGTTGACTTGGCTAATGTTTGGGTATTGCGTGCAAAGCACAGGAAAATCGGAGAAAAAGCTGACCTCAGGGAAGTGCTTTCACTGTGAAGGGAAAACACAAGGTTAAAACCGGGGAAGAAAGGCGGGGGGATAATGTTGAACGCTTCTGGTTTTGCACATCCAGGCAGCATCGGGCATGAAAACATCATCTCGGCAGCTTCAGTAGCCAGAGATTTCATTCTTTTCACAAGAATTTTGCTTTCTCCAAAGTAAACAGCTGAGAAGGGCCCGAGACGCTGAAGGCAGGCGAGAGAACGCAGGGTTGTGCTGTCTCTGGAGAGCCCGGCGTCACAAACGTATCCCCTAACACAAGTCAGCTTCTCGCTGGCCTGGCGTCAGCTCGAGCACGACGTCCGAGTTAAAGTCCTTTTGGATCAAGTTTTAATAATGAAGTTGTTTATGAAAAGCAGAAGAGGCTCAGGTGTGTCTGGGCTCAGGGTTGCTTACGTACCTGCAGTGAAGCGTTTTGAGGGCGAGATTGATGATGGACCGATGGCGTTTCTTTGTAGTGAAAGGCTCCGTTCTGCAGCCAGGGCTCTCGTGTGTCTTTTCCTTAACGATAACGGGCGTATTCCAGCATTTCGGGGGCTCGGCAGCTGCGGTGGCAGCGGGTACCTGCCTGCCTGCAGCGACAGCTGCCGTCGCGCTCGAGGAGCGGGAATGAGTTTGGGCCCGGGGGACGGTAAGTGCACAGCGCCTTTCCCAGCATCCCGCTGCCATATTAAAAAAAAAAAAAATTAATCATCATATTTCCTGGCAGCGCCTCTCCTTAAACATGAGAAATGAGGTGGTCAAAGTATTGCAAAACCACTTGAATGAGTGCTGGAAGCGGATTCCTCCCCCCCGGCCGCGGAAAGCAGCGCTGCGGTCCTGGGCTTCGCACGCCGGGGCCGCGACCTCCCGCCTGGCAGCACTGCGGTGCCGCAGCAAACGCGGGTGCCTAAATCTCCACGGTTTGGGCTCAAAGAGCCCCGGCTTTAAATTCTTTATGGGCGGGGATGGGGGGGATGGAGCTGCAGGGCCAGGGAAAGGGGCTGGGGGAGCGGGTGGGATGCTCCGGCGGCCCGTGACTCTCCTGGGTGGCGGGCAGGCGCCACCGCGGCTCGGCCCTCGTGATGCTCTTCCTTAGCCCAGTGCCTTTCCCTCCGCCTTGGCCTTCGTTACGTAAAGAATGTTTAGTTCGAATGGCAGGGGCTGTCTAGTTCTAAGGACAGAGGATGGCCTGGACACGGCGTTTCTGTGTCGGGCTCTGTGTCACCTGCGGGGGAGCAGGGAGTGAGGCGAGGACATGGGAAAACCAAGCGCTGTTTCTCAGCGTCCCGCGGAGATGATGCTCCTGGTGAGCGGCAGCCGCCTCGCCTGTGTTTTGAGGGGTGGGGGCCGAGAAGGAGGAGCGAAACACGGTGCCGAGGGCTTTGCACGGAGCCCTGGGGTCTGAACCTCGGCTTGAGGTTCCAGCTCCAAGGGCTGCTGCTGCCTCCGCTCCGCGCCAGGTCCCAGGAGGCTGTGGGGGGTGTTGCTTCTATTGACCGTGGGCATCGTGGTCATACCGGTGCCACCGCTGGCGCTGCGGTGCGAGACGGCCTTCAACGTGTCCTTGTGTGCTGAGATGGCTTAAAGAGGAGGGCTGAGGCCCCGGGGCTGTTGCCGTATTCGTTCCTCTGTTTTGGTGTACCCATAAAATCAGGTTGAATAAATAACTCCAGCCTGTGGTCCCAGGGCCTCCAGCAGGACCATAAAAGCTGGAGATGACCCTGGGTGGCAAAGCTCCAAGCGGGCAGTATGCGATGCCCAGAGAACTGCTGTTTTCTGTCTTACGACATCTCGAGGGATGTTTTCACGGTTGTGTCTGACGAGGAGAAAGCTTGCGCTTGCTCTCAAACCCCCGTACCGCGGAGCCGTTGCTGACCCCTCTCTCGGTCGTGCTGGGTGATTTTAACCCTCACGGAGGTGGCCATGGGCAGGGACACCGTGGTGGCATTGGGAACCCGCCGGCTGCCCAGGGAGGCAGCCCAGGGGACACCGCGGTGGCACGGGGATCCCCCCAGCCCTGACGCTCAGCAGGGCACGGCCACGACTGCGGTTCTGTGCTGCCCTTCGGAGGAGCGTCAGGTCCCGCTCGCGCTGTTGGCGAGGGGGGCGAGGAGGGATGTTTGTTCTGCATTGGCGCCGTTAGCGATACTTGCAGAGCTGGCGCCTGGGTATTAAAACACGCCGTAACACAGAACCTTTCCGGGGCGGGATTTCAATGGGTCAGATGAAAATGGAGCCAACAGGGGAAAGGCAGCTGCGGCCAGACTCTTAGGAGTTACGGGAAATCCCAACGTGATTTTTAGGACCAGCGTTTCCCTGATGAGAGCAAACACCAGCACGGGCAGGTGGAAAACTGCTTCTGCCTCATCATCCCCCAACAGGACCCAAATCCAGCCTTGCTGCTTGGTACCGCCTCTGAGGGAGATAAATGGGCGCTTGGTAAATTGTTGTCGTGAGGAGGGGTTTGTGCCATCCTCCGAAGCTCCTCGGGGTGGCCACGGGCTGGTGGCGCCGAGATAAGCACGGGTTCAGCTTGGGGGGGCTGTTTCTGTCCCCCCGTGTAACGCTGAGGACGCCCTGACGCAAAGCGCGCTCTGTTAGCTCCCTCACGCCGTAAGAATCGCTGCGGTTTATCTGCTTTAGCGACTCCATGGCGCGGTACAGCCGCGTGCCGGCGGCGTGCGAGGCGGTACTGTCAGTGTCTGAGGCAGTGCCGGCCACCCCGCGGGGACGGATTTACTTCGTGCGGGAGGGACTCGTGCCCAGGAAAAGAGGATTTCCTTACAGCTGCAGGTCATGCTGCCGGGTGTCCTTCAGGAGCTCAATTTGGGGGGGAAAGGTTGATTTTGGAGATGGGCCGGGTCCCGTTTCAGCGAAGCAGCTCAAGGCACACTATCAGAGCCTGGTTTTGGGTGCCCAAAGCCTCTTCCTGCTTCAAGCAGAGGAGAAATACCTTCCCTGGGTGCTCTGTCCCCAGGGACGTGTCCCTCCTCCCCAGCCACCAGTGGGGTCTGGGGAAAGGGGGTGTGAAAGCCCTCCCAAAACCTTCCCAAACCTCCTCCTACACCTAAACCGGAGCAGGGGGAGGTGCTTGTGGGTTCAAACTGGTGGTGCCATCCTCCCACCCCACTGCAACCGGTCCTTAAATGCTTCTTAAGCTCCACCAGCAGGACCCCCCCCAGCCTCCCTTAGCTCCCACGTGGTTTTCCTTGGCCTTGGGAAGTGCATTCCCCACCCCCAATACCCTCCTCCAGCCTTCTGCTGCCATGGGTGAAGCCGCTTGCTGCACCCCGGGGTGACGCGGGCTCCGGTCCTTGCAGGGAGGTCCCTGTGGGGAGGTGGGTTTGACCCGTTGTGAGGTGGGGGAGAGCTGAGGGGATGCAGGACGGGGGCTCAGGCGTGAAATACGCCCCCAACCACCACCCCCAGAGAAAACGAGTGGAGCCAGTCCTGTGCCAAAGGCGTTTATTGCTGCGGGGACTCGCCGGCTTCACCCTCTGAACGGGGACAGGGATGGTCCAGGGCAAGATCTGCCTGTTGGCAAAGCCGGATCCCTCCCCCCCACCCCAAATCAAAGGGTTGCGGCAGAGCTGGGGCCCCCGGCCGAGGCTCAGGGCTGGATGAGCGCGGGCTGTCTCTGCCGCACGCTGAGGGTGAAGGGCCGTGGCTTCAGCGCCAGCCCGTGGATGCAGTCCATGGTGAGGTGCTCCGCCGGGTTGGCGTGGAAGGAGCACTGGTGGAGGAGGATGGCGGCGAAGAGGAAGAGCTGGAGCTTGGAGAGCTGGTCGCCGATGCAGCGGCGCTGGCCGGCCGAGAAGATCATGATGCTGCCAGCCCGATCGCGGTCCAGGCGCTGCTGGGCATCCAAGAAGCGCGTGGGGTCGAAGCGTTGAGGGTCAGGCCACTTGCTGCCATCATGGTTGACCGACCACTGGTTGATGAAGACCACGGTGCCCTTGGGGATGTGGAAGCCCTCCAGCTCCACGTCGTCCGTGGTGGCGTGTGGGATGGTGATGGGCACGAAGCTGCTGTAGCGCAGCGTCTCGTAGATGAAGGCCTCCAGGAGGGGCAGGTGGGGCCGATCCTCGGCTGTGGGCAACCGGGAGCGTCCCACCACCTGGTCCAGCTCGGCCTGGAGGTCCCGCTGGAGCCGCGGGTGCTTCAGCAGCAGCAGGAGGACCCAGGAGAGTGCCGTGGAGGTGGTGTCCTGCCCCGCGCCGAAGATGTCCGTCACGGCACCCTCCACGTCCTCAGGTCCCAGCCCCTCGGGGGGCCTGTCGCCGCGCTCCACAGTGGCAATCATGACGTCGCTGACGTCGCGGAGGGCGTGCGGGTCGAAGGTCTGGCGGTGCTGGGCCACCTTGGCACGCACGAAGCCGTGCAGCTCCCGGTTGAGGGCCTGGAAGTCGCGGAAGACGCGGCGCACGGGGTTGGGGAAGCGCAGGAGCCAGGGCAGCACGTCCACCATGCTGCCCGCCCCCACCGTCTGCCCGAAGCGGTCGTTACGGCCCAGCAGCGCCGTGAATTCGCCGTCAGCGTGGCCGTAGCGGCGGCCGAAGCAGAGGGCGCAGAGGACGTTGGCGTTGGCCACCACCAAGAGCGGGGAGGGCTCGAAGTAGGCACCACCCTGGCTACGCCGCAGGAAGAGCCGGACCAGCTCGCCCACCTCGGCCGCCACGTGCCGCTCCACCTCGGCCGCCGTGGAGCGGGCGCGCAGGGCGGCGTGGGCCAGGCGCCGGCGCGCCCGCCATCGGGGCGAGCAGGACCCGAAGGCCACGCTGCGGCCCCCCGACACCAGCTCAAAGGAGGGGAAATCCGGGCGGCCGGCGAAGCGGGTGCCCAAGCCCACCAAGGCCCGCCGGATGGCCGCCTCGCCGTTGAGCACCACCACGCGCCGGCGGCCCAGCCGCAGCTGGAAGACGGGCCCGTAGCGCCGCGCCATGCGCCCGAAGGCCTGGTGGGGCAGGCGGCCCAGCTGCAGCGCGTTGCCCACCAAGGGCCAAGCGAAGGGGCCCGGGGGGCTCCTGCGGTGGCCCGCGGACCCCCGGGCGCGGCGGCGGGCCCCGGCCAGCAGCAGGAGGGCGCCCAGCGCCAGCAGCAGCGCCGGCCCCGCCGCCGCCCCCTCGGGGCTCCCCGCCGCGCTCATGGCCGAGGCCGCTCTGCCCGGGGGCCGCCGCTCCCCGCCGCTTTATCGCCGCCCTCCGAGGGGGGGGGGACGAGCCTCTCCCCTCCCCCGGAGCGGCCCCGGCCGCCCCCAGCTCCGGAGGGGGCCGGGCAGAGCCGCGGGGCGGCGGGAGCGGGGGGGGGGGGGCGGCCCCGACGGGGCGGCCGCGGCCGGGCAGAGCCGCGGGGGGAGCGGGGGCGAGGAGAAGCCGGGGGGGGGGGTGATGGAAAAGGGGGTGCTGGGCTTTCTTGCGGAGAGGCAAGCGGCAGCCGAAACTTATCGGGGGGGGGGGCGGAATTTGTATAATGCCCTATTCCCCCCCCCGCGAAAATTGAGCTGCCAAAGCCCGCCCGGGGCAGGGGGGCGGGGGGGGGGCTCGGTGTCCCGTCTCCTCGTCGGGCTTTTCCCCTCTTTCCCCGCGCAGGGCTGCGGGGCCCCTCGGCGCTTGCGGTTTTTGAGAGCCTGGCCCCGCGCTGCGCCTTTTCGGTGGAATTTGGGCTCCGGGCGGGTTTTCGTGACTCCGGCGCTGGCTTTCGGCTCGTCCCCGAGCGGCCCGCGGGCCCCCGACGTCGCCTGGTCCTGAGCATCGCCCGGGGGGGGCTGTCGGAGGTGAGGCGGCGGGACGCGGGGAGGGATGCGCGGCCCCCGCTGGGGCTCGTTACCGGGCGCCCCGAAAGCTCCCGGTCCCTTTTCCCCCCGGCACCCGCCCGCGGAGCCCTCGCCCCCCGCAGCCGCCGGCAGCCGCTTCGCAGAGCGCCTGGGGGGGGGGCGGGGGGGTGGGGGGTGTCATCGGCAGAGGCGGCGTTTTTCTCCCGCGTCCCCCCCCCCGCGTGTCGCGGCCCCCGGGACGCTGCAGAAGAGGGTCCCGTCGAGCCAAACGGGAGCAAAGGCCGGCGCTGCGGGGGGTTCTGCGCGCCCCCCCCCCCCCCGCCGAGCATCCCCCTCCCGCCCCCAGAAGCTGCCCTGGCGTCGGCTGCCTGGTCTGCGGGGGGGGGGCAACACCCCCGGCACAGCCCCCCCCCCCCCCCCATGGCGTCCGCGCGGGGATGCAGCGAAGATGGGGGCTGGCGATGCCCCCGAAAGAAAAAAACTGGATTTCTTCTTAAAAGTGGGATGTTGGTGTCGGTGGGAATTCAAAAAAAAAAAAAAAAAAAAAAAAAAAAGAAAAAAAAAGCGCAGAGTGGATGCGGGCTGGCAAAATGGCCATAGGGTTTACGTGGTCGTCTGGGGGTGGGTTAGACCTGCTGCCCCCCCCCGGCTCCATTCGAGTGCGGGGGCTGCGCAGGAGCGTCCCTCGGCCTGATGTGTGACCAATGCTGTACTTTTGTATTCTTGGCCAATTCAGTAATTATTCCACATAATCCACCCTGTGACTACAGTCACTCAAACTCCGCTTTGAAGATAAAAAAAAAGTATAAAAATAGCCCAAGAGAGGGGGGATACCCAGGGAAGACACCATCGCGAAGAATTCCATTGCTGATTTCCAGGATCAGTCGCCGGGCTGAGCCTTTCTTCCCCCCCGTAGGGACGCCTTTGGGTGAGACTTCGATTACACCGAGCGCTTTCTTGGGGACTTAGAAATCTCTCTAGGGAATCTCTCTCCTGCGTTTAGAGCCAGGCTGTATCGTTTATAATTTTGTCGCGCGTTTGTATACTTGACAATATCTTTATTTGCACGTGCTTTGCAGACAGTGTATTTATCACCGGCAATCCTAAAGAACCTGTATATCTGTTGTTTAAATAAACTGCACTGTTTCAGTAGCTGGTCATTTTGGTTTCTCACTGAACGCGAGCAAAGACGGGAGGGTGGCCGTGCTGGTTCAGGAGCACGACTGGACTGAAGGTGCAGCCCACTGTTAGTGTATCCAGATCGTAATAGTTTAATACATATTAAACACCATTGGACTCATAGTGCTGAATTGGGCATCCCTCCGAATTTAAACCCAGCCGCACCTGGCCTCCCCGCTCGGTGAGGAGCGTTAGAACACAAGGGGGTTTATCTTCTGCCAAAAACTGCTTGGCCCCTTTTCACGCAACAGAATTTGGCCGCCGCTGCCACAGTCCCCATGCAGCAAGTCCTGCGGCGGGCGATCACCGCAGATGGCCTGTGGTTCAGCTCTAGCACGGCCACCGAGGTGTCGCCCTCGTTAGCGCCCGCGGGTGTTCCCGGGGGACCCGAAAACCACGACCCTGCGGTGGCCAGAGACACGCGGAGCAGCAAAAAGCAGGTAATAAAAAAGCGAAGCCGGCGGGTGATGCCGGGGCTCCTCAGGAGCCTTTGCCTGTTTGTCGGGGCGTTAGGGTTCCGCAGCAGCGCGTTTGTGGCTCCCAGAGGAGCAGCAAATGTCATTCCCGCATTTTCCTGTGACAACTGGGGTTTCCGCGGGTCGCGTGGGTGCTGGGTGCTGGGGAACGGGCATTCTCCAGGCGGATCCTGAGGGAAAGGCGATGCGGAATCCAACCTGCAGTGGGTGCGAGCTGACGGGCATCGGTGTGGGGAGGTGTGCGGTCACGGCGACGGACGGGGACGGGGACGGACGTGTCCCCTCCTTCCCGCCGCCAGCTTTGCGGCAGCCTGGAGACCGGCGGCTCAGCCTGGGGCTCACGTGCGGTTTTACACCTCGGAACATTGTCACGCCTGTTATCCAGCTCCATTTTTCAGGAATTAAACTTCCCATCATCACGTGGGGTTTCTGCTGGAGCGAGGGAGCCCGGCGCCCACTGCGAGGGAAAACCCATCCTTTATTTCCTCATCGTTATAGGTGCGCAAAACCATAATGCTTGATGAGATCAAGCTGCAATTTTTGGGCTCCTATGGCACAAAACGCCATTTTCCGGCACACAACGTTGCGTGAGGCTGGGCTGCGATTCCTGTTGGCGTTTCCTTTAATTGAAAGCCCTGGAGTGTGCAGCTTTTGGGCTCTGCTGGCGCCCATCGCGCTGGCCTTGGGGACGTTTCTCCGCGGCCCTGCCCCGATGCTCAGGGACGGGCGAGGGCTCCTGGCGCCGCAAAGGCTTCGCTTCAAAGGAGCGTTGGGCGCAGCAGAGCGGCGAGTCCTATTCGCTTGGGCAAAGGAAAATGAATTCTGCATGACTAGGGTGAAATGTGAGATTTTCGTGGCCGTTTCCCACGCTGGTCACCCCAAAATGCAGTGTCTCAGGGTCATTCCGTGCTCCCCGCTGGCTCCGGCAGCAGCTCCAGCGGGTGGGCGACACCCATTCCTGGGGGAATGGGGCTGACGTTCTCAAACCAACCTGCGGAGATGGGCCAGAGACAGAACATAACAATAATGATAACGATGACAATGATGATAATAATAAAGAAGAAAAGAAAATGAAAGGAAGAGGAGGAAGAAGAAGAAGAAGAAAAAGAAGAAGAAGAGGAAGAAGAAGAAGAAGAAGAGGAAGAAGAGGAAGAAGAGGAAGAAGAGGAAGAAGAAGAGGAAGAAGAAGAGGAAGAAGAAGAAGAAGAGGAAGAAGAGGAAGAAGAAGAGGAGGAAGAAGTAGAAGAGGAAGAAGAGGAAGAAGAAGTGGAAGAAGAGGAGGAAGAGGAAAAAGAAGAAGAAGAAGAAGATGAAGAAGAAGAAGAAGAAGAGGAAGAGGAAGAGGAAGAGGAAGAAGAGGAAGTGGAAGAAGAAGAAGAAGAAGAAGAAGAAGAGGAAGTGGAAGAAGAGGAAGAGGAAGAAGAGAAAGAAGAGGAAGAGGAAGAAGAGGAGGAAGACATGATCTAGAGTGATACCACACTGGTGTTCGGCCTCACTCCGCCACCCCAATGACCAGTTCAGCCCACGCCATCTCTCCCCAAAGAGCCTTTTTTCAGGGCAATTCTGCGGGGTTTTGTTTTTTGTTTTTTTGGTTTTTTTTTAAACTTTTGTGCTTTTTTTCTTCCTTATTTTCCTCAAAGCTCCCAACAGGAAAAAAAACCTGGTCCCGTGGTCCAAACGCTGGTGCTTGGCCAGGGCCTGCGGGAGGTTTTGCTGCCGGAGGGGAGCGGGCAGCAGCCGGGGGACGGTGACAGGGACGGCGTCGGGGTGCCCTGGAGCCCCGTCCACGCCCCGGCGTGCGGGGGTTGAGGCTCCACCGGGCAGGCGGAAGAGAAAATTAAGAAGAAATTAAAAAAAAATCCCCCACCATGAGAAAACGGGGAATTTCTCCTCGAGGGTTGGCTCCTCAGTCCCCTTCTTGGGGTTATTCCTCTCTTTCTGGGTGGGCAGAGGCAGGAGATGGGAATTTCCAGGCTCGGAGGCAGCAGCGGGAAGGTTTTTCCCGGCAGGTTCCCAGGCTGGACCGAAACGGCTTAAAACGTCAGATACGGCCGTGGAGGCTGAAAACTTCGGGTTTTGGTGAGCGTCTGGTCTTTGCAGTATCAGAAATATGTCATTAACCCATTGAAATGAAGCTGCTGATCATTAATAAAGCGGTTAATAATTAGGTGCGCTATTAATAATTAAGTAAGCTGTTTGAAAAGGGAAAAAAGTCTCCGGCAGAGGTGGTTTCTTTTCCCGGTTTGGGATTTGGGGGGGGAGAGCAGCTCCCGGTCGCCCCCGGGGCCGGCAAAGGGAGGGGGACAGCGGGGGCCGCTCGGGGTGAAATCAAACACTCGGGGGGGGGAAAGGAGGGAAAAAGGATGTGGGGGCTCCTGTCGGGCTCCTCCAACCTCGTGTCACCCATTTTATGTGAAAAACTTCTATTTTGTTACATATTTATGTATCTACCTACGTATTTTTAATGTCTTTCTGTAGCCAGATGAATCCTCGTGCCGATGAGCAGCACTTACGCTGCGGGTGGGTGTGCTGTAACTCTATACAACACTTTAGAGATTATATATTTTTTTTTTTTAATTTTTTTTCCCCCTCCCTGGCCCAGCATCGCAGGTTGGTTTGAAAACCGCGGCTCCGGTTCCCTGCTCGGCAGCGAGGGAATAAATATATATAAAAATATATATATAAATATATACAGAAATGATGTAAATAGAGTAATGTCTATAAACAAACAAACAAACAAACAAACAAAGTTTTGTTTATAAAATAAAAAAGGTTAAATATAAATATATTAGCACAGAAATATAGAAATATAAATACATAAACACACGACTACAAATATATAAACACACGACTACAAATATATAAACACACAAATTTCAATAATAAAATATGATACTTTGTATTATACAAATAAATATATAAGCGCACAGATATCAATACCGACACAAAATATAAACGTATAATATATAAACATATAAATAAATGGAAATCTGGGCGTGCTGGGGGAGTCCGGGTGTGGAGGGGGCAGAACTGCTGCTGCTCGGGGGGTGCTTTGGGGGGGCCCAACGTGTCGAGCCGTTTGCTGGGGAATAAGTCTCTTTTTTTTGGGGGGGGGGCGAGCCCCGGCGCTGCTCCCGCGCCAAAAGCCTCAGGTTTGGGCCGGGTGGAATTAAGAGCGTGGAGGTCGGGGGGGGGGGAAGGGCCCGGCTTTTTGTTGTTTTTTTTTTTCCCACCTTCAGCAAATCCCGACCCGGGTGTCAGGAATGGCGGGGGGGGGGGGAGCGGGAGGAGACGCCGGGAAGGAAAACAGGGACCCGAAACCAGACGGATGCGGAATCCAAACGGTTTGCCCTTGGAACGTTCCCTGGGGTGACAAGCGAGGGACTACGGGTAATAACGTCATTAATTATTAATATGAGAACACAGATAATAATAATAATCATGACCCCCAATAATATTGATTTTATAAATGTTTTTATTTTATACTTTTATTTTGTTTAATTTTTAAATTTGTTTTCCGGTTATTTTTTTTTTCCCGGGTTCAAGTTGTCACTGGACACAAAAGACGGTGCGTTTTCTCCGCCGGGATCCAGGCGACAAACTCAGCCCGAGCAACGGCCATCCCGGCCGGCTCCGCGCCCGCTCCGACGGCTGCTCCTCGGCCGCTCCGACGGCTGCTCCTGGGCCGCGTTGGCCGCGGATAGATGGTATTGCCTTTTTCCCTCCTGCTTTTGCTGGTCGGGGGGTGCTCCCGAAGGAGAAAGAGGGAATGTGTTCTCCCTTTCGGCATCGCCAAGGAAACTTTAATCCCGCTTTTGTCCCACTCTCTGGAGATGCGATGCACCCGCTTCACCCGGAGCAGCCCCCAATGCCGGGGAGGTGAAGCCCACCCCTGACCTCGGGGTGAGACACAGATGGGCCATTTTCTTGTTAATTTGGTAACTCGGTCGTGGACTTTTTGGTGCCGTCCCCAGGGGAAGGGGATGCCGAGGGGCCCTGGGCCGTTGCGAAGGAGCCGGTCCCCGGTTCCCCGTGTTTCCGTAAGCAGCGCGTTCATCAACACATTTTTTCGGGAGCACCGGGACCAGGCGCGTTTCGGGGCTGCGTGAGGAGCCGGAGTCGATGCCGGCTGAGCTCAGGCTTTGCAGATGCCCGCTGCCAGCGGCGAGCTTCGGATCAAGGACAAGATAAATAGAAAAACAAATACAGGAGACGGTCAGGAAATCAATCAGAGAAGCAAAACCCCCCCCAGCCCCCAAACTGAGCTGAGCCCCTTGGGCTGCGGCCGCCCACGAGCCCTGACCAGAAAAGCGAATGTAGACGAGTTAAATGCCAAAAATGCAGAGCGTCAGCTGGGAGGAGGGGGGTCGGGGGAGAGGGTTCTTCTTTGAATGGGGAACACGTTTGCACGAGTCCATCTGCTGTAAGCTCTCGTCCCCCCCCCGGGTTGACTCCCACGTTATCTGGGATGATGTCGAACTGCTCCGGGGGGGGATTTTTCCTCCCACGCGGTCACGAGGAGCCCGACGTGTGGGCACCCCACGGTGTGACAGGGACCCTGGCGCCTGTGGGGTGTCACCGGCGGGGGGTGGCACTGCCCCACAGCCGGGGGTCCCGGGGCCATCCGGCTGCTTCCCCGGGTACCCTTCGACTGGGGTTATTTTTTTTCAGGGTGAGGGGAACCAAAAACACGTTTCCTGGCTGCAAAACAGCACCGAGAGGCTTTTTATTGTCCCCCCACCATTTACTCCCCCAGACACACGGCTGCGGCTCAACTCACGGCTCCGCTTCCCCGGCCTGAAGCGCCGCAGTGAATTGGGCTCAGATTTATTAACCCAAGGAGCGCTCCGATGTTCTTCTCCTTATTGTAAACCTTAATGACGGCCAGCCCTTACGCACTAATTAAACCTGCCCGAAAAGGCGCTGGGGAAGCAGCCGGTGAAGCCTCGAGCAAAGGGATGCTCAAACCCACCCCGGAGGCGTCGGGAAATTATTTGCCTTGAATACCCTAAATCTGGTGATAGTTGGGTCTGACGGAGCGGTGTCCCCCCCACGTGCTCGGGAGGGCGGCTCGGGGGAGGCGTTGGGGGGGGGGGATGGGAGACCCAGTTTGGGCTCTCCGGGGACGCTGGCAGAGCTGCAGCTCCCACCATCGCATCCCTCCGGGTGCTGCGGCTGGCAGTCGGGGGGGGGGGTCCCCAAAGGGGACGCAGGGTGGGGCGTGAAGGAGGTTGTAAAGGGGGGAAACACGGGCAGTGTCACGCTGAAATGTTGAAGAGGGGCTTCGAGGGGGGCTCTCGGCCGTGTGCCCGGCTCACAGCGGCTGCTGCGCCCACGGGGAGCTTAGTTAAATGCCCTGGGTGGGGGGGAGATGGCTGCGCACCGCTGGGGGGTGTTAGCTCTAACGCACCAGCAAAATGCGTCTGCCCGTCCTCCTGCAGCCGTGCAGCCAGCCAGAGCTCGTTACTGCCGGCCCTTCGTTAGCCGCAGCAGCAGAGGCAGGACCCAGCGCCCCAGCCCCGCTGGGGTACCCGCCCTACGGGCTGCTTTGGGCTCGTCCCTGCTGTTCGCACCAAGCTGAGCTTTATCCCCCCCCACCCCCCAACCATAAAATCGGGCTTTTGCAACCTGCAAAACCGTAGCTGAAGGGTCCCGCTTGACGTGAGGCGCTGGGCGAAATGAGGTCCCACCGAACGCAGCCCGTCCGTGCCATGGACTCGGTCTCCTGCGCTGGTGGGAAGGGCGGCGGAGGGAGCCGATGCCAGGGCACCGCATCCCTCGGGGGGCTGAGGGTCACCAGGAGGAGCACTGGGGTGCTCGGAAGCCGAGCCGCTGTTCGCAGGCAGCGGGGGCTCATGCCAACGGAGCAGCAGGGAATGAAGGGCGTCTCTCACCCTCCCGCTGGACTCCGGCCACTTTGGCCTCACTCGTCCGTTAAAAAGCAACGAGGGCGGTTTCCTCCCCGCCAAAGGCGAGAGGAGGCCCTTTCCCTCCTCCTGAGGCTGCCAAACTTTCATCCAAAGTGGAGATATATACACGCATATATGTGTGTATAGAAATAGATAGCTCTGTGTGTGTGTGTGGGTGTGTATATATATATATATATATATATATATATATAAAAAATCATAGAATCATAGAATGGTTTGGGTGGGAAGGGACCTTAAAGGTCGTCTAGTTCAAACTCCTCTGCCCTGGGCAGGGACATCTCCCACCAGCCCAGGTTGCTCCAAGCCCCGTCCAACCTGGCCTTGAACCCCTCCAGGGATGGGGCAGCCACAGCTTCTCTGGGCAACCTGGGCCAGGGGCTCACCACCCTCACAGCCAAGAATTTCTTCCTCAGATCTCATCCAAATCTCCCCTCTTTCAGTGGAAACCCCTTCCCCCTCGTCCCACGGCTCCCCTCCCTGATCCAGAGTCCCTCCCCAGCTTTCCTGGAGCCCCTTGAGGGCCTGGAAGGGGCTGGAAGGTCTCCCCGGAGCCTTCTCTTCTCCAGGATATACATATATATTTTTTTAAAAAATATATATTTAAATATAGATAAATAAATATATATTTATATTTGGTTTTATATATTTCATATATTTTAATATAATATATAAATATATATTAATATATTTTTTTTTATATATATATAAAAAAATAATATATATATATAAAAATGCAGAAGTTGTGGCCATGGCAGCCGAGCACGGCACAGGACCCCAGGGCAGCACTTTGTTTTAAGCCCCCGCCGTTAGCGAGCCCCCACCCGGTGCCATCCTTGCTCCGTCCCGTCGCCCCCGCGAGCGCTTTGGGCAGTTCCAGTTGGGTTCTTCCCCCCCCGGCTCCCGAGGGCCATCGCTACAGGTCCCGCGCGGTGCCGGCTGCCGTTGGGCCCACACAAGCGGCGTCTCAGAGCGGGCCGAGGGCGGTGCTGGGGTTTGCCTGGAGCGTCTTGGAAGCGTCTTTTGGGGACCTTTGAGGTCTTCTCAAAGGCGCGATGAGTTCCGTCCTCAGGAGGCTCCGTCGGGTGCTGCCGGCGGCTGCGCGTTGCCGAGAGCGCGGGCAGAGCTGGGGACGGTCGCGCCGGCGGACGAGGAGCTCGCAGGAGCCGGTACGGGCTGAGCGAAGGGGAGCGGGTTTTCCCGCAGCAGATCATCCCACCGTGGAGCCCATCATCCACATCTGTTAAACCCGACCAGAAGAGCTGCAGGGCAGCTGCAGCCCGGATGGGTGCCAGGACGTCGCCTGCGCTGCATCCCGCACTGCCGTGGGCTTTCCAGCAGCGGGGTTACCCATCGCACACGGCTCACCACAAACCGGGGTGGAGGACGTTGCGTTTCAGAGAGGAACTGGCCGTCGGCGTGGCCGGCTGGGAGCTGGAGAGACCTGGACCTCGGGGGCGCTGGAAAAGCTGCCGGGGGACGCAGCGTCGCTGGGGATCTGCCCCCGCCAAGACCCGGAGCGAAGGGAGACGCGTTGCTGCGTCTGGGGGCTGTCAGCGGGGGGGTCCTGCTGCCTCCAAACCAGCCCAAGGTGGGGCGGGGGGATGCAGTGGTGACGGCTCCTGGTGGCCCAGCAGCTGCAGGTCAGGGATCCACCAACCCCCCCCATCCCTTTCCTCCTGAGGATCTTTTCTCTGCCGTAGTAGCACAAACGCTGAATTCTGGGCCAACCTGGCGCAGGGAGAGCCGAACCCCCCCCCCATTTGTGCGGGCGGAACCTGGGTGCAATGCCCAAGCACCGCGGTGCCGGGATGGCCACGGCTCTGCCCAATGGAGAAGGCAGGAACCTCGTCAATCTCCCCGGCTGGCGGAGGTAACAGGAGAGATAAATGGCTTAACCTCCGAAGGGCTGGATTTACAGGCAGGAAGGTTAAGCCTCCGCCTCCCTCGACTCTCGCCCCCATCGCTAGCAGGAATTCAAGGGCTTTTTTTGGGTTGTGGTGAAAGAAGGGCTCTGTCTGGGAGGAAAAACAGAGCTGGAAGCGTAGTCCCGGCCCCGAGAGGGCTGCGGTAACGGAGCAACTGCGCGAAGGCTGGAGAGAGCTCGTCCCTCGGCTCCGCACTCACAGACCAGCTGGGCTCGGGCTCTGGGAACGGTGTTGAAACGGGCCCGAAAGGGTGCGCGCGTCTCCTGCCAGGCCGGCTGCCACAGCCCTCGCTCTCCTCCGGCAGCTGCAGGCGGCCAAGGGAATTCATTGGCTTCTTTGTCACTTAGAATCATGGAATCATAGAATTGTTCGGGTTGGAAAGGACCTTAAAGATCACCTAGTTCCAACCCCCCTGCCCTGGGCAGGGACACCTCCCACTAGATCAGGTTGCCCAGAGCCCCGTCCAGCCTGGCCTTAAGAACTTCCAGCGATGGGGCTTCCACCACCTCTCTGGGCAACCTGTGCCAGTGTCTCAACACCCTCATGGTGAAGAACTTCTTCCTAACGTCCAGTCTGAATCGACCCATCTCTAGTTTTAATCCATTCCCCCTAGTCCTACCATGACCCGACATCCTAAAAAGTCCCTCCCCAGCTTTCTTGTAGGCCCCCTTAAGATCCTGGTAGGCCACTAGAAGGTCTCCTCGGAGCCTTCTTTTCTCCAGACTGAACAACCCCAGCTCTCTCAGTCTGTCCCCATAGGAGAGGTGCTCCAGCCCTCGGATCATCCTCGTGGCCCTTCTCTGGACACGTTCCAGCACGTCCGTATCTCTCTTGTAGTAGGGGCTCCGGCACCGGACGCAGTACTCCCGGTGGGGTCTCACCAGAGTGGAGTAGAGTAAACCAGTTAATAAACCAGACCTGAAAGTCCTGCTCGAGGAAGAGGATGCCAGCGGGTGAGGATGGCGGTGCGCCCCGGGATGGCAGGCAGGGGCTGCCCGCCGTGCTTCGCCTGTAATTAACAGCTCTTGGAGGGGTGTTTGCTGGCAGCCAGAGGGACAGGAGCGTCCTGACAGCGAGAAGAAGGGCGTCAGTCCCCTCTGGCCCCTGTAACGGGGAAATAATCACCGGTTTCCGTCAGCCAGCGGCTCGTCCTGGGCGAGCGTGAGGCCGGGCAGCGCGGGCTGCTGGCCCGGGGCCACCCCCCAGAGGGAGGAGAGGTGAATCCGCCACCCGCAGGGATTTACGCCGACGGGGGGGGCCCTGGCGGGGCAGATGTCGGGGTAACACGGCAAGGGGTGAGAAGCCCCTCTCCGGCCAGCACGGTTTGCCTGACGTGACTGATGGCCGTCCTCCTCTCTTCCAGCAGGTCCCACCTTGGGAAAGGCGCCTTTATCCCCCCCCCTGCCCGCCCATGGATGGGGAGCGCACACGCGGGCAGAGGAGACCTGGGACCAGGGTCAGAAGTAGAACAAAAATGCCCCAGATGTACTTTTTTTCCTGGGGACGGCTTCGTTCACTCGTTACCCTTGCCAGAAAACAACCCCCCCATTCCTACGGAGGCCTTCGACACCTCCAGCATCCACCGTCCTTCTGCCCGGTCTCTGCTAAACCCCCCCATTTCTGGCAGGTGTAAGAGACGGACCGTACAGTCCCTGCCGAGGCGCAGGAGCCCCTCCAAGCCTTCCATGGAACGCCTCAAACACTCGCAAGGAAACTAATAACGCAGGCCTGGCCTTCAAAGAGCTGATGAGGCTCATGCTTCTGGCGCCTGAAAGTGTGGGAGAACTGTCTTGTGAAGACGGGATTGTTCTGCCACTCGTGTCGTGAGCTCGCTAGTTCTCAGTTCTCAAGGCCATTGTGTCCCAGGAGTGACCTTTGCTTCATTATCTGGGAAGCGCATGTGAAAGCGCATCCCCTGCATGTGCTAATGAGGATTGTAGAGCTCATGCTGAACATGTATGACCATGGCACTCGTCTCTCCACCCAAATCACGCTACACGTCACTGGGAGAAGGGCGAAACCTGAGCCGAGGCTGTCCTGGGCAAGGGGGGGGTGGACCCTGCTAATTCAGCAAACAGAAAAGGGGAAAATAAGTGCCCCTAGGGGGGACCAAAGAAGAAACGAAAGAAGATCCTGCCTGGGAAGATGCTTCCCAAGAAAGAAGGCCGTACCCGGGAAGATTTTTCCAAGAAAGAAGATTATGCCTGGGAAGATTCCCTGAAAAAGATGCTGGAACCAGGACCGGTGATCTCTTTATCTCTGTCGTCTTCTCTGTCTTTTCCTTCCTCTGTCCCTCAGTTTCTCTTTTCCCTTAGAGTTGTTAAGTAACGGTTGGAGTCATTAAGTAACGACCTCAAGTACCGCTTGCCACAAGCTGTTGCCTTCCCCTTGTTAAGGAACACGACGGACGCACCTCAGCCCTTGCCATCATTTGTCACACGCCTGACCACGTGCCGTGGACTTGCTAAGAGCTACGCTAATCATTTTGGGACACTAATAAATGTTTGTACACGGACCTTTAGATTTCTCTCACCTTAGTCCGCGCCGTTGGGGGTTTACGAATCCGAAGTCACTTACCCCCCTCTTTCCTGAGCGTGGGCCGTGGCACAGGGGTGGGCGCTCAGGCTTCCATTGCAGCTGGAACTCCAAGCCCTCCGCGCTTCGCTCAGCGCAGCCCCTGCACCTCCCGCTTCACCCCCAACATCCCAGCGGCGGCCTTTCCTGCAGGAGCCGGCTCTCACACGGGCAGCTCTGAGCGTCCCCTTTCCATGAGGCAGGTCGTCTGCTCACCATGGCCACCTTCTGCTCACCATGGCCATCATCCTCCTCACCATGGCTACCTTCTGCTTGCCGTGGCCATCATCCTCCTCACCGTGGCCACCTTCTGCTTGCCGTGGCCATCTTCTGCTCACCATGACCATCATCCTCCTCCTCATGGCCTTCTGCTTACTGTGACCATCTTCTGCCCACTGTGATCATCTCCTTCTCACCATGGCCACCTTCTGCTCACTGTGATCATCTTCTGCTTGCCACGGCCATCATCCTCCTCACCATGGCCACCTTCTGCTTGCCATGGCCATCTTCCTCCTCACCATGGCCACCTTCTGCTTGCCATGGCCACATTCTGCTTACCATGGCCACCTTCCACTCACTGTGACCATCTTCTGCTCACCATGGCTGCCACCTGCTCACCATGGATGTCTTCTGCTTGCCATGGCCGTTATCCTCCTCACTATGGCCACCTGCCGCTTCCTGTGACCATCTTCTTCCACTGTGACCATCTTGCACCATGGCCACCTTCTGTTTGCCGTGGCCATCATCCCCCTCACCATGGCCACCTTCTGCCCCCTCCCGCGCCACCTGGCTGCTCTGCGTTTCCCTCAGTTCCACACACCCAAGTGTCTAAACCCGTTACTCAGGCGAGTCACGGAGCAAAGCGTCCAGAGTTGCCTTTTATCGCGCCTTCTGTCCCCGGGCCGCTTTAACATAGTGTCAGGAACATGAACCTCACTTTTCTGAGCGAGGGGTGGCGCAGGACGTGACCCCCCAGCTACGGGCTGGAGCTGATGGGCTCAGGCTGGGGCCGTGCTGGAGCTCGTTAACCCTGACGAGCTCAAAGGTTCCCTTTCATGGCAGAGTTTTGACGCCGGCAAAGCCCATTCCTGCGGGGGGTGGAGGTTTGCACACAGTTGCACTTTCCTCCTTTTCCAGGGGATGTAGATGGTTTTCAGATACGCGACGGACCATCAGGGATGAAAGGATCATGTTTTATACAAAGCACGGACAAAGAAAGGAGTACAGGCAAGTTATCCTACAGACTTCCGCTGAAGAAAGACGAAAATCCTCAGGAGAAATTGAAGAAACAGAAGAATACAACTACTTTAATAAAAACAAATGACTTCAAGCGAGATTCGAAGTCTTGCGTTTTTATTTTCTGAAGGCTACCCCCCCCTCCCCCTTTCCCCCTGCACCTCCCCAACCCCCGTTCGCTCCGCGCCCCCCCCCCGTGCCCAGCCAGCACGCCCTGCCCTTTGCGGCGGGGAACGAACCCTTCCCTGCCCAAAGCGCAAACCTCTGCCTTCGCTGCGGGTCTGTAAGACCTGCTCCGTGCTCTGGACCTAACTTTAAGCTGCGGCGTTGCCCCCCTTTCACTTTTCTTCTTCCCTGGTTTGAAGCCTCCAGGTTAGAGTTACTAAAGCCGCCCAAGTGTCTCGTGTTTGATGCTTCCAGTGCTCCCAAGTCCGGGTGATGCGTTTTTTCTGCCTGTCCTGGAAACAGCCCGCTGGAGCCAGGTGGAGCAAAGAACCACGTAACTCTACGGCACGGAGAAACCCATTTATATTTTACAGTTTCTGCTGAAAATAAAGGCTGAGACGGTCCGAAAGGGAAACAGTGGATGGTACATGGCCGTCGTAGTCACAGCAGGAGTCGGCAATTTTGTCTTTTCAGTTCTTCTGACCACGGAGGGGTCTGTGCCAGGAAGGATGAGGAATTGAAGAACGGGGAATTAAAGCTGCATTTCAGCGCATAAACACACATCGATCTCACGCCACCGCCAAGACCAACACGGCCAAGGCCAGCAGGGTAACGCTGAGCTCAAGCACAAGTTTGTGTAGTTCAATTAACTCGTTACGCGGTGACAATAACCAAGCCGTACCTCAGCCCTTGAGTGGGGGTCGCACGGGGCCACCCTGCGAGGCCAAACCCGCACCCTGGGGTCTCGGAGGCACAGGGCAACATAAACCACACGCAGAGACACGACTGACCTTTTAACGAAGATTCCTCCCCGTAATTAAAAGCACATGCCGCGCCGCGGCCACACGGCGGGTTTGTGTATTTGCGAAGCCCACGGGAGGGAGAAGTGGAGCCGCCCGGCCGCACTTTGCACTTGCACCGCACGCTGCAAAAATGCAGGATTTGCTGCTAAAGGCGGGGATCAGGAACACACTGCGCGCACCCAGGCTGCGGGGGCAGCCAGCTCCTGCCCGCAGGGCGGCAGGCGGGGTTACGAGACGGGGCTGTTCGAGAAAACACGGGAATATTCCCCAGCACAACCTTGCGCCCGCGTCCTTCCCGCGGGGAGCCTCCCTCGCTGCCCGTGCCGTGCCTTTGTGGACGAAGGGGTTTAATGGGTGTACCACAGGCGGGTTGGGCAGCTGCCGGCATCGCCAGCTCCCCAGGAAACCCAAACCAGGAGCAAAGAGGGCAGCTGCCGGGGGGGTTCGGGCAACTCCCCGGGAAACACGGAAACAAAGCACTGCAGGCCATCTGTTGTCAGTTTAATTAATCAAACCGCGCTCTAACGTGAGCATTAGTAGTTCAGAGTAATGCCCGTCTTTCCGTACACGTTTCAATCCAGTTAGGATGCCCTCCTCACCTGGAGCCGGGGGCTGGAGCACAGCAGAGACCGGCTGGACGACGGCGTACACACACACACACACACAAATGCTTCAGAACGGCAAAGTGAGCACGATTTCTACTCATACACCACTGCCTCCAGAGGAACTTTTGGGGAAACGCTGAGAGAAGCATCTCAAGGAGACAGCAGGAGAAATGTTTACTAAAGGAATATTAATTATGCCTCCTTGAGGTTAAAGCAATGTTGACAATAAGCTTATTTAATTAGCGTTTCATAGCATTGTGTCGTAAGCAACTTAACGCCCCTATGGGAATACTTGGCTGTGCAGCTGCTACGGGTGTCATGACTTGAGAAAGATCTTTCAAAAAGGGTTGTTGTGTATAAAAGAAACAAACCAAAACCCCCCAAACCCCCCTGCGTTCAGAGCCTGAGCCGTGTCAGAGCTCCGAGAAGAGGAACAAATTTCTCCTCGTTTCTTGCCCTTCGCTCCCCCGTCGGTTACCAACCTCTCACGGCTGAGGGAAGCGCTGCAGGCTGCTCGGAAAAATCCCTTCCATGCTGAGCACGACACGAGCAGAGAGGACTTCAGGTGCAGTTGTAGCTGTTCAAAGCCTCAGCAGACTTTGAAGAGGAGGAAAAAAAAAAAAGAGGTTGAATTGGATGGAGTTATCCAGCGACAGCACACAGAGGCGTACAAGCAGCGGGGGACGATGACACAGGCAGGGCTAATCTCCCTCTCTGCAAAGGACTCTGAAAAGAAGCAGCAGAGCAGAAAACAAACACGACATTTTGACTTTTGGTGTAGCCAAAGCAATAAAACAAACGTTCCATCGTCCCTGAAGTGTCATTTATACCTAAACGATACCAAGTGACACGGACACGCCTGCAAAGCGGGGTTTAAAACCAAACCACCCCCCAGCACGGCTGGTTGTTGGAAATCACAGCAAAGCGCGCGCTGCGTGCTTTCAAGCCGTCCTCATACGTACGGATGGCACTGGTGAAGCCTGGGAGAAAAGGCCAGCAGCGCAATTCCGTCAGCAACGCCGCTGCTCTGCAGATCGGGGTAACTGCCCCGCCGAGTGCCACAGGACAGCACGGAGGCAGCGCTGCTTTCAGCCTTCCGGTCCTCCTGGGATTCTTCAGCCTGTTCAAAGTTCGTATTCAGAGCATTTAAACCCCACCTGCAATTTGAAATAAGATTTTAATGTTCTCTTTTACACTGGGGGCAGCTGAAGACGTACTACAGGCAGATACGTTACGGAAAGCACCGCACGGGGCAGAGGCTGGAACTTGGATCGCCCTGAATCCATCCACGTCCTCTCCGGTGCCTCTCCCCATCTGCGCCGCTTCTCCCCAGCTCCCAGGGCCACCTCGCCTGTGCCCCCGGCCAGTCCCACACCCCCTCCTGGCATCTGTTTGACCCGTTTCTCCTCTCTTCCCTTGCTCCTGCACTTTGCTGGCTTTCCCAGCCTGTCCCTTTTCTCTCAATGAAGAATTGGGGAAGTGGTTTTCCCCTCTCACACCTGAGCCCAGCGCCAGAACAGGGAACGCCACAGCTGTGTTTCACCCGAACAGAACCAGGACGGCTGTCACAGTCCCATTCTCAAGCCATGTCTTTGACAGGGCATAACATTTCCTTTAATTCCAGCTGCGGTCCCGAGGAGCTGGAATCTGCCAGATTTCCCCACCCTCCCAGATTTATCAGCCTGTAGCAGACCCAGCCAACACCGTTAATTAACATCTAGCTTTAGGCAATAACGGGATCTTATCCACGTCAGCCAACAGCAACGCAGGGCAACACCTACACGTAGGGCAAGCGTGAGCTACAAGTGCCGAACCTCTGTCACTAAAGACTGAACAGCTCGGTTCCTTACTGAGAGTCCAACCCCAATTTAATCCCCAAAGTAACATTTTAACGTGAGTTTTGATTCCTGAAAATCAGCTGCAGGCCATGGTGATGGCCACGGCCGTTTGTGTGCATCTGCCGAATAGAAACAGCAGAGCTGCGTGGCTGTGCACAACTTGCGAGCAAAGGCATTCGCCTCTTAAGGAGAGAGCAGACAAGTTACCACCTCACGAGACTCATCCGTCAATACAGCACAAGTATTTATTTACCCGAATAAACGCAGCTTATGCCTGCTCAGCTATAGCCCCCTCTGTATTCTTCATTATTTGTCCCAGAAAAATTGTGCCAGAGAACAAGGAAAATATTTTTTGCTGCCAACTACCACTGTGATATTATTCTCTTTAATCAAGTTTAGAGTAGTTCACAATAGCATAGCTTATATAAAAATAGCGCATAATATAAAAGAACCTTTTTAACCTGAAAAACTCTTAAAATACATCTACAAGGCACTCAGAGCACAGTTGCACTGCACATCTCCAATCAAGGAGATGATGCATTTTGTTAGCGTTAGGAGGAAAAAAAAAAAAATCCAGACTGAGATTCATTGAAGATTTGTGCATCTTCTTGCTACCTGCAGATAAAAAAAAGTCTCAGTATGAACTAACACCTGGCTGAATCCCAGAAACCTGTAATGGTGTCAGTGTTTTCATGGTCCTTTTTATTAAAAGCAGATTTCCACGGAGAATTAATGAAATACAAAAAAATGTAACTGACATGTAAATGAACAGTTCCCAAAAACCAGCACGTTGCAGCATCCAAAACAAAATTAACATAAAGACTAAGGATTGTGATCATCATCAATCCCAGCAACATCCTCAAATTCTTGTTGTGGAATACCATTCTGCTTTATTTTATAATCAAAGCAATCCATTAAATATTTAAGTCATCACTTCTTATTTGACAAACCCATCAACGCTACTTCAAATTCACCAAGTTATGAACTATGGCCACATACTCTTAGGTTACCGCACTATGTCTGCTGGCAGGATCCAGCTGGAGCAAGAGCCACGAGGAGAACACAAAGGCCGTGGTCTTCTGAAAACCTTCTCAAGAATTCAGGTTACTCTAACACGTGCCTGAAGCCCAAGAGGGTAGGTCTCTCCCAAGCTACACCTCGAGATGGGTCTCAAAGCGTGTTCATCTGATGGACTTTTGTGCTGAAACACCAGCGTCCGAAGAGCAGTTGCGCTGGGGAAGCATCCGTAAGGTGCCGCAAAGAGCAAAGAAAGGAGTCCTCTACGGAGCCCGAGCCTTGGGTTACGGGGGAGACGAGAGGGAGTCGTCAGTCTTTAGCATCGCCCACTCCATCAGCATTAATGGCAAACATTGCTTCAGCCTCAGGAAGGCAAGGAGAGTCATAAATTTTACAGATTCTGGTTTCACCTCGGCCTTTTCGCAGATACAGTCTAATAGGGAGAAAGAAAGGAAACAGGTAAGGATGTACAGCCTACTTTCAGTAAATCATTATCATAATCATTAAAACTCTATGTTATTACGTGAATACAGCACACTGCCGAGCTGGAAGAACTTCTGAAAACATTGTGTTGATTTTATGCCGATGAATGAGCGCTCAGAGTGGCATTCATTGGTGGAGAAGCAGGCTGGACTTCAAATCATGGAATGGTCTGGGAGGGAAGGGACCTTAAAGGCCACTCAGTGCCACCCCCTGCCCTGGGCAGGGACACCTCCCACCAGCCCAGGTTGCTCCAAGCCCCGTCCGACCTGGCCTTGAACCCCTCCAGGGATGGGGCAGCCACAACAGAATCGCAGACTTGCCAGTGACAGACTATGTAGAAACCCTGAATTTAAAGGTACTGAGCTAGTTTCATAAAATCTTTCAAAACAAGGCTAATAGCAGCTGATAATCTCATCTCTCACCTCGTGGTGGAAGCGTGTGCTATGATATTTCCTCCTATAGGTTTTTTGGGATCTGCAGCAAACATGGCTGCTCCATCTACTTGTGCTACCACTTGGTTAGTGATCACAACCGCCACACCAAACTGTAAGGAGAAAAGCAACAAATCAAAATACGTTTATTGTCCATAATCTGAACAAAGGGGAAAAAAAGAAAGAAAAAAAGAAGAGCGCCATGCATGCGCTTCTGCTGTACTCTCTGCTGTCCATAACCACGCTCTCATGCCTCTCAAAACAAAATGGAAGCAGGCACTGAGCGGGCAGGAAGCCATTTGTACAGAATTGACAAGCTTTACAAGAGAAAGAAAGCTAATTACCACAAAATAAAACAGAATTCATAGCTCACCTCATCTGCAAGTCGAAGCAGCATACGCAGAAATCTGGCCAGATGCATCTGTCTGGCTGACAGCTCACCTCTTCCCGAGTAATCCGTCCGATAAAGGGCCGTGGCACTGTCCACTATCAGCAGCGCGTATCTGGAGAAGTACAAGGTTCCCATAAACATTTCCAGGGACAAATAACGCCTCCCCTGGAGCGTGGCAGCGGACGGCGAGCAGCGAGGCTGCACAGACGTGGATGTAAGCTCCTCTCACCTGCCAGCTAGCAGAACTGTTGTTTTTCACAACACTGACTTGTTCTGTAACGCTCAGATTACCAACTATACAGTAAAACCCAGTAAACCCAAAGGAAGTTGCTGCATGACTAAAAAGTTAGATTTATTGTACTCTTATAAACTAGCCCAGAACTTAATGTTTTCTGTGGACAGGTTCCTACACACCTCATACCACCCTCCTTCCCTCTCAAGAGGCCCGTCAATCTTAGTTTCAAACTAAAGCTGCCTGCAGAGGTTTCTTCAGCGCTTGGCACGCTCTAAATCAACACTCTTCAGCTCTGGAAGCAACTATAAGCTGATCTTTAGAACTGTTTCTCAGGCTGGCACTTTTCTTTGCAGTCACATCAGTTGTCATAGTTCAAGTCAGTCGCTGCCATCCGACGTTTCAAAGGCAGGAGGTATTAACTGACGACCGCCGGCTCATCCACCAAGCTCATTATCTGGACATGCCGGAGAATAATCCGGTCTGAGAATAACAAAACCTAACGGAGCTAAGCACTGCACAAAGCAAGTATATTTCAAAAAAGTTAACTTTTGAAGTAGACATTCGCTTTGACATTTCACAATTTTGTAATCTATACTTGCATTTGTTCATCATCTACAGGCAGCTTTGCAATATGGATACGCATTGGCACACAAATCACTCCATCTAATCAGTCCAATTACCGTGATTCAGCCATCATGGCAGAGGCCTGATACAGGAGCTGGGTCTGATGATCCGTGTTAAAGCCTCGAGCATACGCCACATTATCTAGCACATCACTGCCAGACAAGCCGTACCTGGAGAAATCAGTGAAGAAAAAATAAATCTTAAAGTGACAATTTCATCGCTAGGAATTATCTATCAGGTTTGCCTAAAGGCCGGAACAGAAATTCACATTCCTGGCAGAGTCTTAAGAGACAAGAACAGGCAGCAAAAAAATGCAACACAACGTAGCGATGAAAAGCAAACAGAATGATTGGAAACCGTTTTTCAAATAATATTTTCCTGCCAAGAACAATAGTAAAGTAGAACACCAGGCATTTTCCTCAAAATAGAACCACAGGCAAGGAAAGCTACCATTCTGGAACAGAATATTCTGAAAGCAGTAAATTGCTAATGAAAACCAGTGATAAACAGCCTTCCATCTGCAATACCTCTGTCAGTGTTTTACTACCAAAATAAAAAAAAGATATTTACATTCAACATCTTGTATTTAAATTATTTATACAGCACTTTGAGAAATCCCTTGGAATTTGGAGAAACAGCTGATTACCCTCCTTGGATCTGAACTGTAATAATATTTTTTCCAATGAGAGGGAACATACATAATTTGTCTCATTTTTCATTTCTCACTGAGCATATTTCACAGATGCTGAAGTTGGAAGGGATCTCTGCGGATCACCCAGTCCGACCCTGCTGCTCGAAGCGGGACCAGCTGCAGCAGGTTGCTCAGGACTGTGTCCAGGCAGGTTTTGAACCTCTTCGGGGACGGAGTCTCCACAACATCTCTGGGGAACCTCTTCTAAAGCTTGGTCGCACTATAAACCCTTTCTTGCTACCGTTGGCATACCTGTCCTGGCTTCAGCTGGGATAGACCTATGTTTTTTCCTAGCAGCTGCCGTGTTTTGGATTTAGTATGAGAATAGCGCTGATAACGCATATTGCTTTAGTTGTTGCTAAGTAATGTTTACATTGGTCAAGGACTTTCTCAGCTTCCCACAGCAGCCAGGACAGAGCACAGACAGGACAAGCTGGCCAAAGGAATACTCCATACCACAGACGTCATGCTCAGGGTATAAAGGGATGAACCAGTATATGGCTCAGTATCGAAGGGCTGGAACCGACTGGAAGTACTCTATGCACACAGCCACGCACAGGCACCCTCTTACAGATGCACCTATGACCACTGCAAACATCATTTCACTTTCTCGTCGGCGCCCAAGAGGTTTTTGCTGACAAATATCCACTGGTGACAGAGAGTATGGGAGTACTCCTCTACTCGCGGCAGGAAAAGCCAGTGGGGTTAGGCTAAATTGTCTTCAAAGAGAGTTAACAGGATTTAGTTGGAACTGTCCCCGGCTGATTAGGAGGCGCGCATTCCCTTCCAGTAGCAAACAAGTGAGGGAAATTACTTCCTGCAGGGGGACGATTACTCGATAGCTGCGGGGAGAGAGTAGCAGCAGAGAGGGAGGAATAGTAATACCAGATGTTTCCAAAGTGAACATTTGTCAAATTAACCTCTAGGACCTGTGTAAAGTGTCGTCCAAAGATTTTTTTTTTCCTCCAAGTACCAAACCATCCAAATCCAGTACTGACACAAATCTTCAGCTTCCTATTTTAAAGCAACTTGACCTTACTTCACTCATTTAGGATGGTATGTCAATTAGATCATCTCCCTCTATAAAGAAAATATAGAGCACCTCTCCTATGAGGACAGACTGAGAGAGCTGGGGTTGTTCAGTCTGGAGAAAAGAAGGCTCCGAGGAGACCTGCTAGTGGCCTACCAGGATCTTAAGGGGGCCTACAAGAAAGCTGGGGAGGGACTTTTTAGGATGTCGGGTCATGGTAGGACTAGGGGGAATGGATTAAAACTAGAGATGGGTCGATTCAGACTGGACGTTAGGAAGAAGTTCTTCACCATGAGGGTGGGGAGACACTGGAACAGGTTGCCCAGAGAGGTGGTGGAAGCCCCATCCCTGGAAGTTCTTAAGGCCAGGTTGGACGGGGCTCTGAGCAACCTGATCTAGTGGGAGGTGTCCCTGCCCAGGGCAGGGGGGTTGGAACTAGGTGATCTTTAAGGTCCCTTCCAACCCAAACAATTCTATGATTCTATGAAAAGGAACTTTTGTGGACTAACACGTCATATTGGTTTGGTATTAAACCTTACTTGATTTCTCTACCCACAGTCATGGAGAGGCCCATAAATACTGGCCTTACCTCATAAATCTGAGGTGTTACTAAAAAGCAGCAGTTCTACCCGTTCATTCTTTCTGCTCCCAGCTGCTCATTCTTGTTCCCTGCTTCACTCCAGCAGTTTATGCTGCACTGCAGTGAACCACACGAGCCACCGCTCTGCTCCAGCCTACAGCCCAGCAGCCACTAATGCCAGCACCGGGGGGCAAAAGGAATGGCAGGACCGCCTGCAGCCGCACAGAATTGACCTGAATTAAACCCAATTAAACCTTAAGTTTCTGCCCCATGCAGACTGTTAGTTACGCATCGTGATCTTACAAAGCAGACATACTGTGAAATCAGCCTACAGCACAGAGAAAGCAGCTTTGCCTACACACAGTCTTGGCAACAAAAGAGCTTCACGAAAAAAATATATGCTGAGGAATGACAAAGGATAAAAACAAAGAAACTGTGGAGAACACATCTGTAACAACAGGCCAGGCCTTGACATATACTTGAAGGCTATTTGAAGGAAACAGTCACTTGGCAATTAAGTCTTGCTTCTGTAAATGCACAGTTAAAAAAAAAAAAAAAAAAAAAAGGACAGTTGCTTTTTAAGCTAGGAAATTTGTTGAAAAGTTTTTAAAATGCTTTTTAGAAAGCCCCACATATGCAGCCTGAAAACCTATGAACCTAAATCAGACTAGCAGAAGCGTAGCAGAAAACGGGCCAATTGATTTTATCTTCGCAGAAC
This sequence comes from Rissa tridactyla, assembly GCF_028500815.1. Lineage (NCBI taxonomy): Eukaryota > Metazoa > Chordata > Aves > Charadriiformes > Laridae > Rissa > Rissa tridactyla. The sequence continues at coordinate 898,418 of NC_071469.1, forward strand.
ATCTGAGTTTCTGTATTCACACCAGCCCAGCCTTGCTGCACGATCTGGGCTCGCAGCTTAGAAACAACCCATGTTTGTCACCTTATTACTTCCAGAAGAAAGCGCACAGCTTACTGACACGAACATTCTAATCAGGATCTTGGTGGAAATATTTTTTAAAACTATCATATGACTGAAATTGTTAATCTGAAGCTTAGGCCCAAATTCCAATCTGAACAATTGAATTCTGTATCCTTAAAATTCGTCTCCTACTTCAGTCAGGTGTGATGTGCTTCACACCATTTCCCAAAGTTATGGGCTACTGTTCTGTTCAAGCTGACGCAATTTCAGCAAACGATAAACACTGCAAGATAAACAAATACTTCAACCCAAGTTCACTGAAGTTGCATATGTACCGTGATAATTATGAAACAACAATCATGGAAAGTTAAGCCCTACAGAAGCAGTTTTAATTTTGAGAAAGCCTAAAGAATCACAAGACCAGAGTAGCTCCTTTTTTTCACGTACAGAACCAGTACTTCAGGCTCTCAAGTCTAACCAGAATCTCTGTGTAGACAGCAGAATTTTTATTTGGGTAATTAAGTTTTACTTGCCAATTACTATAAAAAACCACATCAGAACATTCTGAGGTAGAGGCAGGAGATGAGAAAACAGCTTTTCAACTGGTCAGTGGATGCTCTTGTATTTCCTAACAAAAATTTTCCAGCTGCTGTTGCGATAACCTTTTTACCAAAGAATCACTGTTTGCTATTGGCAGAATTTAAGAAAAATCTTTGAATTTATTTCACTAACAATAAAACTGAAAGAGACACTAGTAAGAAGTGCAGAGGAAATATTCCAGGGAGCAATGACATTAGCTACTGTCATATCTAAGTAAAACTATAAACTTTGTTTTTATAAAATACATGTAATGAAGCGGTCTAACATGCATGTAGGTAGGCAGGCAACTGTTTTGTTTGGTTGGTTGTGTTTTTTTTTTTTTTAAGGACAGTTCTTACTGCAACAATTCCATGAATTTAAGGCGACAGGCTGATTTACACACTGATCCTTATCAAGTAACTAAGTTGTCCCACGAGTATTCCTTTCTTCAACTAATGCCAATTTACTTCCAGCCCTAAGTACAGACCTTTCAGCCACAGCAAGAAGACGTTCTGGGCGGAAGGTCCCTTCTGTGTCAATGTACATAGCTTTTCCTTCTCCACCACCTCGGTCAATGGGAAGCTAAAGGAAAAGCAGATGAATGAATGTGAAATAAAGCATCAACAAATAATCCACTTACCGCCTTACGCTCTCAACTGATACCATACAAGAAATAACATACCAAGCTATTGCGATTAAAGTCACTTATGTGGGAAAAGTGAGAAGAGAGACTCCTGTTGTCAATCTCTGATACCTACATAAAAGGACAGGTGCTTAACTCGGAGCTGGTAAGTTGCGGTGCATAAGGGTGTGAACTAAATGATCACATTAAGGCCAAAGCCTCTATATTTTATGAAATAGCAACCTCTAGAAAGTAATAAACACTACTACTTTTTTAAACTAGGATTAGAAAAAAGGTTCCTCCAAAACCGATCTACTGTTTGAAAGCAAGAGCCAGCTGAAGGCTTTTGCAAAAGTAACATGAAGTAAGCTCGGGATATGTTAGTGAAGAAAAAAAAAAAAAAAAAAAAGCAGCTAGTTAAGGAAACTTGTCGAACCAACGCAGTTTATTCTCTCTTTTCAACACTCTTGGTGATAAGATAGGTTCTCTGCAGTCTAGAGCACCCGAAGAGAGATCAAACGCTTCCTGGCATTTAAGACCCAGAATTATGCTACAAGGCTGAGGTCTTAAGTGTTGTTGTCAGAATAGTGAGGAGGGGAAAAAAAAGCTACAGAACGTGTCAAACACAGGTAAAAACCATCACAGACTGTACTGCTGCTAACACAATCCTAGTAGGAAGATTAAGCATGAAACAAAAGATCCTCGAAAGCTGCAAGTACAGACAAGGGTGCTGCAAATACATTCTTTGCAGCTGTTTATATGCATCACATTTCTATTGGTTGAGAAAAGTGCACAAATTAGCAAATGTCCCGAATACTTAATTTTAATAAAGTGGACCACTCACTTGACAGGTTACTGCCAGGGTATGACACAACTGTGTTTTTCCAGTACGAAACTCCCCAAACAACTCTGTTATGGACCCTGTTTCTATTCCTCCTGAAGGGAAAATAATAATAATAAAATAAGTTTTAATAGGGCGCATACTTCAAATAAAGACCACATCTAAAGTATTACATTTACAGAGACTCAGTAAAACACTTTGGTTAAAAGTTTCAAAACTCTTAATTGGAAAAACTGGTTTTCATATTGAGGGTTGTTCTTGTTGCAGATAAGCTTAGGTAAGTGTATTTTTGAAGACCCTGAAAAGCTGAAACAACTTGTTTTGATTTTTTGATCACAAGTAAGAATGGGGAAAAAGTCATACTTGGCTTTGTTTTCTTGAAATAGGTCACAGACTAGAATAAAGTAGAGACATCCAAAATGAATAGCTCTAGGTATTGCATCATGACTAAAAGGTTTTAAAACTATTTCTACAGCTATTAAAACAAAATCAGTTGTGATACAAGACAACAGAACTTTTTAGTTCAACTACAACTTGTGTGTCTTATGTGCTTTTGTGCAGTGATCTCGTTCATAGAAAAAAAAGCAGACAACTAAGGCTAATCAATAAAGAGAAATAAAATTATTACCTTGAAGGAGTTTATCAAGTTCTTTGGACCCAGTGGTGATCTGGATGATCTCTGACCTTCGCTGGTGGAATTCCGTTGCGGTGGTGAAACCCATTGGAACCAGTTTGGCTGCTTCAGCCTGAAGAAAACCAAATTAAACAGTGCAAGAAGCGTTCATCCCACGCATTTACCCTCTCTACTAATTAATATTGTAATTTTACGTTTTGTGAAATGGTAGAAGCACCTATATAATTCGAGGCGTACGTTTTATTTTATAGACCATATATTAGTTGGTACCTCTGAACAGAACTGAAATTCTGCTCAAAGAAAAATCTTCAACCATTTTGTGTATTTTATGGAAATCTTCCCCACGTGAAACCTGAAATAGCTAGAATGGGCACACAGCCTATTAGGAAAGCTGTCTTCCTAACAGTAAATCAACGTGCAAAGAAAAGTATTGGAGTTAAACATTGTGCTAGGACAGATTTTGATAAATGAGAACCAGTTTGGCAGGAACTCCACATCCTGAACTAAGAAGATGCTGTGAGGTTACAACTCAGGCTTCACTCTCAGTCCCCAGAAGTAAACCCCAGGTAAATACTTGCCTGAGGTATGCAATTAACGTGCTTAAAAAAACCGTAACAGAACAGCAGCTATATTGGGTTGGTCCAGCCATTCATAACACAGTATCCTCTGCCTCGACAACCGCCAGCAGCGGAGGCATAGGGAAAGAGTGTAACACGTCAGGGAACGAGGGAGTGACCCTCTGGGCTGAGTGAGCAAGGCTCCTGATCTGAACACCACCCCACCAACATTGCACGTAGCCCCTTTTTAAGCCAATTTATGCTACAGATGGCCACTGTGCCTTGCGACAAGAAGTTCCATAACTTAATTACAACTTGAACAAAAAAGTACCTTCTTTGCTTTTGGCTTATCATAAGCCTTCTTATCATGAGAAATACTGAGCTAGAAATAATAGTCAGTCTCGGGTATACTCTCCATTCCTTCCATAATTTTTACAGACCTCCCTCTTCACTTCTTGAAGCTGGTCCTAGTAGGTTTTGTCTCTTCTCACCAGAAGTCATGTCATACCTCTAATCGTCTTTAATGCCCTTCTCAGTATATCTTTAATGGAGCCTTCCAAAATCACCAGAACACTTTAAGCCAGCAGAAAGAAAATTTCTTGAATCTCTTGGGTTAAAGCTTTTCCGTAACACCCTTACCAAGATTTTGTCAGCTTTGGCTTCACTGATGCCTTTAATATTTAGTAGCTCCTTCTTTGGTGCGTAAGCAACAGCCTCGACAGTGTGAAATCCAGCTTCTTCCAATTTCTTCACATCATTTGCATTTATACCACATTGCTGAATGGGAGGGGAGAAAAAAAGGACACACTAAGACACAAATACCTTAATCTAACTTCCACTAAATACCTTCAATTGCCTCCATCATACGTGGATCAAACTCTGTTATTACAAGTCAGCATATTGAGTGTTACATCCCTATTCACTTATAGACAAAGAACCATAAAAAATAATATCCTTTTACCAGTGTAATGTTTGCATAAGCTATTAACGTATAGAGATGGCATAGAACAGGCAGAAGACATCGTTCCCTGTTTGGTTTAATAGATGCTGGAGGTGACCAATACACGTTAGGAAAGGCAATGTAATATAAAACATAACTGTTAACACATTGCTTTTTTTGTTTTCGATTTTTTGACAGAAGATGAGTAAGAATTTATCAACACAATTTTCAGATACAACTTGTGTTTAAGGAAAAAGACCAGCAGATGTCTTGAAAACTTACCCTCGAGCTAACTCCATACCCACCTCTAACCTAGATATGAGCTGTGGCCCAAAGCTCTCCTCCTCTGCCGACGTATCTGCGTTTCCTTCGAACTGCACTTGCATCGCCATCGCAGCAGGCAATAAGTACAGCCCCACTGGAAGAAAAAACAAATAACTGTGATACAACATACACCATTCAAAGAAGATATACGTGCAAAGTGTTTCAAAATACTTCAACAGATCACCCAAAGTAGTATGTGACGGCTTTCTCCCTTCCCATATCTCTTAGCTCATGGTATGCGAGTGCTATAAGAAACATCTCGTGTGCTTTCCTGTGTAGTATTAAACGTTAAAAACAAAAAAATCCACAAACAACTCTCATGTTACCTGGTAAGGAATAATAAGAGAGGCTTAATAGAGAGTTCCACAGCATTTAGGAGTATAATATAACAAAATTAACTTGCCATTAGCAGTATCTCATTTTAGCAAGGTTAGGTGGTCACGTTAGAAAATGTATTACGTGAAACTGGCACTTGATGCTCTGGACTGGTTGTGCCTACAAGACTGCCCTGGTGACAGCCACAATGCCAGCACCTTGTAGAGTCAGGAAGGAGCTTTGGGTTCTCCCTCGGGACCCTGCTAACACCGCCAGGCATGTGCCACCCTTCTGAGCACACAGGAGCTGACAGGGAGAAGGAAGTGTAGGAAATGTACACGTATATATAGATATAATCATAGAATGGTTCAGGTTGGAAGGGACCTTAAAGATCACCTAGTTCCTACCCCCCTGCCCTGGGCAGGGACACCTCTCAGTAGATTCAGGCTGTTCCAAGCCCTGTCCAGCCTGGCCTTGAACACTTCCAAGGATGGGGCAGCCACAACCTCCCTGGGCAACCTGTTCCAGTGCTTCACCACCCTCACACCAAAGAATTTCTGCCTCTTATCTCATCTGTGTCTCCCCTCTTCCCGTGTAAAACCCTTTCCCCTCGTCCCACGGCTCCCCTCCCTGCTCCAGAGTCCCTCCCCAGCTTTCCTGGAGCGCCTTTAGGGCCTGGAAGGTCTCCCCGGAGCCTTCTCTTCTCCAGGCTGAACCCCCCCAGCTCTCTCAGCCTGTCAATAATGCTCCTCAGGTGACTTCACCAAGGGGCCTGGACGAGCCTGGCGGTGAAATCACCGACAGCCACTGTCCATAGGGAGCAGAGGAGAGCCACGAGCTGCGACAGCGGCGACAGTCGCGACATCAGACACCTCTGTCAGCCCAGTATCCCCCCCGAGCAGGCCGCAGCCGCCGCACCGTCTCCTCCACGCACCACGTCTCACAATTCCCCTATTTTCCCTACCCGGCCTGCCCTCCCCCCGTCTAAACCTAGTTCTTTAAAAATTTTCCCCTCATAAACCCGCCCCAACCGACCCCCCTCAGGCCTCCGCGGGCCTCCCTCGGCCGAGCCTCCCGCCCTTGAGACCCGTCCGCTTCCCGGGACGGAGAAGGAGCCCGGGGGTGGGGGGGGGGTAAGTCCCAGAAGGGCCGGGGCGGAGGGGGCGGCCGGGGCGGGGCTCACTCACCCCGCGGCGGCGACGGAGCCGCCCGTTACCGTTGTTGAGCCGCCGGCGGTTCGGAAGAGCCCGCCACCGGCCTCACGTGACGAGGGAGGCGCGCGCCAAGCCCCGCCCCTTCCCCCGAGCGCGCGCGTCCGCGCGCGCTCGGGGGAAGGGGCGGGGCTCGGCGCGCCTTAAAGGGACGGCCATAAAAAAATGTCTTTTTTGTTTTTTAAAATCCTAAAAATCCCTTATCAACCCGCAGAAAAATTCCAGTGACTTAACTGAGCCCACCCCTCAGTAAAAAGAATATCAAAAGGGGAATTTTATGGGTCCCTACAGAACTCTTTTAAGCGTATTTAGGATAAACCCAACCACGCGGAGCACGCCAGAATCTCACGCCCAAGGGTTATAAAACTTCATAAATAAAAGAATTAAAGCTGATGGGCTTGTGTACAAATCTGAGCCGTTAAATTAGCCAAACCTTCCACACCTAACAGTTGAATTTACCTGCTATATCTTCAGAGCGGCGTATCCTGTATAAATATCCGATTTAGAAATTATTTTCCACTCAGAACTCTTTTTTTTCCCCCTCCCCTCGCAGTTCTTGGAAACACTGTCTTTTCTTCTAACTCTCGGCTGCAAAACAGATCAATCGCTTATTTTACTTTCGGTACTTCACGTTTGACTCAAAGCGCTGCCCCGTTGAAATGGGTACGTTCTCCACCAGCGTTTCCATCCTCTCTCCAGATCTTGGTACGTTTCCCATGGAAACTACGGTTGGAACAGGAAAGCAGAGCATTACTAATAATGCCCAAGAATTTGCATCCTTGTAACTTAACCTTTTGCCAACGAGCTAAAGAATGTAATATGTATTTAAGACGACAAACCAGCGATCGCAGGAGGCTTTTGCATTTATATATACAGAAAGATTTCAGCCTGAGCTTAGCAATATTGAAGGTTCTTTTCCCATAACGTACTAGAACTTGGATGTGGCTGACGCTCTCCTGGAACTGACACTTACGCCGGGGCACAAGTGCTCGTGGACGATCTCCAAATTGACAAGAACACGTGCTTTAAATTAAATGCAATAAACTGATGTGCTCTATTACTGACAGCTGTGAATTAATCACTAAAGCCACAGTCAAAACAATGTCCCAACCCTATTAGTATAAAAATACAATAGTGCTCCGCCCTTCACAGCTAGTATTACATTAACAAATATGAAATAAGAATTCATCTATAGACTTCCCCCCCCCGATAAGTAAATTAATTCTTGAAATGTAATTAATTTCTTCTCCCTTACCTTTTCCCCCATCCCAGCTCTACTCTGTGAGGCTCGGGGGACTGTTGATGGCAGCGGGTTCTCTAATGTTGGCGACGCGGCTCTGTGACTGAGCAATGGTGACAGCAGCACCCCGTGTGACAAGCTTTAGCAATGGCATTCTCATCCAAATTTGGCGTGCAAAAGAATATAGCTTCTGTAAATATGTTATTGCTGTGAAGATTTTAACAGTAAGACGTCAGGCCCTATAGGTGACAGATGGTATGATCTCTAAGTCCTGATGCCCTGAAAGGAGGTTAAATATGAGCATCGAGTACAAATATAAATCAAAAATAAAACTGGAGCGGCTCAATTTCTGCCAAATCCCCTTTTTCTGCTGCAAATGCATGGCCTTCTTTTGCTTTGTTTCACCTGCTACTTTGATTCAATACCCAGTAATAAACTCTACCAAAACCTCACTTCAGTCTTTAGTGAATTTAAGAACCTGATAACTATCAGATTCTTAGGCTTGTAAATACGTCGAAAGAGAACTAACCCAGAGGGACAACAAAGCCCACGCTGGATCGCGCTCCTCAGGTTCTGCTGCAGCACCCTCTGCTGCTTGGCCGTGCTGATACAGCCCCCCCAGCACACTTCAGAGTAATTCCAGGTACAATTCCCAAGTCATTTGCAGCTTAGGCACTATTTTTCTACTTAAAAAAAAAATAAAAACCTGCAAAATCCAGGCCATAGAAAGCTAACACTAGGAAATGCAAGGAAAAAAACCCAAACCCCACCCAAACAAGTTCATATTCCGAAACGTCCTCCCAAAGAGCTAACAAAATATTTCAATAAAGTAGGCAAATGTTCCGTCACAGGTCGAAATGGAGCAGCCAAGAATCACAACTTGAAGAAAGAAGAGAAATAATTCAAATGTTTAATGAACTTCCACCTTCAAATTGAAGGAAAATTTGTAAAAAGACAAACTTTTATAAACACAAACATACGAAAACACCTTTAAATTCAACATATTTTACAGAGATACAAAAATCTGCATCTGCCTACCGAAGGGAGAGCTGAGAAATGGTCACTGAGGCACGTCTACACGATCGGGGTCAGCCCAGTTCCCGCAGCTCAGCCACATCATATACAAAATATATACAAAAGCAGGCTGGGCTGCGCCGACGGCGTTACAGAGACCGCCTGAATTTAAATAGCTCCGTCTCCTCACGGACATCCTAATGCTTCGCAAACTCGAGGGCCCAGCGCCGAGAGACGGACTGTCCTGGATGGACAGAGACACCAAGTGTCAGGACAAACTTCCCGTGGGAGAGGATCCCACCGATGGAACCCCCTGGCGTGGAGCCTCTTGCACCGCAAAGGCTGTGGTCGAGCACAGGGATCTTCACTCTCCATGAGACAAGCACCCCGACTTTGGCCACCTCGCCGATTACTACAGGTTGGCTGGTTAATCAGAAGCAGGGCTGTGGTTTTGGTGTTTTGGGAGGGGTTCCAGGAAACTGATAAAAATCAGACGCGATGCAATATGCTACGAAGTAGTGAAGTAATGATACTGAAAGTAAATTTCAGTCATGTTAATTTAGAAGATAGTCGTCATTGTTTTATACAAGAGCTCTGTAAATCAACTCTCAACAAAATGAACATGTTACGTCAGGAGAATATCCATACTAGGACAGACTATATGTACAAGGAGGCCAAGACCAGCCGTGACTGAAAGAAGGTAAAAGGCAGATTGGACAAATCCAGAACATAAGAAATTCCTCCTTCTCCTTTTTAGAGACCTCTGCTTTTATGAAAACTTGTGGCCTCCACCAAGCATCCTGGAAATTGATTATTAGAGAAGATCACTAAAGAGCCGAGGAGTGAACAGCACTCCCCTTCTGGTGAGAGACAGCTTCAATTCTCACAAGGCTAAAATCAAAGATATCCACAGTCCGACTTCTTCAGTGCCGCCTGCGGATCTAGCGAGTCATCGGGGATCCCGCAGCAAATGCTGATGAATCGAGCTGACGATTCTCCGCAGGTAGTGGTAACCGATTGGTACTTTGGAGAGAACAGCAGAAATTTCTTCCTCCCTGGGAACGACAAAATTATCACACGTGTTTGAGAGGATACGGAGCATTTAATTCCCCATCCCTCGCTTTGAAATGGAAGTCCTATGGAGTGGTTCTTTCTGTGCAACTCACCCGATATTCCCAATGTGGTTTTGGACAGTAAAAGGCAGTGAAGCGGACGGGTAGCTGGCAGATAGAAACAGGGTCAATTCAAACTTGGCAAAAGCTGTGGAAGCGGAGAACAAAAGCTTCACTCTGTATGCGAAATAAACACAAACAAAAAGATCAATACAAAATATTCAAGTGGACTGCTACCGCCTTTGAATTAGGTTCCAGAAGTGAAAACAAATGTTGTAATTGATGCAACAAGCTCAGTAACTTCTGAAGAGTTCCAGCACAGACTAACAGAACTTCATAAATAAGGTTGATAAAACCTTCCCACTCTCATATTGTCAGCATTCTGACACTGAGTTAGAATACAAAACCCCAACTTTCCTCGCAGAAAAAGTTAATACACACATAATTCACAGAGCCTTTCAAAAATTATGGGAGAGTGTAGAGTAATAATCAAAAACACGTTTTCTAGGTAACGTAAAATACTCCTAGGTAGCTAAAGTTTTCTGAAGTTTTAAGTGGGACTGATTTACCTCCAATTCCAAATTTCTAAGCTTATTTCATGAATCCAACCCTATTTAAATCAGGGCAGCTTTCTCTCTAGCGCAGTACTCTTGCCTATGACAATGTGCAGGAAGGCCAGAGCTGAATTTTCTTGGAAATATGGGTAAGACCATCACCGAGGACGCAACGCCCAGGAAGCAGATGCTTTGGGATAGTAAACTAGAACAAGCACAAACCAGGTCTTTTCTAGGTAAATCTCCCACAATTTGCAACATCCTGAGTGCAAGCTGCCCTTGCATTTGTTTTGTTGACTTAACTAAATACAGCTTTTATGGGATTTTTGGCATCTGGTACAACACCACTCTTGCAAAGGGTGCAACAAAATTAGAACAACCAATGGGAACAGCATCAAGACAGGCAGAGCAAGGCTCACGGGGCACTTCTTCGTTAAGGATATACATCGATAACAGAAGGATAAGGTGAAGTAGTATTTATCTTGTTGCACTGGGACATGCCGCAAAATCGGGTAGTAGTATGAGAAAATGAAAACTAAAGAAAATAAACGTTAGTTGTAAGTGCATTTGTCCTTCAACAACTGATTCTGCTTGCCTGAAACAAATGGAAGATTAAAAGAAACAAAGCATTGAGCTACAGGTAAATTCCCGTCTCTGTTTCCTTTGCATTGCTACACTCTGGTGTAAAGTTTTAAGTGAGAGAGTCAAGTGAAACAGGAAAGCGGCAAGGAAGGAGCGGTTACGTGATAGTACGGAAATTGGCTAAATCCAAGAACAGCTTAATTTTCATGCATTTGAGTATTATAGTGCAATCATATTAAAATAAATTAGATTGTTGTTAAAAACAGTGGCATAAAATCTCACTTTCAAGAAAACCAAATTGAAAATATTTCAGTGTTTGGTTCCTGATTTTCTAGAGACACTCTCTGAAGGACTGGTGTAAACTCCATCTGAAGTTACTCACTTTGTGTCATTGACCTCTGTCTTCAGAAGATTAAATTTTCCACCCCATCTCTCCAGAAATTCAATCTCCTCTCCTAAGACCTTGCAACGACTCACCACCAGAGAGGCATCATGAAGAACCTAAGTGGGCAATCAGAAAAGCAATCGCATTGGCGCTAGGCTGGTAAACTGTGTGACACTTGAAAATGCAGTTTATCCTAGAAAGTACACACACAAAAAAATGTAGTTTAACTGGTATCTCAGTTTGGATGTGAAAATGCAATTGTACAAACATAACAACAAATATACATTCTTTGCCCTAAGTTTCTCCCTCCAGCTTTGTAAACAGGAATACACTGACATGCAGGAACACCGAGTTTGGCTTGGCGATTTAAACCATTTAGGAAGCAGAATGGCATTCAGCTCAATTCTTTAATTGCTACTATCGGAAAAAGAATGGATTTTAAAAAAAATATCAGTAAGACAGGCAGACATTGATGCAGCAAACAAAGAAGAAACCACAGCTTTTAGGATTCTTGCCCAGGCACCTCAGAATACTCAGGAGGCAGATTTTGATCTGCACTGATGAAGCATTCATTAAGATGCTTTTGCTCTCAGTATCAGCTCTATTCTCTGTGACAGAAAAGATTTAAGAGAAGATGTTTCTCCAGAGCCCTTTTTCCTGGGATATTACCTGGGGCAAGTAGTACAGCGTGGAACACTTTTCCTGCCAGCATCCTTGACTTGCAATAAACTGGAAGATGAGTCTTTGGACTAAACATGAGGAGGGTGGAGCTTTTTCCTCTGTAATGCAAAAGAAAAACACGTTGCCAGAGATCTTTTAAAAGCCATACAGTAATACATTAGCAGATAACCCACACATTTACAGATGTCTTCCCCAAGAAGAGATTATCAGGGCAGCTACTTTCAAGCTACTCGAAAAATCTTACCATCCAAGAGAGATTCAAAGTTCAGGCTAACTATCTTTCGGGAAGGATCTTCACCAAAAACATCACCATCTGAGAAGGAAAGGAAAAAAATGCAAACAGTAATTATTTCCATACTTAGTTCTGGAGTTACAGCTCATCCTCCTCAGAAACAGCCATTCATTACATACTTTCCTGAATTTTCACAGAAAGCACTGATAAACATATCGAAAGCGACTTCTCCTGCTGTTGTACGTTTTCTATTTCCCTAAAGTTAATAGAAACTTTAAGTTTCTATTATGTAACTATTTAAGCTTTCAAATTCATAAAACCTACCAATTTTGCAACTTACCTATTGGGGGTCCGAACACAACTGTGAGTTCAATGGCATCATACAGAAAGTTAAAGACCGCCTGCTGTTCACTCCATTCAGTAATCTCCCACTCAGAGAAGCTAAAAAGAGGGGGGGGAAAACACCATCACCCTAACTTTCAACCAACCAACCAACACAATTATCTGAAGGACAAAGATCAGATTATTAAGTGCACTTGCAGCTATTATCACATAATATACCAATGACATTTTCACTTTCCAACAGAATGTAAGAATCTGTTGGGAACACAAGCATAATACTATTCATTTTACATAAATGTTCATTTTGGAACTGGAGGCGAGTTGGCTATAGAAAGACTAAACATAGAGTATCACTGCAAAGTAGTTAACAGAAAAACAGCGCATCACACGGGGAAGTTCCCCGAGGCTTTATGGCTTATCCCAGGCTGCGAGGAGATGGTCATCCAAAGATTTCCCAAATCAAATAACAAGAAAAACCCAAACCAGAAACATTTACATACAAACGCGAGGCCCCAGAACTAGCTGACAAAAATAAAACCTGGAGGTCTTTTCCTTACTCGTATCTCTCCAGGAGTTCCTGGCAGCTTTTTTCTTTTTCCTTTAGCTGGTTCATCTGAACAAGCATTTGCTCATTCTCAGCCTCCAGATCCGACAGTTCTCTGCAAAGAGAAGCCAACAAGAGATGTAGCACACTGGTTAAAAGCACACCAACCCTCTAAAACCTGAATGTGCACATGTTATTTTTAAGCTCTTTAGACCCTCTTTGATATCTCACCTTTGAAGTTCCTCTTCTTGGGCTTGCAGGCTTTTCAATTCTAAGAGAAAGGGAAAAAAGCTATGAGAGAAGAGAGCAGCAGAGAAAGCCCTGACTTGCTCTGCAGTCACTGTGCTTAACAACAGGAAATATCTCAACTTGAGGGCTGTTACTCCTACCTGGATATAGATATGCGGTCAACAAAGATTAGTAATTATTGAACAATAAAGAGCCGAACATGACAGCCAATGCACATTCTTCAAGTCACACTGTACCAAGTTCAAAAGTTCCATTTTTCCAGAGGAAAAACAGTCCTTTTCATACATTAACATCTGTGTAATTAGCTATATCCAATGTGGAAAAGAAAGCAGTGGTGTTTGCATCCATGTCAGAATTAATATATTGGAATTTAAAAAACAAACCAAAAAGTGCCATTCAGCTGGTAGCATTACCTTTCCCTAGGTTTTTCCCTTCTGCTGTTTCATCACCGCAGTCTGCTTCCCATTCTTCCCAGTCAGAATCTATGGGAAAGAAGTATCAGGTCTCTGCAGAACTCCCAGATTCAAACTTAGATTCCATTTTATTTGTCTGTGGGTTCTATAAATCTTAGTATTTCAAAGCTAACTAAGAAAAATGTACAAAAAGCTGGAAGGGTATCTACCAAAAACCTCAAAAAGTAACAGATAACAAGGAAAACTCCTTTTATTGCATTGTTTCAAAGTTGCTACTGTGCAATTGATTTCTGCTTAAGGCATTGGAAGAAAATTCAGTTGGAAGAAAAGAAGCAAAAATACAGAGAATATCATTATGCAGCAACGCCAAGTACTGAGCGCAGCTTGTGCGAACACGGCTGAGCAAGTTTTAGAGCATCCAGCTACGATGCTGAAAACGGGACACTCCTGGAGTGCAAAGCTTAGTCTTGCCCACCAGCAGGATCGCTGGCAGGTTGTGCAGCCCTTCTGAACCGTGTGCTGCCAGCAGTTATGTGCCGTTATGGCTAGCAGATCTAGCCAGCTTGCTAACAGGTTCATAGACTACAATTATAATTCTGTATTTCAGCACAGATACACTCCTACTCTTCATGTGATGCGTGAGTGATTCCCATGAGACAAGCTTGCAGACACAAATGACGGCATTCCGGCCTAAGAAATACTTGCAACAAAGGAACTGTAAAATTCCAAGCAACCACCAAACACAGAATCTTGAACTGAGCAGCTCTGCAGAAAAATATAGAAATCAGCATACCAGTCACCAGTTTGGAAACACACACCTGCTTCCAGAGCAACAAGACAGCTCTCCGCTTCCTTGATCAATTCATCCACCTTCTCCATTCTTGACCGTAGCTTTTCATGTTGTTCCTAAGATGGGAAAATTGTAAGTCAATGACATTTTTTAAAAAGCTGAATTGTCTTCTGGGACCACCATGTGGATCTTTGCTTGCTAAGAAACCAATTAAAGAATCTGTGATTAGAACAAAGAGGCAGACTGACAAACACTAAGGCAGTAGCTGTGAGTAAGAAAGTACTTGATATGGAACAATGTGCCTTTCCTAATGACTTTCCTTATGAAGGGGTAAGACGAGACATGGAAATAAATAAATTCATCTGCATTTCCTTGTTAGTTACTAATATTGATGTTACTGCAGTATGAAGAGCTGATTTCTGATGGCATTTCCTTTAATATTCCCATTTTTCACTGTTTCTTTAATTGCCAAAACCTTAGGCAGAAGGTTCCCGTGGTGTAAGTGCAAGAAAGTCACTGTCCCGGTGGGCATATAAATGAAAGGGAAGTATGTTTAATAAGAAGGAAACTTTCAAGAGAATGCACGCTTACATACAATAATTAGGCTCGACAGTCAAAAAAAGGATGAAATATCGTAGTTCTTTTTTTTGTTTTTTTTTGAAGCTAAAGCCCTGCAGCCTTGCGGCACTTTACCTGCGCGCTCTGCAGCAGTTTGCTGTACAATGTCGCTTTCTCATTGTGAGCCAAGATTTTACTCTCCTTGGTGAAATAGGATTTCATTTTGTTCAATTCTGCTCCAAAGCTCTTCAGCTGCAATGAGTGGAAAATACAGAAAAGTGAATGGGAATGTGCAACACAAGATTGTTCAACTGACCCTTTAGACTCTTTCTCCCTTCTCTGCTCCTCCAAATATCCCATTTCTCTAGTAGCAGTATTACATGACACTTGCAAATTAAATCAAATTTAAGACTGGACAATCCCTGTAAATTCAAGCACAGTCGCCTACTAAAGTAACTGATTTTATTCGCAAAGACCCAACAAGATTTTTACTCAAATAGGGAGCTGCACAAATAACTAAAGATATGCTTCTACCAAAAACCAGAGCAATTTCAGTCAATACATCGGATGTCTCTCCTCCCAGTTGTTCGAGACATGTATTTAGAACGCTTGCCCCATTTCAGTCAAGGAGGCTAACTGGAATACCCACGGAAGCCCAGGCAGAACCCAAACCACGAGTAGTAAAGCTTAAAATCTCTTTTAACAGAACATAGCTACAGATCATGCAGTTCCATGTTTTCTCTGACAGCTGTCACTCCAGAAGCTGCAGAGGAACGTACAGAAAGCTTTTGTCTACAATGTTTGCCATCTGCCTGTTTCCACTAGGTGGTATCATTCTAATTGTAGTGTGTAGAGATTTGCTTAATAAGCTTTCAAATTTGTTATTCTTAGCTAAGGGTTCTAGGGGCTTTCATTGTTCATAAGCACAATTCTTCCCAAATCTAGTTAAGAACCTAGCCTCTGTGATATCCTATATCAATCTAATTATGAACTATGAAAAATACTGTCTTTTATCAATTTTGAGACCTTATTTTCATTGAATAGATTTTTATTCTTGGCATTAAACCCACAGAAAACAGAATCTCTTCATCTAACTTCTCAGTTCTGGCTGGGATACTTTCATAATACTTCTGGGTTTTAAATGCAAATGTCTTTGCTGTACTTTTCTGTGCGCATAATCATTAACATTCTCCTTTAAATACCCTCTGGCTTCCTCTTTTGTTTAGGCACACGACAACATTGTTACACTCCAAATCCCCTATGCAGTTTTATTTTCTGTTCATTTTATGTCTTGCAACGTCACACGTCTTTCTGAACTAAATAAGCACTTAAGTTAATGGCCAATTCTGCACCAATGAAGCACCAGAGCCTCTTCTGTAAGAGCAGTTCATTTTTTCCTCCCAAAGTTGCACTGTTTGCTTAGGCCCCTCTAGTTTCTCTTCTCTTTTCTGCCCTCAACTAATCTGAATTATCAGCTTGAATTATCAAGTTTTTCTGGTTTATAACAACATATTCCCTCTAATATATTTAAAGGGCACATATCCTTGCATTCTCCTGACGTATTAGAAGATCTCATAGCAGTTGTCCATTCAGAAAATATTTTGCTTTGTATCACCTGCCTCCCTACTGTGATTCTGTGATCATTCTGGTTCTTATTTTATTTAAATACATAAATTAACCTTAATTCTTCATTATGTAAGAAACAACATTATCTCTTCATGCAGTATTACCTCTTCATCAGAGCAGGTTCTCATTACTTCCCACAAACTCTTGTTCACATTCACCAGGAGTTCATCTTGGATATTTGCATACACTTTTAACCTGAAATGTGGAAAAAAAAGTTGAAAGGAAGTCCTGTTGCAACTGCACCGAGCACATAAAGCAGCACGCTGGTAGTTGGGTCTTACATCTTGGAGAGACCTTCTAAAGCCTTGAATAAATGGGGCCCGTGTTTGTTAAACTCTAGCACATAGTATAAAGTTCATTTCGTATAGTCTTTGTGTGGAGGGCAGGTCCGAAGAGGAGGTAGAGAGCTAGAGAGCCAAAGAAATAGGAAGTGGTGCTAACGAGGCTGGGAAAAATCTTACCGCTGATTCTGAATTTTATCATAAAACTTGTTTCTGCAAAATAAGTTGTAAAAGGCATAATGAATCAGGCCAGAAGTGACCTTCAGGTAAGAAAATAAGTCATGTAACTGTATTTCAATCTAATAAACACTGGAAGATTGGAACAACAGATCGTAACCTGTTACAATCCTGCTTTCTATGTTTGAGCATTTTTGATATAATTTGAAAAATTTTACTCCAACTCTTCTGATGTGCAACCGAAACACCATTATAGAATCATAGAATCATAGGGTTGGAAGGGCCCTCTGGAGATCATCCCCTCCAGCCCCCTGCCAGAGCAGGGTCACCCACAGCAGGTGGCACAGGAACGCGTCCAGGCGGGTTTGAATGTCTCCAGAGACGGAGACTCCCCCACCTCTCTGGGCAGCCTGTGCCAGGGCTCTGCCACCCTCACAGCAAAGAAGTTCCTCCTCGTGTCCAGATGGAACTTCCCATGGTCAAGTTTGTGCCTGTTACCCCTTGTCCTGTCCCTGGGCACCACTGAGAAGAGCCTGGCCCCATCCTCCTGACACCCACCCTTTCAGTATTTACAAGCCTTGATAAGATCTCCCCCCTCAGCCGTCTTTTTTCCAGACTGAAGAGACCCAAATCCCTCAGCCTTTCTTCATCAGAGAGGTGTTCCAGTCCCCTCAGCATCTTGGTAGCCCTTTGCTGTCCCCTCTCCAGCAGTTCCCTGTCCTCCTTGAACCGGGGAGCCCAGAACTGGACACAGCGCTCCAGCTGTGCCCTCCCCAGGGCAGAGCAGAGGGGGAGGATGACCTCCCTCCACCTGCTGGCCACACTCTTCTTGATGCCCCCCAGGATGCCACTGGCCTTTTTGGCCACAAGGGCCCATTGCTGGCTCATGGTCACCCTGTTGTCCCCCAGGACTCCCAGGTCTCTTCCCACCGAGCTGCTCTCCAGCAGGTCACCCCCAACCTGTCCTGGTGCGGGGGGTTATTCCTCCCCAGGTGCAGCACCCTGCACTTGCCCTGGTTGAATTTCATAAGGTTCCTCTTTGCCCAGATCTCCGACCTGTCCAGATCTCTCTGGATGGTGGCACAGCCTTCTGGGGTGTCAGCCACCCCCCCCACCTTTGTGTCATCGGCAAACTTGCTGAGGGTGCGCTCTGTCCCCTCGTCCAGGTCATTGATGAATATATTGAAGAGGACTGGGCCCAGTACTGACCCCTGGGGAACACCACTCGTCACTGACCTCCAACTAGACTCTGTGTCCCTAATCACCACCCTCTGAGCTCTGTCTTTCAACCAGTTCTCTATCCACCCTACTGTTCATTCATCAAGTCCACTCTTCCTAAGCTTCCCTATGAGAATGCTGTGGAAGACTGTGTCAAACGCCTTGCTTAAGTCAAGGTAGACCACATCTGCCGCCCTCCCCTCATCTATCCATCCAGTCACGCCATCATAGAAGGCTATCAGATTAGTCAGACATGATTTCCCCTCGGTGAATCCATGTTGAGTATTTCTGATAGCTTTCTTTTCCTCCACATGCCTTGAGATGACGCCCAGAACGAGCGGTTCCATCATCTTTCCAGGGATGGAGGTGAGGCTGACCGGCCTGTAGTTCCCCAGCTCCTCCTTCTTGCCCTTTTTGAAGACTGGACTTAGTAAAAGATAAATTACTTGAGGAAAATCAAACTTTAATTATCTCCATAACCACAACTCCTCCCCAAGAGTTAGCCCTATACCATCTGAATCTGTAATAAACTGGCTGCCAGCATGAAGTAGGTTAACTATAATTTTTTTATTTTTCCTGTATGTAGTGTATGAACTGTCTTCAGGCCACTTTGCATGCAACCAGAGCTGAAAAAATAAAATTACTGATATACTCTGACTGAAAAAACACTTACTCGTCTATCTTCTGAGAAAGGGCCTGGCAATCTTCCTCATAAATACGCAGCTTGGGGCGATAAATGTATTGGCTGTAAATGAGGTCTTCTGGAGTAGGTGGTGCACTGACTGCACACTGGGGAAAAACAGAGGGGAAGATTGTGAAGAAAAAGAAAAAAAAGATGCATATTTTTCAGAAACTGTAACTTCCAATTAAGTCATGTACAGGAGCCAGTAAAAGACTCGGAAGCTTTATTTTTGCAGAACAGAAACATTACACAGCCCTGTGTTCAGGACGATTGCAAAGTAAGATTATTGCCTTACTGGTAGTAACTTGGTGCTGAGCGAGTGGTACTTGTCTGCACACAAAAAAATAGTTCCCATGTCTACACGAATTCAGCGGAGACCTTTTGGGATAAAGATACTGAACCTGGGTTCAGGCAGAACAGGCTTAAGGGGAAGAAATAAAGAGTAGTAATGTCATGGTGAAGCACTTAAGAGGGAGAAAGTAGAAGAGGTAGGAGGAGGCAGAGCAGCATTTCAGGGTTCTGATTTCAGTGGCTGATGGACATGGTAAGAAGATAAAGTGAAAAGGTTAGACTGAGCTTCTAATTCTAACTTTCAAAATTATCACCCTTAAAACAAGTTAAAAAGGCAAGAATTGCCATATTTATCCAAGAACAGATAATCCTGAATATATGGTATTTCGTTAACAGATTGAAATCTATTCTGTTTCTCAGTACCGAGCAAAAAAAGCATCAGACTTTTCGGAAGTGAACAAGCAAAGAGAGAGGAGGAAGCACGCAGGGTCTAACACACTTGTCAAGGCGGAACTGACTTCTGGCTTAACTCATTTAAAGGCCTTTAATACAAACTAGTTAGTTGATAGAAATTTTTTTTAAAAAAGACAAATATAATTTAAGGTCAATTATATCATTATCTCAAAGGACAGATACTCACATTGACTGGAACATGGCTATGCCGGGGCTTCTGAATCGTAACATGGACTTGAAGAAGTGTAAAAAACTCCCCAACTGTGATAACACCATTCTGAAATTTCTGTAAAGATTAGGGAAAACGTCCGGGTAAGTACATTTTTCAAGCAAGAACGCTTACTTGCATATACGCGCACAAGTATTTTTCCTGTTAGGACAAGAAGTTAGCATCTTTCAGCTGTTTACGTACCTCCCGTAAGTTATCTTCACAAATGCTGTCTGTGAGAAGCAGAGACTCCATCTGACTGCTCCGCTGAACTAGCCAGGAAAAACAAAAGGGGGATATTGCTGGGGTTAATAATATTCTTACAGAAATACGTACCTAAGTTCATTAGCTTTGGAAAAAAAGCTATTTTAATGTAGAGTTTGACCTTTCTGTGCATTTCCAGTGCTGAATGAAGTCATTGAGGAAACAACTACTTGTGACAAATAAGCCGGACTAGATTAAGAATCTAATGTAGAATAAAGTCTGTGTCAGAGCAGTAACGAAATGACAGAGTTCACTTTTCTATGGGAGGAAAGCCACATGTAACACACTAAAAAGTAATGAAAGTGAAGAAGGGCTCCAACCAGTTTGCAGAGGGCATCCTGCATAGACTGAGCTTTCAAGGTGAAAACACGGCATTCGAGTTCTGAGCCAACAAGGGCTAGTTTCTCACTCAAAGGAAGGAGCCCAGCTTCTACTGGATAAGGCACATGCTTTCATGGTTGCAGAGGGCCAAATTGGAATTGGTTTTGTGAATAGAAGCAAGATATCACTTATCAGATGATTGGCAGATTTCTGCCTCATTGCTAGGTATCAGCTAATTAGCAAGAGCTAATTAAGCCTGGGGGCTGTATCTGCTTAGAGCCTGTCCCTGCAACGCGCTCTGAGGAGTCTTTTTCCAAGAGCGCAGCGCTGAGACACGCAGACTCATTTTGCACAGAACCAGCTTAAAATCATCTTTGGGCCAGCAGAGTTTGAGATGGGGCTTCAAACTGCCTCATCAGCCCAACTTGCCCTTGAAACTAAACCTGGACTTAAACTCTGCTCCTTTTTCTTCCCATCCCGGTTTTCCTTGAACAGCTTGGACTCCTAGCCAGAATGTAAACCACTGACGGGCCGGGTGGGAAGCTGTGACACAGGCATTCAAGGCCTTTCCCAAATGAAATAAATACTACGGCCAGGGCTCTGCCTTGATTAAGTGTAAAGAACACGAGTTTCAGACTGTTATCACAAAGGAAGTCTTACTTGTTAATTCCGTGTCAGCTTTAACAGAATCCAGAGAGCTGCTGGTGCTGGCATGAGTACAGTCAGGGCTTTTAGCCGCCAGATTTGGAGGGTCTTCACCTTCACGAACTTCTACTTGGCTCTGAGACACAGCGCCAAAAGTAACCTAATATTAGCAAGTTTGAAAACAAGGAAATATTAAGAGTGCTCTATGAAACAATGCAGGAGTAAGTCGATCAGCAGTTTATTGTAGCTGTTTCTTGACATTCAGAATTGTTTCATTTTTAGTATCGGCACATTTTATATCTAATCAGCATGACAAACCAGTGTATAGCTAGTTAAGCCATTTCCTATGATGCCACACAGGAAGTAAAGCTGCAAAATCCTTCATTCATTCCTCAAAGCAGTCACCACCACAGCACCCTCTTCCACCTTTTGGAACTAGAAAGTTTCTACTGATGATGTACAAACCTATTTTTAAGGTGAGATTAATGTTCCCTATTTGCACAGATTTTCTTGATTCAGCTGAGCTGCAATTTGTGCTGTCTATAAAAAAGCTAATTTAAACTTAACATCCATGTTTGGACTTTAAATAATTACTTTAGGCCTTACTCATTGTCCTTCAGCAACATCTAGCAAATAGTTGAGTTCAGAGGACTAAGAGTATTTCGTTGCGAAAGGATTAAAAGGACACTATGGAGAGAGTGATTTACAATTGACTTATCCCTTATCCTGTCTGTTGTGTGTGGCTCAGGAAAGTTGCACAGATCAACCTGATTGTTCTATTTTGGCAAAACAATGAAAAATACGGGGAATGACATAGCAAAATGACCGCAAACTGGTAGTTAAGAGAAACAAGAAAACTTACCAATAGATCTGCTTACACCCCAAAATTTAAACAAAAGTCCCGCCTGTTAGTGCTGACTGTATCTTTATAACGATCGATTAGGCTCACCTGCAAGTCTTGGGAGGCCTCACCATCCAAGTTTTCATCCCTCTTCACCTTCTTTGGACTTTGAAGATCCTCCTTATCTTCTTCCAAAGCTCTTTTTGTGTTGTTCCAAGTTTTTGTCTCTTCAAATTGATTCTCTTCATTGGGGGAGATTTCTTTTTGGCTTATCTCATTGCAAGCATTTTCCACGAGTTCAGAGCTCACAGATTCATTTGAATCCATTTCTTCTAGGCAGACGGGAAGAAATTCTTCTGCTATAAACTGAGAAGGGCTGAAGTTCTGCCTACTAGATGTGCTGGTACCTGGGGCTTCACCAGGGTTTTCACCTACTTCTGAATCTGGTGCTTCTCTTTTGTCTGAAGATTTTGCATTTATGTCTTGTACACTAGAAACAGAAGGATTTCTTCTGTTCGGTAATTTAGGCTGGAAGATGCCTAGAGGGATATTTATTCCTTGGTATTTATCTTTAAGTGCCATGCCTAAATTTGCATCTATGGGAGCAGCTCCAGATTCAAGACCTGTGTTTTCCTGCTCTTTATTATCAAATAAATTATTTGGTTCATTTACAGTATTTTTTCCTAACCTCAAGGTATCCTGTGGCTGAATTGATTTGGGCAATTGGTCAGAAAAAGCAGTTTCAGAAACAGAGAGAACTGCAGATTTCCTTCTAATATTTTTCAGTTTTGAACAAACATTTAAAATACCTGATAATTCAGGTGCAAGAGTAGGATCTGTTTGATCTCTTGGACTGTCACTGACCAAACGTTGCTCAGTTTGTTCAGAGTTTATTTGAAAGTCTTTTGGAGGTGTCTCCCCTTCAGCTGGCAGTCCCTCATTTTCCTTTGATTCCTTGTTACAAACTGCAGCAAGGCTTCCTCCAGCCAAGCCTGAATCTGTACCTAAATCTTCACGTCTAGATAAATCATCTTGCAATACTTGGTTACTCTGAGCACTACGTGCATCTGAAGAAGCCTTCAAAGAATCTGATTGCTGGGTGGGAAGCGAAACACCGGATACCAAATCGCCACTTTCTTCACTGCAATCCATGGTCCCGTTACTTGGAAGCTTTAAAGATACTCTCTCTGATTTCAGGTTTTCTGGCAGTATGAGATCCTGCTGACTGTTCATGGGGACAGAATTATCTGTGGGAAGGTCGAGATCCTGTGGTGTCTTCACACCCATAGTCTCTTCTGGCCGTGAGACAGAATAAGTGGAATCTGGTCTCAAAGTTGCGCCACTGGGGACTTTGAGAGCTCCTTTCTCGCTAGGGAATGCTGGGGCTGATGAAGCAGAAGGGGCAATGCTGCTCTTATCCTTAGACTTTGTGTGATATTCACCCTTCAGGTCATTTGTATGCGGAGAATCTATTTCATCTCTGCCAGACAGCAACGCACTATGCAAGTCTGGTTTCTGAGTGCTTTTATGTGACACTTCTTGGTTCTCAAATCCATTAATGTTGTTATTAACAGCAATAGTATGGGATGCAGTTATTTCCATATCATCTTGGTTGTGGGTAAACAAAATGGTTTTATCAGGAGGAACTGCAGAAGTGGCTGGAATGGACACTCTGTTCTGTACATCAATTTCACCACTTAATACAGCTGTATGAGTTTTAGTGATCTCCATATCCTCAGCCAAAGTAAAAATGACAGTTTTGCTCTCTGGACAGGAGGCTGTTTCAACCTGCTTAGCCAGGTTTAGTCTATCCTCACAAAAGACTCTTTCAATACTTTCATCAACAGAGTGAGACTCAGTCATTTCCATGTCAGCCTGGTAACTCGTAAACATAATTGTGGAACTTAAAGGAACAGACTGTTTGGGTTGCCTACCTTGCAGATAATTTTCTTCCAGAGCTGCATTATGGGTTTTAGTGATTTCCATGTCATCCATAGCAAACGTAGTAGCTTCGCTATTTGAAAGTGCTTGCCGTCCAGCCTCCTTATCCAAGGTTGGTTTAGCATCATGTACAACTTTGACGGTATTTTTATCAGCAGAGCAAGACTCGGTAATGTCCATGTCAGCCTGGCTACTCGTGAAAAAAACAGTTTTAACAGGATGAGCTGAAGAGACAGAATGAAGCTCTCCCTCATTTTGCGAGACAATTTCATGGCCTATTGCAGCCGTATGGCTCTCTGTGATCTCCATGTCATTATTCTCATCATTCAGTGAAAACAGAACAGTCCTTTCCCCTGTTGTTCCCTTCAAGCTTTTCCGTCCAGCCCTTTTAGCCATGGCAAGCATCCCCTGAGATGCGGCCTTTTGCATAGATTCATCAATTGCAACAGTATCGAGTCTACTTATTTCCATGTCATCACTGTAGGTAAAAAAACAAGTTTTATCTCCAGAAATTAAGGATATGTCATCATTTGAACTTTTACGCTGCAAAATTATTTTGTTGTCTGCTGAAACTGTATGGCTTCTGGTGATGTCCATGTCAGCATCCTCTGAAAATATGGTCGTTTTCTCACCTGCAAAAGGCAAATGTTTTAAACCAGCCATGGTTAACATTTTCTTGCCAGATACCAAGTAGTACACATCGCACGTGGCCTGCTCCTGATTATCTGTCATCATGGCCCCTTTTTTTAAGGACATTATTTTATTTTCATCTTGAACAAGGTATCCCGGTACTGCTTTTCTTTCTGATAAAACAGCATTGATGATGTAATCAGGAGCCACTGTTGCACTGTTTCCAGTCAAGTCCATGGTTTCACCAGAAGGAAACACAACTGACTTTTCTGAAAACGAAGGCAAGTGGGAACTTCCCTTACGTGGTTCACACGCATTGGCTCGTAACGGCTCTTCAGCACCCCTCAAGGGCAGGCCATCAACCGAGTGAGGATTTTTAAAACCCTCTTCAGAAGAAATTGTTTTACCAATTGAAAAATCTCTCTCAGAATCTACTCGAGTTGGCAATACTTTGTTTACTACCCTCATAGTATGGGGTTTCTCTTGCCTGGCTGAGTTTTGGCAATTTGCATTTATTCCTAATATTGTTCCAAGTTGTTCATTTCCTTTCATTCCAGTGGGAGCGGGCTCATTACTGGAAATAAACAAACCACTTGGAGCCAAAGGAGTAACAGTTTGCTTATTTGTGTTCATTTTCAAATCCCCACGTTCTCTTCCTGGAGTCTGACTTGTGATATCTCCACCAGAAAACCGGAAGGTCTGGTTTTGCAGCTGCTTGGATATTTCATTATTTTGGTTATGATTATTCTCGTATTCTTGTACTGTATTAATAGGGGCAACATCAAAGGCAGCAGGATGAGTTTTGGTTATGTCCATGGTTTGATCATCTGAAAACACGCCCATTTTGTCACTTGTGCAGAAAACTGAAGCATTTAGAAGGTTTTTTCCCAAAGCTTGTGATGTAACAACTTTTTGACTTTGCAAAGACATGAATGCAGAGGTGTCGGTGACAATACTCTCAGGGACTTCTCTCTTTTGCTCTTGTAATGGACGCACGCTCTTTGCACAGGAACTTGGACCACTTGCCTGAAAGTATGTTTTTCCAAGCTTCTTATCAACCACTATCACCTCAAGATCTTCAGTATTCATTTCTATAGCCTGGCTTCTTTTAATATTCCTAGTGATACTGGTCACCTCAAGATTTTCTTTGTCCATATCTAAAGAATTTGCAGCTTCACTGACATTTTTGTTCTGGTTCTTTCTTGGAATTATTTTACAATGCATTTGTTTTGCTTCTGCAGTTATCCCATTGCTTTGATCATCGATGACAACAGCGTGGCATTTAGTTATTTCCATTTCTTCCTGTTCATTTAAATTGAGAGATGTAGATCTGTTATCAAGAAAATGAGGTTTGTGGGTGACAGAGGAGAACACTGCAGCAGCAGATTCATTTTCAACGTTCTTTCCATCCTCCTTGACCATACAGGTTTTAGTCAAGTCCATATCTTCTCCTGAGAATATTACTGTCTTCTCACCTGGCAGGGAAACAGGTTGAGAGTTTGCTAGTCTGTGCTGAAGTCTGCTCTTAGAAACACCGGCAGGCACTGAATTTGTACATGAATCCAAACTAACATTCACTGAAGCAGTCCTGTGATCTTGGGTCACTTTTTCGATTTGTTCACCTGAGCCTGCAGATAGTTCAAGTGCGCTATTTTTATATGACACAGAAGCTCGATTATCTAAAGATGTTAGACTCTTTGTGATGTCCCCGTCACCATGTGCTGGACGTCTGTTTTCCACTAGCAAAGGGTTGGTATTAACTGGCTTTTCAAAAGTTCTGTGATGTGAACTGTTCATTTCTTTGGTACTGTCACTATAGATTACATCTGTATAATTCCCAGTAATTTCCATGTCATCACATTTAGAAAAAACAAGAGTTTTATCACCTCGGAATACAGTCTCAGATGAAATGGATCCTGGGATGGAAGATGTTCTTCTGGCCTCTTGTTTAACAGTTCGTGGCACTGTAGGATCTCGTCTGTCTGCAACAGTTACTTTTTTGTCTGTACAAAGTTGAGGGTCCTGCTGAACAGTTAAGTGCTGATTAGTTGCTCTCTTTAATACAGGATTATCTAACTCTGTGGACGGGAAATCCTTTTTGAAGTTTAGACTTTGATTCCCAACGCTGGAGAAGGGAAAAGACATTTTTGCAGTGTGACTAGTTGTCATATCCATTCCATCATCTACGAATGCCTCAGTAACATCCCCACACAGTAATTGCTCTGGTGGAGCTTCACAACCACCAGAAAACATAGCTTTGACATCAGATGCCTGGCATTTTGTCATTTCCATTCCATCATCTTGCCCTCTAAAGACTTTTGTTACATTGCAGGTGTCCGATGGTTCATTGTAATGTATAAATTCCACTGATGATCGTGCCATGTCTTCTGAGACTTGTGGTGGGACAAAAAAAACATTCTCTTTTTCAGGTCCCCCAATAGGATTAAGTGCCTTTTCATTTGACTTCAAGCTCATCAAAAATTCATTGAAATTTATTTTTTTTACAGTAGTAGCATCTTCCTTCTGTTCAAAAGATGGACACAAATGGTTTGTAGGGTCAGAGAAAAAAACAGATTCTTCGCTGGTTTCTGCCTTTCCATTATTAGAGTTTAACCCAGCTAGAAACGATGTGATATCTATCTTCTCAGTTGTGTCAGCTTGATTGTTTTTCAGGTTACGTGTAATCACTGCAGTGTGACTAGCTGTCATATCCATTTCATTTTCATCAGAAAAGATGAGGGTGGTGTCAAGCCTATTGGTTCTTTGAATGGCGTTGTCTGCATCATGCCACTAGAAAAAAAACAAAAAAAAAAAAAGAGGAAGAAGTTACAGTTACTGACACTTAAAACAAATGATCCAATAGTTTATTCTATTTAAAACAGAAGTCAACTAATGCAGTCCTAAGGTTATAGCTCTATCTTTACATCTTTTTTTGGAAAAAAAAAATATCGATTTCAGTCCTCCTCAATAAGCAATAGGACATTCAAGAAAAGGACAACTGATCATATTACAGCATATCATATTTAAATCACTTTTTTGGAAAGACTGTGTCTCAGTTTTACTGCTGGGCAAAGACTTCATATCTAGACATATCTTGGTAAGCATGGAACAATTACTGAGTCTTACGGATCAGTATTTTCTAAATCTCTACAGCGCAGTTTCCACCCTTCCCTTCCCCCAGCTGCAGGCAAAAACCTTGCCCAGCTTATCATGCATGTGCCCCAAAGCAGCAGCACCAAGGTGGTATGCTTGGTGTATGCGTGTGGTTTAAAAGACTTATTTTTTTAAAAAAAATAAATTGGCAGTAACAAGTTATAATACTATATTTAATCAAATATAATGAATATCTTGATTAAGAACAGCTTCATGTTTACTTCAAATTACATACGCTATTTTATAAATGCAAGAAACGAAATATACTAGAAGAAGCACAACCATATACATTACCCAAAACAAGGAGAGACAGAGTTTCAAACAGATCGTTATAGCCTCCTGGTATATATCTTCTCATCCACACTAGATTTGAACTGGTTTGTTTGGTTTCTAACATTCGTTAACAACAGCAAACATATGTTTTTAAGCCCTATCTTTAAACTCAACATAAAAAAGTCAGAAGCCATTGCAATAAGGGAGACTGTTTTGACAATTGGCTTTGTTTGACAACACAGCGCCGTAACATCATCACTGAAGTGTAACACGGGTCAGGATTTCTGCGCAATTGTGCCTGTGAAGGTCTCAGCTAAGAATTCTGTGCTTTGTCGCTTGATTCAACTAAAGAAATTCAGTTACCAGTTCATGCTAATCATTGCAATTTGTCTAAAGCTTTTTAACAGCAGGAACAGAGAGTACATATGTGCATATCCATTCTACCCAGGGAAGAAAAATACACAAGCAGGCCTATCTGAAACATAAGCTCCTTTGCATATTCTTAGATAAGAATTGAAAAGAATGGAGGAATTAGCTCGGGTAATGAAAAGTTAGCAAGCAATTTTAGAAGCAAGACTTATCAATATTGCAGTATAACGCCTATCAGATTAGGAAAATACTTCAAAATATAGAAGATTAGCTTTCAGAAGAATTTTATGTGAATACAAGGATTTATTTTTTAGGCAGCTGAGTTACATTTTTCATCTTTACTACACAAATTATTTGATTATATTTTGGACACTGATATTTATAGCATCAAAAAAAATAAAAGCCTTCCCATACCTCAGTCTGCTGCACCGATGCCTGGATAGGAGCATGAAGCAACGTGTTCATCCCTGTCAAAAGAAGAGGAAATACTCCAGTTGTTGAACTATTTTCTTATTATTTTATCCACTGAGCTGAAGACCTATGCACTCATTTTACAAATTCTGCTAAGTACGTAAATACTATTAAAAACAAATATAACCTGAAAGTATTTTCAGTACTCTGTTCAGCACGTGCAAGAGCCACCTGTACTTCTACAACACAATGCCTGTAAACAGCTTTACGGGACAGAGCCCATTCACGCAACAGTCCTCTCGCTCAGGAAGGCTGTTCTAAGCATGTTAAAATTATTCAAACAGAATCAATAGTTTTGAATATTCATTTTGCTATTAAAACTATTTCCAAACTCACCAGTGATCTCACATGGAACAGCCTCAGGTTCTTCATTTCTACAAAAGGCAGGTTAGGTAAAGAGTTTGTTAAAAGATTTCAAAACAGAAGGCTTCAGCAATATACTGAAAAGGCAGAGAATTCTGTTGCATAGCTCACCTGGGACTGGGCACCAGATACCAAACACTACTTACGTGTCTGCAATATATTCTAATTTGAGTTGCAATCTTATTTTCCACTTCCAGTCCCTAAAGGGGCTCCAGGAAAGCTGGGGAGGGACTCTGGATCAGGGAGGGGAGCCGTGGGACGAGGGGGAAGGGTTTTACATTGCAAGAGGGGAGATTGAGATGAGATCAGAGGGAGAAATTCTTTGCTGTGAGGGTGGTGAGCCCCTGGCCCAGGTTACCCAGAGAAGCTGTGGCTGCCCCATCCCTGGAGGGGTTTAGGGCCAGGTTGGACGGGGCTTGGAGCAACCTGGGCTGGTGGGAGATGTCCCTGCCCAGGGCCGGGGGTGGCACTGGGTGGGCTTTAAGGTGCCTTCCAACCTGAACCATTCTGTGATTCTACGATTAAGAACAGCTAAAGTCTAAGAAAGATAAATTGCTTAAGAAATAGTACATAGGAGTATGAAGGCAGGCGTTTTCAAGACCAAGAAGCCTTTGCTAGAGACTGATTTTTATATTTATGCGCACACGCATACACATACATGGTACTATATTGGGTTGATAACTTTAAAAGCATGAGTTAATAACAGTTGTACATAAGGTGATTCGTTGCTATACATTTTAAATGTAAGAAATTCCCCTTCACACATAGAAACTGTCTGAATTTGTTATTTCACCTACCAGGTCATTTTAATTTTAAAAATCCCATCATGTTTTATCTAGACAAGAACTTTAAGGCCAGACTAACACTTTATCTACCTCTGAAGGAAAAAGTTATAGCAATAAATATCAAAGACTACGTCTATCACATACAGAATCTGGTGGGTCTTTCCTGGAAAGCATTCCCAAGCAATCAGCTTTGGAAGGACGCAGTTTCAAGCCATAATTTTTCAGAAACCGCTATCTTTTGGTGAGTGACCACCAACACAGCTATATCCTTTTTTTGCTGTATCCCTTCTTTCACCAATCAAAAGCAATTGAGCAATTTTATATCTAAATAAATATGTATGCTGCATTTCTTTGAAGAGTAGTATTTTGACGGTTGCGTGTCACGTGAAGATATGTATTTGCAGGACAGAACTCTATAGTCATGGGAATTTTTTTCAAACTTACTGATTAAGCAGCACATCATTCCTTGTATCTGCTGCACACTCTAAAAATAGTAAAAAAAAAAAATAATCAGACATTACAATGTGAGAAGCATGATGAAAACGTCAGAGACGAGTAAATTTCACAGAAAAGAATGTTCTCAAGTTCTCACTCTTGATGTGCATTCTTATCGTGGCAAAACCCCAGAGAAGCAAAATACTTGAAAGTGCATTAGCTTTTCAGATTCTTCCTAGGTAATCTTTGACAGAGTGAATATGACATTCTGCTCAGCCTCAGCCTTCTTTTGATCTAAATCCCCAAGGCAGATTTTGTTCTAGGTGCATTTTGTCTAAGAAAATAATTCCTTTTCTGAGCTACAAGGTCCACAGTGCCAGTAACTAATGGTTTTTCAGTCAGTCCATGATAGCCAGCTGACCATATTGTTCCTTACCTGTGACTGACAGGCCTGACTTCTTGAATTCAGGCTAAAAATCTTGTTGCTAACAGTCTGTGAATCCTATCAGGAGAAGAGAATGGAGTTTTACCTGTACTTTCTGCTGTGTTATTCTTAACATCTGACTCGAAGACTCTGCAGCTAAGAAAAAAACAAAACCAAACAGTTTTTGAAAAACACAAGACTATCTGTTTTGAAGCAAAGAAAAAAAACAAAGTAAAAAAAAAAATCAGCCCTAATTTCAATCTTTTCACCGTAGTATGTTCCGAAATGAGATATCAAAAGCCAGAAGCTTACTGAACCCAACCATATTTTCCAGCGGGAAGATGCCATTATCATATTTAAGATGGAAATCACAAAAAAACTTTAAAGGGAAACAAAAATTTCTAATTAAATTAAATTCACTGAACCATTTTTTTTTTCTAGCTAGGAAGAGAAAATGAATAATGGCTCTCCTGGGTCTCAAAAACAACACAAAATAACAACAATCACCAGTATGCCTTCGCTGAGTACTCACAAACATACGCAAACAGCAGTTTTAGGGGGTACCACATTATTACCTATAGCTGGCATTTTATGCTTAAATAAAGGATGTAGATCTGCGTCCTTCAGATCAAACTTACTTTATGGTGTTCGCAAAGCTGACACGGCGAGAGTTTTTCCTACGTTTTTCTACATTGATGTCCTGACAATAAAGAACACAACACTTTTATATACAGAGAACTGTTCTTATCCCATAAGCCACAATAAGCATAGCTTTTAATGAAACAAAAACAAACAAAACCCCACACACCTCTCAAAATAATAATCTATGATCCCAACAAGTACAACAGATATTTACCAACATTCTTAAACAACTTTATAGCTCTCCAACTTCTCCTGACATAAAGACACCCATCTCACAAGAATTAGGATCTAAAGATCACTTTGTGAGACCTGCCTAGTTTCAAACACAAGGCACAGAATACCAGTTATAAGGATTTTTGTCTGGCATATTGTCTGGCATACTAGGGAAAGCTTATGTAGTTGCTTAGCAAGAGAGCTGCGAGACGTTTTTTCTTTAGTTTTTCATTACAAGAGCTGAAAAAAAATAGTGATACTCGTTTGTCTTTATGGGAGAAAGGGAAGGGTTCATGAAAGAATCAAAGTCACCATTTTCTCTAAATGTCTAAATGGTGTCACTGACTGCATGATCATATTAATGCAATGTCAC
This sequence comes from Rissa tridactyla, assembly GCF_028500815.1. NCBI lineage: Eukaryota > Metazoa > Chordata > Aves > Charadriiformes > Laridae > Rissa > Rissa tridactyla. Next base: position 930,276 of record NC_071469.1, read on the forward strand.
AAGGTATGTAACAATGCAACGTTACATCCACTGGAAAGCTAATTCATCCTACCACTGCTGCGCAGGTGTCTGCAGTAAGCTTCCCTAACCAAATAGCTCAGTCTCAGGACAGTGCAACACACGTTAAGAAAACACAAAGTATTAACATACCAGGCACTACCCGTTATATGCACATGACAGACAAAGCTGGTAAAATACTTAATTTTTTTAAAATCACATCAGCAACACAAACAGTTATGAATGATGTCACACTGCTGTATATGATAGTCTTACCTTGCTCATTAGCAATACTGTCCATCATTGTTAACAGGTATTCAAGTTTAAATGAAGACTGAGAGCCACTCTTCATACTCAAAGTTTTGAAATAGATGTGCATAAGTATTTCAGGCTCATATTTCATATTCTAAAGAAATTATTAGAGGCTTTTTCACTGAAAGCCTTATATGCTAAAAATGACTTTTCAAGTTCTGCAAGCAGCAGCAGATAAATCATATAAATATATGATGCAGCTACAACATTAGTCCATAGAACACGCCCTGGGTAGAAAAGGCATTTCAAGAGACATCCAAACTGAACAGGCCTAGAGTTACAACTTCTAAGAAACAACAGACACTATAAACATGAAATATATTCTGTACGTATTTCTGGAAGAAAATGGTTAATTTTTAGCTTTTACTTTAAATAAATTGGAAGGGTGAATTTTTTCAGATGTAAAGCCATCTCACTGACTATACCAGTTTGTACTCTGGTGGATCAAATTTCAAGTCAAATGGACAACAGCAAGCTATGCCAGTTAATCTCTGTTTATTCCTCTTTTCTTGATAGAAGAAATATTCTGATGTAAAACAGAAGTATAAGAAAAACTCAATTGATTTCTTATAATATTTAGTACTCCAAACATTATTTTCCAGAGCAGTTATTACAAGAGTTTTTACACCTGCATTATTCAAGTGATACAGTTCAATTAGCAACAAGTTGAGGAGCAAACTGAAGATGTTAAGAGCGTTGGCAAGAAAGGACTTAATAAACCTACCTGCGTCAATTCATTCCCATTTCCCAGATCATCAAGAGGATTTCGCGGAGCCTTTAAAATCTACAAGGAAATATAATAGTTGAGAAGATCAGCTCCAGCTACAAGAGCTGATTACTTGGCTGGAGAGAGTTTCTAAGAGCCACCAGTGCCCCAGTCAATCATATCAATCTAATAGGCTCTTTCTTTGCATTTGGAATTCTTTTCTTCAACTGTGATGAGAAAACAAGTTCCTCTTTACAGCTGCCCTTTCTTTCCTTCACTCACTTACAGGGTTTTCTTTTGAGAAATGCTTTAAGTTACTCACAGAGGACAGTCGCTTCCCTTTGATGTGCTCTGTATTATCACTGGAAGGGAAAAAAGGGGAAATGGGTATTAGGGTATAAACTTGAACCAAGACATATTTCTTGAACAGTACTGCTACATTTTTAAGGTTAATAAATTCATTTCTGATGTTTTTACAAGTGTGAAATTAAATAAACAAGCTTGCTTAGAATTGATCATTCATTTCAGCACTAGTTCCCAAAAATAAGCTTTGGAAAGTTCAGCAGATTGCCCTCCAGCCCCCATGGTCAGTTGGTCTCCAGAGTCCGCTTCCGTGAGCCTTCCTACACACCGTCAAAGAAACTCCCTGTTCTTCATCACAATGGATAACACATTGCATTCAAGAGATGCTGAAGTGCATGCACGGATTAAGTTTTGCCTCTAAATGATAATATTTATACCACAATAAAATTCTTAGAAGGTTTCAACTTACTTTTCCATGTTAGGGTCTGTGTAAATCTTGTACATTTCTGAAGGAAGTGCTTTTCCTAGAAAATACAGTACCGAAATCCAAAAATATTAATGAACCTCAGTAAGAAAGTAGCACACAACCACAACTAGATACTAATCTTAGATGTTATAATTTTTCTCTCCATCTTTCTTTAGTCACAGGAATGCACCGAAGTGTAATAGGCCTCTCAAGCCCATGTTTTCTATTACGTATCATATTATAAAACAACTGTGCTAACAGTTTGAGTCTTACTAGTTAGGCATCCTTTTATTTAAAGTTAAGATTCTGGTAACTGTTGGAGATAAATGTGCTCAAACCTTATACAATACAAAGTTTGCTAGTTTGCTCTGACACACAAGACAATTTTTCAATCGCTGCTTCTCCCTCCACCCCAAGAATATCTTCTGCAAATGCAAATAGCTCCCACTAGCAGAGAAAACTACAACACTTCTCAAAAGTTGCATAAGGGGATAAAATGAATTAACCCACGCTGACAGGATGCCAGTGCTTACACAGGTTTAATATTGCCTAACATTTCTTGTAAACTGCAACAAAATTCAGGCCTTTCAATATCAGGTCAATATTCCTCATAACTTCAGTCTCCCATGGACCTGACAAAAAAATCACCAAAAAATGTACCACAGAGTCAACACTACAAGAGCAATACGTGACATTTTCTGTGCTATTTCTTGTATTTCAGTGATGATGTTTACCTACATCTGTCCATCAATAACCACACAAAGTATACTTACAGTACAGCTATAAGCAATTTGACAACACTTATCACATTACTTTATTCTCCCCTCGCAAAACCCCAGCAAGCAATGTTGTAAGAGAAACACTTGCCTAAGCAAGGATCAAGCGATTTGTAACTAACAAGTTTTACAATTAGAAATAGAGAGATCTGCACGGAACTGCTCAGCTTCTACATTTCACAGAATCACAGGCTCTCAGGTCTGCAGGGACCTCCGGAGATCATGGGAGTCCCGCCCGTGCTCAAAGATACAGCAGATTGCTCAGGACGTTGTCCAGTCCAGTTTTTAATATCTCCAGAGAGAAGCAATCTCCCAGAGAGAACACAGTCTCCCTGGACAACCGGCCCCATCTTCACTGCGTTTGTTTCCCCCCTTATGTTTAAATCAAATTTCTTGCATTTCAATTTGTGCCCATTGCTTCTTATTCCTTCACTAGATACATCCAAGAAGAGCTTGTCTCCATCTTCTTTAAACCCTCCCATCCACTGCTCGCCCTTGTCCACCAAGCCAGTTACCTCACTGGAGGTGATTTAAGCCACAAATTGTCTCTTATTTTCCAAGCTAAAACTAAGCCTTATGCAGGAAAAAGCAAGCTCTAGGTTTAGCAAAATGCTAAATAACATAAATGCTATTGCATAGTATTGGGATATTGCTCACAAGGCAGAGCAGAGTTCGAATTATATGGGAAGGGAAAAGGAAAAATCTTTTCAGAAATATCAGTTTGCTCAAAGATGATGTTTACGCAGAGCAAAAAGCATAATGAGAAAACCTAGCCAACAGATCATTTTTTTCCAGTGAATTTCTGTTTGCTTAAACAGAAAAAAGCACTATTTTGAAGACACCATTACATGTGAAGGTATAACAAATAAGAGCCAGAGAAGTTTTCCAGAATGACATTGTACTTGAACACAGAAGCCAATTTGCTGACGTGAATTTTATTAATCTCTTGTTTTATTTTTGCAGAGTAATTCCTCTTGCCAAACCTGCAGCAGGTTTACGTTAGTACCAGCCAAAAAGGCATCTGAAGAGGCCTTGGCTTTCGGGATCAGCAGCTCTGAGGCCACAAAGCCGAGATGCTGCTTCCACGCTGGCATCCCCACAGCAGCCTGACATGCTGGACCAGGATGAACACAACAAAGAAGGGACACAGAAGATGGCCCTGCATACAGGTGTCTGGAGAAAAGGGAAAGGACAGAGCATGGCTATCGAAAGCCCCATCTAGTCTGCCAGGAGTCTGCTATTAGGTCTACTCATCCAGAGTTCACGAACCAATCAACACGCTCAGGAGTCATTCACAGAATCACAGAATCTTAGTGGTTGGAAGGGACCTCTGAGATCATCGAGTCCAACCACCAAAAAAAAAAAAAAACAAACAAAAAAAAACCCCACACCAACACCCACCTACTAAACTCCACACCCACAACCCCACACACAACACCCCACCACAAACAATAATCTTGGGCACTAGAGCATGCCCTGAAGAGCCATGTCTACATGTTTCTTAAATACCTCCAGGGATGGTGACTCCACCACCTCCCTGGGCAGGCTGTCCCAGTGCCTGACCACTCTTTCAGTAAAGTAATTCTTCCTAATATCTAATCTAAATCTCCCCTGCTGCAGCTTCATACCATTCTCTAATCCTTCTTTGAACCCATTTACATATCTTTGACCTACAAGCATATGGCAGCGAGTTGAAATGCTTTGTTACTCTGTTTGTGAAAAAGCATTTCTTATTATTTGTATATTCGGTAAGTACCTCCCAGTTCCACACTGTGAACATGAAGAAAATTTTTAAAAATTCATTCCTGACCTTTAGATGCCGACCCATGCCCTCTTCGGTCTTTCCCTTCTTTGTGAGTAAGACCCTGTTTGGGTCTGTGTTTCCGATTCCTTTTTGATCTCTCGCTGTTTCCCTCGCAATCCCCCGAGTTGTTTCTTTTACCGCCCTGACAGGGCTGACAGCCCGGAAGCCCTCTCCAGAACCACCTCCAAATGCCAAATTACACCTCACTATCCCTTACATCGCTGTTTTCCCTGACGCGAGTTACTTCGCATCAATCAGGACTGCATTTATCCGCCAGTTTATCGGGCGATTCCCCTCACGCCTGGAGGCCGCCCCCGACTCCGGCCGCCCCAGCCGAAATCTCCTCAGGCGCGGGCCCGACGTCCCTCGCCCCTCTTCCCGCCTCACCATGGAGCGCCCGGCCTGCGGGGAAGCCTCTCCGCGGGCAGCACTGATCTTCTCCTCCCGCCCTTTCTCTGCCCTCCCCTCACCGCCCGTTACCCCGCAGGGTCCGCCCCAGACACCGGCCTTCGCCTCAGCCGCTCCCGCGCTTCCCCGGCCCGGCCTCGTCCCGCCACCGACCCGTCCGCGGCCGCTCTCACCGACAGCCCCGGGCAGGGCCTTGCCGCCGGCGGGGTACCCCCAAGCTCCGCTGGACTCCGCCGCCCCCTCTCCCGTAGGGCCGGGCCGCCGCCGCTCCGCCGTTCAAATCTAACCGCCGCCCGCCGCGCCTGCGCCGCGCGCCAAACCGCCGCCGTGACGACGGCGCAGCTGCCGCCGTACAGCATGGCGCCCCCCTAGCGATCCGTACAACATGGCGGCCTCCGCAGAATCAGCCCGCTGCCTGACATTTCGGTATTCGCCCTCGCCAGCGCGCCCCGCCGCCGCGGCGGTGAGGCCGGTGGTCAGCGGCCGGCCCTCACAGGGTCGCTCAGTCCCGGCGCGGTGGCCTTGCCCCTCGGTGTGCCGAGGAAGGGTCGAGCCGCTGGCGCCATCTCGCAGAGGAGCGGCAGGCAGGAAAGGATAGCAGGAGCGGTCGGCGTACCTTCTTATAGGCCCGGCGAAAAAGAGAGATGGTGTGACGAGGTGGCCGAGTGGTTAAGGCGATGGACTGCTAATCCATTGTGCTCTGCACGCGTGGGTTCGAATCCCATCCTCGTCGGAGATTAAACTTTTTCCCCAACAACATTTTTTTCCCCTCAATTCTCAGGGCCGAGGCGCTCACTGCGCTGCCCCACGGCCCCGGCCAGCTCCCCCCTTCCCTCCCTGCCGGGGCCGCGCTCCGTGGCGTGCGGGGAGGCCGCTTCCTCGGGGGTAGGCCCCAGTCGAGGCTGACACCCCTCAGGCTGCCGCCTCTTCGGGATGATACTTCAACCCTTATGGAAAGACGGGGAAGTGAAGCTGCCACCCGGGGCAGCCATGGCAGTGCCGTCATGGTGCCCGGGCTTTAGGCCTCACGGCCACAGGGGTCTGTATTCACAGGGTCGGCCGCCATCCCTCTCCTCTCCTCAGAAAGCATCCGGCTGCGGAGCCGCAGCCCCGCTGGGAACAAACCGCTCTGGATCTCTCCTTGCAGTCCCAACAAAGCCCCGTGTTCAGGCTGGCCTGGTCCCCAGTGGGAGCTTGGGGTGAATATTGGAGAGATCGGGGGCTGAGGGAGCTCCAGCCAAAGCGATTGCAGCGCCTCATGGAAAATTACGTCAAGGTTTGCTTTAGAAAAGTAATCATTGCAGTCGGCCTCACTTTTCACGGAGTTGTAGCGATCTAAAAAGCATAAATGGTTGTATTGAAGAGACAGAGGAAGGCTTTTCCTCTCTGCCTAGTCCGTCAATAGTTAACTTTTTAAAAGTCTGGAGGCAGAAGTTAACGATTAACTCCCTTCCTCAAACACCTCATGGCCGGGAAGGGGCCGCGGGCACCTTCTTTGCCGGAGCAGCTGCGCCAGCCCTCCAGGCACACGCCGGGCAGGTTTAATTACGCTTCAGTCCTTCTGGAAATTAGATTATACTAAACCCTGCGCAGGGAACGGCCAGATCACGGCTCCATAGCCTCTCACGTGGCACCCATAACAGACCAGTTAACACCCGGCTGGAAAAGCGCGATCCTGTGGAAGATGAGCGTCTTGGTGATGTTTTAGGGGTTTAACGCTGAGTTAATCCTACGCAGCAAAGTTCCCACCAGGGTTTGCCAGAAGATGCACATCCTCCTGGTCCTTTGCTGGAGCATAAAGAGCTGTATCAAAATAAAACTGGACTAGAGAAAGGACTTCTTCCAGGACCTACACTTTGTACAGGTAACTTTATGCCCACAACCAGGACATTTACCTCAGACCTAATCTTGGATGGGAATTTATCACAAGGCATCTCTAATCGTAACACTTTCCCTATTAGCAAAACAGCAAACACCAACTCCTTTTGCAATTTTACAGGACATATGGGCTGGACACCAGCTCTGAACTGAAATAAAGTGAAATACAATGCAATCGGTGGCAGGCTCCTTGTGAAATCAATCTCAAATTTTCATTGTTCAAAGCATCTAGAAAACAGAAGCCCCGGGGTTTCTTCACCAGCAAGGTGTGGTAATTAAAAGATGCTCACTGCAGTCATTACGCATAGCCAGAAAAAGGAAAACCAGCACTGAGCTCCAGCTCCACACCAGGCCCTTCAGCCATCAAGTCTCCATCTACTGGCGCAAGTCAGTAAAACCCCTTTCCGATGTTTATTTCTTGCAGAGAGGGGAAAAAACTCTAAACAAAAACCAGACAATATGACTCGGGGCATCTCAAAGTCTAATTTAAAACTGTTGCCCCTAAATCTACTACCTTTTCCTTGCGTCTAAAGCTAGTAACAGCTGCAGACACCCTTATTTATATGCTGAAGGTGCCCAAGTTTCATTTACAGTTACATGAAATATGTATTTCAGTGCATGAAAAATGTGGACGACACTAGCTTTTAGCCTCATCTCTCAAACACAGGGGACCCTTTATCTCCTTTGTTTAACAAGCTGCCTGCTCAGTACTAGGCCTGGCCTTAATGCAGGATGGCAGGAAAAACAGAAAATCCAGCCTGTGGTTAAATTAGAATCGCCAGGGACCCGCGGCAGGATGCGGAAGAGCAAAGCTCAAGCCTGAGTAACTTTTATGGAAAGATTCAACACATCAACTGGATGATCCAGGAGAGAAAGAAATCACTTGGCTACTCTGAGCCAGCGGATGAAGCGAGCACTTGTTTATTCTGTTTCGGTACACAAGTCCTGATGCTGGTAACATCATCAACAAGCGATTGCAGGAGCCTTGCCGAGGAGGAAGGCAGTCATTCCTGCGGGCCTGGTCAAGCTCAGGGCCCCAGCACCCCGCTCACAGACACCGGGGAAGCAGGGAGTCCTCCAGTAACCTGTGCAAAACGGGCAAAGCGGTAATAAAAGCTCTGCCTGAAGTGGTCTTCAGGTCATGGGGGTCTGAGAAAGAGCACAGCACGACAAGGAGAGGTGATCTGAGACCGAACCACTCCAGCAAGGCTTTTGCCACGCTTGCTGAAAGTATCAGCTCCTCTGGATTCCTTTCTTCACCTTTAAAAAGGGCTTCTTTAACATTGTGGAAGTGTAGAACGCTACACCTGCGCCCTAGGTAGGGACAGGGGTGGAGAGAGGCGGGTACGGAGCGACAGAGCTGGAAACCACCAGCTGCAAACAGTCCTCAAGCAACACTGAGGCTCCTCCCGCGTAAAGGTTCTGATTGTCTGCAGCAACCACTGGAGCTGGTCATTACCGCTGGCGATACGTACGGAAAAGAGAAAAAAAATAAAATAAAAAAGAACCTGAGACAGCAGAATTATTATAATAACCCTCCCAGAGGCCAAGAAGCGACCATATAAACACTGATGAAGGTAAGAACTATAGTGATATTTATCATCCTGGAAACGTATTAGTATAAAATGTATTAAAAAAAAAAAAAAGTCATCTGGTTCATAAAATAGCTTTTGTTTTTCTTTAAAGCTGATTGTCACACTGAAGCGGTATTAAAAACAATTCCGCACCAATCAGGAACAACTCGCCTATAGTATGATTTAAAAAAAATAATTAAAAAAGATTGAAGTCAGCAGACGGATCTCTACTTTGGATTTCTGCTGAAGTCTGAGGACGTTTTCAATGAGGCGTAAGGGACCGAGATCGACAGGTTCTCAGAAGAGAAGCCAGACGTGTTTGAGAAGGCAGGAGAAACGTCGCAGGGGAGGGGGCGGAACAGAAAAGCAAAAAAATCTACTAAATGGGCCTCCTTATAAGTCTCATACAGACAGAAACTGGGGAGTAGTACCTCCAAAAATAGGCCAAATAGAAACAGATCCATCCCTAGAGTCACTAACTTTAAATTAAGTCATTATCTGAACCAGTTCTGAAAGAGCAATTTCAAAGCAAAGTCCACCTTGCTGACAAACAACAGGCAGAAAACGGGTCGGCTCCACGGTGCTCTGATTTTACCTTACGGCATTCTCGGTGATAACGTTTGGGTTTTCAAGTCAGTCTGACAATAAAATACAGTAAAAATAGTTGTGTGTATGACATGACATCCAGCACATGAATGACACTCCAGCAGCTCTCGTTGTACGATACAAGAACATCACACAGCGGGCCGGAAGAAAAATCAGTTGCTGACTTTTAAGTGCAGGCACTTAATTATCTGTGTGGGTAACTGACAGCAGACCCAGAAGAGGCTGAGGCGAAAGGCAAAGCTGCCCGTGCGCGGTGGCGTTTGCTGCCCTGAAGTGCTCATTCACTAAAGGGCAACATAATTCTAGCGCTGTAGCCCCGTCCTCCCACTCATCTTTCCCAGTGCCTGTGTGCAGCCAGCCCGCCTTCCCGCCCCACCTCCAGCGCACGGGCAGTTTGTTCACCTCAACCACGCTGGAAAGCGACTCTTAGGTCTTTACAAGACGCTTTCCCGGCCAGCGATGTCGGTAGGTGTCGGATGTCCTCACTCATTCCTCCCAATCTTCCATTGCCCACGCGGGCATCTTGGAGCAATACTCAAACTCCGCTCCCTTGTAGCGCAAGGCATGCAGGAACATCACCAGCTCCTTGGGAGACGGGTCCCGCCGTGTGATCTTGCACTCCGCGCACAAAGGGTCCTTCTCTTCCGAACTCTTTTCTCCCGTTTGCCCATCCTGATTCTCACAGGAACCAAGTTCTTTATTTTTTTCCAGCGTTTCCAGGTCGCTATCAGAGTTCGGTGGACAGGCGGCTACGTCATTTCTCTCAGGATCCTTTGCATCCCTCTCGGGATCCTCAGTGTCCTCGGCAGGGCAGGAGCTCTCATTTATCGGATCAGCCCGCGCAGACTTTGTGCAGTCACTTGAATTACCACAGTCTTTATTTTCAGCGCCGGAGTTCAAGTCCTCCTCCGAAATACCCAAGATATCCAGGCTCTGTTTGGAACGATGCTCCTCTACTAGCGCCTTAAGGAGTTCTTCGTCCGTTTTATCAATCTTGCCACCTTTGCCCCTGGCGGGGCCCCAGGCTTCCATGTTATAGATGGGGTCGTTGACGATAGGATGCCCCAAATACTGCAGATGGACCCGGATCTGGTGCGTGCGGCCAGTACGCGGAAGACACTTGACCACGCTGGTCTTGCCGTTGTAACTGAGTCTCTGGAAGATGGTTTTGCAGGATTTCCCTTTGGGGTCCACGCGGCACACTCCCACTTTGTAAGACACCACCAGTATGGGCTCTTCGCAGACCACTTCGTTTTCTGGAAACTCCCCCACCACACGACAGACGTACTCCTTTTCCAGCTACCGGGAGACACAACAGTAACTCTCAGAACAAAAAACTGTCTCTGGCCCGATTACAGCCCAGTCCCATCCCCTTCTCTCCTCCTCTGCAATGCAATACATTTGTAGGCAACATAGCGCCCAAATTTTATTACAAGTGAACAGGAAAGGGAAAAAATAAAACCAGAATTTAAAGCCTAATTTCTCTCATGCTTTCCCCAACTAGTCAGGAAATCAAGAACGCAAGGGCCTGGCCTATTTTCCTCATATTAAATTCAAGAGCCATCTCTCGCCGACCTTCAGTTTACAGCCTCGAAGCAAATCCTGGAAGCCAGCACCCTACAGCTACAGCTCTCTATGGGTCAAGAGCCACTGGAAAAATGAGAAAAACTTCTAAAACTGAAAAAAATATTAGATGACTGACACATTTCCACTTACAAATAAAACTGTTCTCTAACTGGTTTGCACAATCCCAGACAGTTTGCACAGTCCCTTAGGGAAGCAGATGCCTTTCAATCTAATATTACCAAAAATCAATTAATTTTTTACTCAGTCTTTTTCTCTTGATGCCTCTCATGCTTAATGCAATAAGAACAGCAAGACAACCGCAAGCTGGTTTGGGAATTTGTGCTCATTTAGACCAAAACTTTGGCTGACTTTGGACCTGTTTCAAGAAAATACCATGCAAGAGAGCCCCAAATTCTGCATCTCTTAGCTCTCACCTGTCTCTCCCGAACCTGCTCATCGATCCTCTTGGACACCTCTGCCGTCTTGGCAAACATCAGTACTCCCGAGGTCATGCGATCGAGTCGGTGAATGGTATGCAGCTCCTTCAGATCATGCTCTTTGCCCAGGATGAAGATGACCGTGTTGTGACGAAACCTGCCGCAGGGATGAACCGGCAAAGAGGAGGGTTTGTCCACAACCACCACCTCATCGTCCTCCACCAGGATCTGGATAGGCTGGGCAGTGACCGGCGGCTCGTGGCGATGCACCGTATTCCTGAGAAAATCATTATTCTGCAAGACAGACGGACAATTAGCGTGAATCCAGCCTGCATAACAACCCCATCTGGCCACGCACAATGGGGGCTTCATATTGGAGCCCCTCTGCTGTGAGGACAGGCTGAGAGAGCTGGGGGGGTTCAGCCTGGAGAAGAGAAGGCTCCGGGGAGACCTTCCAGCCCCTTCCAGGCCCTAAAGGCACTCCAGGAAAGCTGGGGAGGGACTCTGGATCAGGGAGGGGAGCCGTGGGACGAGGGGGAAGGGGTTTCCACTGCAAGAGGGGAGATTTACATGAGATCTCATGCAGAAATTCTTTGCTGTGAGGGTGGTGAGCCCTGGCCCAGGTTGCCCAGAGAAGCTGTGGCTGCCCCATCCCTGGAGGGGTTCAAGGCCAGGTTGGACGGGGCTTGGAGCAGCCTGGGCTGGTGGGAGGTGTCCCTGCCCAGGGCAGAGGGTGGCACTGGGTGGGCTTTCAGGTCCCTTCCCACCTAAACCATTCTGTGATTCATTCTACTACGATTCTAAGATTTAGACTACATATTAGGAAGACATTTTTTATGCTGAGGGTGGTGAGACTCTGGCCCAGGTTGCCCAGAGAGGTGGGTGATGCCCCTCTCTGGGCAAGGTTGGACGGGGCTCTGAGCAACCTGCTCTAGTTGAGTATGTCCCTGCCCATGGCAGGGGTTGGACTGGACGCCCTTTAGAGGTCCCTTCCCTCCCAAACCACTCTATGAAGCCATGCCCGGCCCCCGCGGCCCCCAGCCCCGGGGGGTGCCCACCTTCAGCACGATGTCCAGGTCCCGCACCGGCTCCTCGTTGAGGCGGAGGCGGCCGGCGCGGGCGGCGGCGCGGTAGTAGGCGAGGGGCTGGGCGCGGAACTCGGTGCTGAAGACGTGGAGGAGGCTGCGGCCCACCCAGCGCCCCTTGCAATAGGTGCGGAAGTCGAAGTAGTAGGGGCGCACCTTGCGCAGCCCCCCCTCGAAGTAGTAGGAGGTCTCGGCGAAGTGCGCGGGGCCGAAGCTCACCCCCGTGCTCAGCTTCCGCGGAGGGGGCACGTACCGCTCCCCGCCCGCCACACGCCGCTTCTTGGGGGCCGGCGACGCTTCCCCCTCGCCCCCGGGGCCCGGCTCGGCCATGGCGGGGCGGGGAAGGAGCGGGCGGGGCGGCCGGGCCCCGCTCCGCGCCACCCCGCGCAGCCGCGCAGCCCAAAGCGCGCCGGCGCGCCGCATGGCGTGACGTACCGGCAGCGCGGCCAATCGCCGCGAAGCCACGCCCCCCCTCCCCCCGCGCTCGCCGCTTCTCCCCGCCCCCGTTCCCGCGCTGGGAGAGCCCGGCGCGGGCCCCGGTTTCAGGAGAATAATTGAAAAATAATTGAAAAAAAGTTGAAAAAAGATTGTATTTTCTAAGCATTCATTTAATATTTAGGATGTACAGTTATTTATAGTTTTTTGTTGGGCTCAAAGTCGATGAGCAGTTCCCAAGGATGCACGGCTCTTACTTTTCAAAGCCGGATTCTGTTTTCTTGGGGGGGGGAAGAGAAAACCCCACAGAAGCACAGAGCCTCGGGCGGAGGGGAAAGTGAGGGGAAACGGTGATTCAACGGGAAGACAACTGGCACAGAACGTGAGCTGCTGCAGATGGCTCATGGCAGGATCACCTTTATTTCCACGAAAAAGTATCCGTTCCATCATTCCAGCGGTTCCAGAAGAGCCCTCATGCCTCCCTGCGCCCACCTGAGCCCCCCAGCGCCAGCGGGAGGAGGAAAAAAAACGAGAGACTGTAATCTTTCTGAACCCCAAAATTCTCAGTGTTGCAACCAGCGATTAAATTAGTTGATGCAAGAGGGGAAGAGAACATGCTCTCGTAATTAAACTTTGATGAACCAGGGTAGATCGCCGCTCTGAAACAGTAATTGCATCTTGTTTTCTTCAAGCATTAGGCAGAGTAGTCAATATTAAAGAGTATTTTTAGTGAAGATTTAAGTATTCCTGCCTGCATTGGGAATTCCCTGTGAATAGATGGTACCTACAGCTTACCAGGAGGACAGCCGGAGTTATCTGCGTCCACGTGCTGCCTGGGAGCAGACATGGCCTCCGAGAGTCTCCCCTGCTCCTGCTGCCGGAGAAATACCCTTTTCTCCGTCCATCCCTCCCTAACAAGCTCTGCGAAAGCAGGATTTGCCCTCGCAAGCACCTCTGCTGAGAAAGCTTCTGCTCAAAAAGCAAAACCAGGCAGCCCATCTACAGTCACCAGTCCTGTTCCCGAGCTTTCTGAGGTCACGCTAGAGATATCCATCCCGCTGTCAGAATTCATCCCTGAGGCAAAGAAAAACCAACAGTTACTACTCACGGCCTCCAGTTCAGCGACAGAATCAACACGGCTACAGTGTTTATGAAAGTGCACAGGCTCCAGAAAAAGAAAAAAAGAAAGAAGAAAAGCTCAAGTCCTCATTCTGCAAGCGCTATCTAATAGAAAATGCATCCTGCTCCCCCGCTGTGCCTCACCACAGCCAAACTCTTCCTTCTCTCTTTCACAACCAGCATCTGCTGGGAATCCAGGACTCTGTCAGTAAAGCCAGCATCACGGACAGCGAGCTCATACAGACAGCCGTGAGGAAGAAACGTTCCTCAGGGGAGAGCAAATTTTTACCGAGGCCACTGCTTTTCCTTATCTGTCAGGGGAACGTAGATGACGCCCATCAGTTGCGTTTCGACGATCTGCCCATCGCTCGTTTTGTCGTACTGCATCAGAACTTGGTTTGCGCCTTCGGGACCAACAGGCAATATCAACCGGCCTCCCGGCTTCAATTCATTCAGCAGCTGGCACGCAGAGAAACCAGAATCAGCAGAGCCGAGAAGAGACAACAGAAATAAGCCACACTGCGAAGGTTGTAACACCCTGAAAAGCACGAGCTTGGCAGCTTCATATTAGACAGACAGAAAAAGCACCTTCCAGTGGTTCCCTAATTATTAGGTTTTTTCAAAGCTACTGGCACAGGCAGCCCACGGCAACAGACGCCCAGCAGGACCACTCTTACCTCCTTTGGTACAGTTTCTGCTGCTGCGCCAACGTGGATGGCATCGTATGGAGCTTCTTCAGGATATCCCTGCCTGCCATCTCCAACTGCAGCAGGAAAAACATGCAGAAAAGACTTTTGTTCTGATAACAACTCCCCACAAAAAATAATTCATAGAATCATTGAATGGTTTGGGTTGGAAGGGACCTTAAGGATCATCCAGTTCCAACACCCTGCCCTGGGCAGGGACACCTCCCACTAGATTCTTCCTATATCCTTTCAGCTGAACTCTAGATGATGAAAACTTTGCAACAAGGCTGTGATGGGAATTTGAATTTTGTTGGTTTACTTTTTCAAAAAGGGGGTGAGATTTCTGGAACTGAGCCACGCGAGGAGGAGGAACAGTCAAAGCCAGGAGGCCCTTCCAGTAACACAGTGACTTTGTGCAGGCCTGAGATTCCAGACACAGGAAGAACTGACTCAAGTTATCCCTCCCAAAAAACCACAACTGTGTGCAGACTCATTCCGATAAACTAAAACCCAGGTGCGGTACAACCCCTCTGCTCTGAAGAGCGTCTCTTGCTGAATTGAGGTAGTCAGGGCTATGGTAAGACTGCTTGTACCACTAAATACCACTCGTTTACACGGCAGTGCTCAGGCCAGCGTGGCACGGGCCTTACTCAGCCACTGGTTTCTGGCAACACCTTGGCAAGCATCAACGCAAACGGCAACAACTGCTCAGGGAAGCAGAGCTCAGCAGGAGCCACAGCAAATGCCCCATCCCGGGGGGGAAGAAGCACCAGGATCCCAGAGAGCTCACCCACAAGCTTTACACGGCCAGAGCCGAGCAGCGTTGGATCGTCTTCTTGGACGTTTCTGATGGACTCGTGTACCAGCTCTTTAATGTGCTCTACGCCCACAGCTTTCCCCGTTGGGCCCATCTGAAAAGAAAAACAGCAGACAAACACCTAACACCTCCCACGTGGTAGAGAGGTATATTTTATAGGGCAAGTTACTGTGGAGAGTGGAGAACTGGAGAATTTCCAGGAAGAAACTTAAGAGCAGAGTTTCCGAACAGGAGGCAGAAATACCCTGTCCTCTGGTTTTAAGGCTGAGCAGTCCCAGTGCTATCAGCTACTTGAAGGATACACAGACACCGCCTGTGGGGATTCCTGGGAATCCTTCATTTCCAAAGAAATATTTATTTGGTAGAATTAGCAGCTTCCATGGCCGGGCCAGTTCTTGACTAACCAACCTCCTGAGAAGAGTAACTTGACCAGCTCTCTAGCACTTCACAGAAAATAATTTCAGGAGTTTAAAAACCAAAGAAACAGACTGTGACTGTCTGTTTCTAGACAGTCTACAGAACTAAGAACCTACAATGGACTTGCACAGAGGCTTAACGCACTCCTCTTGACCCGCTCCTACAAAACATCCCACGGCAGGTGCAGCAGCCATTTAGATTCCAAAACTGACTGTATTTGGTTTTACTACAAGCTGGTCTGGGACGAGTTTTCCCCTTCCCCCCGCAAGAAGCGCGTGCCGCTGCGGCAAGCTGCCCATCCTGATGTGCCGCACCAGCTAGAACCGGAGTCCGGTGAGCTTACCATCCTGGCAAAGCAGGCCGTGAGATATCCGCTTCCAGAGCCAACGTCCAGCGCTTTCGCACCTTCCACAAGCTGATCCTTCAGCAATTCCAGTGCGTGGGCATGCTGCGTGGACAACAAGTACAAGGAGGTGGGAAAAATCCCATTTTAGTTTCCTCTCCTAAGATTTTTTTCTTGTTCTGAGCATTATCTGCTCCGGTTTCAACACAGCGCTCCCGGCATTTTGTCTGACACGTTCAGAGTGAAATTCAAGTGTTTGATCTGGAAGAGCTTTTTGCAGGACAGCATTTGGGAAGAGGTTCAGTAATAAGATGTGAAGCAGCGGGGAAAAAGGGTCTCATGCGAAGAAGGTACAAGATTAACAGTTAGCCTCAGTTGCACAGAATTCCTGTCCAAGCATACTTTTAAAGCAACTTAAACAGCACAGGGCAAACTCTTCTTAAAAACAAAAAAGCTTCACATATACAGTGCATAAAGAAACAAGTATGATAATCACATCCGCGGGATCTGTTTGACCTTTCTGCTTTAGTTTTTAAGAAAAAATAAAATAAGAAATGGCAAGCAAACAATTTGTTCCATTTCTGTTAAAAGTGAAAAGTTTCATCTTACCATATGCGGTGCGCTGATTGTAGCCTTGTATCCTAAAAGGAAACAAGTGGCAAAAGTTATGTGACACAGAAAATTACTATTAAAATTACTGATATGAACAGTTCTTTTTTCTCCTCTACTTTCCGCTAAAAATTTCCTCTGGATCCCACAGCTGAAACAGGGATAGGGTTTGCTCTACCTGACCCATCGTAAAACCCAGCCGCTGTTTTGGGGAGAGAGCACCAAGCACGGGGAGCGGGACCTGCCCAGCCATCGCGCGCCCTGCTGTCCGCGTGAGGAGCACAGTCGATGTGCACAGCGAAAGAACGGTGATGGGTACTCACCGATAGATTGAGGAGAATCCATGTATGGGAAATACTTGATATAGTGACCTCTGTCCGTAGCCAATAGCACATCAAACACTCGCTGGGATTTAATTATCCCTTTTTCTGGGAGAAGAGGGAAAACGGAGAAAAATAACTTAAATCCTCCATCCTGTAGCAAGGGGAGGTTTGGAAGGGGGAGGTACAGTTCAGGGAGTTAGTGGAACTGGGAGAATTCAGTGTTAAGAATCTGAGAAGGGACAGAAAACAAAAGCGCAGATGGAAGCGTGTCCTTTTCAGTTTCTGCTACACCGAAGGAAATCTCGTTATGGACCCAACCCTCAGCCCGGTCTCTCAGAGGACGGTGACTTCCACCCACAGTGTTTCTGGGGCTGCTAAAGTAATCAAAGATCATCGCACCAGAGGGGAAGCACGGGCTGAGGATGCTTCAGCATCCACGGGCTCAGAGTGATGTCTCATTGTGTGGCATTTTAAAAGGTGTCATGCATTTACCCCTCCAGAGCAGCCGAAGGAAGGCCATGGATAGAAGCGTGGCCAGCAGGGCGCAGGGGGGATTCTGCCCCTCTGCTCCGCTCTGGGAGACCCCCCTGCAGTGCTGCCCCCAGCGCTGGGGCACCAGCAGCAGAAGGACACGGAGCTGTTGGAGCGGGGCCAGAGGAGGCCCCGGAGATGCTGGGAGGGCTGGAGCCCCTCTGCTGTGGGGACAGGCTGAGAGAGCTGGGGGGGTTCAGCCTGGAGAAGAGAAGGCTCCGGGGAGACCTTCCAGCCCCTGCCAGTCCCTAAAGGGGCTCCAGGAAAGCTGGGGAGGGACTCTGGATCAGGGAGGGGAGCCGTGGGACGAGGGGGAAGGGGTTTCCACTGCAAGAGGGGAGATTCAGAGTAAAAATAAGGAAGAAATTCTCCATTATGAAGCTGGTGAGCCCCTGGCCCAGGTTGCCCAGAGAAGCTGTGGCTGCCCCATCCCTGGAGGGGTTCAAGGCCAGGTTGGACGGGGCTTGGAGCAACCTGGGCTGGTGGGAGGTGTCCCTGCCCAGGGCAGGGGGTGCCACTGGATGCCCTTTAATGGTCCCTTCACATCCAAACCATTCCGTGATTCTATGACAGCCTTTCCTGCCACTTCTGGCGTAACACCTTGTTTCCAATTATAAATAGACTGAGTTCAGACTGGGACAAATGCTGAAACACAGGCGATATTAACTCCAGCATTTCAGAGCAAACAGCATCGCAGTGTACCGCTGTAGCACGCCAAACGCCCGGACACTGAGGTGCCAGCGGGTTCCCCCGGGGCCGGTACTCACTGTAGAGGTTGTTGACGAGCTCGGGGTGCGTCTTGCCACTGGAAGTCCAGGCCATCGTCCTGGCGAAGAGCAGTCCCATGAGTGCGAGGAGGGCGGCGGGTGGCAGAGAGCTCATCCCACAGGGCGGGCAGCCTGCCGAGGGGGAATTCACACCCCCAAACTGAATATTTCCTCACTGCGACACAGTCCCGCACTTTATTATACCATCCGAGGGCCGTCAGGGCTCGCACGTTGCACGGGGCAGGCTGTCAGCCCGAGAATCGACACGGGCTCCCGGCGAGACAGGCTCTGGGCCCAGCCCCGGGAGGTGACAAGGCCCGCACCCCGGCGCAGGGAGAACCCTCCTCCCCGGCCCGGCCTGCCCTTGCTGGGGAAGGGCCGGAGCAGGCCCCAGCCCGCCCTCTGCCCGGTGTAACGGCGCACTCGCCTCCGCCGCGCAGGAAAACTTCCGCCCTTCGCCAAGATGGCGCCGGGGCGGAGTCACTTTCCCCTCACGCAGCCCGCCGATTCCCCGCCCTCCGCCGGGCGGCGGGCCAATGGCTGCCCTCTCGGCACCGGGAGAGCGCGGCGATTGGCCGGAGCCGGACGCCAGTCGAGGGGTGGGGGGAAGCCGTTGCGGCTCCTGGTGTTTACGGTGCGGCTGCGGCGGTGGCCGAGGCGGGTGTGGGGATCGGGGAAGGGGCTTGGGCGGCCGCGGGAGCAGCGGCACCAGGGGCCTGGGCGGAGGGGCGCGGCGCCGGCAGGGGCAGCGCGGCCTGTCCCTGCGGGGTCCCTCAGGCCCCGCCGGGCCCCGGGTACAAACGCCACCCGCTGGGGCCTGTGGTGGCTCTCCGGACGGAGGCCGCGCTTCCCCGGGGGGTGAGGGGTCCCGGTGGCACGCCTTGGGCAGAGCGGGGTGGACGGGGGGAGGCCGGGAGGGAGGGTTTTCTGCTCGCTGTTTATCGCTTAATTCCCCCCACCCCCCGCCCAGGGTTTCGCCATGAGGATGATGGAGAGCGTTGACTCCGTGGTGGCCAGGTCCAGCGAAGACCTCTGGGCTGAGATCTGCTCCTGTCTGCCGCGTCCCGAGCAGAAGGATGCTACCGACGCCTTCACAGACTCCTTCATGGATTCCTACGCCGAGGGAGGGAGCCAGGGCAGGGGGTCAGATGCCTCTTCCCAAACAGCTGTGAAGCCCTGGGCGCCCCTGAATGATTCCGAGGTGTATTTAGCGTCCCTTGGTGAGTGTCCGGTAAGGCTTCGACTGCTCCGTGTGCTCAGGTGACAGCTGTGACTCTGCACGGCTGAGGTGGCGGTGCTCACAGCTCTGGGGAGAAAGACATCTCACAGCTATTTAATAGAGCGTCCGATTCATTTACTGCAAGTGCAGTAGTGGAAATGAGAAGCACAGTTGTAGCTTCTTCAGCCTTGCCACAAAAAGGAACTTTTTATCAAGTACCAACCAAAGAATTTGTGGGGTTTTTCCCTGCAAAATAAGTAGGGTGGGGACACTGCTGTTTTCCCTCTGAGCAGCACATAGTTCCACTGTAGTTGACTTGGGGAGGGGGAAACGCATTCTGAACTCACTATAGAGCCTACGTGTTTTGTGTTACCATTATTTGTCTCATCCTTTTTATGGAGTCTTGGGAGACGCTTCTGAGTGGAAAGAGAAAAGTGAAATTTGTTTCTGTGACCTTTTTTCTGGTTGGAGAGGAGGGGGGCAGGTGTGGGAAACAAAGCTCTGATGCTTTCCCAAATCGTGCCTGCTGGAATCTGTATTTTAAGATGACAGGTCATGCAGATTATCTTTGCGTGATTGCTTCTCTTAGTTCCTACATAATCTATAAAGCCATAAATTGGTTGTGAACAGCGGAACAGCTGATAGAAACACTCGATAGGAGGGATGATAAGGTTACCAGTACTGGAGCTAACGCCCTCGCACAGCTACGCACTGCAGTCTTTAGCTCTAAGGCTAGGGAATTTGTGACCCTGTTTTAAGTATTTCCTACTCCCTTCTCAGGCCTCATCAGCATTCAGCCCCAGGGAGGATGCTCATGTTGCCTGTTGGGAGGAAGCTTTGAGGTTCCCCTGCTCTCCAGCAGCTGGACTGCTCCTCCCTCCGCTTGTAGCAAAATATTCCATCTTTACAGCTCTTTTTTTCCCCTTCTTTCCCTCCCGTGGAGTTATTTTTATCCTGGGTCAGTTTGTAACCTGGTTTGCAGTGCAGCACACACGGCTTGGCGTGCGTAGGAAGCAGCGGACAGAAACAGGGCAGGAGGAATGGGTGGCAGAAGGAGCTTTTTAAGCTTGTATTTCTGCTACAGCTTCCATCTTGCCTTAGTTGCTGTTTTAGACTGTTATTTCACAGTACACTAAGCAGAGCTCGTAATATTAGATGAAGGGTGCCACAGCAACAAGACATAAATGGCTCTTCTGGTATTAATTACTGCTGCAGATCTGACTTGTTCAGAAAACGCCAGTGAATTAATTTTTACAAGGAGACTTACAAGAGAAGTTTCTCTTGGATATTCCAGCTAAGTCAACAGAAATATAAACCTGTTCTAGGTTGGTACCTGGCCAGGATTAGTGATTGTGAAATCATGGCATCAGCCTGGCAGTATGTTTGGACAGGTAACAATAACTCCAATCTGAATTGCTAGGGCTTTCGGTGACAGCTCAATTCTGTGACACGAGACAACCTCCAAAAAGCCCAAGAGGTGGCCCACAGTGTTGTGAACTAGCCCAATTCAACTAGTGATGATACGCTTTTCAGTAAAAAGAGTGATTACAAGTCAATACCTGACCCAATTTAAGGAGTTAAACCATTATAACAGGAATTTGACCAGAGGAATCAATTAAATTTGCTTTCTTGTGGCTTTGGGTACTGTAGTTGGGTTACCCTGCGTCTGGTAAGGAGGTGCTTTTCATCGTCCCCTGTGGCTGAGAAACTCACAATACCACATTCTCCTACAAGATATCCAATACCAGTAATAATACTGCTGCACTTGCATTTTTTTCCCTTGGTTTGGGCATTGCTTGGATTCACACTACCATTAGTGTAATTTATATTCCATGGCAATTTGCATGGATATTGTGGGAACTTAATGCCTGTGAGATCCGAACCCTCCTGTGTGGAAACCGAACAGTAAGTGTGAAAGTTAAACAACTCAAAAATGGGCAGAGTTGAGTGATTGCGTAAACCTTATTTCCTTCAGAAGCATCACCTAAAAACCATCATCTTGTATACATACAAGAAATACAGTCATGCAGACTTGAAATACAGAGGCAAAAATGACTTTTAAAATATGACTTAGTCTTGAAAAGTGAATTTAACTTCTTTGCTATGGAAAAAATACTTCTTTTCTTCCCTTTCAGAAAAACAGAATAAAGATAATCAAGTCCTCTCCTTTGCCTCTCTTCGCAGAGAGAAGACTGATGAGAATTAAAGGCTTGTCACAAGAGGTGACCTCCAAGGAGATGCTGCGCACTCTCTCCCAGGCTAAGAAGGAATGCTGGGATAGGTTCCTGCAGGAGAAGTTTGAGTCTGAATTTTACGTAGAGGGACATGACTCTGATGAGAGGTAATACGCAAGTCGATGAGAAGGGATTACCACTTACCGCGTTGGCAAACAGACTTTATTTCTGAAAGACTCAAATAAGGTTTTGTCAGGACTTGCAATAGGACGTTATAACAAAAATCCTGTCTCAGCGCAGCTTGGTAAGGCTGTCACGGGAATTCTGAAACGGGTGGATAATGCCCATTTGCATCCTACCAGAAGGGAACACACAGAGCACGTAGGGTGTCACCCTTCAATGCTCTTCACTGATTTTTGCATCCCTCAGACTGGGGTGGAAACAACTGGAACCGACTTGGTAATTTCCCTCGTCACATTTGGGGTAGGGAAGGAGCGGAGTAGAGGCGAGGATGTGTGATGCGTCTGAGATGGCTTTTTTTAAGGCTTAACTTCAAAAGTGAAGCCCAGGCTGTTCCCTGCCATCGTTGTAAGGGCCCAGTTAAGCACCGCTTCAGACACAAGTGGGATCTGAAGTTCATTACAGGGTTGGTACCAGTCCTGAGATTAGATTTCCCGAGTGGCTCTCCCTTCCGTGCCTCTTTTACGACGCGGCTGCTCTCTCACCCATTACCCTTTTACAGATGGTGTACGAATTAAGAGGAGAGTCCTTTTCTTTAGCAATCTCACAGTTCCGATCGCTTATAATGCTCTCCATTTTTCTCCTTCCTGAGCTGACATTTTTCATGATTGCCTCTAGCTGAAAAGATTATTTTTCTCCCTTGAAGAAAATCCGCTTAAGCTAGTTTGTGAGTTTAAGTATGAAAAATAATCCATGTTTATGAAGAGTTTTTAGATTCTTTCTTTGACCAGTTAACTTCAATGTGATTTGTATTTAAAAACAAGCTTTTGTAGACGTGTGTGCTCTTTCTACTCTGTTTTTAAAGGCTGGGGATGTTATCCATGAAAGAATTTTCCTCCTTAGAATTGGCTATGAAGTTAGAGGTCACTCCCGAATGCTTCTGAAGTATGTGATTCTCACCCACCAACGTAATTAAACAAGCCTTAACTTTTAAGCACACAGATAATTTCAAGGATGTTACCAAGCAAAATTGTGCTCTTGTGAAAGAACAAGAGCAAGTTAATTTTGTTGTGGCGGGATTGCATGGCCTGAATCACACTGTCAGAAGATGAGCACACACGCACATACATTTAAGAATTATAACATTAAACTTTTAGGGTTATGGTCAGCATTTAAACAAAGATGGGGTAGATCTGTTCTGGTCAGACCAGTTACCGTGAGATAGGCTGTAAGACAGGAATTCTGCTGGTATATATTTATAAACATCTATAGAACCCGTAGCAGGGTTAGCATTCCAGAATCTCCACATACTGCCTTTTTCTTCTTTACTCTTTTGGTTTTATTAATGCTCACACGTTTTTATAGGTGCTTCCTGTTTTGGTTTTGTTCCACCCCCTTCCTCCCCTGTATTTCCTAATCTTCATCACAATTAAGTAGCTGTTGATTTGTTTTAACATTAGTTTTCTTACTTCCAGCCCAGAAGGCTGGAAAGGGAAGTGTAGTTACAGAGACAGAGCGGTACTTCAGGAACATGAGGGCTGATGTACCTGCTAAGGATTCTTGTCCTAGAGAAAATCTGAGTGTAAAACTTCTCTAAGCACAGTTGAAAAAGCCCAACTACAGCAGAATGTCTTTGTAGAATGAAAGATTCCGCTTTCTCCTCTAGCACAGGGATCAGTCTCACGACAGACCTTATCTGCGGCAATAGGAATATCTACAGAGGTGAAAGAAATATATCAGGAGGGTTTCCCAGACACGTTTTTCAGACATTGCTGTGGGGCTTTGTTGCTCTCTCATTTGACTTTGTGTCTTTGCTTGCCCTCAGCACACTAGAACACCTGAAGCGATGGCTGCAGCCTGACAAAGTGGCCATCAACACGGAGGAGGTTCAGTGCCTCATCCCTCCGGAGTCCCGGCCAGAGAAGCAGGAGAGCGAGGAAGAGCCACCAGCTGCAGAGCAGTGAGCTACGTGCCAGCCGTGCCGCAGAGCTGCCTCTCGTCCCAACCCTGAGGAAGTATCCAGCAGTAGCAATGAGGGGGTAGAGGGGCAAAAGTGCCAATTATCAGTCATTTAAAAAAAAAAAAAATAAAAAAACCTCCAACACACAAAACCCCCCAGCTCTGGACCTCCAGAGACAGTGACTGGCACCTGTTACAGACAAGAGGGGAACGCCTGTGACACAGAGCACGCTGGACTGACATCCTTCTTCGATCTTCTCCCAGCCTGTAGCAACCTAATCATTCCAGTCTGAAGCGGACTAGTTTGTAATTCATCAGGAGACGTACTAAACGAGATAAAAAAGCAGTTGTTCAGGAGCATCAGGAGACATAACGGTCTAGAACAGAACAGATAAAACCACTGATTCAGTTTTTCTTCCTGGCTTGTACCTTTTTTATTACTCAGTTGGGCTTTTTTTCTTTTCTTTCCTGCAAAGTCCACTGGGGTGTTTCCTTAGATCATCGCTGTTTAAGTCGGAGTTGGCCCTGAGCTGTGCCTGGAGGAAGACAAGTATTTCTCACCTACGTGAATTTGGGACGCTAAAGGAAGCTACCATCGCAATCAGTAAATTGATGATATCATCGATACTGTAACTGTTTAACATTCCGCTCTGTGTAACGTGCCCTCCTACCGCATTGGCCAAACTCCCTATTGTAGAATAGGCTGGAGGGGGAGGGTTTTTTTTTCCCCTCTTGTTGGTCATTTTGTACCTCTTCTTTTTCTCCTTCAGCCTCTCCACGAGAAGGTCAGGTGAGATTCTGTGTCGGGAAACCAAGAGCAATAACCAGGGAGGCTACAAATAACTTGTTGTCACCACAGATTTGCACAGAATTATCTGACTTTAAACATGTTCTAGTATTTAATTGTTTTGCATCCCGTTTAGCTCTGCAGAGGGTTTATTTCCCATTACTAATCAAAGAATCTGTAATCGCGTACTTGTATAAAACTGATTCTTCTTGAACCTGGGCTTTTCTGTCTTGGCACTGACACGCAGGGTCAGTAGAGGGAAGCAGCGCACATCTTCTGTCAGAGAAAGCTCATTAGGACAGAAGTTGTAGGGGTGGTTCTGGGAGCTTACGCACACTGGATTCATACCGGGTTCATTGTGTACCTCCATGAAAATACATTTTTAAAAGTAGCTCCTTGATAGGCGTTGCCTGTCTCTGTGCAGTGATAAGTGATGCCGTTACCTGCGCTGCTGACAGCTGTTATTCTGTCGGTGCGTCTCCGTCCGTGGCAGGACTCAGTGTCCGTGTCCACGACCAGCTTTGTCAGTGTAACACCCCCCGGGGTCACCCGTCACAAGGGTCATCCTCGTAATTCTCCATTAGAACACACACTTTTTTTAAAAAAACAAACAAACTTGAGAAATACGGTGAATCACCTGTATGTCAGTGATACGAGACTCACAAGTCTCATGTCTTGTTGGAGGGTGGGTTCTGTCATCTTTTAAGTGTCTCTGATCTCCAAAAATAAGTCTGCTTCCCTGTACAGACACAGTGCTGTAAATCTCTCACCTCTGACGCTTCCGAGCGTTTACCAGAAATGGTGTGTACAAAGAGAGAAAGATGCAATTTCTCTGCCTGTGCCCTGGCTATTTTGTAGTCAATACATTCCCTTCTTGTGATTAGCAATGACTGTGAAGACGCTTTATATTATTTTGTCTATTCCCATTAAAGGTATCGGAGAGAGAAGCGTGTCCAGAATAACTGTACTGAAACGTTTGCGGTGCCGGGTCAACATGACCTAGCATTTCCTCTAGAGGAGGGCCCTTAGAGACAGCAGCTCTCACCATTTTGTTTTTAAAAATCGCTCCGAAGCTCTAAGAAGGGCTCTGGGGAAGGACTGTCCAAATGCAGAATTAGCCGAGCACCGTGAATTTGCCTTGATCCTCTGGCAAGGCGTCTGCGGGTCCTTTGCGTGTTGGTTACACCCAGCTGTCTGCGCGGGTGACTGAAGAACGAGGTGGTCACCTGCCTCCATTTGTCCAGAACCCCAGCTTGTCCGAGTCGCTTCTCGGGAGGATCCGTTTAAACGCGGCAGGGAGAGCAGCTCTGCAGGTAAGGCGCTCCCCCGGGGTGCGGGGAGCCAGTCCTATCGCTCTTCTCCTTCTCCTCAGGTCCAGGGACTTCCAGGAAAAGAGAGAGACCAGAACAAACGGGTGGCTAGCAGGATGGAGGCCAGGCGGTCGCACGCGTGCTTTGTGGTGGAGGAGGAGAGAACCAGTGCTGGTCACAAGAGCCCATCGAGAGCCACATCCAGATCCAAGGGGAGTCCCCATCCCCGCGGGCGCCCAGCTCCCGCTCCGGCAGCGCCGTGGCTGGGCTGCCCAGGGCTCGGTTGGCTGCGGTGGTGCCGTACCAGCTCCATGGGCTCCGGTATGGCCAGGGAAGCCGGAGAGGACAGCCAAGCGTGGGTTTGCTCGCTTGCCATGCTGGACACGAGTCGGGAATAAACACTGGTTTGCTGTGTTTGCGGCTGTTGATTGGTAATGTCAGCGCAAGACGGTAAATTAGGTCCTGAAGCACCGTGGCGTCATCTTCCCAGCAGAGAATTAAACCTGCCAATGCGCTCATAGATTGGCATTTAATTGGAGACTGCCTTCAGATCAAGCAATAGATCCAGCCCCGTCCGTATGCAGCCCCGCTCCACAGGCTGCCTGACTCACTCTAGCGCAGCCGGGACGGGAACAGCAGGATGGAGAGACCTGAGCTATTTGCTTAACAACACACAACAGTGGTGGTGTTTTTTTTTAAAAAAAAAAAAGCTATGGTTTTGATCTAGTTTTAACCTAACCACACATTTACTGTACAGAAGCATTTACGCTTGAGCAGCCCGACCGATGCTGCCCGAGGGAAGGGGGAGCGTGCGGTGGAGGCTGCGGCGCAGAGGCGTCCAGAAGAACCAGCTGGGAGCCCACCCTCGGGACACCGGCCCAGGAGAAGTCAGACTTGGGGGGGTCCTAGGCTTAAACCACCAGAAGGACAGCAAGAACTCCTCTGGTAAAACCATTACAAACTTTGCAAGGTCACTTAAAATGGGAATATGCAAGGAAACACGACACGTCCAGGCACTGTAGCTGCACTCGCTGGTGATGCTACACGTGGTTTAACTAGAAGGACTTTACTTCAAAGTATTACGGTTTATTCTAGGAAAAGCGAGCTGTTTCGCTCCTATCAGTCAGACAAGCTACTGCTGGTACACACAGCGTTTCCGCTAGGGATTTTTCTTGCTTATACAGCAACAGCAGCCTTCCTGGTGGAAATAATTCCCTCACCAGGAGATGCGCCAACCTGAACAAAAGAGGAGCCGTGGATAACAACACAGCGACAGAGAAAAGCGAACGCTCAGTAGGTGCCGATGGGCCCATGGCAGCCGTGTCTGAAAGCATCGGGTCCAGACTGTTACGCACAAGCAAAGACCTCGGAAAGATGATACTTCACCCTTTTCTCCGCACGAAACAGCATTTCTCTGCCCCCTTAAACATCCCAGGGAGCTGCATCCCTCCGGTGTCGTAACATCACCAGCCTCAGGCTGCCAGTGATTTGTGTTCAAGATGGAGTGGAATAAAGTGAAATGTAAGAGAATCCAAGTGCTGCCCCGTCAGAGCACGCGAGGGCCATCGCTCGGGTGTCACCAGCCAAAGTGACAGCCGGGACAACGGGGAGAGGCTGGGGAGGGGAACAGTGGAAGGCAGCACCTAAACCAGTGAGTGACCAGGGGAAAAAAACATAATCAGGCAATGGCTGAGGCCGATTAGTGTCTCTGTGGAATATAATCAACCACAAACAAATCTTACGAGGAGCTGGGGGTGTTCAGCCTGGAGAAGAGGAGGCTGAGGGGAGACCTTCTCGCTCTCTACAGCTCCCTGAAAGGAGCGGGTAGCCAGAACGGGTCGGTCTCTTCTCCCAAGGAACAGGCCATGGGACAAGAGGAGACGGCCTCAAGTTGCACCAGGGGAGGTTTAGGACGGATGTTAGGAACAATTTTGACACCGAAAGGGTTGTCGAGCATTGGAAGAGGCTGCCCAGGGCAGTGGTGGGGTCGCCATCCCTGGTGGGATTTCAAAGCCGGGCAGACGCGGTGCTGAGGGACGTGGGGTCGTGGTGGGTTTGGCAGCGTTGGGTTGGTGGTTGGACCCAACGGTCTGAAAGGTCCCTCCCAGCCTGGGCAGCTCTAGGATTCTAAACATCCATTAAACATCCCTATCAAGCACAATCCAAGCCCACCGCTCGGATTCACGCATATTCATGGGAAAACATGCCCGGGTACCCACCTCCCGTGACACAGACGGACACATGGGGTCGGCCCCGTCTGTCGGTGTGTGATAAGTGCTGATAAACGCAGAGTCTGATCCTCCCACGCTCCCCCAGGGACCCCCCAACCCACCCGGGGCAAAGAGGCAGTTCATCACGTTCTTGAACTGACAAAATCAAGCCGAGCGAAGCCTGAGCCGGCAGCAGCACATAACCATGCTGGGAATATTCCGTGCTGCCTCTTAATTGACGGGCTCTCTGGGACCTCAGGTTGGGAAAATGTCAACCCGCTGCGGGAGGAAGGTCGGGGCCGGGATCGCCATTTGGCAGGAACGGTGACCAAAGTGACGTCTCCAGGAGCGGCTGCGGGTGGTCC
Source organism: Rissa tridactyla (assembly GCF_028500815.1). NCBI lineage: Eukaryota > Metazoa > Chordata > Aves > Charadriiformes > Laridae > Rissa > Rissa tridactyla. Next base: position 958,445 of record NC_071469.1, read on the forward strand.
CGCTCCGGTCACTCTCCGGAGATGTCCTGCAGCCGCTGGAACCTGCAGTTGTTTCTAAAAGCCAACCTGGTGACTGATGCACAAAGAGAAGGATGAAATCGCAGAAAACGCCGATTCCTGTCCTGTCTGTACGGGGCGGGACGGGCGCGGGATGTCACAGCAGATTCCTCAGGCACCGCCGCGTCCAGAAGCGTCGCCAGCTCACGGAGCGGGGCCACAGCTCTCCCACCCGCCCTGCATACCCCTCCCGAGACAGAAACTGCAGGAGCTTTGGAATAAGAGCGAGTTAACCTCCGGGGTCTCTGGAAGCGGTACGGATCAGGTCAGAAAAGGCTTTTCCGGGAGAAGGATGTGCAAAGGGAAAGGCTCCGGCGTCGCTGCGGGTCGCCCTGGACCCAGCCGAACCCCGGGGTGGACGCACCATCCCCCCTCCGGTATTTGTCACGCTCAAACCCCATCTCTCATCTCAAATGAGCTTTTAAGAGCCTTCTGCTTCCCTTATCGGATCGTTCTGCTCTTTAAGATGAGCAGCAGCTCTCGGCCAGACCGAGATACAGAGACAAAGCCGATTTTCTTCCTGTTGACGATGTGGCGGGGCCGAGCGCTCGCTCCCGGCCAGCTTTAATAACACCCGCATCCATCAGATCCAGACAAAGCCACGGCCTTCGCTCACCAAAAGTCATAATTTTGCAGAGCTTCTCCTAGGGCTGGTCTGACAGCGTCCATTCCTCTCACCCCCCCAGAAAAATAATTCCAGTCGATGATTATTATTATTTTTGATTTCCCCTTATTTAAGTAAGCTGCGAAAGAAAAGATCCTGCACGTGGAATCAGAGGCTTCCAAGGAAAACGGCGACGACCTGCTCTGGCTGTGGCAGCCAGGTACCCCGGCCACGTTAAGTAACGAGGAACCCCGTTCCTCTGCGCTCCCTTATCATGGGGCTCACGGTAATTAGTACATCTGCCTTCAAAGCGATGCCTGTGGAGAAGCAAAGATTTGCTTTTCCTTCCACAGGAAAATGAAAAAAATAATTACAAAGCCCCGACCTTTTCACGGGGGGCAATAACTGCTCCAAAGCAGTTTCACGGCAGCGTATTTCTGAGTAACTGAGAGCTTTCAAATTGCAGCGTTTGTCCTGACACTTCTAGTAAAAAAAACCAAAACAACTTCATAAGAGTATTTTAGCTGAAAGATGGTGTTTGTGGGGGTTGGGGGAAAGCGGCTGCTTGTATTTTCCAGCACAAACCTCCCAAGCCCAGGGTGGACTGTGGATGCTCGTTGCCCTCCCGGCACCTTCGTACCCCCCTGCTCCGCGGTAAACGACCCCAAACCACCCGAGAGCCCAGGGGAGTTCAGCCCTTGGGCTGGCCAGGGAGGCTTTTCCCCATTCCCAAACATTTTCCACCTTTTTTACTCTTTCCCTGCTTTGCCACATCCCCTGCCCCGGCCACAAGCCAAACAAAGCTTTGCTGGGGGCTCCCTGCGCCCCGAAACCAGACCAGGGGGCACAAAGCCTCCGACGGGCGCTCACCTGCCCTCTCTTAACCTCAGCTCGGGCCAGCAACGTAATTACCCCTGGCTTTAGTTTCGGCTCTCGTTACCACCAAGCTTGTCATAACACTCTTGCATAATGTAATGGAAGCGAAGTAATTACTACAGTCACTGGGCGCTGATATTATTGCTCGCCACTCGCATCTCGTTAGGAGTGGTGCGTTATGAACACCATCCCGCCACTGAAATCAATACCAAAGCAACACTCGCTGCCTCTTTTTACAGTCACCCGGTACCACTCAGTAATAATTGCCCAATTAAGGCTAATTTCTCCCAAGCCCCTCTTTCTAGAGTCTTTCTCCGCATATCCATCGACCGCATGGCAACTCAATAGCTTGAGATAAGCTGGGAATCATTTCTGAAAGGAAAAAAAAACAGAGTGGGAAAAGCTCCTCTGGTGCGGCAGAGGCTGCAGGAGGATGAGGAGGATCCGCAGCTCCAGCGCACTCCAAGGGGACACCGCGGCGCCTCCATGAGTCACCCTGACAGTCCAGACCCTGGCACTGGGATGACATTTTGTGCCTCTGAACCACTTTTCCCAGATGCCGACGCTGTGTTTGGGCCCAGGGACTCGTCCCTCGCCCTCCGCCGAAGCCCTGTCTGCGGGAGCGACGCTGCTCCCCCCGGGTCCCTGTGTTTTATGAATTTCATCCCTCGTCGCTGCCGGGACGGCAAAGCCCCGGCTCAGGCACGCGTCCGGGTGATGGGGAAGGGCCCTGAGCAACACCAAGCAAAGGAAGGAATTCCCTGGAACTGCCTTATGCGACAACATCCACCCTACAAACGTGCCGTTTGGGCAGAAAGCGGATCCCCAGCGCGGGGCCCTGGTCCTGGCAGGGCAGAGAGTGGGGGACGGGGCTGGGGGGGCCCTCACGGGGCTCTGCCGCGCTGATCCTCCCACCAGCCCCAGCTCCTTCCCCTCGCCGGGACCGTTTCCCGGCTCTTTTAATTCCCTGGAGCCGCCGGGCAGGGGCTGGGTACAGGCCAGGGCCCCGACACCTCTCCCGCAGAGCCCTGACGCTCGCGGTTGCCAAGAGCTTTGTGCCGGGCGCTGTATGGCAGGAGCCTGACTCCAGCCACCCTGTTGTGGTTTGTTTTTTTTTTTTTAGTTTCCTCTCTTATTTCCAGCTTTCAGCCTGACAAAAGGCTTTTTTTCCTCCCCTTTTCCCACCTGCTCTCCTACAGCCGCTCCATCCCACCGCCTGCCTTTGCCGGCTCCTCCCGCCCCCCCTCCCCCCAGCAGCCAGAGGGGACACGTTTGGGGAAGAGATTCACATTTTCACCCCCACGCCCCCCCCAGCTCACCATCAGACAGGTGCCCCCAAGACAGGGACAGGCAGATCAGCAGCTCCAGCGTTCGGTACTCACAGTTTTGGGTCTCCCCTTCTCCCTCCTGGGCCCCACCTGCGGCGCAGGATCCGCCTCATCCAGCTTTTCCATGGGAGCCAGAGCCCCCTTTGCTCTGTAACAGCAAGATGGAAACCTCATCACGGAACACAGCTCTTCCCCACCAGCAGAAGCAGCCCGATTTGGGGGTTTCCCCCCCCATAATGTTTTTCCCTTTAAAGTTCTGTGAAGCACTTTAATGGCTATTTCTAAGTTTAGCAAATTGCTTCAGCCCCCCAGAGCCAAAAGAGCCGCTGAAAGAGAACAATTCCTCACACAAAAGGCCTGGGATAACCTTTTATATCTGATTGGGGGAATTGGTTTCACCTTTTCCAGCACCTTCCCCTGCTCCAGGCACAGCTGGATGCCCCAGCAGCTCCCCTGGGGCTAATCGCCCCATTCTAGCAGAGGAAAGCCCCGGCTTTGGGGGCTTTTCCGCCACCTCTCTGGGGGCTTTTCCTCCACCAGCCCTGCCGGAGCAGCCTGACCTTAAACCCGGTTTAAAGACCTGCTCCTACGGCCCCACCTGCACGGAAAATGTCTGCTAAAAAGGAGAAAGCTCATCAAAATAACCCCAACCACCCTTTGCCCGTACGGCTGCCCCGGGCTGGGGGCAGCACGTGGCTCAGGCACGCGCTGAGGTTAACAGCAACACAGCTTTAGTCACCTCAGCCGTATGGATCGTGCTTGCCCTGAATCCAAAAGTACTGGGGTTTTTTTTGGCGAAAATCGCCTTGGATGGTGGCTGGGGGACGTCCCGAGCCCGTACACCCCGCTCTCCACAGAACCGAGCCTTGCAGCCCGCGGGGAGCGAGGTGGTGGCGGGGGGCGGAATTCCATAAAAAACCCGCACGCCTGCCATTGCGCATCCTGACAGCTCCATCCTGCGAGCCAACAGCACGCGGAGAGACCGGGCTTATCTGGTTTTAAAGACATTTACATTATTTGTAAACGCACACAGAAAAAAAAACAGCCAAGAAATATAAATCTAATGCTGATTCTTGCGTGTCCCTAAATGCTCACTGTGCGTTGCCGGAGCTTTTTCGAGCGTCTGTGCAAAGAGCATTTTAGTGACGAAGCTTTTTTTTCCCCAAGCTCTTAAAAATGTCAATGCTGAAGTTACCTTGAAGGTAAATGCCTGTCGATTGAAAAGGTCATCCGTTCCTGATGGGCCTCCGGGCCCATCCCGCCAGCGCTGGGGCTCTCGAGTGCATCCGTAAGAAAAGGTGACCCGAGGTATTCCTGGAAACCTGGGAAAAGCTGGTGCTTTGGTGGGGAGAAACACAGTGGTACGAGGGCTGGCCCCGGCTCCATCCGTGTTTGGGGCAATTCTACTTCATTTCCCGGTGGTGGAAAGCGGGGTGGGGGGGATTGGCCGGAGGCGGGGAGCACCCAGAACCTTGCGGGTCGGTGGGACCAGCTCCCGGCGGATGGGATCCTGCCCCGGCTTCGCTTTTCTTCCCCGCTATTCTTCTTTCAATAAAATGCAAACCGGGATTTTCATTCACCCGCCCCACGGGTGGGGGCTGGATGCGATTCCCCGCTGCCTCCGCGCTGGCTCCTGGGCTGGAGCCGTCTGGTTCTGGGGACAGGCTGGTGCTGGGGTGCACCGGGAGCCCAGCTCCATGGCGCACACGCTGCACCCCACGCCTGTGGGCTGGTGGACCCCCGTGGCTGGGCCACACTCTCCCATGGTCGGGTGCCCATCGGCCCGTGGCTGAACCACCCTCACCCTACCATGCCCTCGCCCCACGGCTGGGCCACGCGGACCCTGTGGGTGGGTGCCCATCACCCTACAGCTGGGCCACCCTCGCCCCATGGCCACCTGCACCCCACGGCTGCCTGCACGCCATGGCTACCTGTTCTCCATGACTGCCTGCACCCCACAGCCGCCCCCACTCCATGGCTGGGCTGCCCTTGCCCCACGGTTGCCTTCATCCCACTCTGCCCTCACCCCACAGCTGCCCTCGCCCCATGTTTGCCCTTGCCCCACGGTTGGGCTGCCTTCACCCCACTCTGCCCTCACCCCACAGCTGCCCTCGCCCCATGGCTGGGCTGCCCTTGCCCCACGGTTGCCTTCACCCCACTCTGCCCTCACCCCACAGCTGCCCTTGCTCCATGGCTGCCCTTGCCCCATGGTTGGGCTGCCTTCACCCCATTCTGCTCTTGCCCCACAGCTGCCCTCGCCCCATGGCTCGGCTGCCCTCGCCCCACTCTGCCCTGGCCCCACGGCTGCCTTCACCCCACTCTGCCCTCTCCCCACGCCGCCCTCGCCCCCGCCCGCTCCCCCGGGCCAGGACCCCCGACGGGGCGGCCTCTGCCGCCGCCCGGGAGCCCGTCGCCTCCCCGTCCCCCGCCAGCGCTCTCCGCTCCCTGCCGAGGGGGGGGCGCCTGGAGCCGGCCCCGGGGGCGGGTGGCGGGGGGGGTTGTCCCCGGAGTGGCCCCCCCCGCCTGGCGCAGCGCTCCGCTCCCCGGGCGCCCCCGGGGGTCCCCGCCGGGCTGGGGCGGGGTGGGGGGATGCGGGGACGGGGGAGATGCGGCTCCGGCTGCGGAGCGGTGGGGCGGGACGTGCGCGTCCCCGCCGGCAGCTGGAACCCCGGGCACGGCGGGGGCTGGTGAGGGGGGGGTGGGATCGCCCTGTTGCTCGGCGGGCTGACAGCTCGGGCGTCGCCGCAGGAAAAAAGAAAACGAGAAAAAAACAACAAAAACCCCGACCCCAGCAGAACCCCCCCGAGCGGCCGCCGATGCGAGCCCGACCCGCGCCTGCCGGAGCTCCCCGCTGGGGATCGCCCGGCGGCTCCTCACCGCCTTCCCGGCACCACCGGCAGCCCCCCCGGCCCCAGCCCGGCCAGGTAAGGGCGCTGCGGGACCCCCGCCGGCACCGGGGGGTCCCTGGCGGCGCTCGGGGGCAGCCGGGTCCGGGACCCCCGCGGGGCGCGGCCGGGGGTGGCCGGGGGGAGGAGGGTGCCGGCCGGGCGCGGCGGGGCCGGCTCCGCTGGGTGCGGGGGCGACGCCGGGTGTTTTGGTCTTTAAATGACCGACGGCAGCGGCCCCTCGGCTGGAAGTCGGGAGCGGGCGGCGTTTCCCCGGGCCGGGAACGGGCTCCGGCGGCGGCACCGCTCTCCTGGAGCGGAAAAACCGCATCCCCCCGTTCATTCCGGGGGGTACTTAATTAAGGCTGGTTTGACTCTCCGCTGGGGATGAGGAAGACTCTCCGGGTCGCGGTGCGGGGGTGAAATGGTAATGTGACAGTGTGGGGTCCAAGAGGAGGGTCCTGGGGGTAATTCTTGGTTTCCTTGCACTTTCTGCCAGAATCCGCTGGCATCGCCCCCCCTCCCGCCGTCGGGGTCGGCAGCCAGGCGGCCCCCCCCGCCGCTGTCGCGACAGGGCGAGGCAGGAGGAGATCCCCCCCCCCGGGGCAGGAGCAGCCCGAGCTCCGCGGGGCGGAGAGAAAACCAACGTGGGGGGGAAAAATAACCCCGTGGGACGGGGAACGGTGGGGTGGGCTGGGATGGAGCGGGGGGAGAGGACCCTTCTGCTGAGCCGGGGGCTGGCGGGTCGCGACGGGGCTGGGCGGGGGGGGGGGGGAACGCCAAGCAAAACATGCCCGAGCGCCCTTTATTGCTGCTTTCTGCCAGCGCAGCCGCCGGGTGACTTTCCGTGAGGCATCCCGAGCTGCTCCCCTTGTCCTTCTGCTCCCCGCAGACCTGCGCCCGGCTGGTTAACCACTTCCTGGCCAGCTTAACCATTCTTTCCTAGCCAGATTCCCCGTTTTCTCCGTCACGGAGCTGCGCTGTGGTTGCCACGGGGCACGTTCGCTCTTAAAAAGTCCCAGCACCTTTAAAATCAGCCGGCGCATCGCTACGGGGCTGTGCAAGAGCACCCAGAGCCTGGGGACGGGTTCTTCTGCCCAGCGCAACCAGAGCACGTTTCTTTCCCCTGCAGGGCTGACGGTTTCGTCTCCCCTGATTTTACGGCGTGGAGAGGCAGCATCGGCGGCAGGAGAGCCGGCATGGCGCACAGTCAGCTGCCCAACGACTCCTGGCAGAATGGCTCGGCCCCTCTCTTCACCGGCCTGGACCTCCTCCTGGAGCTCAAGCCTCTCTTCATCCCGCTCTACGCCACGCTGGTGGCAGTGGCGTGCACGGGGAACCTCTTCCTCATCCTCCTCATCGCTCTCACCAAGAAGCTGCACTGCACCACCAATTTCCTCATAGGGAACCTGGCGGCGGCCGATTTCATCATGTGCCTCGCCTGTGTCCCCCTCACCGTCTCCTACGCCTTCGAGGTGCGGGGCTGGCTCTTCGGGATGTTCATGTGCTACTTCGTCACCCTGATGCAGGCCGCCACCGTCTTCGTCTCGGTGCTGTCCCTCACTGCCATCGCCATTGACCGGTACGTCGTGGTGGCGTACCCTATCCGCAGGAGGATAAGCCGCCGGTCCTGCGTCTGCCTGGTGGCCTGCATTTGGTTACTCTCCATCATGGCCTCTGTTCCCACGTCGCTGCACACCCACTACTTGGATCTCAACACCATCGGCCACGACATGATCATCTGTGAAGAGTTTTGGAAGCACGAAGAGAGAGAGCGGCTGCTCTACTCCTGCTTGATGCTTCTCTTGTCCTACATGCTCCCACTTTTGGCGGTATCTGTCTCCTTCTGTGCCATCACCTACCACCTGCGGAGGAGGAACGTCCCGGGCGCTGCCTATCCCTGCCGAGACAAGTGGACCAAAACGAAGCAGAAGACCTTCCGGGTGCTCACTGTCTCGGTGGTGTGCTTTGCTATCTGCTGGCTGCCCCTCCAGGTGGTGAACTTCATCAGAGACATCGACGAGGAGTTCACTATCCTGGACAAGAGGTATGTCAACGTCATCCAGGTCTCGTGTCACCTGATTGCCATGAGCTCTGCCTGCTACAACCCTTTCATCTATGCCTCCCTCCATGACAAGTTCTGGTTCCACCTCAGCAGCTACTTCTACCGCAAGAAGAAGAGCTCCAGCGTTATGTCCTGCAAGGCTTCTCGATTCAATACCTGCTCCACCCTGGCAGATGCTCCTACTGGGGTCTCGGATAAGATAGCCTTGCAAGCTAGATTCTCTTAACCGAAGGACCACGAGAGATCAACTTTGCTTTTGGACCTGGTGTGCATTTTGCTTTAGCCTGGACCTAGCAGCTGGTGGCTGGTGGTACGTGGCTGTTCCCAGAAGACGTCTCTTGTGCCTGGCCAGGAGCGTGAACAAAGCAATGGGCTTTGTGTCCTTGAGGAGCAGCCCTTCTGCGCAGCTCAAGGATGTTTTGTTCTTTGGGGGAAACAAACCGGTGCAACAACAAACATGGCAGCCGGGCAAAGGCAGAGTAATTCAGAGCGGGACATACGTGCTTGTCCCCGTACAGCTGCGCCGGAGCAGCAGGTGTTTCCTCCTCACCCTCTGCAACAGGCGGCTGGGAAGATGTGTCCATGAAACAACACTTGCTTGGCTCCTTGAAACAGAACAACGGATGAGTATCGGTATTAACGACCAGACACGCAACTAGCTTGGTGTAGTTCTCTGCGAGCCTCAGTTTTCAGAAATGCCTCCGCGTCGGCATGGCCAAAGTCTGCCTCTGTTTCTGTGCTTGCTCTCTGTGCCGAGGAGCGATGCCTGAGCCGCAGCCCCGCAGGGAGCGCCGCGGCAGGGCAGGAACGTGGGGGCTGCCTGGGGCCAGCAAGCTTTGCATTGGGCTTTTACAGAGCATATCTCACATCAGGGCTAGGCATGGGGCATATACCCTATATCTCAGCTCATGGTTGGGTGTGGAGTATATACCCTATATCTCAACTCATGGCTGGGCATGGGGCATATACCCTATATCTCAACTCATGGCTGGGCATGGGGTCTATACCCTATATCTCAACTCATGGCTGGGCGTGGGGTCTATACCCTATATCTCAGCTCATGGCTGGGCATGGGGTCTATAGCCTATATCTCAGCTCATGGCTGGGCGTGGGGTCTATAGCCTATATCTCAGCTCATGGTTGGGTGTGGAGTATATACCCTATATCTCAGCTCATGGTTGGGTGTGGAGTATATACCCTATATCTCAACTCATGGTTGGGTGTGGAGTATATACCCTATATCTCAACTCATGGTTGGGTATGGAGTCTATACCCTATATCTCAACTCATGGCTGGTATGGGGTATATACCCTATATCTCAACTCGTGGTTGGATGTAGATTCTATACCCTATATCTCAACTCATGGTTGGGTGTAGATTCTATACCCTATATCTCAACTCGTGGTTGGGCATGGGGTATCTTGAATCATGGCTGGGCATAGCAGGCACATATCGGAGCCCAAAAACTTCTCCCCGTGGTTTATTTAGGAGGTGCATCAGCTTCTAAGCAAGACAAACACACACTGGGTGCGATTAAAAAAAACTCTTTGGAGAGTGCACGTCTTCATTTTGTAGGGTAAAGATTGTTCCTAAGCAACAGATAGCCCTTTCTGCCTCTGGAAGAACACCGGCTCTCGCAGGTAGCAGTGAAATTGCTCTGCCTTTTTTCTTTTAAGTTGCGGTTCACTGGTGAAAGGACAGCGTACATTCAGAAATGTGCATTCTTCAGTCAGAGACCGTGTGGGAGCGCGTGGCCACCGAAAGCAGATGGCTTGTTTTGAACAGGGGTGACTTCCGTAACCTGCCTGGCTTTCTGAGGCAGCCGCTGGTGTAACCAGCCTGGAGGGATCCGATTTCTCCATCTGCTAGCGTGCAGCCAACGCGGCAGATGTCGCCGGTGAAATTACCGCTGTTCTTTGTAGCCGAGTAGGACTCAAGGGGATGGGGCACCCAGGAAGTTCTCAAGTGATGTGTTTGCTGGGGAAGATGCCTCAGTCTCTGCTCTCAGGGTAGTTTAAGATTGCATACCCTTTGGGTGGAGGTGTGGAAACTGGCAATGGGCTGCTCTAACCCACACGCTGCCGGATACAGGGTGGGCTTCTTGTTGGACGCTGCTTGGTGTCTCCATCTGTGGCTCTTCAGCCCGGTCCCTGCAAGCGGCACACCAAGAAGGCACCATCCCTTTGCACCTGGATGCCCAACTCAGTTTTCACCTCTTAGTCTCCCAGGAGGAGCCTCTGGGGACAGCCCACAGGCACCAGCATCGCCATGAGCACCAAGTCTCAGGGTCACGACAGCTGCTGGCCACCCAAGGCCATGCCTGCAGTTCACCATCTGCTGCTGTGCTCCGTGGGGCTGAGCCATGTAGCTCCCACCGCTCTTTGTGCCTGAGGACAGAACTTTAAACCCTTGCGCAGCATGTCCTCACCGCCGCATAAACGCTCTCCATGGCGTTGGCCCCCACTCCTGCTTTCAGAGAGCAGCTTGGCACCCTCTGGTGCAGATGCGGCTGGTTGGACCCTTAGAGGATCCCTGATCAGCGCTCGTTACGCCGGGGCATGAGCTGCTGCCCACTCACCTGCCTGTGGGGACCGTCGTGGTGGCCCTAGGAGGACCATGCTAACGTCTGTGGTGCAACCAGTGGGGACGGGGACCTGCCAAATGCAACGCGATGTGGATGCCCGTGGCCATCATTGTGTACCCGCACAGCAGCCGGCTCCGTTGGCTTCTGGCGGCTTCCCCGTGGCCGCGCTGGGTCGCGCTGGGGGCAGAGGCCGCATGGCCTGTCGCGCAGCAGCCAGGCGGTGCACTGCTTCTCCCGCCTTCTCATAAAGGCTTAAAAAGCTCGGGCTGTGTGTTTGTGCTGATTCGAATCCGAGAAAAACAATCTCTCCTTGTCGGCAGCTCAGTCGCATCCCAGGCAGCCCCGGGGCTGGGAGATGTTCGCCTCTGTGGCCGTCACTGGCGGTGGCAGATGCCCGGGGGTGAGCCCGAGACCGGGGCTGGAGAAGCGAGGGCTGGCGAGAGAGAGCTCTGTGCGGCGGCAGCTCTGGCTGCACAGAAGAAGTTGGCCGGGCGTTCGGTGTTTGGGATATTTTTTACGAGGTAATGACTCAAGTCGTGCTGTCGTTCACTTTGATTTCTCGCCACAGCACAACGAATACGCCGTATCTGTCTATCCGAAATCTGCAGCAGCAAGTAATTGGTGTTGGGGACGAGGGCAGCCTCCGGGCCACTGCCGTCTTGCCGCCGGGTCGCCCTGAGGGCTATGATCCCAGAGCAGACCACCAGGGGCTTGGTAGGGGCTACCGCTTAGCGGCAGTGGCCACTTGCAGGCAAGTGGGGGCTTCACAGCCCCACAGCTTCCCCCCAGCCCTGCGGGACACATCACATTGGCTGGAAAACCCGCTTCTCGCCGGTGCCAGGTTGTGGCAGCCCCGGCTGAGCCAGGAGACCCCCAAAACATCATCCCCCGCTTCGCCTCGCTGCCTCCCAGCCCTGCCGCGGGCTCCTGGGTTAGCCACCCAGCCTCGGCCCGCGGAAACGGGACGGATGACGCCAACCTCCACCTTCCCCACCAGAACCGTGGCGTCCAGGCACAGGGATGGGATGCTGCCAACGGCCGCAGCGAGCCGGAGCCAGGGCAAATGGCACGAGCCACAAAGCAAAGTGAGAATTTCCAGTGTTTTACAGGAAAAGGCACAAACCCAAATTTGGGGGCACATTCTCCTGCAATAAAGTTACCCATTAGTGACACAAAACTCAAACCGATAGCAGCATGTCAGCAGGCAGCGCAAAAACCTAGCGAAGAAAATGGTAACGAGGTTTAAAAGCCATTTTTTTTAATGCTGTATTTTATTCGCGGTTGAACTCTGGGGGTTTCCTATTCACTGGGGCGCATTCCGGGGCTTTTCCCTGCAGCCAGCATCGCTTTAAGTCTCTGCTGCGGCGCGAGGAGGAGCTCTGAGTGCCTGAGGACAGGAGCCGCGGTCCCATCTCCCAGGAGCCCGGGCGGAACGGAGCTTCTTCTCCATTTAGCGGCCACTGGGAAGGCGCAAAATTGCCTGGAGGGACTAAAAGCCTTTCTGCAGGTTCAGGGGGAGAATGGAGGTGGCTGTAAGTGCCCCCCGCGATGGGGACGAAGGCCCCCTGCCTGCCAGACCCCGGCGGGGGGGGGGACACGAGCCAGGGCTGGAGGCGGCCAACACAACCTGTCGACGGCTGGCACCCAGCCGCCCTTGCACCGTATGATGATTTCTACTTTCAATTAGCTCGGAAAAGTGATTTAAGCAAAAAGTGATTAAGTCGCCGGGTCCCTGGCAGCTTTGGTTTCAGCCCAGCGATCTTTAAGGTCCCTCCCATCCCATCCCATCCCATCCCATCCCATCCCATCCCACGATTCCTGGGGAGAACGGGGGCACGGAGCCAGCTCCGCCGAGCGCAACCGCTGCCTGTGAGTCAACAGCAAAAATAAAGCCCCCCCAAAAAAAACTACATGAGAATTTTTTTCCCCTGGCTTATTTACAGCGTCGCTTTGTTGCGGTTGCGTTCTGTAGCCGACGCCGAAGAGCACAGAGGGCGAACGCAAACCTGCCCTTTCATGGTCTGTTTTCCGACTCCTGTTTTAAACAGGAGCGCGGAGCTCCCTGCGTCTCTGTTCTCCAGCCGTGCGGCTTATTTCGTTTCGCCACGTGGCTTGAAAGCTTTCTGCTACACGAGTTAAAATCAGGCTCAAAGCCTAGGAGGAAAAAAAAACCAAAACCCACACAAATCCTTAAAAACGTGTAAAAGTAAATATCTATTATAAAAAAAAAAAAAAGCAGCGCCGCTGCAGGAGGGAGCTGAAGCGTGCGGGGGTGCCTGGATCCAGCCCGTGGTGTGGGCTCGTGCTGGTGTATTTTGGGGCTCGCACGTGGTGCGGATGTGAAACATCCCCATGGTTCGACACTGCGATGGTGTGGGGCAGCGGTGGGGTGATGGGGGGGGTCCCGGTGGCAGCGGGTGCTCAGGGGGCTCTGGGGGAGGGGGGCTGGGGTGCCCTGGGCAGTTCCTTTGGGCAGAGGACCAGGGTGTCTTTTCCCTTCCCTGTCCCCGCTCCAGCTTTTCCTGCCTCTCTCCTTTCCCATCCCTGCTGCCCACAGCTCTCCTGGGATGTCCCCCCCGCTCCGGGACAAGCCCATCCCCACCTCGACCTGCCCCGGAGGGAACCAAAGCACCCCCGCATCGCACACATCTCTGGCGGGGGGAGGTTCTTCAGCTGAGGCTCAGCTTAAAAAGAATAATTCCTAGAGGCTCAGAACAGTTGCAGAGGAGGGAGGGCGGCACAGGGCTCCCCTTTCCCCACCGAACTCCCCCCGCCGGGCTGGGCTGCTTGGGGCTGCAGAGCTCAATGCCCCACAGAAATCCCCAAATCCCCGTTTCCCTTATCCTACGAGCTGAGCTAAACCTTTGGGCGACCTTCTCCGTGGGAACGGTGGGGGAGCATCTTCCCCCCCCCACCCCCCCCTGCCGCCCCCCGGGCCCGGCCCAGGCTCGCAGCACGCGCTACCTGTCCCCCCCTTCTCCCCATGCCAAGGTCTTGCCAGCAAAGCCCAGGCACGCCTGCCGATAGGGGATTTTAATTTTTCAGCTTCCAAGAGGAGCAAATGAAGAAGCTGGGGAGAGGTTCGGGGTCCTGCGGGGGCCGTGGGACCCGCACCCCAAAGCACGGACCCGAGTCAAGGTCAGCTGGGGGTGAATGAGGCTGGAGCATCCCCCGCCAGATGTTCACTTCCCGGCTCTTGCTGCTGTTCCGCGGCAGGAGGAAGCTTTTCCGGGCTCCATGTGGATTGTTTCCCCCCGCGGGATGAAGCAGTCTGGAGAACATCATCAGCGCGCGGTTATTTAACACCTCGGGGCTTTCCGAGCCAGGCTCTCCTCCGGCTTAGTCTCAGCGCAAACAAGAGCCAAACCAAAATCTTTTTGACCTTTGGCTAAAGATGCAGAGAAGACAAACCAAAGAGTCTGAGCATTTACGATGTAAAGCCTTCCATAAGGAATTCACTCCTGCGTCAGCCCTTGTTTCCTTACCCCAGTGCCGCGGGGAGCGCGTGCAGGGATTTCTCCCTCTCTAACTGCTACCCAGCTGTCCAGGAGCAGAGACGCAGCTGGGACAGGCTGGGGACGCTGCCGTCCCCAACAGCTTCGAGTGCTTTTTTCCAGCAGCAACGACGGAAGATGCAGGTTCTGGTGGGGAAAAACCTGCAGAATCCCGGCAGAAAGGAGGATTTCCTAAGAGTGGGGCTTGTGGGAGCTGGGAATGATGCTTTTTTATCCACGTGTGGGTCTACGGACCAAACTTGGTCTGCTCAAGGTCTCATTTAAGATGTGGGGGTTAATGAAGCCGTTGTGGCCCCTGACATCGCGGGTGGCTGCTGCGATGCCAAAGCTCATCCCCATGTCCATGGTGTCCCCCAAAGAGGCGTCAGCCCATCCTCCCGCGGGCTTGTCCCCCATGAGCGCGACGGATTCAACCGCTGCGAGAAAGGACAAGAACCGGAGTGCAAAAACTGCTCAATTGTCATCTTTCACACAAAAATGGACTCGTGTGATAACAACAGCCGCGCCGGCAAGTCTTGAGAGTACTGAAGGGTCAACGTTTTTGCGTTCTTCGGAGACCATGCGAAGTTTGCTGTTCTCCTCAACGTTCAGCTTCATTTCCAGGGGAGGAGGACGTGGCCAGAGACGCAAACCCATTTCTTCCCCCAACGGCTGCTGAGAAAAGCGGGCCAATTCCCTGCAATATGCAAATAGCATTCCACCATCTGTTTAAGTTCAGGCAAATAAAATGAAAAGACGACGTCCCTCTCCGGCAGGTCCATTTCCTTTTCTTATTAATTTCACCGAGTGGTAAAAATCCCTGCAGTTTCAAAGTCAAATCAAACCTCTTCTAAGTTCAAGGTTGTGTGAGAGGCATTTACTGAACGGGCAGAGTTCACAGTTTCTGTGTTTTATAAAAATGTGTAACTGTAAACAGACAGCAGATGAACCTAGACAGTGGAAGGACAGGACCCCCTCACTGCAGGGTTTGTCCAGGCTTCCTACTATCTGCTCCCATTTAGCATTAATTGACCTAAAAGGTTGGGGTTTTTACTACTTGCCTTGGGCTATTAGTCCTCCTTCGAACCAACCAACGGTGGGCTGTTACCCAGTGTCGATTCTTTCTCTCTTAATTTCCTCCCATCTCAAACTCTATTACTTCACTCTCAATTAAAACCCCTTAAATTGCCCTAAATAGCTCTTCTTGTCCTTTTTTCCTCCCACTCCGGCTGGGAGGCGCTAATGCGATGAGGTGGGCGGCTTTGAAAGGGGAGGCTCACCCCCCCTTCATTCCCATAATCTGAAACAATTTACGTGTTTCATTAAAAAAAAATATATATATAAAAATATATATTCTCCAGTCCTGGAGAACCCATCCGCAAAGAGTACAAGGTTTCCTCTTCCATCTTTCCAGACTGGACTAGAATTTGCCGTTACTGAGCACCCAGAACAACCCCCCACCCCCAGGTTCCCCGTTGAGATGTTTTGCTCATCTCCCCAAATTACGTGCAGGAAATGGGAAAATACTGTTTTGCGAGGGTGAGGTCAAACTCGAGTGTCTTCTGAGAATAAATTCAGAACCACTCCAGAAATCCAGTAGCCACAGTCTCCGATTCAAAGAAACTGGATATATAAAGAAGAACACATAATTTGTTTACTTAATGAAAGTGAATTAGATAAACGGGTGATGAAAACAAGCTTGGAGACCGATGCGGCAGAGCTTTCCTCAAGAAGATACTGTTAGCTTTTGCTACCAGAAACCGGTGGCTATAAAAGGGATAATTTTGTTGAACCGTCCTCTGTTATTAAGACACTTTCCTCCTTGCAAACTCTCTTGTCATTTAGAATACGGTCCGTGAGCCGCGGCTCTTGCCAGCTTGGTGCTGCTCTTGGTCTCAGCAACAACCCGTAAACAGCCTTACGACAGCCTGTTGCCAGGAGCTGAAGAGGTACTAAATTAGCCAAAAGTTAGACAGATAAAGGGTTTTTTTAATTAGCATGAGAGTCTTGAATGCAGGGTATGACCTTTGTAAGCAGCTCTCCCCACAATTCGCATCCGGCTTAAATGTTTTATCAGTTGATTTGGTAAAACTGATAAAGACCTACGGGCTGGGGGTCTTTGCACATTGCAAATGTCCAATCGTTTCTCAATTGCACGTCTCTCAGCTCCAGTTAATGCCTAATGCTGAGATTGATCCTTTTTTAACCATCGAGGTGAGGTACAAGATCCACTTCTCAGCTGAGGACAATATTTTTGATTTATTTAATTGTTCTCTATGATACCCAGGACATTTCGATGGTGGCATGGGACGTCCAACACGTACTCCTTGGAGTGAAACCCCCACAGTCATGTAGATCTTTCCCAACATACTATGGATAGGTACCTAAAGACCTCATGATCCTCTTCTCTAGTGAGATTTGGTGGCCGGTAGCTCTCCCATCTGCTGGAAGATGGCCCAGGAGCATTCAAGATCATCTGTTTTGAGTTGTCATTGGCTCAGAAACTGGTAATACTGCATTGGGGTGGATTGCTGTTTTCTTTGTGCTCACGTGATCCTCCTTAAGTTGATCATAATCAGTGATTTTAGTAGTTCAGGTATGTCAGTTTAGCCTGCCTGTTTCCAGCGAGTCTGGTTTTGTCCTCTGTGCCCATCCTCCAACGTGTCCCCCACCTCCGGTGACGTGGTGGCTTCTTCCTTACCCTCCAGATCCCAGCCTGCTGGCGCGTCCCAGACTGAGTTGTTTGAGGGCTCCTCCAAGGACTGTCCTCCGAATCACAACCCTTTTTCTCCAGTGCCGCCCCCAGCATCACCTTCGGGCAGGGACATCTTAGCGTCTGGCGTGGAAGAGCAACCCCACGTTCTCCACAGCCTCCCCAAACCCGCTCATTTCTCACCTCTCCCTGCCTCGCGCTGTTGAGAAAGTTGGCAAACTTTCTGAAGTGGAAGGGCCAACAGGGTTCTTCTTACCAGAGACCTCCAAAAAAGAAAATATTAGAGACAAACCTACAGAAGGCTTAACAACAGCACGGGCCCAGGCCATTTAGCCTTAGCCTGTTTAGATGTCTACAGCTCTAAGAGGAAGATAATATTATTTATTACGGTGCCGTTCTTTAGAAAGCGCTCGAGAGATTATCATTTGAAAGAGCTTACATACATGCAAGGTATTATTACCGTTATTTGATTACCATTCAGGTCTCTCCCACAGCTGCAAATGATGAAGTCCTTTGTCCTGCCCTTCAGAATGAATTGAGGTGTGGCATTAGCTATAAATGTCCCTGAAGGATCACTGGTTTTTTTTCACGTGTACTGAATCGCCTCTTGGAAATTTCCTCCTTTGTCTTCCAATCAGGCACAGCAAACAAAATTAGCCTGGTAATTTTCCACTGGTTTTAGCCCCCCCCTTGACTATGTTTGTTCTGTCTTGATGTCATCAGTGATGAATGCGACTGCAGTTGACAAAACAGCCAATAAAAGAGAACCCCCTCTGCTGAATTGGGACCGTTAGACAAATTTTGTTCGTGGAGGACCTTGGCTGGAAAATTCTTAGGAAATGTTGATGTATTTTATTTTATTATTGTTTCCTGGTTTATTAAGAACAATACTGTGACTCTCGCCAGGGATCTCTTAATTTCTGGTTTCCTGGACAGGTCTTGCAAAATAGCTTTCGCATTTCTCTGTAAGCAGAGATTTCATGGGCCGTACAAACTGTGCCCATCTCTTTCTTCTCAGGTCTTGGTTCAAGCTAAAGAGGCAGGTCTGCAACGTGTGCGTGAGTAAACCAGGCTTATTTTCACTTCTTTTAGCTAAAAACACAGTTACTACAACTCAGGCCTCCAGCAATGACTTTTTTTCTTGGCAGAAAGGCAGCTCTTCTCCCCAGTCGCTTTCCCAAGGGGTCTCTTCTTTATTCACACACGTAGCTATTTTGGAATGCAAAAAGGATAGCTACGAAGGGCAGCAGCAGGCGGTAAATACACATATACCCCTGCAGAGGGCTCCTGGCCACGGCTGGAGGTAATAAATAAAGTGGGAATTAAAAACGTGGGAGCAGAGGGTGCAGCTGGGCGGGTATTTGGACATTTCGCAGTTGAAATATCCTCCCTCTCCTTCCCAAGCAGTTTGGGTGGAAGCCAGTGGTTGCCCAAGCACGTTAGCAGATAGACGCGCTGATCCCTCTCCCTCCTGCCGAAGCTTTCTCCGCTGATGTCTGTTTGCTTAGCTGTTGTCTTATATTAAAGACTCTTCCTGGCTCTGAGCCCCAGTTTGACTTTCTTATTAGCCACGAGCGCCGAGCGCCGCAGAATAAATATCTCCCGTGCCCTCCTCCGCCCTGCGAGGGGAGAGACAACGGCTCCTTGCCCGGCCGAGCCCCCGAGGAGCGCCGGGGCAGGCAGCAGATCTAAACACTCCTTTCATGTCACGCTCTTCCCGGTGGAAATGCCGTTTGCCTTGGCCCATTGTCCGTTGCGGCAGTGGGACACGTGGCCGGCTGCGCCAAAAGACGCAGAGTAGGGCTGCGACGCTCCCCTGGATGCTGAAAAAGCAAAGCGATGGGTTGTCTGAAGCAGGGGGTGCGTGGTTTTGAGTGATGGGTCCCTCGGTGGCTGGTGCTGGTGAAGAGCCCCCCCCACGCAGACAAACACAACTGCCCCCTCTCCCCCATCTCGTCAGCTCGGGCTGAAGCCCAAAGCCCCAGCCAACCCCAGAAGCGAATGCTGTGCATTTACCAGTAACGCTAAAGTAGCCGGGGCTCAGCAGAAGCCAATGGAAAAGTCCGATGGCCGAAATCCCTTGGAGACAGTGTTCAGCTTGAATGAGAAGTGGTTAGCAATGGGGAAGAGATGGGAGGGCTAACGAGGTGCCCCACCGCTTTTGCTTCTATTACGCCGACTGCAGAGAAATAAAAATAAACCCATCCCTGCTCCACTAAGTTATTACAAAGATGGGAATTGCTGCCAGGTGGTCACACAACAGAAGTGAAGGGCTTCCACAGGAGCCCCATTGTGGTCACAAGCTGACCCTGTTTTGTCCTGGCGCAAACCCTCACTCAGATGAGCACGGTGCTGTCAGCCTCCCGGAGGTTTCCTCATTCCCAGAGGCCCCGCCAACAGCTGAGATGAGCAATTTCTGTGGAAATAAGGAGTAATGGCTTCTTTCTAAAGATGAATCACCTTCTATGAATGCTGGATAGTCGAGGAGGTACGTGGTTGACCTTAATTAGTAGCGCTCTGGTCCTAGCAACTTCTTGGTGCTCCCCCCTACAGTCAGCAGGTTCAGCAATGGTCCCTCCTCCTGCGTTTTTGGGAGGCACAGACTGCTTTGGCAGGACCTCATCGGTTCCCCACACGATGACTGTGGGATAGCATCCCCTTTGGGATGGCAGGAGGGCCATGGAGAGCCTTGAGGAGCCCACAGGTGGGAGAGGTCCAAGAAAGAGTCCATCATGGCGATGACGACTTCTCACTGGGGCTGCACTGGATGAGAAGGGCTGTTCCCTTGTCGTTTAGGTTCGGATGTGTCATTTTGCTCTGCCACAAATGAATCTCTGTGGCCTTGAACGTCTTAACCCTGATGTAGAGAGGTCACAGGCTCAGGTCCTGCCTTCGCTCCACCAGCAATGCCATCCAGGACGCTCGCTCCTTGGCCACCGGCACTTCCTTCCGGGACTCATTTCTCCTCATCTAGTACAGGTAAAGAGGGAACAGTCAAACACAAACAACAACTCTTTGCTTCTCTTCACAGTCCCCAGTTTCTAAGGGCTGTGAGGGTCCTAAGCGAGAGGCTCGGGTAGCAAAGGGGCTGGAGTTCGCAGGAGATCACCCCTAAGGAAGCCAGTTGGCCCCGTTTCTGCTTAGCTGGCATCATCAGCCAAACTGGCTTTGAACCATCTCACGCCGTCGAGCTCCTCTTCCAGCAATTTGCTCCCCGCCAGCCCCTGTGGGACTTGGCAGACCGCGGTGCTCTCGCTGCTGCAGAAATACCAAGTAATTTACCCCGGGGAAAAAGTGAGTCATTCCTCCTGGCGGAGGCCGCTGGCGGGGTCAGGCTGGGCGCGGGCCGCCCGACCCACCGCTGCCAGCCCGGCTGCCTTCCGAGTGCTCGGCACCGCTCACCTCCTGCCCGCAGAGAGCGGCCGGCCGAGCCGCCGAGCTCGCTGCCAGCCCCAAAACACCCACGGCTGGGGGGGGCGCCCCCACCCGCCTGGCCTGGTCCTCCGGCTTGTCCCCTCCAGGCACGAGCTCTCGGTTAATTGAATTATAAAGCCTTTGGGGAGATGCTGTAACGCAGCGGGATGCAGAATAGGGATGCAGAGGGATGAACGCGCTCAACAGGCACGTTCGGCGATTGCCCCCCATCGTCTGTGGCTGCCCTGGGGCTCCTTGGAGTCACAGCTCTTCCTTTGGGAACCACCGATGTAGGTAGTCTTGAAATGGCTGTTAAACATCAGAACTGCCAGAGCACAGCCCAGCTCCTCGCTCCCCAGGTCACCGCAGGACGACAAGGAACAAGCTGCAGACCGAGCAACGCACTCCGCAAATCGATCCCTGTCTCAAACCTCATTTTCCCCCATCGATATTTTCCGTGTCACCTTTTCGGCCGCAAGCCGATATCCTGCATTGACGGGGTGAGCTGTCAAAGGGCCAGCGCTGCTTCTGAAATCCAGATACATTAAACCATAATAGCATCTCCCACTGGTACACCGTGATCCAGCAAACCTTAGGAACTGGGTTTTCAGACAGAGCTAAAGGCTGGGAAAACCCAGGGCAGGCAACACCTTCCAGATAAGCATGCGGAGCAATTCGGGGATGACCATCACATACAAATCTCAATGCCCCGATACTTCTGCCTTTCCAACCCAGAGGGACCTCCAAGAGATGCTCGGAAACCAGGTGCACCAAATCCAGCATCACCCAGGGTGGTTCATAACCTATTAATCCCACCTCCGTGGAGAACTCGAGGAACTGGATTTATTCATCTCATGTGGAAATTTGTAGGAAGAAAGACGATTATCGCTGCCTGCGTTTCCATGTGGTTTGTGCCGTTCCACAGGCAAAAAGGCTTCACGCTGGAACTACCTGGAGTAAATGTTTTATCCCTAACGTGCGAATGGCTCGGCTGAGGAGAGCGGAGACCCGCTGGGGCTCTGCCCAAGGGATCTGAGATCTCCAAGAGCTCAGGAAGAGCAAGTCAAACCGCCTCCAGAATAAGTTAAATATAGATACACCTAAAAGAGGGGAAATTTGACTAAATCACTGCTCGGCTCCGAAAAGCAGGAGAAACTCTGCGAAAAGGCTGGTTCCAGGAGGGCCAAAAGGCGATGGTGCTTCTCCCTGCGGTGGCGAGACCGTCCCACAGGGCCCTGGGGTCAGAAGAAAAGGGCTTAGAATATTCCCAATGGCTTCATAAGATGTTTGTTTCTGGGCAACAAGAGCTGCGCGTCTTCCTGGGTGCTCCGGGTAACTGTTGGTGGCGGATGGAGGTGCTGGGGCTGGGGCCGGGGGGTGACGTGCTCGGGTGAAGCCTGGTGGGAGAGGTGGTGGCGCTGGGGAGACCCTGCCAGCACCAGCTTTGGCCGAGAGGTTGCTGCAGGAAGGGGTTAGAGAGCAGCTGCTTTAGTGAGGAAGCAGAAAGACAAACTTTAAACGTTTGTAGTTGGGAGAAGCAGTTATTACCTCGTTTATCTTCCCGCGGAGCCACGGCGCTCGGCCGGAGCTGGGAGAGGGGCTGCTCGGGGCTCTGCGGCGTGGGGCCTCAGAAGGAAGAAGAATTTGGCCAAAGCATCCACCAAAGGGGGGGGAAAAAAGAGGTTTTTTTCCTACCGGTTTGCCCCCACTCATGAATCTGAAGCCTGTCTGACAGAGGCAAGAAATCTCCCATTTCTTGTCCTACCTCAAGGTAGGAATTCATGGGGCTTGGGTTTTTTTTTTTCCCCTAAACCATAT
This sequence comes from Rissa tridactyla, assembly GCF_028500815.1. Classification (NCBI taxonomy): domain Eukaryota; kingdom Metazoa; phylum Chordata; class Aves; order Charadriiformes; family Laridae; genus Rissa; species Rissa tridactyla. Next base: position 980,283 of record NC_071469.1, read on the forward strand.
GGAAGTTGAACAGATAATGGGGCAGAGCAGCAGGGAAACGTTTTCACTTTATCGACACCACCTCTTGCCTTCTTTTGTCCGGCGGAACCTGATGGAGACCATTGGCGAGTCTATTTTCGGTGCAAGGTAACGACCCTGAAAGCCCCGGCTGCGGGTGGCCAACAAGCCGGAACGCCGTGCTCCGCTCATTAAACACCGCTATTTTCATTTATTGCTGGGGGTTTTCTATTGTACTCCAAGGACCGAGCAAAAGAAACAGTCATTACGGGCTCCGTATTTCATTATTTATTCAGTCACTCTTGCTGGGGTTTTTGGGGGGGTCCTGGTCTGAGCCTCTCTTACCCACTTTTTCTTCCAAACATCCTTTCGTGCATCTTCATCAAGCCGCAGACCCCTTTTGCAGGTGTTCCTCGAGCATTATTCAGACGACATTAGGAGGTTTAATTGCCCCAAAGACATTTTTTTAGCTATGAAAGATGCCTAGTGGTACAGGGATGCCACCTCTTAAAAAAAGAGGTCCTACGAGCTCGGGCAAAGCTTGGTTTGGTGAAGCCCTATTGCAAGAAGCATTTCCCAGGAAAAAAAAAAAAAAGTGTTTATAGGCAGTATACACACACACAGAGCACATGGAATGCACCGACAGCAGTTTGGCTTTCCCCAGTAGACGAATCCTTACTGTTTATCTCAGACCAACTGAAGTCACTGCATGAAACACAGCGACTGCCTCACCTGCGCCCCGTGACGTTGACCTGCCGGTACAATATCACCGGGCGGTTCAATGACAGGTTATAATTACGGTCACGGCATTTCCAGGCAAAGGGCGTTACGGCAGAGCCGTGCTTCGGGGCACTCACAGGGCTGGAGCGGCCTCCAAAGCCCTCGGCGTCCGTCTCCTGAGAGCGCGGGGGCTTCTCCGGCGAGACACCGTCCGGGGAAGGGCAGCCCGTCCCCAGAGAGAGCCCAGATGTTTCACTTCAGCAGATTTTTTTTTGCTACCAACCGCTGATGGTGTTTCTGCAGCGCCTGCGGCCGGTTTCCCACCACCCAGAAGTCCTCCTCGCTGCTGCGTCCCAACCAACTGCGGCTTCAGGAGCGATACAAAGAAAACCTCTCGCCGACAGAAGAGCTGGCTCAGAGCAAAGCCTTCTCCCCTTGAACTCCCTCCTTAAAAAGCAATTCCTTTCCTCGCAAGACCCTCTGCTCGCCTCCACAGCCCTCCGGCCCCATCCTCTTCCCCCACCTCCCGCGAAGGACGCAGCGGAGCCAGCGGCGGCCGACCCCACACCACAGATAGTCTCTTTTTTTAAATAAATGGGGTTATAGAGCTGACAAAGCCGAGCGATCGCTTTTTCTGACCGCAGTAAGTTGGACTGTAGAAGGAGGGAGCTGATACTACGTGGAGAGACTCGCTCTACCGTTAAAAATGCAGCTCGTGTAAACCACGCTCAACCTCTCTTATACCTTAAGGAGAACGAAAACCGTGACACGCAAAAGGCAACACTGAGCAGCTTTCTAAGGACGAGCCGTTGTACCACCACCTTCCCTTCCCTCCTTATTTCACCTGGTGAACTGAGGGCTTGGGGACCCCCTGGGGCACCGTCACAGCCCTTGGCCGGGCTCACGCGGGGCTTGTGGACAACCACCTCTGAAACGCAGCCTGCAGGGAAAGCACCCATCACAGCACCCAATACTCCCCTTGGTTTTATAGCCCATGAAATAATATATAGAATAGTCTGTTTTTATTCCTTGAACTTCTGCTGCCTTTCAAAGTGGACTTTCTCCAGCCCATGCTCCTCCCCACCCCTGCTGCCTCCGCCAGCGCCTAACAGCCTGATTTCCAAAGAGCTGGGATAATTATTTCGCTTAACTCAAACAAATCATGTTTAACTCCAAGATGTGAGCCTGCGACGATAAGCCCTCCGAGGGCTGGGACCGAAAGCGCTGCTGGTAACGCCGTAGGGGGCAGTTTCCAGCGGGCACGTGGCACATCCCGGTATCAGACACCTCCCACCGCGTCCCGCTGTCCCCCGCGGCACAGAGCCCGGGGTCTCACTGCGTCGGGCAAACCCGGCCTCTCCGGGAGGATGTTCCCTCTCCACGACCCGCCGGATCCCTCAGTGCTGGGGAATTATTGGAAGTGCCGCGGCTGATTTATGAATGTCCCCGTTTCCGCCTCGCTCCCTATTCCCTCGGCGTCTCCTCCTCCTCAGCGCGCCGCGAGATGATTTTTGAGAGCTCACATTTTAATTTCTTTAAGCATAGCAAGCTCTTGCCACTGCAAATTAATGAAGATGTCTTAAACCCAGGTTTACTTTTCATTCAGTCAGTTTACCCTTCGTTCCGCTCCCGTGGCAGATGGCAAGAAGCTCCTTAATTACGCTCCGCGGTCACCACGCCCTCTCTCGGAGCAAAACCTGGCTTTTGCTGTACTTAATTCTACATTGCCCCCCGAGCCGGTGGTGGGAGATGGGTTCACCCACAGCCACATCCCCCGAGGCGGTACCACCGCCAGGATGGAGCAGCGCTGGGAGAGCCCCCCCAAAAACCCCACAACCAGGGCAAGGCTTTTACCTCATTTTAATATTCACCTTTTTTAGGGGAAAAGATAAGACCCAGGCATTCACCGCAGCGGCAGGGGGGGTTGTCCTGCAGCCCCTGGTTTGTCATCCTCGGCAGCAGGGAACTCGGGGTGATTCAGCCCAGAACCCCCCCCCATCCTGGGCTGCATCCCCAGCAGCGTGGGCAGCAGGGCCCGGGGGGGATTCTGCCCCTCTGCTCCGCTCTGGGAGACCCCCCTGCAGTGCTGCCCCCAGCGCTGGGGCACCAACAGCAGAAGGACACGGAGCTGTTGGAGCGGGGCCAGAGGAGGCCCCGGAGATGCTGGGAGGGCTGGAGCCCCTCTGCTGGGAGGACAGGCTGAGAGAGCTGGGGGGGTTCAGCCTGGAGAAGAGAAGGCTCCGGGGAGACCTTCCAGCCCCTTCCAGTCCCTCGAGGGGCTCCAGGAAAGCTGGGGAGGGACTCTGGATCAGGGAGGGGAGCCATGGGACGAGGGGGAAGGGTTTCCCACTGAAAGAGGGGAGATTTGGATGAGATATGGTGAAGAAATTTTTCACTCTGAGGGTGGTGAGCCCCTGGCCCAGGTTGCCCAGAGAAGCTGTGGCTGCCCCATCCCTGGAGGGGTTCAAGGCCAGGTTGGACGGGGCTTGGAGCAACCTGGGCTGGTGGGAGGTGTCCCTGCCCAGGGCCGGGGGTGCAATGAGATGCCCTTTAAGGTCCCTTCCCACCCAAACCATTCCGTGATTCTACGATTCTACATCCGTGGGGCAGAGACCCCTCCGTGGGGTCCCGCAGCTGCAGGGTCCCAGGCGGGGGGCGGCCGCCCCAGCCTGTGCTTTGCTCCAGCCAATGTACCGGCTGCTCATTAGTGTAATCACGCTGACGCCACGCAAGCGGCCCCGCAGCGTGCGGGGTGACTGGCACTAATTTCAGAAAATGAGTCTGAGCGCTCTTTCATTGTCATAAAGGCAAAAGCGGCAGCGAGCGGCTCTCGGTTGCTATAGGAACCCATCAACGCGGGGGAAAAGCCAAATTGCTGGACCAATGTGGCTCCTTCAGAGGTGGCAGCGGGGGCTCTTCTGGTGACACCCCGCCTGGCCCGACAACGGCACCGGGGCAGCTGCAGGGGGCGAAACGCGGCGGTGCCGAGGTTTTCCAGCCCTGCTCTGAGCCCAGACGCGGCTACACGTCAATAACTACCCTACACACGTCCTGAGACACCCCTTTCCGAAATTCGGCATCGCTGGCAGCTGCTTGGCTTCAGCTTTCACGTGGGTTGGAAGCAGCCTCAGCTCCGGGTGTCTCAACCTGCCCAGACGTTGTGCTCCGGAGGTGCCTACTGCTTCTGTTGGCCATAAAAAGACTGTGGAGAGCCCGTTCAGCCATACCCGCCTCTTGGAACCACCTAAAACTTGGTGAAATCCATCCCCGGTCTGGGAGGGATAGTCCCCATTCCCCTGCAAGCCTCTGGACACAGCAGTGAGGACGGCCGAGGGTGGGGGAGGCACCGAGAGCCTCCCCACGGTGGAGATGCACAAGGGGCAGAGCCGGGACGAAGCTCAGCTCCCCAAAATCCGCCGTTTCCCTGCCCCAGGTCTCTGATTTCCATCCCTCCGCCCAGGCAGAGAGCCGTGTTGCCTCCCAGCATCGGCGCCAGCCTTCCCAGTTAGCCCACCGCCTCGACGCAGACTGATTCTAAGCCCCGCTCCCCGCAAAGCTGTAGCGCCGATAAGCCGATGCAGGGTTTTGGGGATACTTTTTTTTATCAGATGTATAATCCAGCACTTCCCACGGCACACAACTAGACCCAAGGGTGAATTTTAGGCGGCGGGCGGTGACTCCTCACAAGCTGCTTTCCAGCCAGCAGCGTGCCCGTGTGTTCCCGGGAGCCCCAGAACGAAAGGAAACTGGCGCCGCGTGATAAAGGAGGTCGGGGCCGAATGGAAGAGATAAGGACAAAGTGGCCGAGGGAGAAAAAGCTCTGCATCATCGCATATCCCACTGAAATTAAATTCATGAAACATAAAGCTGCTTTAAAGGAAAACCGTTAAAGAGAACCCGACTTTCCAGAAAATCCAAAGACTTTGTGCGTACGGAGCTCCGGTCCCACCCACGGGATGTTTTTAGGGGGGTGTGAGCTTTGCTGCTGCTGCTCCATCCCCACCCGGCACACGTCGCTCGGAGACACGGAGCCGATCCCGCAAACACCCCCGGCACCAGGAGCCCGGAGAAGCCCCCGGGATCGCTGACGTTCGGGAAGGTTTTGCTCAGCGATGGATGCGACCCCCTGCCTTACCCCAGTGCACAGCTCGGAAAAACCTTCCCCCCTCCCCCCCCCGCCGCCATGGGAGCCTGTGGTTAATTGTGATGAGTTGGGGAGAGACAAGACGAGGTCAGAACTGGGGCGCGGAGCCCCCCCCTCAGATCCGAGACTAAAATCTGGATGAGCATTTGGCAGCTCTGCCAATTCCCGCTGCCGGCCCCCCAAAATACAACCCAGCTGTAAATATCCCTCCTGTCCTCCGCTGTGAATGGAATTAGGGAGTCAGTGGGACGGAGGGATGCACTTGATAAAAATGGTGGAAATCCGGGTATGTGGACCCGAGCGCGTGAGGCGCCACAAACCGGGCACGGTGCCTGGAGACGGCCACAAGCCCAGGGCGTTTTCGGGGTGTGAAGGTCTGGAGAACCCCCCCCAGCCTGACGTTAGCGATACCCCGGGGGGCACAGGGCTGGGAACACACACAGCCACCCTGGCACGGACCCGGGGCAACGCTTACGGCCCTCTCCTGGTACACACAGACAAGGGGAAAAAAAGCACCTAGCCCCCAGACTTGCCAAAATTCAGCTTTTTTCACTCGCGTCTAGCCCCAAACTGGCCAAATTTAAACTCAGAGAGGAACAAGGTGGATGCGAGAGCAGCAGGGACGCAGCAGGCGTGGGGGCAGCTCACCAGCGAGCCCGGCGCTGGTAACGCTTTCCTCAATGTCCTGAAAAAGGAGGATTTGAGAGAGAAACGGGACAGCAGCATGAGAGAAGCGGGCGACGGGGGCAGCAGTATTTTGGCAGGGGGACGAAGGGTCACTGCGGGTTTTACCAGGGCTCCGAAGGGAAAAAAATCTGCATTTGCTGCCGGCGCGTACGTGATGCTGATAAAGGGCCAAAGTTTTGGACTGAGAGCCTTGCAGCTCTTTAACCCCCAAAACACGGCTAAAAAGGGGCATTGCAATAGTCACGCTGGGCTACAACGGGAGCCTGGGCAAAGCTTGATCGGGCAAAAGGATGAATTTTTAAGATTTGCTTCAAACTCAGCCAAGGGCAGGGCCTGGCCCTCCTTGCCCCGGCAGGGACCGTCACCCTCTGGAGCCGGGAGGTATCCGGGCAGGTTTATTGACTCTCCTTCCTCCTGTATTAACAACAAATCTTCATTTCTACGCTTGCCCCAGGGAGTTTTCAGGCTGCCAGCTCCTTCCTTCCACCGAAGCCGACACAGTTGCCGGGTCTCCATAATTATTTACACGCGGGCTGTATTTATTGGCAATTAAACGGTTCAGGGGCTCCAAGGCATTAGTCTCCTCTCAAGATGCTGCCTGCCAGATTGCTTCCTGCCAGCAATCCCGGCGGGATGGGGAATTCTGCCGAGTCCCCCGGGGCTGCGCAGGGATGTGGGGGAGCAGCTGGCAGAGCCCCCCCTGCCCCCGGCGCCGGGGCTCCGCTCGCCCTCGGAAAAATAATGTGCAACACAACCCCCCGGTCGGCAATTCTGGAGCCAACGGGAAGGGACGGTGTTTGCTTTAAACATATTTCCAGCCAGGTGGATCCGAGCCCCGGGAGCCCAAGGAGGGTGTAAGGGATGGTGCGCGCAGCGTCCGAGGGAAACGGCCCGGGAAAAACGCAGCGAGCCGGGAAAAGACGCAGCAACTTGGCCAAACTCGCGCTGGGGACGTAGGGAAAAAAATGCCGCGAATTGGTAAAACGTACAGAGACTACAGAAAAAATTTGCAAACCGGGAAAAGCACACGGTGAGCTGGTAAAACCCGAAGCAAAGCCAGCAACGCGCAGGAAACACACAGCGGCTCTGGCAAGTTGTGCAAAATCTGGGCAAAATATGCAGCAGCCCCAGCGAAATATCCACCGATGCCAGTAAAATATGCAGCAGCTCGGTACAAAGTGCTGTGGCTTTTGCAAAACGTGCAATAATTCTGATAAAACACACTCCAGCCCCAGCAAAATCTGCAGCGATCCCAGCGAAACGTGCGGCAAGCTGGTAAAACACAGAGCAAGCCCAGAAAAACGTGCGAGAGCCCTGGTAAAGCGGGTAGCAGCTCTGGCCAGAGGTGCCACAACCCCGATAGAACACGCAGCAGCCCCAGGGAAGCAGGCGGTGATCCCGGTGAGACTCGCAGCAGCCGGGCAAAACACCCGGTGACCTGATGAAACAAAAAGCGGTCCCAATAAAATGCAGCAGCCCGGGAAAAACATGTACCAACCCAGGAAAAAAATGCAGCAACTCTGGCAAGACAGGCAGTAACCCCGATACAACACGCAGCAGCCCCAGGAAAATAGGCAGCAACCTGGTAAAACACGCAGCAACCCAGGAAAACACGCAGGAGCCCTGGGCAAACATGCCATAGCCCTGGGCAAACATGCAATAGCCCTCATAAAACATGCAGAAGTCCTGGGAAAACATGTAGAAGTCCTGGGAAAACATGTAATAGCCCTGGGAAAACACACAATAGCCCTGATAAAACATGCAGCAGCCCTGGGAAAATTTGCAATAGCCCCAATAAAACATGCAATAGCCCTTATAAAACTCCTGGAAAATATGCAGGAGTCCCGGGAAAACAGGCAATAGCCCTGATAAAAGATGCAGCGGCCCTGGGAAAACACGCAGCAGTCCCAATAAAACATGCAGGAGCCCTGGGAAAACGCCCAGCAGCCCTAGGAGAATTTGCAATGGTCCTGGGAAAACACACAATAGCCCTGATAAAACGTGTAATAGCCCCGGGAAAATATGCAGCAGCCCTGGGAAAACATGCAGAAGTCCTGGGAAAACATGTAATAGCCCTGATAAAACATGCAGCAGCCCCAATAAAACATGCAATAGCCCCGACAAAACATGCAGGAGCCCTGGGAAAACACGCAGCAGCCCTGGGAAAATTTGCAATAACCCTGATAAAACATGCAATAGCCCCTGGAAAATATGCAGGAGTCCCGGGAAAAGAGGCAATAACCCTGATAAAAGATGCAGCAGCCCTGGGAAAACATGCAGCAGTCCCAATAAAACATGCAGGAGCCCTGATAAAACATGCAGGAACCCTGGGAAAATTTGCAATAGCCCTGGGAAAACATGCAATAGCCCTGATAAAACATGCAGCAGTCCTGGGAAAACATGCAGAAGTCCCAGGAAAACATGTAAAAGCCCTGGGAAAACATGCAGCAGCCCCAATAAAACATGCAATAGCCCTGGGAAAACATGCAGCAGCCCTGGGAAAATTTGCAATAGCCCTGATAAAACATGCAATAGCCCCTGGAAAATATGCAGGAGTCCCAGGAAAACAGGCAATAGCCCTGATAAAAGATGCAGCGGCCCTGGGAAAACACGCAGCAGTCCCAATAAAACATGCAGGAGCCCTGGGAAGAACGCCCAGCAGCCCTGGGAAAATTTGCAATAGTCCTGGGAAAACATGCAATAGCCCTGATAAAACATGCAGGAGCCCTGATAAAACACACAGCAGCCCTGGGAAAACATGCAATAGCCCTGGGAAAACATGTAATAGCCCTGATAAAACACGCAGCAGCCCTGGGAAAACCGCCTTGGCCCTGGTGAAGCCCGTGGTGACCTGGTAAAACATTTGATGGTCCGGCAAAACCCACAGCGGCGCTTGCGATGCCCCGGTGCAATACGCCACGGACCGTCACCCCGGCAGAGGGGACAGGAGAAGGGATGGGCGAGAGGCAGCTCGGACGCGGCGGTGGGGGGTAATATCGCTGAGAAACGGGGGTGGGAGCCCAGGCGGGGCAAAAAGCAAGCCCTGAGCTTGCACAAAGGGGGCTGGGGAACGGCCCCGGGGTGAGGAGCCTGGTATTGGCTCGGCCTCCAGCCACCAGTGACAGGATTTTGGCTGGTTATTAAAAAAAAAAAAAAAAAAAAAAAAGAGAGAGAGAGAGAGAGAGAAAGGAAAAGAAGAAAGAAGGGGAAAAGAAAAAAAAAGAAGTAAAAGAAGGAAAGTAAAAGAAGGACAGTTTGACTGTAATGGCGAAGCTGGGGAGGCTGTTCTGCTCCCCGGGGGCTGCGGCAGCAGCTCGGCTGCAGGACCCCCACGGGCACAGAGCCCATCGGAAACCTGCGCGGTGCCAGATTTCCAGACCGAGAAGAGCTTCTTGCTCCTGACCCAGGTGAGGAACACCATTCCGTGTCACAGGAGTGTCCCCAGCCTGGCTCGGGGACAGGGGAGAGGCAAAAACATGGGATGGGGCTGCGGGGACCACGCTGCATCTCCGGGAAAGCACCCGCTAGAGGGAACAGCGGGTGCCCAAAACCACCCCAAAAGCTGCTGGCAACTATTCAAAGAGCCACCAAAACAAGATGCGGGGCTCGTGCTTGCATATTGCAAGACTTTTCCTTTTTTTTTTTTAATTATTCTAAGGAATTATCTGAAGTTCCCAAGATCCCGGTGGGTTCCCGCAGAGCTGCTTTGGGGCAGCATCCGGCGCGGTGCTGAGCGCCCAGACAGAGGGGAATTTTCAATAAACCAGGTGTTTTCGCTGCCGCCCCAAAGATCCCCACCTCCTCGCCATCAGCGGCTGCCGCTCAGTACGGCGGGGGCTTCGGTGACAGCCTCGGGGACCCCAACTGCCCCCCAGCCCCTGGGTCTCACAGAACAACTTCCTCCTCCCCAAAGGTCGGGCTCGCTGCTCGCGGGGCTCTAACCAGCTTCGCACGCGTTTGGTACGATAATGAGTGCTGGGAAGTGGGATGGAGGCAGTGGGACGAGCCAGAAGCCCGGGGATCCGGATATTTAAATGCATATATTACGTTTTCAAGTTCTACATTCCAAGCTTTCACCGTTTCCCTCCCGCCTGGCCCTTTTGCCCGGCTTTAGCTGCTGTTTCGCAAATGAGCCTGAATCGCCTCAATTCTGCCCCGTTGCTGCCGGCAAAGCAGAGCCGGTAGCCAGGCGCGCTGTCGCGCTGCCCGTCCTTCACTCCTCGCTATTGTTCAGGTGTCTGAAGAGTCGATGAAAGAGCCGCAGCTTCGGCAGGGCTGGCATCACGCCCCTGCGCTGCCGCTGCTTTTAGCATCCCTGTTTTCCATATTTTCCTCCTCGCCTGATGCTCCCCGGCAGAAATACAGCAAGAAAGGTATTTCGCTGGTTGTTCTGAGTATATTCCCGAGCCGCCGACCCCTGCGTGTTGGAAGGGGACGGGGATACACCCCCAGGGCTTTTAGGAGAGCAGAAGGATGCATTTGAGCCCCAAAGCGTCCCGTTGTTTCCCGTTTCTCCCGTTGCCCAAGCTCCCATCGGCAAACACCACTCACCGCAGCGCTGCCGCGGAGGTGCGGGTCCCCATGCCGGTCCTCGCCGGAGAGTCTCTGGTTTGTGGATAAATCCCGGTTGTGCTCTCCTCTTGCCTTCCAGCACAGCCAGGCTCGCGCGGCTCCCCACGGCGCTCCGGACGGGCTGTACAGCAAATTCATCCGGCTTCTTGGCTCGAAGTCGCGTCAGGCTGCGCTGGAAGCAAAGACAAGATGCAACTTATAATTCCGCATTTTGGATCTGCAGACAAAAAGGCTTTTGGTAAGTCTTAAAAAACTGAAAGTGGCTTTTTTTCCAGAAGAAAATGAAGCTACTTCCTAGGTCTTCATAGGCAAGCGCAAAACAGACCTGGGGAATTCCCTGCCAGCGGGATGAGGTCGGATATACAAGCGAGGCAGGAGACCCCCAGCCTATTACGTGAGCTGGGATTTCAGTTTTGGTTCCCAGCCCCAGTAACGACATCCCTGGAGACCCCCTAACGACCCCCGGTCCCTCGGAGCGGGACAAGGCGCGCAGGACTTGGCTGCGCAAGAGGTTCCAGTGCTGCAGGAGCAGCCCAAAGTTTGCTCCAGGGCTTATTCCCTGGCCGAGGGTTGGGGTGAGCCGTGCTTTCGGCTGCAAAAATGCACAAATACACAAATTCATGCAAAATACACAAATTTGTACAATAGGGTCGGCATCAACCCAGCGAGCCCCCTCCTGCCAGCCCCTGGGGTGGCTCCTGAAAGGCTGCAGCCCCTGCGCCGGCCTGGAGTAAAAAAAATGCCCTTTGGGAGAGTCTCATGATGCTTTTAACCAGGGCTTTTTGCAGAGATGCACTCCGATGGCACAAGAAAAGGCAGCCTGGTCTTACGGCCTTTTTTCCACACCCCGGAATTTCTATCAGAGCGCCGGTACCTACAGCCGCCCCCGATGCCTGGGCAGGCATCAATCACCCTTTGGGTGCAAATCCCTTGATTTTCCTGATGGGCCTCACTAGGGCAGGACAGGATCCATCTCTTGGGGTCTGACAGCAGCTCCTGACCCCCGGCCAGCCGATGTCCGCCAGTGCACGTCCCTCTGCTGCAGCAGGGAGGATTTACCTCCCGTACGGCACCTGCGGGGCCAAAGAGCATCCCCCGGGAGCCCGTGCTCTGTCCCTCCCCAGCTTTCCTGGAGCCCCTTGAGGGCCTGGAAGGGGCTGGAAGGTCTCCCCGGAGCCTTCTCTTCTCCAGGCTGAACCCCCCCAGCTCTCTCAGCCTGTCCTCCCAGCAGAGGGGCTCCAGCCCTCCCGGCATCTCCGGGGCCTCCTCTGGCCCCGCTCCAACAGCTCCGTGTCCTTCTGCTGTTGGGGACTCCAAGGCTGGACACGGGACTCCAGGTGGGGTCTCACCATGGAAGCTCTCGGCAAAGAGCTCCGAGCATCGTTTTGCTTGTTTTGCCAAATACTTTTTCTGGTACCTACATTAACTTTTTTTTGTTTTCCTGACGTCCTGGTTTCAGCCAGGAAGGAGTTAATTTTCTTTTTAGCGATTGCTGTGAAAGGAATGTCAATAACACCTCTGGTGTTTAGTTGTTGCTAAGTGATGTTTACACTATTCCAGGGCTTTTTTCAGCTTCCCACAGGAGCACAGGCAGAGGGACGGAATGGCCAATGGACTACTCCATACCATGGCCCTCGTGCTCAGAAATGGGGGTCAGCTGGGGGTGAGAATCAGCGATTGATGCTTTGGATGATGGCAATTCACCGGGTGCTGAGAGTGACCCCTGCCATCATTGTTATTATTATTGTTATTTTTCCTTTCCTGTTATTATTTCTACTAAACTGTCTTTCTCTCAACCCATGAGGGTTTTTTTTCCTCACTTTCCCCTCCTTTTTTCTCCTCTTTTACGCACCCTCCTCGGGGTGGCTGCGTGGCTCTAGCTGCCGGCTGGGGTGAGCCCACGACAGGGCAGCCACAACAGGCAGAGAAATGCCGGTGTCGAACCCCGCAGCGTCCTGCGACCTGGCTGTGCCGACCTGGTTTACAGCCCAAAAAGCCCAGGCTGCCTTAAATTTCTGCTGACGCTCCGGCGAAACCATTTGTGAAAGCTTTGGGTGCCGCTGCCCTTTCAGCCGATCCCTCGGCTCCGCACACCCGCCTTGCAGTCCAAGGGCAAGTAGAGATTTTTTTTGGCTCGTGCATCCCCCACAGCGGCCGGCAGCACTCGCCAGCGGCCGATGACAACGAAGCACAAAAACCCAACCGCGATGGGCGGAGGTACCGGATGCTGGGATTGATCTGCAGTGATTTCTGGGCTGTATTTTGGGGAGAACGGCAGGGGTTGGGAGCCCTGTGCCGAGCCGTGCGGAGATGGATGTCTCCGCATTGCAGCCCTGGACCGCAGCATCCAAGCATCCGAAGCTGCAGCCCAGCGCCCTGGGGGCTCTGCAGTCCTGCCCATGTCCCAGTGAGAAGGAGGGGAAAAAAAGGAAAAAAAGGGCTTTTTGGTGCAGCAAAACACCCCGGCTGCGATCTCACCGGGAGTCTCAAAAGTATTGCAGCTCTTTTCCCACGGTTGCTTCTCCATTATTCTTTTTAATAGGCCGTGACGCCACCGGTGCAGACCGAAGCCGTTTGCTGAACGGGGCCCTAATGTAAAGCATGCGCTGGCAGCGCCGAGGAAGTTTGGAGGGATGGAAAAAATCATCCTCCTGCCTATTCTTACAACGCGCACTCAGGAGACAGGAAAATCCCGGAGTTCAGGAGGTCGGCAGAGCCTCTCCCACCCTTGGCACGGGATTGTCCCTACAAAATGCTTCCCGGGGCACTTCTAACCCCCCCGGGCAGGAACGCTGGGCACCCCCAGGTGCTGGGGCGCAATGCCCGAGTCCCCCGAGGGACCCATGTGCTTTTTTCACGCACGACTTGGAGGAAAATTGGGACGCTGATGGAAAAGCACAGGAAAGCAGATTTTTCAAGACGACGCTGCTCTCCCTCTCCTCCCTCCAGTTACCAGGGATATTTTCTTTTCTTTAAGCGCTTTATCAGCCTGCCTTTGAGAGGAAGCTGCAGCAACATGTCCTGCGTCGCCGTGGCTGATGCCGAGTCCCGCTGGGATGGGGAGGGCGCTGGGTAATTCCCACGGAGGGAGAGCAGACCCTGCTTCGGGTTGGAGCCGTGCCCAGAGACCCCGACACAACCATCCTTTCATTCCGCAAAACTGGGACTCCGTTCAGGTCGTAAAAAGGACAGCTTTGCTCTCAAATCTCTTCCATGTGTGCGCTGGGGCCGTATCTGCCGAAATGAGGAAAAAAAAAAAATAACAAAAAAAAAATCAGTCTTTTCCACGGGCAAATCCAAGAAACCGGCCTGACCGCAAGGGAGCCGACTGTGGCCCCCATCAGCCCAGCTCCTGGCCAAAACCTGCCCTGAAAACAGGCGGGCAAGGTGTTGGAGGGAGCAGGTCCCCAGCGAGGACAACCTGGATGTGGCGCTGGGGCAGCAACCAGGCGGTGGACAGCCAAGGAGGTGTCCGTCCTGCAGAAGCTCCTTTAGTCCAGCTTCATTTCAAGTGTCCGGGTGGAAGTCTGGTCACTTAAAAGCCACTTACCAGTTTATCGGAAGGACTTGAAAAATGCCCGTTTGATTTGAAGAGCTGGATGGGACCTGGCCGGCTGTGAGGCACCAAGCCTGGCCTGCCCGGTGACAGCCCCCCAATGTCCCTTCCCGGCATCGATTAAAAGCCCTTGGCCAAGGGACACGCAGCAGTCGGCGGTATTTAAGAAACGTCTCGATGTGGCACTTCAGGGCATGCTCTAGTGGCAGAGACTGTAGGTTGGTTGGTTGGACTCGATGGTCTCAAAGGTCCTTTCCAACCATGAAGATTCTGTGATTCTATGATTCTATAATAATTAAGAGCAACCCCTTCAGGCGCCATGTAGTGGGAAGCAAGACACGTCTCTGTCAGCTGGCTGGTATCGCTCGTGGCCAATGGTGGTGGGTAGCCGGCCCTCCCCGCAGCACTCCATCCGCCATCCGTGCATGGACCACCCATCCGCCCCCATGAAAGGCTCCAGCTCCGCTCCCGCCGCTCCGCTGGGAAAAAGGGGAGCTTTAAAACTCCTGCTCTTTCCTAATTGCCTCGTTTGGCCACCGATACCCAGGCGCTAATTGCTGATTGTTTTAGCAAGCCATTCAAAATTAGCTGCAAGGAACAGCAGGAAAGGTTTTAACCAGTGGCATTTTTTTTTGTATTTTTAAAACAAAACCAGCCGCCCTTTCTTGCTGTGAGTCGGCTATTTCTCCAGCAGATGGCCAAAAAAGTACCTTTTAAGGCTGCTACCTTAGGGTACATAGGAAGTGTGCGCGCAATGCGAATTCCCTCTCCTCCGTACGGCCTTCCCGGGGCAGGAGTCTCTCTCCCAGACCTCGGCACCTCTCCTCTCCTTCGGCATCTTCACCGGGACCTTGTCCATCTCTTCCTTCTGGCATCGAGGCGAGACGTGGCTTTGTGCCGCCCTGCGTTTTCCATCTTAGCCGCAGCCCTGATTTCTGTTCTCCCTCCAGCCTCACGAAACACATCCTAGGGGATAAAAGAGCCTTTTCCCACCCCTGAGCCCCACAAGGCCACGGCAAGATGTCACCCCTCCAACTAAACGTCACAGGTCGAGTCACGGCCCTCACAGCCACATCCCCACAGACAGGGCTTTGGGCTGCCTCGGAACTACCTGCAGCCAAGCCAAACCCTCTAATTCCTTGTGCGAGGGGTTACGAGGGATCAGGAGCACCAGGCAGTATCTTTTTTTCGTCCCTAACGTCACACACTTGGGGGATGATGTAGTAAAACTGTCCGTAAACACACTACTAACCCCGGAGCCACCCGGCCCCTCTCCTTGCCGGCTGGCAATGGCACATTCCCAGTTTCCCCCGCTGCCGTAACCCGATGCTTGCAGTGAATTCGGCCTTGATGCAAACGTGCTGGTTCTGAACGGTGACATTCTTCAGATTAAAACACAGTTCTCTCAGGTCTGGTCTAGGAGCTGCACCTCACCATCTAATCCCAAATTTACACCTCACTTGAAACCAGGATTATCATTTCTTATCCAGTGCCAAACTGGGGAAGACTGAGCTCCCTCTAAGATTCTCAGTCCTAAATATCCAGAATTCTTTCACCTTGACCCCAAATCCCTACAAACATACAGGTAAATCCTACCACGAACGGGAAGCCCATGGCTGCCACCCTGGGATCCACAGTCTGTCATCCAGTTTTCCACCCACCCCCTGGTTGCTCTTGGGAATCCTAGCACTTGAGCTGATTTTAGCATGCGTGACTTTCTTGGATAGTCGCTCTTAGAGGCAAGACAGATATTTTATTTCCTCTATCGAGCTCACTGCCTATTTTTAAGCATTGCAGTGATACAAAGAGAAAGCAAGGTCAACACCTCATGCCAAACTCAAAGGGTGGACACCAAACAACGTCAGGCAAGAGTTTTAGCCATGAATCTGCCCTCATTTTCCTATTTCTGCATATAATTTCTCGAAGAAGTGGAGTATTGCTGGACAGATTTTTCATTAACCTGAAGAGGGCTCCTTTGGAATAACTCAAGCCGTTCAAAGCCTATACAGAGGAATAAAGCTGCACGCAGGGCAACTCTGCTTAATTTGGTGGCACCAGCGCTGGGGAAAGAGCAGATGAGGCTCGTACAAGCCCTTTCCATCCAATTGATATTTCCGATTTCTCCATTTATGGCTCTTTTGAGCCAAAGGACAAATTGCCAAGAATAAGAGTATCTGAGGAGAATCGCGTGGAGGCACGTGGGCTCCTGCAGAAGTTGCGTGACCGACGAGGTGCCCCCTCCTCCTTGCCGCTGGCTCTGGGCCTGGAGATATTTTGCTCGTGATGCAACTTCCATTATTTCCATAGCAACCATCTTTTGTCAGGCCTCAAGACTGGAGATTTTTTTAACTCCATTTGCCAATTCAAGCCCCAGAAGGAAGTGGGCTGCCAAAGGAGAAAGTTCTCATTCAAATGCAAAATAGCTGCAATAATACCGTGGTGGGGTGGGGGGAGCCCATTGCTTGGGCACGTTGCTTTTCATCCAACCCTTCCTCCTGAGCTTGGTTTACACTGCGTGAAAGAGCTTCATCCAGTGGCACTTTTGACACTGGAAGCCACGACGCGTGTTGGGGCGGTCCAACAATGCCAAGCCCAGCTGGCACGGCCCGGAATGAGATTTCCCTCTTCTTAATGAAAAGATATTCCTTTGCTTCAATGGGAACTTTGATCTGGTTCTGTCAAAAACCCCCTGGGATCTCTTGGGAATGTGCTTGGTGCCTCCTTCCTAGGCTGAAGAGGTCCTCTGCCCTCGGTCCCCTTCTTGTAAGAAGCACCAGCTTCCATGACGTTGTGTCTCAACGAGCCTACAATTAATGTTCGAAACGTGCTACGAAGGGGCTTGTGTATCACCACACCGGGAAAAGACGCCCAGGCGCCGGTGCTGCTGCCGAGCGCTTGGTGCAGCAAAACCTCAGCCCGAGGGGCCGGGGCTCGTCGTTTCTGCCCATCTACCAGGGCGCGGGGCTGTTACCACCGAGAAATGGCAAATATGCAGTGCGTGTTTGCTGTCCCGCCTCCCCTTGCTCCTTGCTGGGATACAAGGACACCTGGGATACTGGGCTCGTTTGCAAAGTGGAGTCGTGGGAGTCCTGTAAGCCCCTCCGACATCTCAGCCTAGAGGATCCATTGGCCTCATCCTTAATTTTTGCCCCAGAGGTCTCACCCAAACCAGCTGTGCCCTGCTTCCTGGGGTAAGACAGGTATTTCTTCTCCCAGAAGACAACGAACCTCATCGAAGTCAACCTCCTGCCAAATAATTCGGCTGTTCGTTAGAAAAAGTAGCAAACAAAGAAGCATTTTGTGCTTGTGCATTCACTTTTTTTGTTACCGCTTACGTTTGCGGCAGCCTAGAGCCAGCAGCAGCCCTTTGTGGCGACCTCTTTTCATTGGAGCCCTGCTCCTGTCACCTCCCAACACAAACCAGTACAGAACTGGGACTGGAGACAACCGCGATGGCAATGAGGGGGCAAGGAAGCGGGGTGGCGGATGGAAACGCAGCCTTTCCAGGGCATCCCCCAAAGGAAGCCAACTCCTGGTGGCCAGAGAAATTTCAATCTCTTCCATAAAATCTCATTAAATACCCGAGGGCATCCATGAAAACCAGTCCTGCTCTGAGCATCGCGTGCCTTCCCCAGCCATGGTGGGCTCAGGTGCGTGCTACCCGCCTGGGCAATTCGATGAAGCATCATTTAAATTGTAATCCTGGAAAGACTAAAAAGACTCAGGAAACACAGACTTCCTAAAGGAAAGCTTTGACTATCCCACCCTTCCCCACATCCTTTTATAATGCCCTGGACAATGGCTCCGGGACCTCTGTGGGTCTGACGGCGATGGTGGAGCCCCATCGCCTTGGCAAACCTTTGCTGATATCATTACCCAGAACATCTCTGTGATGTTTTCACTCAATTAGTGTATTTTTCCCCTTCACCCAATGACCCCTCCCATGGCTCTGTGGCTACTGGGCCGTGTGTGCCCCGAACCGGAGGGAAGCCCGGCTCCATCCATCCATCCCGGAGCCTTCCCTGCTGCCCCGATGGACACTCGCCTCAGCTCCAGCTGGTTTTTCAAATCTACCTCCAACTTGCTTTCTTTTTTCCCCTAAGCACCCCAATCTCAGCAGAAGCAAAACAGGAAAGACGCCTGGTCTCTGAGCGAACGGTAGCCCGACCTCAGAGTGCCTTCTCAGCGCCTTTTCAACCCAGCATTTTGATCTTTGTCTGCTTCACTGCCCGTTGGTCCTGCGTGGCAAGAGGGCACGGCACAGGTGTGCCCCTCCTTTCGGGGTGTTCATCCCCTGGGCACGGGACCAGCCTTTTTGGGTGCATTTTCACCGACGCAGAGCACAGGAAGCAGCTCTGTTAAAGAGCAACATCATGCCTGGAGCCCACAAATAAAAAACCCTGTGGTTTTCTCCAGATTTTCATCTTGCCGTTGCACGCAGACACTATCTGAGCCTTGCACATAAAAGCAGACCAGCAATAAAATGTTTACACTCACCTGCAGAAAGGAAACTGTAGAAAGGGTGGATACAGCCTGGATAAACCAAAGGCACTGATGGGATTCACACCAAAATCTTGCCCCACCAGATTTCCTGGGAAAAGCCTTGTTGGATGCCAGGGAGGTCAGGGCTTCGGTCTTGGGTCATACGGCAACGCTGATCTGCAAAAGATCATAGAATCGTAGAATTGTTTTGGTTGGAAGAGACCTTTGAGATCATCAAGTCCAACTGTTAACCCAGGACCGCCGGGTCCACCACTACCCCACGTCCCTCAACACCACCTCTACCCGTCTTTTAAATCCCTCCAGGGGTGGCGACCCCACCACTGCCCTGGGCAGCCTCTTCCAACGCATGACAACCCTTTTGGTGAAGAAATTTTTCCTAATATCCACCCTAAACCTTTTTGGATGTTGAAGAAATGCGTCAGGCTGTGAGCAAGGAGAGGGAACACAGATGTTGCCCCAACCCACATCCCGGCCTGGGCTTGTGGGGCACCGTTGGGTGCAAACCAGCCCTCGGACCCCCTCCCCCTGCGCTAGGCAGAGGGATCCAGGACACTCAGCTCCAGCCGGGAGCTACAGGAGGGGAATCCAGACCTAAACGTGTCTGCAGAGGGATACGTTCTACCTTGAGGACACCTGGGACCTTCATCCCATCCATCCCAGGAGACTGCTCCTTGCTGTACTGCTGAGGTCTAGCACTGTTTGACATTACAGCCGAGAGGTTCGTGCCCCTATTTCTTTCGGTCTTTTAATCAAAACTTCTTAGGGAAGCTAGCTGGTATCGATTTGGCTTCAGCCACAAATAATCTCTGCCCGAAAACCCCAAGATGAACTTTCTTGCCCCTGCAGGATAAAAGAAGCAGACCCTGTGATGCCGAGGGCTGAGCATCTGATCTGCGTGAACCAGGTAAGGGGAAGCTACGGTTTCATTTTAATAGCTTGTTGTGTTTTTATAGTGCCTTAGTTCGAGGTTTTCAAACCATTTTACAAACTCTCTCTATTTACCTCTCAGTCCTTGCCCATGGGGTCTTGGCTAGGTTTTGATCCAAGAACTGTATCCGTGGTCTGCTCAGAAGCACCCTAAAGGCAAAAAAAGCTCATTGAAGGACCCATCTTGTGAAGTTTCCTCCATCTGGAGCCAAAATCTTGGGAAAACCCTGCTCAGTTTGTCCCGAGCTCGGATCCCGGTTCCCAAACAGTGTGTGCAGCGGAACCAGCACCTCTCAAACCGCAGGCAGCCCCCCGAGAGAGCGGAGGTGCGAGTCCTCGCACCCAGCGGGGGGTCTCCAGTTATCAGGAGATAACAGGAGATAAGCTGTCTGTCAGACAGCCCAGACCCTCCGTAATTAAGACACTA
This sequence comes from Rissa tridactyla, assembly GCF_028500815.1. Taxonomy (NCBI): domain Eukaryota; kingdom Metazoa; phylum Chordata; class Aves; order Charadriiformes; family Laridae; genus Rissa; species Rissa tridactyla. Next base: position 999,816 of record NC_071469.1, read on the forward strand.
TTGATAAGTCCCAAGCAGCTACGTATGTGATACCCACTCCACCAAAACCTCTCAGCCACATTATACACAACGGATCCATTGGAGGCTTTGTCTTTTGGCTCTTCCAAAATCCTACTGGTGGGGGAAGAATCGTCCCATGGATGCTCGCGCCTCTGCGTGAAAGCGAAAGGCAGCTACATGCAAGAGACGTGGTCTGCGGTGCCCCTCCTCCGCCAGAAAGCCGGCTGCAAACCAACCGGCGCGGGAGCAAAGCGGGTTTTATGGCTCATCCGCGGCACCCGCAGGGCTGCATGCCCGGGGGCTACCAGCCAGCAAGGTGACTGGCAGCCTTAACGCATTTACTGCCGCACCAGTGCCTGGCAAGGAACTTGGTTATTTCTGCAAAAGCAAGAGGGAAGAGCCCACAGGAGAGAGGAAGGGTCTGACACACGCACCGGAGCTCGGTGCTGAGACCAGGGGGAACGCGGTGAAACCCCTTTTCTGGCTGCGAGGGGCTGACTGCAACGACCCTGGTTTAGAAACTCAGCGACACCAGGCTGCGGGTGCCAAATCTTATCTCAACGAGAGCTTCTCGTCACCAGAGCTGGCTGGTGGGCTCAGGAGCCTCCCAGATCATCCAGGTTAAAGTCATTGCTTCCAAGGGAGAGGTTTTCCCCGCACGCCGGCGGTCCCTGCCGACGGAAGGGCTCAGAGCCGCCCCGCTCCCCGCAGGAACCGCCGTCTGCTCCAGCGCTCACGGCAGAACCGAAGGGACGACTCTCATTCCGTGGGAGGACCACCATAGCCAGACTTCTCCATGAGCAAGGGAATCCGTCTCAGGTGTAACAGGTGGGCTATGAGAAATCACCCAGGAAATTATTAAAAAAAAAATAAATAATCACGACAGGTGGCAATTGCCTATTTTTAGTTCTTTGTGCAGGGCAAGACTACGCTGTTGTATGTCTGTATGGAGATAAATCGTCTGACTGTAATGAACTCGTAAAGCAGAGAGATATCACAGAAACCAGCACAGCATAAACGCATGCCCGTGTAAACAGGGAATTCTGTGCGACTGCATCCTGTAACGGTGAGTTACAACAATTTCGGAAGCTGATAACCGGCTTCGGAGAACGCTGCTTGCTTCCTGCTTACTGTTGGGTCTTTTTTCGGAATCCCGGAATCCCAGAATTTTTCAGAGTTGGAAGGGACCTCTAGAGATCGTCTAGTCCCACTCCCCTGCTAAAGCAGGATTGCCCAGAGCGCATCCCTCAGGGCTGCATCCAGGTGGGGCTTGAAAGTCTCCGGAAAAGGGGACGCCACAACCTCCCTGGGCAGCCTGTTCCAGGGCTCTGTCACCCTCGCCGTAAAGAAGTTTTTTCTCATATTTGTTCGGAACTTCCAGCAAGAAGAGATGCCAGTGAACTGGCCAGCCAAGGACGCACGGGATGGGGGGGAAGACAACGCGCCGCGGTGATGGATGGTCGTCTGCTGCTGCTGGATCATCATGTCCCTGAGGAAAAGGGTTTTATGCCCCTGCCCTCTCTCCAGCACAAAACCTCACACCGTTAAATCTGTGTGTTCCGCAGAGTGTCTATAATGATATAATACAATACAGAAATGGGTTCCTGCCTGGAGTTTGGCACAACTCCGGCCCGGGACCGAGCGTGGCTCTACCTGCGAATGAACCGCGGCACCAGGCAGGAACGTGCCAACGTGAGCTCGGGGAACCGGACCTTTTCCCTGAACATTTTTCCCTGCCAGCCTCTTCATCCGGCGCCTTCTCTGAGCACCGCAGCTCCTAAACGAGTGATGAAAGCATCTGGGAAACACCTTGGAAGTTTCCCTGCACTTAGGAGCCAAGCGCTAGGACAAGTCAGCGTGACGGTGTGCAGCTCACCTGAGGGCGACGGGTCCGACCACGGGGGGAAACGGGCTGATTTCTTCTCTGGCGGAAAAACATCAGCAGAGGAGAGTTTCAGCATCTGCGGGACTAACGGGGCCTCTGGGCAAAACGCATCACTCCACCCCACGGGGCCAGCGGACGCGGGGAGGAGAAATGGCCAGGTCCCCGCTCCCGGTGGTGACCAGCGCGGAGCTTCGGTTCCTCTCTGCGACACCGCGCTAAAACCACAAGAGCTGCGAGCAATGGAAGGGCACAGCAAAATAAATGCTCCTCTCAACCGTGCTGGAAATGGATCAGCAGGTCCCGCACTTACCAGGGATGGAGGAATAAACACATGGAAACAAACAGCGAAATTCACCAGCATGTAAAATACTTCTTTTTTTCGTTTGCTTTTAGGTAAGCAGGCTAAGAAGGGACTAAAGATGAATTAAAATAAAATAACATCGTGGTAATTTGGCGGCAATCAGAAGTTCTCTGGATAGCGAGGTGGAATTAAACTGCTGGAGCATCTCCGTACATCCCGGTGTGCCCCGGGGAAAGACGCGAGCGGCAGCGCCGGGAGCGGGACCGATGGAGGCGGAACTGGAAAAAGCCAGTGAGGGAAACGCAGTGACCAAACCCCAGCGCCAAAACCTCAGGGTGTTCACCGGGGCAAGTTTGGGGCACTCCGTCCGGCGGTGGGGCTGAGTAAAATATAAATATATAAAATAATAATATATAAAAATATAATAATTCAAACTCACCTTTTCATTCTGCTGGGTGACTGCGAGCGCGGAGGTGGAAAAGCGGAAAAAGGAGTTGCCGAACTGGACCAGATGAGAAAGCAGAAACGTTAGACAGTTCGGTTAAACCAAACCGGTTTATAACTTTATGTTTCCTCCACGTTTGTACTGGAGCCGCTACGAAACCCCCTCCTCCCCGCTCTGCAGCCCTGACCCCCTCGCCGGCTCCCCGCCGGGGGACTGGGTCCTGATTTCCCCCACACCCCGGGACACCTGAGGAAAGAAAGAAACAGCCCAGTTGCTGAGGGACATTCCCTTTTTTTCCCCCCTCCCCATCTGGCCGAAAGCTTTCTCGGGAAATTGTGTTATTGGCCACACGTAAAATGAAGCACCGCAAGTGGAAACCTAACCGAGTTTTTGTATTTGCTGCAAAGAGATGAGGAAATCACCGACAGTCCAAAACCTCGATCGAGTAAGAGAGACGGGGTGTAGAGGTACAGGACAGACTCCCCCCGCTTCAGCTTTTGGGGCGCTTTTCCACACTCCATATACATTTTTGCCAGGTATGGGACAAGCTTCTGCCCAAACTACCAGGTTTTGCCTGTGTTAAACCCCTCCTTATGGGAGGGTGGAAGGAGGTGGGAGGCCATTTAAAGAGAAAATTTATTTAAAGAGAAAAAGGTGACCGATGATACCCAGTAAAGAAGTAAGAGGCAGTCAAGGGAAAGCAAACTCCTTCCGCGTGCAGCATATTAGATTAAGGGGACAAGAGACAAAAAATTTAATACAGAGAACAGAAGCTGCAGCAGATAAACAAGCGGCACAAACCTTTAAAACTACTGAGAAATAAGCATTTAATTAAAAACTCAATCACTAACCAAGCAGGAAACGTTCCCTCAGCTTCACAGCAGCAGGCAAAGATAGCAACGTCTAACCAGCTTGTTCCTCGTTAGAGAGACCTGAAGGCCAGGCTTAATTAAAACTCAGACCCCCCCACCATCGGCATCTGTTTTACAAAATAAAATCAGATTTTCAGCTGGTATCTGGGGCCTCTGGCTGGAGAAGAAGACAGATCTCCAGCTCTTCCGGCAACGGGCACCAAACAGTCCAGTGTTGTCACCAAAATTGCTGTGGACGGACAGAATTCTGCAGGTTTCGGAGCGGGCAGAAGGAGCAAAGCCGCGTTCCCACCCATTTTTGGCAGAGGGGCGAGGGCGCAGCCGGGAGCTGGAGCCCAGGAAGGCGCCGGTCGCCGCTCTGGTGCCCAGCCCCGAGCAAAGGTAAAACCCACTCGGCTCCGACGGTGCCCGGCCGCTGACCTCAACGGAGGGAGACCCTGATGTCGCCGGGAGTTTCTAGACGCAGTAAATCTGCAGTTACCCAAGTCATGCCCGAGGCAGGATTTTTCATCCCGCCGCTTTGAGTTTGCCGGGATGTGGCTCCGTGCCCTTCTCTCGCACAATTTCACAAAGCCTACAGCAAACACCTTAATTTTCCTTCCGCCTTTTTGAGAGATTAATCCCGGGAAAGCACCGGCACCCGCAGCCCCTATAATCCATCCCCGCCGCTTTGTATCAGCTCCACAGCAATTAGGCGCCTATTTTGCCGCTGACTGCTGCTTTTCATCCAACTGCCCGTGCCGCGTAATCGTCTCGTTGTTGGGCTCGGATGCGTTTCTTTCTCCACTTGTTACCGCTGCTCTGCCACCTAAAACACAAATTAATCAAGGCAGGAACCGCCTATTCATCATACTTTCACGCCGTGGCTTAGCACGAGGGGCAGAACGCCTCTCCAAGAATACAAATAAACATTAACACGGCAGGAGAAGCACTAAGCAACAGCCTCATTCATATTAAAACTTTATTATAAACGAGGACACGGCATCCCAGGAACAACGTCATACGTTATCTCCCGAACTTTTACAATTTAACGGTCATAATTAAATACAAGTAGCTACAGAAACGGCGTGCGCATCTGTAAAAGAAGGAGAACTAATCCTCCAATCGCCCCTGTTTCAAACGCGGCCCGACAAACTATTTTTCCTGGCGGTTTGCAGGCAGCGGGCACGCAGCGACGCGGCGAGGCTGGGAGGCGGCACCCCGCGGGCAGCTCTCGGTACTTTCTGTCCCAGAAGCAGGACGGGTTTTGGCCCCATCAGAAATCTGTATTGCTTGAATTCAGAGAGAGAAGAGCAAATCGTTATGGCTTGGTATTGCATCCGATACGCTCTGCTGGGTACACAGTTGGTACTTTAAATTCTTAAAATCGCACAAAAGTGACTATTATCCTATCACTAGTTTATTTCAATGGTAAATAATAATAATAATAATTAATAATAAAAAAACCCCAGAGGTACTACTGCCACAGAAAGAAAGACCAGCCTCATTTAACCACCATCTACAGCTGAGAAAATAACGGATAAATAGTTCCTAGTTTATAAAAGCCCTTTTCTTCCACCATACTCAAAAAACTATCTCCTGCCTAACCTAGGACCAGTTTTAACAGCACTAATTTTCAGCGCATCAACCAGTATATTGCTATTAGTGCATCAACCGCTATATTGTGATTGCAATTCGACCGCATACTGCTTAGTACAAAACACAATAAAGGAGGAAAAAATACTTAAAATATATCCATTTCTCAATATTCTTGCAGATGCTTTCTGTGTCGTGTCGTGCTGTAAAAAAGAATTTAAAGAAAATAGATATATAAAAGCTACTGTGCTCAAGTCAGCGGCATATGTACACGTTAAAATCAGAACAATACAAAAAGTATTCTAAGTAGCAAAGGCAATATATAGTATTTTATATAAACGGTGTTTGAAAAGTATAAAATTAGGCGATAATGCACGGAGGAGCGTGTTTCACAGGCCCTGCACCAATGTGTCCCTCGTGGCCATGGCTGGGCTCGTGAATCCCTGCGGCGCGGGCGGAATTCACCCCAGATCCCGCCAGGCACCACTCATTGCCTGCAGAACTCGCTGGTGATGTTGGGGAGGGGGTAGGCAAAGAGGGAGAAATCCAGGATGTATTTGGGCAGGAGCTCTTTGATCAGGCGGCGCTGGGTGTTGCACAGGTAGTAGTGGAGGGTTTCTGCCGTCACGGGCTTGTACCACGGCTGCCGCTCGGGGAAGCGGACGAAGGAGGGCGACCGGACTCGCTCCAGGACGTGGTTGGCGTCGGCGTTGAGCCGCTCGTAGGAGCCGATGAAGTCGTACCTGACGGCACAGGGCTGGCACAGGTTGTAGATGGGCATCCAGTGCTCGTTCATCCGCTCCGCCTCCTCATCCAGCAGGTACTGCAGGAACTCGGAGAAGGTCACGTCGTCCCCCGCCGAATTCCCCCCGTTCTTCCGATACCGCCTGACAATCTCCACCCCGTACTTCTGCTGGTACTCCTTGATCTCCCCGAATTTGTTCCTGTAGGCTGACAGCAGCCGCTCCATGGGGTTTCGCACGAAGATGAACTTGTAGTAGTTCTTCAGGCGGTAGCTGATCTCGTCCGGCCTCATGTCCCCCAGGAACACCAGGTCGCTCTTGTGGTCCATCTTCAGCTTGACGTCCACGCTCTCCAGCGCCCCGTCCAGCACCTTCAGGATGCGCTTCCAGTTGGAGCAGGCCACCTTGGGCACGTAGCAGTACAAGAAGCGGTACTTGTCGCTGACCAGGAGGTGCCGGAGGACGGTGCGCCGCTGGCCGGCCGGCAGCTCCCAGACGTTGCGGGGCATGGCCGGCTGCCCGCAGACGGCGCGGATGGTGCGGTTGCGGATGTCCCGCAGCACCTCGGCCTCCAGCTCGCCGGGAGCCTCCTGGCCGCCGCCACCGCCCCGCCGGGACCGCTCCCCCCCCGCCGGCTGCAGCGGCGGCGGCTTCACCTCGGCCAGGATGCCCTTCTCGATCATGAGGAGCAGCCCGCTGGAGGCCAGGATCACGCCGAACATCAGCATGGAGGGCAGCAGCACGGTGCCGCCGCCGGCCCCCCGCGGCCGGGACCGGCTGCGGCCCGCGGCGGCCGCCCGCCTCGCCTCCCCGGGGAAGGGGGGCCGGGGCAGCATGGCCTCGCAGCGCTGGGGGAGGGGGGCTCAGCCGCCTCGCCGCATGCCGGGGACGGAGGGGGCTCGGCGGGCGGCTCCCCCTGCCCGGCCGCCGGCGCCGTGAGGGGAGCGGGGCGGGGCGGCGGCCGGCAGTGACGGCCGCGGAGGGCGGGCCGCGGCCCGGGGGAGGCGGCGGCCATTTCGCGGCGGGCCCGCCCCGCCGGGGGAAGGGAGGGCGAGGGAGCGGCCCCCGCCTCGCCCCGGGGTCGCGGCCCCTCGGGCGGCTCCCTGAGGGGATGGCCGGCCCCGGGCCGCCGGGTGTCCAGGCCGCGCCCCGGCCCCGGGGGGTCGTTGGGCCGGCGGCGCTGTGAGGCGGGCACAGCCCGCGGCCGAGGCACGCCCCGCGCCCCCCTCTCCCCAAAACACATTTTACACGTAATTTAAAATAAAACCCTCCGGCTTGCGCCGAGTTACGGGGTGCTGCTCGCAGCACCGTTGCGTCCCAGCTCGTATTTAGCCCTTCTGCGGCTACCTGCGGCGACACAGGCTTTAATTCAATGGCTGTAGTGGTTTTGGCAATACTAGGCCAAACTAGCCATAATTAGTAGCTGTGCCACGCATGTTATCGCTGCTCAGTTTTGGCAGCCAAGAGGAGGAGGTTACCTGGAGAGCCGAGCCCAGAGCTGCGCCGAGGATGAGGATGGCCGTGCCACCTCCCGACAGCCAAAGGACAAGATTTCCAAAAATTCATAGGTATTTCCCCCAAGCCGCCTTCTCCAAATTGCTCCGGCTGATGTCCTCTGACGGCTTGAGGCTTCCGCCAGCCAAAGTAGCCAGAAGCTGAAGCCAGCGGCGGGCCATTGGGGCCAGCCCAAATGGCCCGTAGTCTCGGCCAGCCGTAAGGGTGCCGTTTCTACTTACTTTCGGGAGCAGAAATCATTTCATGCTGGCATTCTTCTGCGGGTTTTTCTTCATTGCGTTTTCAGAGCGAACCATGGGGTTTGTGCGTCTGAACTAGTCGTGCAGGGACTCTCTCTGTCAAAAGCTTTCTTAACATCAAGAGAAAAACAGCTTCCACTTAAGTTTTCTTTGATCAAGAGCCAAGAGCATTTTGTCAGCCAAGGCAGACAAAGCATTTGTAGTGCAGCGCGAGAGCCCGAAGCTAGATTATTTTGCATTTTACGGGTTTATTTTGATGTAAATACAGCATGAGCTCTAGGAAGAGATGGTATATTCTACCCCGCCACCAGCAGCGCAGCTGTAAATCTGCACGCTCTGCAGCGTTACCAGATTCCTGCCCTGATTTCAGAGGGAACGTCCAAGGATCTGGTCTTGATCTTGACACCAGCGTAAACTGAAGCTGCGCCAACGTATATAACTCACGGCACCGAGACGACAATCAGGCCTCCTCGGAAAGCCCTTGTCTTCGAGAAAAAGACTCTGATTACAGTAAACTGCAGCACAGGCACTAACGCTAGTGCCAAAGCAGCCAAAGGAAATTTGTGTTTCTTAGAAGGTGTGTTAGTCTGGCACTGCTTGTCCTCTTCTGTTTCTGTTCACCCCTAGCATCTATAGGCCTAGAGTAGTTACATAGTGGTTATAAAGTGGTTCTGAAAATATATTCTAGACTGCTAGAAATAGAAGACTGCCCACAACATCAGTGGGTTTATTTTTCTCTTATGTTTGGAAGGGAACTCCGATTTAAGGACCGGGCTGAGTAGCACAGGTCTCTCTAGAAACAACACAGCCAGGCAAGTACAGGGTTCCGGGGGCTCTTCTGTTTGTTTGCGAGGCTAAACTCCGTGTCACTGAAGAAAATCAACTGCGGTTATATTGAACGTGCCTATTGCTCGCTCTGGGTGTTAATTAATTTGATTCTCAAAGCAGTTAAAAGAAGCCCCACGTTCAGAGTGCGCAAAACTATGGGAATACATTTCACAGGCAGATCCCTTTCTTCAGAAAGGGCACATTTAGAAAATAAATTGTCACTGAGGAAACCCAACTTTAGGCTACTGTGGTTTGCCTACACGTTTATATTACAAACTGCAAGTGATGGAAGCGTTTAGTTTTTTCTTATGTACATACGAGGAGGATTTTTATAATTCACAGCCCTTTTTCACGGTGCTTTCAAACCCTGCCATTCACCTTTGTCACTTTATTCCGAACAGCTAAAGGCAAACCCCCTTGTTTTGGCTGAGTAAATCTGTATTCTGGCTCTGCCCCGGTTACAGGGACGGCGCGGGAGATGCACATGGAAGCAGAAGAGCTGGTGATGAGAGCATCTGCCAGCGTCTTGCCGATCGTCACGAGGAAGGAAGAGGCCTGAGCTGCGCTGTTTCATCTGACTCGTGGTGCTGGTGCACTCTGGACACACTTCGATGCTTGTTTCTCCGCCACAGGTAAGTATTTCTGCGGTAGGCACCCTCTGCCCGCCCAGCCCTAACTAGCCACAGCAAACCCACGTTAGCACCGGAGCTTGGGCGAGCAAGTAGGGCATTGCATCAAGAAACCACCTTCTACGTGGTCAAATAAAGTGTACCGACTCACTCAATGTAACATTTAAGATTCTGTCCCATTGCTTTTCCACCTTTCAAGACATCCGCAGCAGCTGAACAAATCCGTGCCTCTGTGGCTTGGACAGTGCGTGCGGTGCACGTTGCCGTTTGTCCCTTGTAACTCTGCACGGAACAATCTTTTCAGTCCACCCGCCCCACGGGCACCCAGCAAACAGGCAGGCGTCGCAGCGTGCCCCACGGATGAACCAAACCCAGCTGTCCTCGCCACGTACGGGTAAATCACTTAAAGCGCGCCTTTCATCCGTAGGAATCCCAAACTCCCTATAAGTGGTGCAGAACAGGGACCCTTTCCCCAGCCCCAAGTGACAGTAAATTGCACCCCACGGGTGCACGCAGCTCCACGGCACACGGCGAGCCCACGCAGCCCTGCCTGGGGAGATGCTTTGCCAGATCTGGGTGCAATCAATCCTCATCTCCCTGGGGGTGCGGCACCAGCCTCTTCCCCACAATTACTCCTTACAGGTACATAAGGAGGGGTTTTGTAACTCACAGCACTTTTCAAGACGCTTTCAAACCCCAGCATTTGCCTTTGCCTGAAGCGCACCACAGCAGCAGCAGCCCTGCGCCCCCAGGTAGCTGCCAGCTGTGGCGGTTAATCCTCCGGGCCTTTTCCTCCTGGATAAGCAGAAAACCAACATTAAAATGCATCACTATTATTGTATAATAGTAGTATAAAAGGCATTACAATAGTACATGCATTACAGTGGGCTGGTCCCCCAGCGTCATTTACGCGGGGCACACTCAGGTGCAAAGCAGGCTGCAGAACTCAGCCTTGGCTATCGGAACCGGTGGTCTCAAAGGGAAAGTGCCAATTCCTGGAGGGGATGGATAGAAAGACTGAGGGACGTCCCTGTCCTTCCAGCCTGGAGTGAGGTTGGGCACGGATTGTCATCACAAGCAGTGCCACGTGCCCTGCCGAGGCTCTGCTGGCCACTTGGGTCTGAGCAGATACTGCTTTTGGTCTGAGAAACCGCGCAAAGGAAGGACGCACGAGGGCCCTCGACAAGCTTAGCCAAAAAAGGATGTTTCTGTAACAAACACCAGTTTGAGCTGGTGTTGACTTCCCAGACTAGCAACGGGACGGAGACTCCTACCGTAGGGAAACGAGCCCCCTTGGGCGGACCCGAGCAGCTCCAGATCAAAAAGTAAAACAAGTGAAGGAAGAAGAGATCTGATGTTGTGGCCGGGTGTCCGGAGATTATCCAGTAATTTAGCGTAATAAAGCCTCTTAACCAAGCGGATACGCACGGAAGCCATTTCACAATCAGCTCACTATGTAAGGCAGAGTTTCTTATCTGTAAGAAAAAAAAAAAAGTCTTTTAAAACTAAATAATTCAGAGGAGAATGTTAGGATAGGCTCACTCTATCTCCCTCATAACAAAAATCAGTGTTTTCAAGGCAAACGCGGCGCTGAAGGATCTGCTGCTCTTGCAACCGCAAGTTAATTGCTACGCAGCTGACTGGACTCGCCAGACCTTACTCTGCGCTCAGTTCCGGCTTTCCCTGCTCCGTTGTGCACCACCATGGAATTGCTTTTGAACTGAGCCATTTCGGGAGCTCGAGTTCTTTCATGCAGGAAAACCGCCACGTACCCGCATGGCCAGTGGGAGCCACAACGGCTGGTCCCAGTGGGGCTTTGCCCGGCTCCCGACACTGGTGCGCGGAGGGGACGCGTCGGGATCCCCGGGGATGCCAGGACAGCATGTAACAACCACAGTTCCTTTTTCTACCCTTTATCCGCCACAAACCCACTGACCAACCTCTAATCCCCTTCAGCCCTTTCGGAACTGGGCAACCTCTGGCTACTGGATTCCCACACAAACACCGGTGCTGGCAGCTCGCTGCAGTTTTACTGTCGGTTTTCAACAGGCTCAATCCCATGCAGCTCTGAAACCTTGTTGCGGGAGAGTCTCAAAGTCTCTTAACTCATTCCGGCTACGTCTGCGACTCTTTACAACCAGCCTGAGGCTCCCAAACGGCTCTGGCGGGGCCGTAATGAAGCTGTGAGTCCCGCAGGTCCCTCCCGGGGGTCACCACCTGCATCATTATCCCCTCGCACGCCTAAATAACGCCGAAAGCTCAGCGCAGGGCCAGCAGTAGCAGTAACCGGGTTCCTCCATGTGGCAGGGGTGCTGCGGCGCCAGGACCCGTCCATGGAAATGGAAGTTGCCGCAGGGCTTTTGCTGTGCCACGTCCTAAATCGCCGAGGGGGCTGGACTGGCCCCCCGGCAGGAGCGGGCCAGACAAGGTGCTGTCTCCAGTAGGAAAATAGTTTCAGGAGGGTTGATCATCTCTTGAGGACAGGTTCTTCTCACTGATGCAAGTCCCGTAGAGGGTTAGAAATAATCCTTCATTACGAGTCTTCCTCCCAAGCCTCAACTAAGAGGCAGAAATATCTGTCAAGGGCGGGCAATACTACAGGGCCCCTAATGCTTTTCTGGGTCCGATGTCTCTGAGCGGAAAGAAATTATTTACATTCCTTAATAAAACAAAAATCAAACGTCAGGATAAGAAACAGAAACTTCTTTCTGGCAAAACAGCCGGAGTCAGAGCCCAGGTCGCTGTACCGTGCCCTGGGGGCCTTGCCAGCACCAGCTCCCCGTGCCACCACCAAGTTTTTTTGCCGTTTGCTGCTTGAATTTGTCCGACTAATGCTTTTTGTGACCCACTTATTTCACAGGCAGCGGAACAAGGACTGAATCTGCTCCGGTGCTCCAAAACCTGCAGCTTCTTGTCTCTGACACCAGAAATCATTGCCACAAGGCAAAAAAAAAAATGGTGTGTGGAAAGGGAGTGATAATTCCCCGTTTGACTCAGCCCTGTTTAGAGCTGCAGTCTATCTCCGCGCATCGGGAGCTGTAAGCAGCCTGCAAGCTACGTGCTTTGCCCCAGGAAGTTTGTTCATGGGGGAGGTTGGAGCCTGGCGGTGGATGGATGCTGGAAGATGGTGGGTCTGAGCCGAAAGAGAGCGGCTCCGGCTGGAAATGAAGAGGAGCTTGTCCCGGAGAGGACGGTCCAGCAGCAGAGGGGGCTGCCCGGAGGAGTGGAGCCGTCCGCCTGGAGCCCAGGCTGGCAGAGGAGCCAGGGCATCGCACCCCAAGCCTTCCTCACCCCAAGCCTTCCTCACCCCATCCAAGCCCTGGGAGAGGAGCCGTGGCCTGATGGGGAGCAGGCGAGTTTTTCCCTTTGTGTTTCACCCGCATGAAACATGAAGGGAAAAACCCGCATGAGCCCCCAGCCCACCTGTTTCACCGAGACCTGTGTCTGTTAAATGCGGTGTTTCTGCATGCTGTCAGCTCACGAGGTCACAGGCACATTCCCTTCTGCTCCTTGGCTATCCGCCCCAATTAACCCCCCACCCCACACCCTTTCATATGCACACCTGGCAAACAGCACCTTGCTCACCTCTCGGACGCGTTTCCTTTGGGAGCCAGGCTTTGGACGACGATCAAGGGACTGGAGTATTGCTCTGCTGAGGAAGGGCTGAGCCCTGGGGCTGTTCCGCTGGAGAAGAGCAGGCTGAGAGGGGACCTCATCAACGCTCAGCAGGAGCTAAAGGGTGTGGGGCAAGAGGATGGGGCCAGGCTCTTCTCAGTGGTGCCCAGGGACAGGACAAGGGGGAACGGGCACAAACTTGACCATAGGAAGTTCCATCTCAAGACGAGGAGGAACTTCTTTGCTGTGAGGGTGGCAGAGCCCTGGCACAGGCTGCCCAGAGAGGTGGGGGAGTCTCCGTCTCTGGAGACATTCAAACCCGCCTGGAGGCGTTCCTGTGCCACCTGCTGTGGGTGACCCTGCTCTGGCAGGGGGTTGGAGGGGATGATCTCCAGAGGGCCCTTCCGACCCCTGCCAGTCTGGGATTCTCTGACACAGGGGAAAAGGTTGGGTTTGGGTTAGGAAATAAGCTCATCCTTTCTCCCGTTGCACCCCGTGAGTGCTCGGATCACCTGGGGCGGGCCGGGCCGGGGCAGGTCTGGGTCGGTACCTGCCACAGAAGGGTCTGGAGGTCCTTGCTCGTGCGGTGGAGCTGGCTGAGAGCACACTGTGCCTGCACCGAGCCGCTCTCCGCCTGCTTCCCGGCCACGGGGAATCTCCCCGCAGCCTCCTGCTGCTGGTTGATCAGCGCCTGGACGATGCTCAGCATCGGCGAGGTCAGAAGCGCCCTTGGGAAAATGAGCCCCGGGATTTCACAGGGGGTGGGTGCGTTTGGGGTGGTTTGGGGTGACGGGAGGGTGGCAGCGGAAGCGAGGAAGGAAACCAGCACCAGATGGCAGCCACCGCTGGATCTTGGCAACGCAGCTCCCCGGCTCGGCCACAGAAATCCGGCCCCGACAGCTGATCCCATGGGACCGAGCCAGCTCCGGGCCCTCCGCCATCGCGGCGACATCCTCGGGGTGACGGGAAGGGCCACGCTGCTGTCACCGTGGGGTCAAACACGAACCGCTGCCCCGAGAAGAGACAGTGGGAAAATCCAGGTCCCAAATGAGATGCTGCCAACAAAGGTTGATTTCTGTATGGGTTGTTCTTAAGTGAATAAACACGTAAGATTAATCTGGACGTTTCTCTAAACACAGCATGTTTGGAAAGGTGTTTTCAAGCCTTAAATGTATCAGCATAAAGGTGGTTTTGAAAACGGGCACCGAGGAGCAGAAAACTGGGGAGGAAGCTCAGGATGTAAGTAAAGGGAAACAGAAAAGAATAAGCAAATTCCATCCCTCGTGGAAAATGAGCGAATATGAAACATGCGCCATTGTTAATTAGATCGACCACTGGAAGCAACTTGAGCAACAATTCCAGCCTGACGTCTGTCCCAACAGAACTAAATTAAAATAAACATCAGGAGAAATAAAATAAATAAGTAAATCTTGTAGTTACTTGTAAATTCTGTAAGTTTACTTGTAAATTACCGTAAATTCCGTAAATCCTAGGGATGAAGTCCCTAGGAACGGGGTGGGCGCGCGGGCCGGCCCTGCTGCGTTCCCAGGTCCCAGACCCACGGGCGGCTGCGGAGTCCCTGTCACCGGGCGTTGGAATGATTCCAGGTGTTCCCGAGACAGGGAAACCCATCCCCCCGGGGTATCCCAGCTTTCGTCTCGCGGGCAGGCGAGAACAAAACCCAACCAGACTCGTTTGCCTGCATGAAAACAGCTGATGCGGTAAAATAAATGGCACTAATATGCCATATAATTCCCTTTTTATAGGCTGTAATTATACAACGTGGTACGAATTCAACCCTCCCCGGTCGCTGCATGCACGGGGAAGGCGGCCGGGCTGGGCGACGGAGAAACATCCCCCGGCCTGCGACGGAGGAAAACCAACTAATTGCTACATGTGGAGTCCCCTCCTCCAGAAATTAATGTCCTCGGCCCCATGGAGAGCAGAGGACGGCTGCGTCCCCTGCTGGGGGGGTCATATGTGTGCTACGAGGAAAAAAAGAGGAAAAAGAGGGAAGAAAGGTCTGAAGTAAGGGCAAGGGGAGATCTGAGAGCACAAGCCGGCGCTCCCGGCAGGCCGGCGGGCACAGAGGGCACCGCGCTGGGCTCTGACACCGTGGCTCGGGGCCCGCCAGAGACGCTCAGCGCTTCCAACAAACCGCCCCCGCAGCCGGGCTTGTGCGGTTCGATCTCTGCGCATTAAAAAAGAAATAAAAATCGGTACATTCAAGGGACGGGGGAAAACGCAGAGAATTCGCTCTTGCGCCCTGAGCCGTGGCACTGAGGGACGGGGGGAATTTACCGTCTGGGGAGGAAGGAGGGAAGTTTTCCCGCCAGCCCTTCCCGGGGTGCTCCATGCTTTCGACGCCACGGCGTTCCCAGCGCGTGAAGCAGTGACACTCTGGGAAGAGTCACAAACCGCTTCCCAGCGGGAAATCCTGCTGCATTTCCACAGCCTTCTCAAGCACTGAACGCTGCCAGGTGCCGCCGTCCCCATCCCGGCTTTCCTTCGGGATTCTCCCTCCTCCCGGCAGAGAACCAGCGCTGCATCCCCGCTCCAGCAGCGGCCTGGGAATGGCGGCAAGCACGGCTGGGAAAAAAAGCTGGATTGTTGATGAAATTATTGTATCATGAACCATATTATCTACAGGCACAGAGAAAACTCAGAGCAACGAGGAAAACTCCTCCTGACAAACTGCCCGGAGTCCCTCCGGCGTTTGCCCGGGGGCCGGGCTCTTGTCGGCTTTGCTCTGGGCCATCACAAACCTGCGCTGGGGTCGGTGACACGCGTCTCCGGCGTCCAAAAGACGGAATTAATTTTAGACAAGAGGCGGCTGGGACCCGTAACAGCCCTTCGCCGGGGATGCGGGCGCTCGGGGATTTACGGAGTCGCCGGGGAAGGGTGGCTGGGACGGCGGCACCCGGCCACTGCCTGCAAAGCAGCGTCTCGTTCCCTTTCTTGCCTCATCATAAACCTCCTCCGAAATCTTGCACAATTACCAGAGAACGAAGTTTGTGGGATACAGGCACCGCGAAGGCGGGCACTCCCAGTCCTGCTTTGCCCAGGTTTTGCTCGAAATCCTTTCGAAAACACCTCTCCGTGCGAACAGCTTGTTTGTCTGTTTTCTAATACGCGTATTCCAGCACTCCGGCCGCCACGGAGAGCGGAAAAAATACTCATCGAGATGCAGGCTTTTGTCAGCATCGTTAAATTGATTTGCTTTTAAGAACTATTGGGCGGTCGAACCTGCTCCAACTCCAGCTTGTTTTTGCAGAACACTCTGGAGAGGTTTAGAGAAATATTAAAATTAAATACGAAGCCACAGAATAAATGGTGCCTCCATTCGGCGTATCTTGTAAATCCAGTTTAAATTGTTTCCTTTATTAAATATCCTTTCCTCTTAAAAATGGATTAACGGCTCTCACTGGAGGCTCTGACGGAAACCCCACCGTTTCCAGAGCAACGAGCGACACAAAGGCACTGGCTGCCCCCCGGCTCCTCGGGAGCACCGGCCCCCCCCAGCACCCATACGGTGTTTGTCCTTGTCAACGGCCTCCCCGAGGGCAGCACCGGGACCCACGGCACCGGGGCTCCTTTTCGCGGGGGTCCCGGCCCCTGCGGAACGTAGGGATGGGAACGGATGGTGGGAGCGCGTGTCTCCCGGCGAGGCAGGCCATGCCAACCGCATTTTTCCTCCATTCCTAATTTGGGGCTCGTTGTTCTCCTTTTTCTCGAGAACCGTCCTCAATTTTTCCAGGTTGCCCGGCAGCCCCTTGTGGTAACCCTGGGACTTGCCACTGGCCGCAGCTTTGCGCGGGGGGGTGAAAGTGAGGGCCCCCGCCGAGGTCTCGACCCGCGCTTCAGGCTGGCGTTGGGAAGAACAGCCCCGCAGCCCCGCGGTTAAACACCCTGGTGGCGTCACAGGGAGAAGTGACGTGTAAAGGGCTGGGTTGGGTGAGTTTCTGGGGTTGGCAGGAGCCCGGAGCACCGTGGTGCCGCCCGGTCCCGGGTGGCAATTCCCTTTCTGCTGGTGGCTTCTGTGGCAGGAGACGGCCTCCGGGCACACACATCTTGGTGTTTCAGGAAAGACGGAGCCGAGCAGGGTGATGGGTGGCTTTCCATGGCTCCCGGACCCCGAGGCCGCAGCAAGGACCACGTCCCAGTCTCCGTTCCCCCGCAGAGGGATGCAGCAACCGGCAGAAGCAGCAGCCAAGACGGACGTTAAAAACAACCTCATTTTTATTCAGCTTCAAATGAATCAGCAAGCGTGGGAGCAACACAGAAAGCGGCGCCGAGAGGCTGCGGCCGTTTCCCGTCAGGTGGAGCCTGCGCCGAGTGGAGCCGGGGTCTTGGGAGCACCCGGAGCAGCAC